>NC_137771.1:130179483-130824760 GCF_963455305.1 Plecotus auritus | reverse complement strand
TATTTATTGCCATTGTATTTTTCATTTCTCCTTCTCTTCCTCCTTTGCTTCCTTATCCTCCTCCTTCTTTTTCCTGACCCCCACTCATCAAAGTATATTTCTAACTTTATTTATTTTTATTTTTTATTTCTAACTTTAGTTTTGAATTGTCTTCCTAGATGATGTTACATATGTTAATAACATTGGTATAATACAACTCCCTGAAGAGAGGTTTACTTTTTTCCCCCTTTTTATTGAATTTTTTAGGGTGACATTGGTCAACAAAAGTAGCTGGAGCATTCAGCAAAAGGTATTGGGTATGCAGAGGCCAGATGCACAGCTGTACAACACACCACCTATACAATGTATTGTGTGTTCACCACCCCAAGTCAAGCCTTCGTCCATCACAATTTATCCCCCTTGCACCCTCCTCCATCACCCCTGCCCCCCCCCAACAATTACCATAATGTTGTCTGTGTCTATGAGGTTTTTTATTATTTTTTTCTTTTTTGCTCAGTCTCTCCACTCAGCCCACCTTACACCCCGATCCCCACAGCCTGCTTTCTAACACATTTATTGTGATAATGGTTTGGTGATGATAAACTCCTTTCTTTACCTTTTCCTTGTCTGAAAAGCTCTTTATCTGCCTTTGATTCTAAATGATAGATTGGCTGAATAAGGCAATCTTGATTGTAGGTCCTTGCTTTTCATTATTTTGAATATTTTGTGCCAGTCCCTCCTGGCCTGCAAAGTTTCTATTGAAAAATCAGCTGACAGTCTTGTGGAAGATCCCTTGTAGGTAACTAACTGCTTTTTCTTGCTGCTTTTATGATTCTCCCTTTGTCTTTAACCTGTGGCACTTTATGATGTGTCTTGATGTGGGTCTTTTTGAGTTCATCTTATATGGGACTCTCTGCACTTCCTAGACATTTATGTCTATTTTCTTCACCAGGTTAGGAAATTTTTCTGTCATTATCTTTTCAAATAGGTTTTCAATCTTCTCTTCTCCTTCTGAAACCACTGTGATGCAAATGTTGGTATGCTGGAAGTTGTCCCAGAGGTTCCTTAGAGTAACCTCATTTCTTTTTTGCATTCTTCTTTTCTTTTTGCTATTCTGATTGGGTTTTTTTTTTTGCTTCCTTCTTTTCCAAAATGCTGATTTGAGCCTCTGCTTCATCTATTCTACTCTTGATTCTCTGTAATGTATCCTTCATTTTAGTTGTTGTATTTTTTTATTTCCAACTGGTTCTTTTTCATGTTTTCTACATCCATTTTTATGTTTCCTATCTTTTTGTTGAACTTATCACTAAGTTCATTTACTCTTCCCCTAAGTTCATTGAGCATCTTTATTACCAGTGTTTTGAAGTCTGTAACTGATAGATTAGTTGTTGCCATTTTGTTTAGTTCTTTTTCTGGAGTTTTCTTCTGTCCTTTAATTTGGAACATTCTTTCATCATTCATCTCTTCATTTTGGCAGCCTCCCTGTCTTTGTTTCTATGTATTAGGTAGAGCTGCTACATCTCCCAGTCTTGGTAGAGTGGCCTTATGTAGTAGGTGTCCTACAGGGTCCAAGTGGTACAGCCTCCCTAGTCATCCTAGCTGGGTGCACTAGGTGTGTCCCTGTGTGGGATGTGTGCACTGTCTTGTAGTTGAGCCTTGATTGTTGTTGGTACATCAATGAGAGGGCTTGATTCCTTCCTCCCTCCCCCCGCCCCCTGCCCCAGACAGATTGGCTGTGAGGACTGGCCACAACCACCGTGGGGGATCTGCGGTGCAAGGGCTGACCCCATGTAGCAGAACTCATTTCAGCAGGGGCATGGTCTGAAGCTGTTTACTGGGTGTGCTGACTCTGGGGCCTCCTGGGAGGTGCTGGCCAAGTTCAGCCACCACCTGTGTTCTGCCTAAGGCCACCCAGCATGAGCTACAAAATGATCTGCGGATGGTGCTGTTTGTCCTGGGCTTGGAGGAGCCCAGGAGAGGCTAAGCTGCACACTAAGGCTGGCTGCTGCTAGTGTCATGTCTGAGCCACTCAGCAAAAGGTATTGGGTATGCAGAGGCCAGATATTCAATGAAGTGATGTTCACTGCCTCAGTAGCTATATATTTCCTGAGAGACAGAAAGACCCTTCCTTATTTCTTATGTTTGTTGCTTAGTAAGCAGACCTAATAAATATTTCTCAAATTAAAGAATAAATTTAACATTAAACTTAAATAAACATATAGTCCTCACTAGAAAATTTGGTCCACATACAAGGTGAAATAAAACCTGACTGAATTTTATCATTAGCTTGATCATACAAAAATTGCCTTATTTCTCTTCTTGGCATTGTGTGTGTAGACACTAATTTGTTTATAGTGCCTTCACATAAAATTTTATTTTTATCTTTTTCCTCTATAGCCTGGTAACAACATTTTAAAAGACTCCTTTACTCATATTTTTATAGAAAACGTTAATTTTTCAGATGAATAAAAATATTGCAAATAACGCATTAATATGTTTTTATTTTAGCAATTAACAAACTTTAAACAATGTTTCCTTGATTAGTTCACAGAACTGTGAAAAGAGTCTTGTAAAAAATATTTAGGTAGCATTGAACAATGCTACAAAACAAATGTGTTTTTCAAATGAAGGGGTCTTATATTAATAAAGAAAAAGGAAGAATGGGAAAAAAGGACAAACACTAAATTAGAGTGGATTTAACAATATTGTAGATAGAAAGTTAATATTGAGAAATCATCGTATTTACATATCAATTATAATTTCAATAACATTTAAAATACACACACCATGCTGGAGAACATTATGCTAAATGAAATAAGCCAGGCAGTGAAAGATAAACCATATGATTTCACTCACATGTGGAATTTAATGAACAAACTGAACTACCAAGCAAGTGAGAGGCAGACTCATAGACAGAGTGCCAGAGAGCAGGCATGCAGCTTGGAGCGGTGGGAAGCGGGGGGGGGGGGGGGGGGGGAGGGGAGGGGTTTGGGGTTTGGGGGAGGTTTGAGGGATGAGGAAAAAAAACACAAGAGCGAACTCCAGGTCATGAACAACAGTATGGTGATAGTGGGGTTGGGGAGGGGGCAGGGAGAGGAGGATGGGTGGAGGTGGAAGAGAGCATAGAGGGGATAAATGGTGATAGAAAAAAAATAAAGTGAAAACTAACAAAAAAAAACACACAAACAAAAACCCACATACTATCTCTAATAGTAGCAAAAAGCATAAAATATCTAAGAGCAAATCTAATAAAGATTGCGCACAACATTAATACTTAGATCTATAAGAAATTTCTAGGAGATATTAAAAAACTAAACACATGAGGCCAAATATATTGACTTTCAATTACAATCCTTACGACTTTTGAAGGAAACTTCTCTTTGTTTATATTTGGCCTCTTGAACTAAAGTAAGTAATTTGTGTTTTTGCCTCCCTGACAAAGTTTATATAAAGTTACAAAAAGAAATTGTCAGCCAGTTTGATATTGAATTGCCATGGCCTAGAGCAAAGAATATCCTTACATGATATTATTCTACAATGTCATTATAATTTTTGGTATTTTACAACAGCATATTGTACAATTATCCCAAACAAACTTACAAACTAATTCTTTGAATGTTTGGCAGCAATTTAAAAAAGGACATGAATGGATTTAATCCCTTTCAGAAGGAATTAAGGTGCTGGGAAGGCACTTGAGCATTCTATATTGGCCCCTCTTGCCTTTTGTGCCAAGAGGGACCCTCTTCTCACAATCCAATTGCCCTCAGCTGTTGCCTGAGCTTTCTGTTCATGCTGAGCTTGAAGCCTCGTGGTGGCTGGTACCATGGATCTGTCTATCACCCAATCGTGTGAGCTGGGGCCTCCCTGGAGAAGAAACCTGAGTTCCCCGAAATATGTGATCAGTGCTGGGGCCCCGCCAGCAAGCGAGGGGATCCCAAGGCAGGTCCTTGGCTTGGAGGCCACGGGGGCATAGGCTACCAAGGAGACAGAACTGAACCTCACATCACCCTGCTTGGCCCCGGAGGATGACTGGTTAGCCAGAGATGGGTAAGATTCCTCAGGGAAGGAGTAACCTAAGATAGGCACAGTCGCAAAGGGGCCATCAGGAGAGAACTTGGGGGTCAACAGAGGAGGGGCACAGACCCTCACTGCCCCCAACTTTGCAGAGGCCTGAACCCTCACCCCTTCTGAGGGAGGTCTCCTGCCCCCATGGCTGCTTTGTTTCCCACGCCCAGCTCAGATCGGGACACAGGTAACAGACAGTGACTTGGCCCAGTTCAGATTGGGACCCAGGTAACAGAGACATGGTGTCTAAATAAGACAAAGGAAAGTCGTTTGGGCAAAAATAAAAAGGATCCCAAATAAATTATATAGAAAAAATTCCTTTATTAACTTTTGGTCGAGAATATGTTTGTATATTTTCAGAAAACAACTCCAGGACCATGTGGATTCCTGCAACAGAGAAGAATTGACAGGTCTGCTCCAACCACGAAGACAAGAGGAGAAACAGTCCAGAGATGGAAGACGCTGACGACGCCTTGCCACACTAGCAGTCAGCAGCTGTGCGTCGTTGCAGGTTGCCTAGGACCAAACCAGAGAGGGTCGGATCTGCATTGCCACCATGTGCCCACCATCCAGATATCATTGCTGACATGTACACTTAAGGAACTGTTTGACATTGAAATGGGGACTCAGAACTGTTGGACATTGAAATTGGGACTCAAACATTTTTTGTTATTATATGTTTATTTCTAGTCTGCAGAGGCAAGATCTTTTAAAGGAAAGAAATGGGGAAAAAATAGATACAGAGGCAAAGAAGCATTGAACAGACTGTCAAACTACAGTGGGAAGGCTGGGGAGGTTGCGGGGGGGGGGGGCTGTAAGAGATCAACCGAAGGACTTGTACACATGCATATAAGCATAACCAATGGATACAAGACACTGGGGGGGGGGGCGGGGGGGAGGTAAAGGCATGTACTGGAGGGTAGGGGAGGCCGGGGGGGGGGGGAGGTCAATGGGAACAAAAAAAGGAGACATATGTACTACTATTTGTAATACTTCAAAAAAAATAAAAAATAAAAAACTAAACACATTGAGAGTTATATCACACTCATGAATGAGAAGTGTAAATATATTTAAAACTTCTATCCTCACATTTATCTAAAAATGTAATATAATGCTAATTAAAATCCCAGCATAATCCTTTTGTGGACATTAACAAGTTTGTCCTAAAATAAATGTTTAAATGCAAAGAATCTAGATTAGCTATATAACATTCAATACAAATTTGAGAACTTACATTACAGAATATTGAGTTACTAAAGGCCTGGTGCATGAAACCATGCACTGGGAGGGGGGGAGGTCCCTCAGCACCCGGCCTGTGCCCTCTTGCAGTCCAGGAGCCCTTGGGGGGTATCTGACTGATGGCTTAGGCTCGCTCCCCACCACCGCCGCTGTGCTCACCAGCCATGAGTCCAGCTTCTGGCTGAGTGTCGCTCCTCCTGTGGGAGCACACTGACCACCAGGGGGCAGCTCCTGCGTTGAGCATCTGCCCCCTGGTGGTCAGTGTGTGTCACAGCAACTGGTCATTCTGCCGTTTGATTGATTTGGATATTAGCCTTTTATTATATAGGATTATAAAACTACTAGAGATTCGTGCAATAGACTTTCCTTCCCCTGGCTGCTGGCACTGGTTTTCCTCTGGCACCGGTTTTCCTCTGGCACCTGGGACCCAGGCCTTCCATCTTTGCTCTGGCCGGAGCCTTCAGTGTTCGCTCTGGCCAGAGTCTTCAGTCTTCTCTGCTCCGGCCCAAGCATCGCTCCTGTAGCTCCCTCTACTCCCTGCACTCCCCCTTGTAGCAGGCATCCTAGCCCTGCCCGGCTGCTCCACACCTGCCTATGCAAATTAACCCACCATCTTTGTTGGATTAATTTGCATACTCACTCCTGATTGCCTGGTGGGTGTTGCAAAGTTACAGTCAATTTGCATATTTCTCTTTTATTAGTGTTGATAGTAATTAAGCTAGTGTAATACTATGCAAGAAAAGACAAAAAATGAAACAGATTTAATTGCAAAAATAAACCTACAAGTATAATAATATCCTGATTTATGACAAATTTGCCAATATAATCAGTCAGTGGAAAAATAATTTTTTTTTAAATAATTGTTTTCCATCAACTAGATGTCCATATGAACCTGGACAATGACACTATATGCCAGAGAGAGAGAGAGGGGGTGGGGAGGTATGGATTATAGAACTAATTGTAAAAGAAAAACTACAAGGCTTATAGAAATTAGAAAGGTCTAGTCTATCTTCATGATCCTTTGGTGGGACAACATTTTTTTTTTTAATAGAACAATAAGATTGCTCCTTAGGAGATTGAATTGGGAGTTAGGGTGATGGAAGTAATCATATAGGGGTGTGTATGTGAGTGTGTGTGTGTAGAAAGTCCATCATTAAACTATATGCTAAATATTAAGTACACTTAGTATACTTTATTGTATGTAATTCATCATTAGCAAAAGGAGAGGGAAAGAAAGAAGAAGGAAGAGAGAGAAAGAGAGGCAGAGAGAGAATGAGAAAGAAAGAAAAAATAGATGTCTGATTCCAGCTAACTAAAGTTTCTCTCTGCTCTTCTTATCTCTTCTTACTCCAATATCCCTCCTTCTTTCCAAGGACATTGACCTTTCTTTAATTTTAGGTTTGTGAAGTTTAGAATAAGTTTTTCTAATTATTCTGATTTATCTGATTAAACTTGTTATATCCTTCATTCTTTTGAAAAAAAGTGGAATCTAGTTTGTTATTTTTATTCTTTGTCACAGATTGAAATATAATATATATATATTATTTGTTATTTGTATTATGTAGGGTGAAATCTGCCAAAAACAAAAACATTTGACACTATAACTCATCATTCCTGGCATTACTGTATATCTCACCCTCCTAGAATGTTATTGTAAGCTGAGATTTATTTTCAGGTAAATATACTTTCTGGATATGAGTGATGTTTCACAACCTGGCATTAATATAGATACTGGTACTCTCTATTCCTTAAGCATCCCTCTTAATCAATTAAGCTGTGTCAAAGCCATCTTGCTTGTTGATATATTTTTTCCATGAGAAGGTGGAATTCAAATTGTTATATAATAATTTTGTAAGTTGTCAAATTTCATTTTAATTGCAGCCTTTAAAATTCTACACTTCCCTGAATCTTTTGTATTCAGTGGCTTAGCAGCTTTCTCTCCACTTTTTTTTTTTTTGCTTTCAATGTTTATACATTGTCAGGAGATACATATGATTCAGATTCAGGCCACACAAAACCAAAAATAAATATTCTGAACCCCAATTGGAAAGCATACCTAAATATTTGGGTTCCATGTAGAGCCTCACACAAATACGTAAGGCGACATTGTTATGAAGAAAAGAGTCCCTAGAGGCCCCTAGAAAATGCCTTCACCTCTACAGTCTCCAGTGGTTATACTCAAACAGAACTTAATGTAATCTTTACATTTTATGTGATTCCCTGTATTTCCTTGGAACATCACTGTTTGTTTTGCAAGAGAGGGATCTTGACTTAGCCAGTATCATGGAATTACTAAATCCATCTCCGGTCGTCACAATTTGACACCATGCCTGATCTTCTGATAAATTCTTTGATTGTGGATTTTTTCTCTGTTGCATCTTGTTCAGAATAATTCTGACCATCATCTGAAATAACAATATTAAGAAGGACAGACGGATTTTTTCTTTTGTTAAGAAGCAAATGCTGTTGCTGTTCTGCTCAGAGGCCCTTGGGTCCATCCTTAACTCCATCCCCTCCTGCATCCCACTAGCCTCCCTGCTCTGGTGTGGTTTTGCACCCTCTACAGAGGCCACTCCTCCGTTTATCAGAGCTGCTCTGCTCACATTGGCAGAGAGCTCGAAATGTCTGGGTGGGACTTTCCTCCAGCAGGCCCTCAGGCAATGCCTCACACCTCAAGTTGGAACAAATCTGAAACTCCAGAGTTCTGCAATAGACGGCTGAAGGTACTCTTCTCAGACACTGGATGGTGTTGCAGCCTTGGTTACCTTCTTCCTTTTCTCTGTCACGTGCTTCCCATTGAACAACCAGTTTCCCTTGGTGATCTCTCCTGGGATTATTTCCTTAATACAGCACCAGCAAAAGTATCCTCTTCTTAAGAACTGCTTCCAAGGAGCCTGACCTAAGACAAACTATAAGCACATTATTCACTTCCAGCCCATGTGATAACAAGTATCTAAAGATAATTCAGTTCTCTTTAGCAAATTTTTGCAATATTTTTAAGACTGAGTAAGTGTCAAAATTATTTTAGATTGGGACCTCCCTAAAACCATTATTGGTATTTTACATACTAAGAATTGGTCTCTTGACTGTCTTCTGACTATACTTAATGAATTTATAGTCTCCAGGGGAAAAGATGTTAGTTGAATGTAGCTCTCATAATTTGCTTATTCTTTTATAGTGCAGTCATGCTTTCCACTCTGAGGAGCAGGAAATCTTATTTCTGAAACCTGAGAAACAATATAGGAATTGTTAACTTTCATGTATTTTTGATATGCTAATGTTTTGATATGATGATAGTTGACTGCTAGTCAAAAAGGATCAAAATGACATTACAGCACTGTATATCATGTACTACAGTAATGCAAATACTAAGAGCTGGAGTCCTGCCTTAGAGAGCAGCCAGCTGGGGGCAGAGAGATTTGCAAACTGAGCTCACCCACAGCATCCACTGTGCCAAGGAAGTTGCCACAGAGTGACTGTCACTGAGTCTCCTGCACAGCCATCGAATAAGTGGGAGCTTCAACAGAAGAACCTCCTGACTCTGGAGGCAAAGCGCCTTCTTCTGTGTTGGTCTTGTGGTAAACCTTCAGCTCCTTATATTGACAAAACCTGAGATTGTGCCAACTGGCATGGGATAAACGTTTGAGTCCAAGGTCAACATCACAAAGTGGAATTAAGAAGGATGGATTTAGAGAGGCAACAAATTGATTACACACACACAATTTAGATGGTCTGAGATCCAAAATTAAGTAAATATTCAATTTTGTTGTGTGCTTAGTTTTATTTCAAAAAACATAGAGCATTCTAGATTTTTTTTTAATACAAAAGCAAAGTCACTAAGTTATACACGATCAGAGGGCAATGGATTATTTTTTTATTAGGTTCTAGTAATAGAGGTTAATGCTTGATAATTCAAGCACTCCTTTTTAAATTGTGTGCATATATTTTTATTGTTCTAAACTATATCCTTCATTTTGTTTAGTTATGGTTGTATATGAATGAGAAGAGGAAATGGGAATAAATGTATATATCCAAGTCATAGCTTAATTTTGTTTTCAGGGTTGTTAATATTCATTCTGCCAGTCACATAAGAAGTGTTAATCTCTGGAGCACATACCCATCACACTCTTGGTTTCGATGAAAGGAATATTTGAAATATTTTTCTTTTTTTATGCTTGATGAAGTCATAAAGGTAATGTGGTATTGTATATATCTCACATGGTAGCAACTTCTTATTTTACTGATGAAAAGTTTGATAGCTAAAAGACAAAAGTCACAGATTGCTCATGACAAAATCCATGCATAGTATACAAGCATCTAGGCATCTAAGTATCCAGGCATGCAAACCCTTTCTCTGAAGTCAGATGGGGGAGGGACAAGTGTGGCATTGGTTGGTTATTGCCATACAAGTCACCCTAATATTTAGAAACAAGCATTTAGTTAGATTATGATTTTTACAGTTTGGCATTTAGGTGAGGCTTAGCTAGGCAGTTCTGTTTTGGGCAGGGTTCAGTCACCCATCTGTGTTCTCTGTGTGGTGGCAGCTTTACTGATTTCAGCCCGGCTCCCTCATCTGTGGGCCTCAGCTTTGACAACAATGCTGACTGGGGACCATTATTTTGCCTACCACAGATGGTTAGCAGTCCAATATTTCCTATGCAATATTACCTTTATGACTTCATCAAGCATAAAAAAAGAAAAAATATTCCTGTACAATGTTGGCATTTCCCACTCCCCATCCCTTGCAATCAGGCGTGTTGCTTGTCTTGTCTAGTTTCGTGGATGAGAAAAAAAAAAGCTTTGAGAGATGGGAACAACATAGACTGAACAGGCTGAAGTTGGAAGAGGTAACAGATGCTGTAGGTGCACACCACATTCCCTTCGCCTACGCCACATGTCATCTGCAAACAGAACAAGGGGAACCAAAGTCCACTTTGTGAAGGTGGCCTCAGGAGCAAATAGCTTAGTTTAAAATATTTGTTTCTGAAACATGCTTCTGAAACAAGAACTGGGTCCAGTGGAAGAGAATATAGCAGTGCTCACAGAGATGGTACAAGCCAGTATAGCAAGTACAGAGTAGAGAAATCTTAAAAGAATATGTGTGTGGAGGGATGAGTGGTCATGAAGAGTCATGAAGAGGCTCTCAGTGTTGGTGGGAGTGATGGAGAAGAACCTGTTTAAGAGTGACAGTCCAAGTTTGTCCAGTATAATTATAGGTATAATTAATAAAACAAAAGTTAACCATAGATTCCCCCATTCATATGATATGTAAATATGACTGGCTCCCTCATTTATCATCTATTATGTTTTAACTTTTTTTCCTCCAAGTTTTTCAATGTTTATCTGTAGTTGTAGTGCAGCCAGAGAGTTGGGTGTTCTTTATACAACCTTCCTGGCATAGATTTTCTTCTGTTTTCACCTGTGGCTTAGCATTGATTTCAGGTGGCATGGAGGGAGTGACTGTTTCTTCCTGACAATTTATGAACTGGCAAGGATGGGTGTCAGAAGCCGAATATCTGTTCTTATACTAATAGCTGTATTTCACCTTCTGTATATTTACCTGTAGAATGCCTTTTCATTTTTCTAATTAGGTACATAATTTTTCAATTATGTGCTGTTCTTATATCTGGATGGAAACAACACTTAACTGCTAAGAGACAGACAAACTGACTTGGTGCTGTTGTTTGAGAGCAAATAAAACCTAAATATGAAGAAAAGAAACACTTGGAATTCAGTGAAGAAGTGGGGGGCTTACGTGACACACTAGTGCCGTGGGCTGGAGTTAAAGTAGCAAGGGAATTGAATCTCCCAGTGCTCAGGCTTATGACGGCAAGAATAAAGCGATTTTTATCCTCGAGACAACAGCTTTCTTCTGCCAAATTTCCCAAGACTCATACAATGAGAGCATCCATCCCAAAATGATTAATGCAAATTTAGTAATTGTGCACATGGATCATTTCTCTGTCGCCCATTTTACTCATAAAATGTGCCTTTCTCTCCATGTACGAATTGCTCATGTTTTGTGCCATTCACCTGTTGCTGGGGGCCTGGAACAAATTACCTCTTTGTGTGAGGCTGCAGGAAGAAGAAATGATCACATTTGTGGCTGGCACTCACTACTAACCCTAGCATGTAATTATTTGAGTCAGAATGATTATAGTCACAGAGTCAGATTTATCTTGGGTATCAGAAGGATAGCATATGAGGTCTGATCCACAGCTGGACAATTTTCCGAAGGGAAGATAGGTGGAGGGATCTAGGACTCTGTTAAAAAAAGATACATTTCTGGCAGCAAAGACATTTTAGTAGAAGCCAATGAGACCTCAGGGGTTCTGGCTTTTGTAAAAATTTAAGTGAAATGAGTGCAAGTGCAAGGTTTTGAGTAGAGAGCCCTGGGGAAGTTAATCAGAACAGGAAGTACTGTGTTGCCAATCTCACCATGTGGCCTCTCCCAAAGCACTTCATACAAGACCCTCAAACTTAATCATTATGGCTAGGTGGAATAAACTAGAAAGCCCCTCAGGCTTGTGTTATCCCTTTCAAGTTTTTGGGAAGCATTGATGCCTGCCTAACAGGCCCTTTCTGGAAAATACTAGCTCCTACTCAGAGGACACCAATCAACCCCAGGCTGTGTGCAGCCGGGGCTTTCTTTGACTGTGCAAGGGAGGGTAGCCATTGTAAGGTATGGGCCTCCTCCAAGAAGCCATTTGCTGGTTAAACGTCTCACTACTTTCAGACACTCCCATTTACTAACCTGAGAGGCTCCATGTTTACTCACTCTACTGCCATGTTACACGGAATTTTTCTTGCACACCACAGGCTGTCAAGCAGATTTTTTTTTTAAATGACCTTTTAAGTGCCAGTAAATGGTGGTAGATTAAAAACAAACACGTTTCCATATTGAGAATTGGAAGAAAAGTGGACAAAAAGCACATGACTACTTAGAAATGCCACCAAAGGATGTCAGCCACAGAGAATACAGTGACCTAATGCATCCCTTTCTCAAATGCTTAGCAACTACACTTTTTGAAAAGCAGATGATTTGAAGCCCCACTTTTAAGGAAGCTTGCTGTCCCCTCTTCTTACTTTAGGATAAATAGGGAAATGAGAAATAATAACTACAACAAAACACACATACTAAAATTGAAGGTTTCTGTTGATAGGTTTGTAGGGGAAAATTGTCAGAAGCATTGAAATGGACAAAAAACAATAATTACTGAGTGTCTTTGGTAGCATACTTTTCCTGGTTTTCTGATTCTACTTGGTCCTGCTTTGAAAAGTCCTCTTTGAGCTATTTACTAATGCAAATAATTTTTGCTCAAAGAAATGAAAATGAATTTTGTTCAGTAGGACGAAACCAATTATTGCCCTATGGATAGTATTCAAATTCACATCTATTTGCCCATTTATTTCAACATTCATGATTGCCTTTATATTAGTTTCACATGTACAACCCTGTAATTAGACATTTATATAGCTTACTAAGTAATCACCCCAATAAATCTAGTACACATCTGACACCATATATAGGAATTACAACATCATAGACTATATTCCCTATGTCGCACTTTATATCCCCATGACTATTCTGTAACTACCAATTTGTACCTCTAAATCCAGGCATTGTTCATTGTGTTTTTTACTGGTTCAACTTGGTATCTGGGCTGAATATCCTTCAAAGTAATTTTAAATTGAAGGCACAGGTGTTGAGATGAAGTTTAAAACCATTTGATGGCAAAGATAGAGGATCAGATGGTTTTTTCCTCCTACTTTTTCAGTATGTAAGGAGTAGCTTACACAGGAATCTCTATGATTGCTCCTAATCAAGTATTTATACCTCTCTCTCTCCCTCTCTCTCTCTCTCTCTCTCTCTCTCTCTCTCTCTCTCTCTCTCGTTTGTCTGTGTGTGTGTGTGTTAATCCTCACCCAAGGATATTTTTTCCCATTAATTTTTTAGAATAGAGAAAGAGAGAAACATCGAAATGAGGGAGACACATAGACACATGGATTGCTTGCCTCCTGCATATGCCCCAACAGGGCCAGGAACAACCCAGGTATGTGCCCTTTAGGGGTATCAAACTCACGACCCTTTAGTGCACTGGCTGATGCTCTAACTACTGAGCACACAAGTCACGGCAAATATTTGTATGCTGTGATGCAACTTCACTGTTATGAATATTGTAAAAAAAGATCAACAAATGAATTTAGAAGATCATTGAACTCAATGGCTCTTTAGAAGGGGTGGGCTTCATGGTAGCTTACATATCCTCTAGTAGCTACTTTTTTTAAAATTTAAATTCTTTATCATTGAAAGTATTACATATGTCTCCTTTTTGCCTCATTGACCTCTCCCCACCCGCTCCCACTCCCCAGCACATGCCCTCACCCCACTACTGTCTGTATGCATTGGTTATATTTATATGCATGAATACAAGTCCTTTGATGATCTCTTACCCCACCCCCAACCTTCCTCTGCCTTCCCTCTGAGGTTTTATGGTCTGTTGGATGCTTCTATGTCACTGTTTCTATTTTTGTTCATTAGTTTATGTTGTTCATTATATTCCACAAATGAATGAGATCATGCGATACTTATCTTTCTCTGACTGCATTATTTCGCTTAGCATAATGCTCTCCAGGTCCATCCATGCTGTCGCAAATAGTCAGAGTTCTTTCTTTTTTGCAGCAGCATGGTATTCCATTGTGTAGATATACCACAGTTTTTTAATACACTCATCTGCTGATGGGCACTTAGGTTGTTATCAAATCTTAGCTACTGTAAATTGTGCTGCTATGAACATAGGGGTGCATATATTCTTTCTGATTGGTGTTTCTGGTGTTAATTCTTCTTTGAATGTTTGGTAAAACTCCCCTGTGAAACCCTCAGGACCAGGACTTTTCTTTGCTGGAAGTTTTTTGATTGCTGCTTCAATTTCATCAGTAGTTATCAGCTTATTCAGGTTTTCTGATTCTTCCTGAATGAGTTTTGGAAGATTGTATTTTTTAGGAGTATGTCCATTTTGTCTAGGTTGTCCAGTATGTTGGAATAGAGTTGTTCATACTATTGTTTTTACAATCTTTTGTATTTCTGTGGGGTTGTTACTTCACCTTTTTCATTTATGATTTTGTTTATTTGGGTTCTGTTTCTTTGTTTCTTGGTGAGACTGACTAGAGGTTCCTCCACCTTGTTTATCCTTTCAAAGAACCAGCTCTTGGTCCTATTGATTGTTTGTATTTTTTGTTTGGTCTCTATGTTATTTATTTCTACTCTGATCTTTATTATTTCCTTCTTTCTATTTATTCTGAGCTTTTCTTGTTACTCTCTTTCTAGTTCTTTAAGTTGTAGAGTTAGATAACTTATGACCAGTTTTTCTTTTTCTTCTTCTTTTTTTTTTTTTTTTTAAGTAGGCTTATGGTGCTATAAACTTTTTTCTCAGGACTGTTTTCATTGTGTCCCATAGATTTTGAATTGTTGTGTTTTCATTGTCATTTGTTTCCAGGATGTTTTTTTATTTCTTCTTTGATCTCTTTGGTAACTCATTTATTGTTTAATAGTATGCTATTTAGCCTCCATGTGTTTGATTGTTTTTTATTATTTTTATTGTAGTTGATTTCCAATTTTATGCCATTGTAATCTGAGAAGATGCTTGATATTATTTCAATCTTCTTGAATTTGTAGAAACTTAGCCTGTGTCCTAATATGTGCTCTATCTTTGAAAATGTCCCACGTGCACTTTGGAAGAATGTATATTCCATAGCTTTGGGGTGAAATGTTCTGAAGATGTCAATTAATTCCATCTGATCTACTGAGTCATTTAGGATTGCTGTTTCTTTGCTTATTTTTTGTCTATAGGATTTATCCAGGGATATCAATGAGGTATTAAAGTCCCCTACTATGATTATATTGCTGTCAATCTCTACATTGATATTTTCCAGAAGTTTTTTTTTTAATGTATTTGGGTGCTCCTGTATTAGGTGCATATATGTTTATCAGAATTATATCCATTTGTTGAATTGATCCCTTTAGTATTATGAAGTGGCATTCCTTATCTCTTGTTATCACCTTTGCTTTGAGGTCAATTTCATCAGATATAATTATTGCTACCCCAGCTTTTTTTATTTATTTCCATTTTCCTGAAAAAAAATTTTTCCATCCCTTCACATTCAGTCTGTGTGAGTCCTTTGTGAGGTGGGTTTCTTGTAGATAGCATATGTATGGGTCAAGTTTTCTTATACATTCAACTACCCTATGTTTTTTGATGGGAGCATTTAAACCATCTATGTTTAAGGTTGTTATTGGTAAGTACTTGTTTGTTGCCATTTTTATTCTTTTCGCCTGTGTTCCTTCTTCCCTTTCTATTTCTTCTTTTTATGGTAGTCCCTTTAGCATTTCTTGCATTGCTGGCTTGGTGGTAATAAATTCCCTTAGCTTTTTTTTTTTTTGGTCTGTGAAGCTCCTGGTTTCCCCTTCAATTTTGAATGATAGCCTTTCTGGATAATGTATAATTGGATTCAGTTTCTTGCTTTGCATCACTTTGTATACTTTGTTCCATTCCCTCTGGCCTGATGTGTTTCTGTTGAGAAATCAGTTCATAGTTTAATGGGAAATCCCTCATAGGTAACTTTCTGTCTCTCTCTGGCAGCCTTTAAGATTCTTACTTTGTTGTTGATGTTTGCCGGTTTAATCATGATGTGTCTTGGTGTCAGTCTTTTGGGGTTTATCTTTTGGAAGTCTGTGTGCTTCTTGGACTTGTGTGACTTTTTTCTTCCCCATATCAGGGAATTTTTCTGTCATTATTTCTTCAAACAGGTTTTCTATTCCTTACTCAACTTCCTTTCCCTTTTAGTTCCCCTATTATGCAGATGTTGTTTCATTTCCTGTTGTCCTAAAGCTCCCTCAGAGTCTCCTCTGTCTTTTTAAGTTTTTTTTCCAGTTGTTGCTGATTCAGTCCTCAGCTTCTTCTAGTCTACTATTGAAACCTTCCATTGTGTTTTTTTATTGCAGCTATGTCATTCTTCATTTCCTCTTGATTCTTACACATGTTGGTGAATTTCTCATCCAGCCTTTTGAGAATCCATATAAACATTACTCTGAATACTTTCTCTGACAAATTGCTTGCCTCCATTTCATTTAGTTCCTTTTCTGGTGATTCCTCCTTTTCTTTTATATGGGGGTTGTTTCTTTGTCTCCCAATTTTTGCTGTTCTTTGTAATTGTTTCTATGTATTAGATCCCACTGCTATGCCACCCAGATTTTTAAAATGTGTCTTATGTAATAGATGTTTTGTGAAACCCAGTGGTGCAGTCTCTCTGATCTTCTGGGCTTGGTATTCTAAGGATGCCTCTTAACTATATTTGGGTTCTCTTGGTATAGTTGGGTCTTGGGTGTTATTGTCTGGTTCATAGATGGAATCTCCTCTCAGGGTGTCCATTTATGTGGCTTGCTCTCTGACTGAACAGCACAAAATACAAAATGATAAGACATGACACAAAAGGAACAGAACACAAATGTATACAAGACACCTATAACCCCAATAAAAGTGCCCACCAGAGAAAAGAGAATGAGGAGAGAAAAGAGATTAAAAAAAATGATAGTGAGAAAAGATAACAAGAGGAGAAAAAAATAATAGGGGGAGAAAACACAACAAAACAAACAATTAAAACAAAAAGGACAAACAAAAAAGACCCAGAAAAAGGGACAGGAGAGACTCTGTAAAGACAGATCTTAAATACTGAAAATAAGGTTAAGGAATTGGATGAATAGGAGAATGACCATGATTTAGTATAAAGGAGGCAGCAAGAGAATGAGTGGATAAGAAAAAAAATATATTTATTTATTTATTTATTATTTGAAAACAAGAACAGAGGAGTGAGAAGATAGGCTTGAATTTAGAAAGTGAAACTAATTAAAAGATTAGGGAAAGAACAGAGCAAGTGAGGAGAGAGAAAAAAATAATTTTGAGTAGCGAAGAAAGAGGAAAAGAGATGGGGAAATAGAATAGGAGCAGGGAAGAGGAAATTTTATACACAAATAAGCCAACAGAGACTACAATAATAATAACACTTCAATAAAGCAGATAAAGAAGATCAATTTTTAACAAGGGGTAAAAAGAAAGGGAAGAGAACAGCTAAAGTGGGGAAAGAAGAAAAAACAGGATGGAACAGGAAGAACAAGGAAGAAAAAGGATAAAGAAGAAAAAATGAAATAAAATAACAATAAAAAATAAAAAAATAATAATACAAAAAAATTTTTTTTTCAAATTTTTATTAAGGTATTATATGTGTACATATCTTACCATTGCCCCCCCCACCCCACTCCCATACATGCCCTCACCCCCCCCAATGTTTTGCATCTGTTGGTTACTCTTATATGCATGCATACAAGTCCTTCAGTTGATCTCTTATTTCCCCCACCTCTCCCTAACCTTCCCGCTGTAATTTGACAGTCTGTTTGATGCTTTACTGCCTCTGTAACTATCTTTTGGTTCATCAGTTTATAATGTTTTTCATTATCACCAAATGAGTGAGATCATGTGGTATTTTTCTTTCATTGACTGGCTTATTTTACTTAGCATAATGTTCTCTAATTCCATCCAGGTGCCTACAAATGGTAGTAATTCCTTCTTTTTTATGGCAGCATAGTATTCCATTGTGTAGATGTACCATAGTTTTCTGATCCAGTCATCTGCTGACGGGCACCTAGGCTGTTTCCACATCTTAGCTATTGTAAATTGTGCTGCTATGAACATAGGGGTGCATATATCCTTTCTGATTGGTGTTTCTGGTTTCTTAGGATATATTCCTAGGAGTGGGATTACTGGGTCAAATGGGAGTTCCATTTTCAGTTTTTTTGAGGAAACTCCATACTGTTCTCCACAGTGGCTGCACCAGTCTGCATTCCCACCAGCAGTGCACAAGGGTTCCTTTTTCTCCGCATCCTCGCCAACACTTGTCATTTGTTGATTTGTTGATGATAGCCATTCTGATAGGTGTGAGATGGTATCGCATTGTCGTTTTGATTTGCATCTCTCAGATAATTAGTGACTTTGAGCATGTTTTCATGTGTCTCTTGGTCTTCCTTCTGTCTTCTTTCAAAAAGATTCTATTTAGGTCTGTTGCCCATTTTTTTATTGTATCATTTATCTTCCTTTTATTAATTTGTATAAGCTGCCTGTAGATGTTGGAAATTAAACCTTTATCAGTGATACCATTTGCAAATATGTTCTCCAATACAGTGGGGTTTCTTGTTGTTTTGTTGATGGTTTCTTTTGCTGTGCAAAAGCTTTTAATTTTGATGTAGTCCCATTTGTTTATTTTCTCTTTGGCTTCCATTGCCCTAGGGGCAGTATCAGTGAAAAAGTTCTTTTGGCATATGTCTGAGATTTTGCTGCCTGTGGATTCCTCTAGTATTTTTATGGTTTCCCGTCTTATATTTAAGTCCTGTATCCATTTTGAGTTTATTTTTGTGTATGGTGTAAGTTGGTGATCTAGTTTCATTTTTTTGCATGTATCTGTCCAATTTTCCCAACACCATTTATTGAAGAGACTGTCTTGACTCCATTGTATGCTCATGCCTCCTTTGTCAAATATTAAATGCGCATATTGGTTTGGGTCGATATCTGGATTCTCTATTCTATTCCATTGATCGATATGTCTGTCCTTGTGCCAGTACCAGGCTGTTTTGAGGACAGTGGCTTTGTAATACAGCTTGAAATCTGGTATTGAGATCCCTCCTACTTTATTCTTCTTTCTCAGGATTGCTGTGGCTATTCGGGCTCTTTTTTTATTCCAGATGAATTTTTGGAGAGTTCTTTCTAGGTCTGTGAAATATGCTGTTGGTATTTTAATGGGGACTGCATTGAATCTATAGATTGCTTTGGGTAGTATGGACATTTTGATGATGTTGATTCTACCAATCCATGAACATGGTATGTTCTTCCATCTGTTTACATCTTCCTCTATCTCTTTTTTCAGTGTCCTGTAGTTTTCTGCATATAGGTCTTTTACCTCCTTGGTTAGGTTTATTCCTAAGTATCTTAATTTTTTTGGTGCAATGGAAAATGGGATTGCTTTTTTGATCTCTCTTTCTGTAAGTTCACTGTTGGTGTATAGAAATGCCATAGATTTCTTGGCATTAATTTTGTATCCTGCTATATTGCCGAATTCATTTATTAAGTCTGTTAGTTTTTTGATGGAGTCTTTCGGGTTTTTTATGTACAATATCATGTCATCTGCAAATAAGGACAGCTTTACTTCTTCTTTTCCAATTTGGATGCCTTTTATTTCTTCTTCTTGTCTAATTGCAATGACAAATACTTCCAGTACTATGTCAAACAGGAGTGGTGAGAGTGGGCATCCTTGTCTTGTTCCTGTTCTTAGGGGAAATGGTTTTAGTTTTTGCCCATTGAGTATGATGTTAGCTGTGGGTTTATCATATATAGCTTTTATTATGTTGAGGTATGATCCTTCTATTCCCACCTTGTTAAGAGTTTTTATCAAGAAAGGGTGTTGGATTTTGTCAAATGCTTTTTCTGCATCAATTGATATGACTATGTGATTTTAATCTTTCAATTCGTTTATGTGATTTATCACATTTATTGATTTTCGGATATTGTACCATCCTTGCATTCCTGGGATAAACCCTACTTGGTCATGGTGTATGATCTTTCTGATGTACTGCTGGATCCGATTTGCTAGAATTTTGTTGAGGATTTTGGCATCTACATTCATGAGGGATATTGGCCTGTAATTCTCCTTCATTGTGTTGTCGTTATCTGGTTTTGGTATTAGGGTGATGCTGGCTTCATAGAAGGAGCTTGGAAGTGTTCCTTGCTCTTGAATTTTTTGGAATAGTTTGAGGAGGATAGGTTTCAGTTCTTCCTTGAATGTTTGGTAAAACTCTCCTGTGAAGCTGTCTGGCCCCGGGCTTTTGTTTGCCGGAAGCTCTTTGATGACTGCTTCAATTTCTTCCATAGTTTCTGGCATATTGAGCTGTTTAGATTCTTCTTGATTGAGTTTTGGAAGGTTATATTTTTCTAGGAATATGTCCATTTCCTCCAGGTTGTCCAGTTTGTTGGAATAGAGTTGTTCATAGTATTTTTTAACAATCCTTTGTATTTCGGCAGGATCTGTTGTTATTTCACCTCTTTCATTTCTGATTTTGTTTACTTGGGTCCTCTCTCTTTGCTTCTTGGTGAGCCTGGCTAGAGGTTCGTCAATTGTGTTTATCCTTTCAAAGAACCAGCTCTTGGTTTTGTTGATCTTTTGTATTGTTTCTTTGGTCTCTATGTCATTTATCTCTGCTCTGATCTTTATTATTTCCTTCCTTCTGCTTACACTGGGCTTTTCTTGTTGCTCTTTTTCTAACACTTTGAGTTGTTGGGTTAGGTAATTTATTACCATTGTTTCTTGTTTTTTGCAGTATGCCTGTAGAGCTATGAACTTCCCTCTCAGGACTGCTTTCGCTGTGTCCCATAGATTTTGGATTGTAGTTTTTTCATTGTCATTTATTGCCATGATGTTTTTTATTTCTTCTTTGATCTCTCTGGTAACCCAGTCATGGTTTAATAGCATGTTGTTTAGCCTCCATGTGTTTGATTTCTTTGGGTTGTTTTTACTATAGTTGATTTCCAGTTTTATGCCACTGTGGTCTGAGAAGATGCTTGATATGATTTCTATCTTCTTGAATTTGAAGAGACTTTGCCTATGTCCCAACATATGGTCTATCTTTGAGAATGACCCATGTGCACTTGAGAAGAATGTATATTCTGTGGCTTTGGGGTGAAATGTTCTGAAGATGTCCATTAATTCCATCTGGTCTAGTGAGTCATTTAGGATTGATGTTTCTTTGCTGATTTTTTGTTTAGAGGATTTGTCCAATGGTGATAGTGGGGTATTAAAGTCTCCTACTATGATTGTATTGCTGTCAATCTCTCCCTTGATATCCTCCAGGAGATTTTTTATGTATTTGGGTGCTCCTGTATTGGGTGCATATATGTTTACCAGAGTTATTTCTTCTTGTTGGATTGCTCCCTTTAGTATTATGAAGTGGCCTTCCTTATCTCTTGTTATGTCCTTCAGCTTGAGAGCTAATGTGTCAGATATAAGTATTGCTACCCCAGCTTTTTTTTCAGTTCCATTTGCCTGGAAAACTTTTTTCCATCCCTTCACCCTCAGTCTGTGTGCGTCTTTTTTTCTGATGTGGGTTTCTTGTAGACAGCAGATATATGGGTCATGTTTTCTTATCCAATCCATTACCCTATGTCTTTTGATTGGGGCATTTAATCCGTTTACATTTAAAGTTATTATTGATAGGTACTTATTTTTCGCCATTCCTATTCTTTACACCTGTGTTCCTTCTTCGCTTCCTATTTCTTTTTTTTTTTTTTTTTTTTTTTTTTTTTTTTTTTTTTTTTTTTTTTTTTTTACAATAGACCCTTTAGCATTTCTTGCATTGCTGGTTTGGTGGTAATAAATTCCCTTAGTCCTTTTTTGTCTGTGAAGCTCCTGATTTCACCTTCAATTTTGATTGATAGCCTTGCTGGGTACAGTATTCTTGGATTCAGACCCTTCCTTTGCATGACTTTGTATATTTCATTCCATTCCCTTCTGGCCTGATGAGTTTCTGTTGAGAAATCAGTTGCTAGTCTGATGGGGGTTCCTTTGTATGTAACTTTCTGTCTCACTCTTGCCGCTTTTAAGATTCTTACTTTGTCGTTGGTGTTTGCCAATTTAATTATAATGTGCCTTGGCGTCGGTCTTTTGGGGTTCATTTTGCTTGGGACTCTGTGAGATTCTTGGATTTGTGTGGGTTTTTTCTTCCCTATATCAGGGAAATTTTCTGTCATTATTGCTTCAAAGAGGTTTTCTATTCCTTGCTCAGCTTCCTTTCCTTCTGGAACCCCTATTATGCGGATGTTGTTTTGTTTCCTGTTGTCCGAAAGTTCCCTTAGGCTCTCCTCCTGCCTTTTAATTTTTTTTCTATAAGTTGCTCTACTTGGGTATTTTTTCCCATCTTGTCTTCTAGCTCACTGATGCAGTCCTCTGCTTCTTCTAGTCTACTCTTGATGCTTTCTATTGAGTTCTTTACAGCAGCGATGTCATTTTTCATTTCTTCTTGGTTCTTCTGCATTTCCTCTTGGTTCTTGCTCATATTGTTGAATTTGTCTTCCATTCTTTTCAGCCACCTTATGACCATTTCTCTGAATTCTTTTTCTGGAAGGTTGCTTGCTTCCATTTCGTTTACTTCCTTTTCCGGTGATGCCTGCTTTTCTTTCATATGCGGGCTGTGTCTTTGTTTCCCCATGGTCTCTCTTCTCTGGGTGTCTGGTTATGTAGTTCTCTCTCTCCTGCGTTGATTTAAAGGCACAAAATACAGCACTACCATGTACAACACACAAGGCACTGAACAGAAATGTATTCATGATATTAATAACCTCCAATAAAGGTGACCACCAGAGAAAGGCAAATTAGGGGATAGGAGAGAAAGAAGAAGAGGAAAAAGAAAGAAAGAAGAAGAAAAAAAAAGAGTGTCAAAATGAAATTGCGAAAAGGGAAAAAAAGAAGATAAAAAAAATAAGAGAGACAAGAAAGAGACTAAGAGAGAAAGGGAAACAGACTATATATATTGGGGATAAAACTCCAATAGAGCAATCACTTATCCCAGCAAATGCCAGCAACAAGTACCTGGGGATTAATACAGACTACAACACCAACTAATATTGAGTGAGGCAAGGGAAGACAGAAGCACTAAGCAAAAAAAAAAAAAATAACAAAAGAAGAATAAGCAAAACAATCAACCAAAAAAGCATAAAAATTCGATATAATCTACATTCAAGTGAACAACAACAAAAGGACAGAGAGAAAAACAATTTTTTGCATAGTTAAGACAGCGAAGAGAGAGGTGTGTATGGACTTGGAGCAGGGGATTGGAGATTAGATATGTAAGTAGGGTGAAATTTTAACGGGGGTAAACAGAACGAATAGGGAAAATCTAAAGCAGGAAAGGGGTAAGATAAACAGGACACCGAAAAGGGAAAAGTGAGGAAGAGAGTGATGGCATAAAGGTAGAGTTGAGATAGAGTAAAATGATGCTAAAGGAAAGATAAAAATAGAATGTAGAACATTAATCCCAAAACAAAATGAAGAGAAAATAAAATGACACTTAAAAAAAAAAAGAAGATAAAATAGCGGTAGTAATAATACGGATTGAAAATAAAAATGTAATAATTAAAAAGGTAAAATCAAGTGAGGAAAAAAGAAAAAAATTAGTTTCTTAAGTAAAAGATGCAAAAAATGAAAATAAAAAAATAAAAAATAAAAATAAAATGTGGAGTAGTGAAGGTCATTCACTTCCTCTGTTGTTCTGTTTGGCGCGCCTGTTTCTCAGTCTGGACAGTATTGCAGTTCCCTGCGTTCCACTGCTCTTCAGTGATGTAAGCCAGTCCTGATTTTAAGCAGGCGGTGTGTCTTAATTCGTATTCCTTTATTTTTGATTACACAAGAATCAATTTGTGATTCAACCCCTGGGTGGCAGTGTTTCTGGATTGACTTCCGGGTTTATCTATGGCCTCTCTAGGGAGTGTTAGAGCCTTCTTTCCCTGTGGCACTCACTACCGGTTTGTGGGAGTGGGCTGCCTCAGAGCTGGCTCTCTGATTGTCACTCCCCGCTCTGATCCCCAGGTTCCAGAAAAACAACTTTCCCCTGCAGTCTCCCAGGGTGTCCCCAACTGGGTGATCCTATGTATTGGGCTTAGTAATCAGAAGCAAGAATTTCAAGAGGAAAAAGCCCAAGTGTGTGCACTCCGTGGCTGCGCGTAAGTCTAGCACACCCCTGAAATTCTTAGGGTGTCCCTGCACGTCAGATCAAAATGGGTTGCTTTTTAGAGAGCCCTTCTGTTAGCAGCTCTGAGGACCCCCTTCCACATTCACAGATCACGCCAGCCCCAACAGCCACGGATTTTTCTAGGCACAGATTTCCCTGGTCCTCCAGCTCCCGCAAAACGCGCGTTCCTCTCTCCGCCGTTGGGACCAGAGACCTCACCTTATCCTAGGCGAAATCTGACCTTTCCGTGGTGGAGTGTAGAGCTCCTCTGAACCCGTGTGTATGCGCCAATTGGGGAGCGTTGTTCTGGGGCTCGCAGGTGTTCCATGGGTGCCGCAGTTGTGGATTCTCAGGCTTCCGATAAGCTCCACTTTCCGGTTCCAGATGACGGCGACTCCGCGTCCAAGCCCGCAGCTCCGGGAGGGGACCCAGCCGCAGTGGGAGCTGCCAGGTCAGGGGAACCCTGTCTAGCAGTCTCCCACCTTCTTATGAAGTTCAGCTGTCCCCCAACTTGCCAACAAACACTCCTAGTGTGACCCTCAGCTGTTCTTTCTTTCTGCTCCGGGATAAGGCTCGGAACACGTCTGTCTATTCCGCCGCCATTTTTCTCTCACAAAAAAATTTTTTAATTAAAAAATGAAGTTTCATTACTTTCAGTGTTTCAATGCCCCATGGGTGCTGGTTTAGGACCCCACTCTTCTGTTCTGTCTGCCAATTCTGGGCTTCCTGTTAAGTAGCTAGATGCTGAGAACTGTCAGGCACTGTCTTTGGCATTTAGCACCATGTTGAAGCTCCAAGCAATCCAGTGCTCCTCTGCTTGTGTCTATCTCCACAGGATTTTGCTGCAAGCAGGCATATTGGTTTTGGCTGCTTGCCTGTCTGCCAGCTATCAATATTAATTACTCAAGTTTCTCTTTCTGACAGGGCTTTAGGAGGAGTGATGCTGTTTCACTTTCAGGGGATCAGATGGATATTCTTTCCCTGACCCAGAGATACGCATCTGTGAGTGGCCCAAGATATAAGTCTGGCGTTGGTCAGGGATCCTTTTATGGAGACCAGTGGGTTTGGCAGGCAACCTGGGGTTTTTATCAGTCTGGTTCCTAGAATAGTGGGGCAGACCAGCCCCTCTTCCAACTTAGGCACTGAGGGCTCTTTGGGGCTATTCAGATCCTTTGTTTCCTTTGTGTAGCTCAAAATGTAGGTGGGTGTGGCAGGCTGTATTACCTGCCTTGAGGTTACTGGGAGGGGCTAGCTCTTCAGGATAGAAATGGCCCCTTGGATGGTTAGGAATGTCCCAATTCTGGAGTCCTAGGCTTGTCTCCCTGCCTGCTTTCCTCCCAGCCTCTCCTCAGTCTCCACAAATCTATGCCTCTCCCTGTTCCACAGCCTCAGGTGAGTTCTTGCAACTGAAAAGTTCTATGTTCTGGGTTTAGCGAATAAAAGCAAAGACAAAACAAAGGGAAACAACCATGAAACTGTAGGTTTCTCTCCTGCTGGCACTGTGCTGCTCAGGTCACTTTTCAGGCCACCTTTTGGGGTACTGCCTTTCATGGCTGTGGATTTAGGTCTAGATTCCCTGGCCAACAGCAGCCCTGTAGCTTTTCATTTTCTCAGTTGGGTGTTACACCTGTCGCCAAGGGATGTAGCCTTGGTGTAATGCAGCTTCCACCTCACCCTCTTGGCCTGGTGGCTGGGTGACCCGCTCCAGCTCAGATCCCTGTTGCTACCATTCTCCAAGCATCCTCTGCACTTCCTTGTTGAAAATTGTCTCCTCAGCTGTGTCTAATTTGTTAATTCTGGGTGGAGGGTCTCTGATTTAGTTGCTTTCCAGTCTGGCCCGCAGACCAGGTGCACGACACATCGGCCTATTCAGCCACCATTTTCTTCTGCTCCATTGATTTTTAGAGAGAATGGTAGAGAGAAAGACAGAGGAATATTGATGTGAAAGAAGCACTTCAATTGTTTACCTCCTCTAGCAGCTATTTTTTGACTGAGAGACAAGGAAAGGCCTGATTCAGCTAATCCAGTGGTTGGCAAACTGCGGCTCGAGAGCCACATGCGGCTCTCGAGCAGCGGTTTGCTGCTCTGTTGACTAGTGAGTTTGCCGACCACTGACCTAGACTCTCGATTCCAATAATTACAGGCTGTTGTTGTTCCTTGTGATTAAGCCCCTATCCCAGTGGTTGGCAAACTCATTAGTCAACAGAGCGGCAAACCGCGGTTCGTGAGCCGCATGTGGCTTGCAAGCCGCAGTTTGCGGACCACTGAGCTAATCCAATCTAGATTACATTAAATTCATGTCATAAGGAAATATTCACTTGAATAAGATTTACACCAAGGCTTCAATTCATAAATCAAACATGTTTTGGAATCTGGCTTCCTATAAAGTTTTTTCTTCTTTCCTCTTGTTAGGTTTGTTTTTTGTTTTTTGTTTTTTTCCTTATTCACAAAATATAGTGTCTTTTAATGAACCATAACGAATCATCCTCAAAACAAAAGTATAGTATAAGCCCTTCATTTTATTTATTTATTTTCTTTTTGGGGGAAAATGTAATCAGTTGTTTGGGAATAAGAAAGAAGAATGAAAACTCTCATTGTTTTGATATGAAAAGTAATGGGATGACTTAAACTTGCATTGATATACCTAATAAGTAACTTCAAAACTTCATTTTCTGAGGTGTTTGATAAGCTTAAGCTGAAGGCAATAATTTTTTTTTTTTCAAATTATGGGCTATACAAGGAAATACAGCAGAATATAACATATTACCTGATATTGGTTTTTCCTTCTGGCTTTATATTGCTATATGACAAGAAAGTGAGAGGGGGATAAAAGAAAGATTACTAATTAGAATTGTATTTCTACAAAAACTTATAAGCAGAAATTGCCTGTATTTATGCTATTATCTCATTTTCAATGATAAAGTTTCCTTGCACAAAGATTAGGAAAGTTCTTTTAAATTTAACTGTAGAATTCAAGACTTCTGAAGTTATAACCTTAAGTTAATTTCCAAACTTCTCTATCTTCAAGCCTTTATACACTCTGCTTCAATTACACTAGACTACATTCTGATCATAGAACATGTGCAATGCTATGCTTTGCAAAAACCCTTCAATGCTCTCTATGTTTATGTAGAAACTAGAGGCCCAGTGCATGAAAACTCATGCACTGGAAGAGTGGGTCCCTCAGCCAGGCCAGCTCCCTCTCACAGTCCGGGAGCCCTCAGGGGCGGGAGGCGACCCGGTGATCAGGGGAAAGTGACGCCCCATCACACCTCTGCTGCTGCCACTGCCGGCAGCGCAGGCCTTGCCGGCCCTGGTTACCTGAGCCTCGGGTGGTCCTGGGCGGCTGGGCAGCCACCATCCAAGGCTTGCCTGTGCCTCAGGCTGGTCCTAGGTGGCTGGGGGGCTGAGGGGACTGGGCACCACCAACTTGTAGCTGTGGGTGCCACCATCTTTGAGGGTTGGGCAGTCAATTAGCATATTTCCTTCTTATTGGCTGTGGGTGCTGCTGTCATCTTTGGGGGCAGGGCAGTCAATTAGCGTATTCCCTCCTTATTGGCTGTGGGCGCTGCCATCTTTGTGATGGCGTGAGAGTCAATTAGCATATTCCCTCTTTATTAGATAGGATGTTATCTGTTTTCTAATATAGTGCTTCTTAACCTCTTTGTGGTGGTTGGTCAGTTTTTTGTTTTTTTTTTGAAAGTTCTTATTCATAGTCTAACATTGTAATATGAAATAATAAATTGGTAGAAATATAAGATAAATATAAAAAGGATTATAAAATTCAAGCCCTGATTCATTATTATTATTATATTTAAAACACATTTTCAAATGGCTGTAAAAGTTTTTAAATCCTTTGAATCTCTGTACTTATGTCTGCCTGGGTCAGTGACAAACATTTCAATGATTCTAGGCAGTGGACATCTGCTGGGTAAACAGCAGAGCCTCATCTTTCTCACAACCACAATCAGCTCTAATTATTTTTTCTGTATATCTCTAAATAAAAGTGATCTAACCTTTATTTTAAAGAATAGCTTCATATTATTACTTTTCTTACAATAATTTCTTAATATCCATTGTATGAGTACTTGAATAATATTTTGTTTTGAGAAAAACTCCATCCCAATGTCTTCTATAACAATTATTCCAAGTAAGTCAAATATAAGAGTTTGAATATTGACTATGATTGATAATATTCCCAAATACATTGAACTCCTTTAGCAGTCCTGATGTGCTTCCCATTTTACTTTGAGCTCAAGTAGATATGGCTTTTACTTTCATTCATTAAATGTTTATTTTACATTTCCCCCATTATCTAAGTGTGCCAAACAAAGGCTCTTACCTTTCCTTGAACTCTTCCTATTCTTGTTATCCATATTCAATAAGTTATCCATCATTATGGATTTAATTTCTCAGTATTTCTCATATCTGCACCCTCCTTTTTATCTCCATTGACCATATCTTGGTTCTGAATATTATTTAAACAAGTTGTACAGTAGCCTTTATCTATGTTTTATCATTACATAATACATATGTAATTACATAACACTAGAGGCCCCATACACAAAATTTGTGCAAGAGTAGGCCTTCCTTCCCCCAGCTGCCAGCACCGGCTTCCCTCTGGCACCCGGGACCTTTGCTTTCCTCTGGTACCTGGGACCTGAGCTTCCCTTGCAGCTGCAGCTTCGTCCAGAAGGTTGTCCAGAAGGATGCCTGGTCTAATTAGCATATTATGCTTTTATTATTATAGATATGGAAAGGCTTTGCCTTTCTTTGGAGAACTTTTTTTGCCTAAATTAAAAAAAAAGTTACTTTTGAGAGTTTAAAAATAAATTCAACACCAATAACTTAAAAAAAATCAAAATGACCTATAGAGGACTGGGTGGGATCATTCAACATAAAAGGATTCAATCCCCTGTAACAGACCATTAATGTGAGGTTTCTTTATTTATTATTTTTAATAAATGGAAACATTTCTCACAATTATGCAAGTTAATGATTAAATTGATGATAAATACTAATAAGAGTAGAAATTTTTATGGAAATATTATCTGGAAAAATTACTTTTAGCTGTAAAAGCCTCTATAAGTAAACATGTTCTATAAATTTAAGATTAATCATATCAATGATTTATATAACATTGAGTTTTAGAAATAGCAAATTCTCTTTTTCTAAATGTTGCTGAAAACTCTGAAATCACTGTACAACGGAAGTTTCAGGATAGAAAATATTTAATCTTTTAGAAGAATTAGATGGAGTAAATGACACTATACTAATCTTGATAATGACAATTGGTATAAAGACCTGTGTGTTGCCTGATTATTAAGTTGAATCACAATCCATGTAAGTTTCCTGAAAATTAAGAATTTTATATATTTTATATACTTGTAGACTATAATCATTAATAACCATTTTTTTCAAATTATGAATGCTATTTTTGAATGCAGCTGCCTGTTTGGCAATATATTTTAAGGAAGTTGTTAGAGTAATATAGGAAGGTACCAAAGGTTATATTACTGACAGCTCTCAGTAAGATATCTTAGCCTGAGGATGACATTTTTCTTTCAAGAACAGAGAAAAGCTAATAAGATACCAAAGTACATTATCTGATGAAAAGTAAACCAAACAATATCATAACTATCAAAATAAAATAATTCTGTGAGAGGGTTGTCTAGAAAAATGAAGAAAAATTAATATTAATAAATCACTAAAATTAAATGAAAAATAAACTAGAATTTCCCTTTAAACATAATGGTTTGAGCTTTTTCATAATTATATTAAGAACAATTTTGAAGTTAAAGTATAGGAGTTAGAAAATATAAATTGGTAACTTACCATGCCATTCTAAAATGGAACTTTCAAATAGATGCACATTGGGTAAATATGTAATAGGATTGACACTTTCATCATCTCAATTTAAAATATACTTTTTTTTGTTGATCTTGAATTTTAAATTTTTAAATTATATTTAAAATACAATATATGCTATCTTTGCGGGGCCAACCTGCTGTAAAAATGATTTCAAAATTCAAGAGCTTACAAAAGACAGGTGTTTATTTCTTACTCAGGGAATAGTTCCACTGTATGAAAAACATAAAAAGTAGATAGCTCACTGATGCTCAGTTCAGCTTCATAGGTGTGTCCTTATCTGCACAGCCAAAGCTGGCTAAAGTCCATCCCATGCAGCCTCTTAGAAGTGAAAAAGATCAGGAGATCCAAAACAAGCGATTTTATTAAAAGGAAACACTCAGACAATTTCATGCCTGATTTCTGCTCACACTTCCTTGCAAGAGCTTAGTCACCACATGGTCCTACAAAGCTGCAAGAGAGCCTGGGAAATGTTAACTGGCTGTCTATGAGTCTTTTTAGAACTGAGCAAAGGAGCAGGTAGAGGGGAAAGTAGATACTGGAAAATAATCAATTACGAGTTTCTTTTAAGAAATGAATTATGTACTCCTAGTTTTACTGCTAATTTTTTTGAATGCTTTCCAGATAATTTTATCTTGAAGGGTTTCAGAACATGCCATTCCTTTGGACCATTGATTATTTTGAGCTGCAGGCACTTGAGAAACAGCAGGTGCAGGAAGGACTCTCAGACCTCCTTTCTACATAAAAGCAAGTCACAAAATTTACTGAAGTTTCTCTCTCTGTATCAGGGAAGACAAAATGTTCTTATTACTAGAGACTAAAAGGTGACACCAAAATGAATCTGTACAGACAAACCAATTAAAATAACCCTTGCCTTCCATTAATTTTCCCCATATATTGCCAAGTCACTGTCCCAAAATTTATTCTCCCTAGTTCAAGCCCCTTTGTCTCGTCATATTCCCATAATTTGTTGTTCTTTGTTTCAAGAGCAATTTAAGCTTTTGGGCCTAATGGCTCTTTATGGCCTTCATTTTCCTTTTAAAGACTCCCATGTACATGTTCTCTCTTATTAATCTGTTCTATGTAAATTTGATTCTAAGCCAGACTATGAAAGCAAAAGGAGAAGAGGGAACTTTTTCCTTCCCTACAATATTTATGAAAAAATGTAAAGATGACAGCATTTTCCCCTTTTCTAAAGTGTACCTTACTATACATATAGTTTTGTGGTTTGTTTCTTAATGCATCTTAAAAATATTTCTATATCAGTACATATGTATGTCCTTTTCCTCTCCTTAAAGCTATGTAAGTGTCCAGTTGTATAAGTGAACTGTAACTTATTCAACTTCTTGCTGTTTGATATTTTGGTATTATCAAGGTATTTCTTTTTTTTTTTTTTAAATATATTTTATTGATTTTTTACAGAGAGGAAGAGAGAGGGACAGAGAGCCAGAAACATCGATGAGAGAGAAACATCGATCAGCTGCCCCCTGCACACCCCCCACTGGGGATGTGCCCGCAACCAAGGTACATGCCCTTCACCGGAATCGAACCCGGGACTCCCCAGTCCGCAGGCCGACGCTCCATCCACTGAGCCAAACCGGTTTCGGCAAGGTATTTCTTTTTCTTCTTTCTTATGACCAATTCTGCAATGACCTTCCTTATCTATAATAATAAAAGCGTAATATGCTAATTAGACCGGACAGCCAAACAACCTTCTGGACGTCATTCCGGACATCCTTCCAGATGAAGCTGCAGCGGCAGGGGCCAAGACAGGGGTGGTTAGGGGTGATCAGGCAGGCTGGCAAGCAGTTAGGGGCGATTATGTAGGCATGCAGAGTGGTAAGGGGCAATCAGGCAGGCAGGCAGAGGGATTAGGGGCAATCAGGCAGGCAGGCAAAGTGGTTAGGGGTGATCAGGCAGGCAGGAAGGCAATCGGTTAGGAGCCAGTGGTCCTGGCTTGCAAGAGGGATATCCGACTGCCGGTTTAGGCTTGATCCTAGCAGTCGGACATCCCCCGAGGGGTCCTGGATTGCAAGAGGGTGCAGGCCCGACTGAGGGACCCTGCCCCTGTGCACAACTTTTGTGAACCAGGCCTCTAGTAGTATATATACCTTTGCATTGGTGTATGAGTATATCTTTATACATTTCTTTTATTAATATCTTTATTTAATATACTATATATTTCATAAAATGCACCCATTCTAAATGTACAGTTTGGTGAGTTTTAATTATGTGTACAGTCATGCAAAGATCATGGCAATCTAATTTTAGAATAGTTGTGTCACCTTTAAAATGTTCCTTTATACCCTTTTTGCAGTCAATCAATTGCTGTAGTCCAATTATCAAAGCCATAAATTTAATAGTGTTTTTATTTTGGCTGTATCATATTTAACTAGAGGGCTGGTACACTAAATTTGTGCAAGGAAGAGGGGGTTCCTCAGCTCAGCCTGCACCCTCTCCAATCCAGTACCCCTCGGGGGATGTCCAACTGCCGGTTTAGGCCCGGTCCCTGTGGGATCCTTGTGGGATCAGGCCTAAACTGGCAGTTGGACATCTCTCTTGCAATCCGGGACCACTGGCTCCTAACCACTCACCTACCTGCCTTCCTGATCGCCCCTAACGGCCCTCCCCTGCCAGCCCGATCAGTCCTAACTGCCCTCCCCTGCCAGCCTTGTCACCCATAACTGGCCTCCCTTTTCGGCCTATTCGCCCATAAGCACCTCTGCCTTGGCCCCTGCCACCATGGCTTTGTCCGGAAGGACATCTGGATGGATGCCCAGAAGATGCCCAGCCTAATTAGCATATACCCTTTTATTAGTATAGATAGAAAGAACCAAAGCTGTCAATACTCAAGTGTATTTGTATCAGCGATTATAGCATAATATCTTTCAGAAGATTAATAAGTTATTTTAATAGTAGGATAATAACTAGAATACTAAATTATTAATTCTATATATTTATTTTTAATTTTTTATTTATTAATTTCTTTATTGATTAAGGTATCACATATTTGTCCTCATCCCCCCATTCCCATCCCAAACCCCTCCCCACGCATGTCCCACCCCCCTGTTGTCCGTGATCACTGGTTAGGCTTATATGGATGCATACAAGTCCTTTGGTTGATCTCTCCCCCTTACCCTCACCCTCCCCTACCTTCCCTCTGAGGTTTGACAGTCTGATCGATGCTTCCCTGTCTCCAGGTCTGTTTTTGTTCATCATTATGTTGTTCATTATTTCTCCTAGATGAGTGAGATCATGTGATACTAGAAATACACTTATAAGAACCGAAAATGAGACAAGCAATAATGGTTATGCTGAGAGGCAAATGAATCAGTCTGTAGTGAGTTTCTTTATGGGTCAACAGTTCTTTTGAGTCCCAATTTCAATGTCAAACAGTTCCTTATATGTACATGTCAGCAATGATATTTCAGTTCTGGATGGTGGACAAATGGTGGTAATGCAGGTCCGACCCTCTCTGGTTTGGTCCTGGGAAACCTGCAATGACACACAGCTGCTGACTGCTAGTATGGCAAGGCGTTGTCAGCGTCTTCCATCTCTGGACTGTTTCTTTTCTGTCTTCATGGCTGGAGCAGTCCTGTCAATTCCTCTCTGTTGCAGGAATCCACAGGGTCTTGGAGTTGTTTTCTGAAAATATACAAACATATTCTCGACCAAAAGTTAATAAAGAAATCTTTTCTATAAATTTAACTTGGGATCCTTTTTCATTTTTGCCCAAACAATTTTCCTTTGGCTTGTTTTGACACCATGTGTGTTTTTCATGGGTGTCTTGCTGTTAGCATTACAAATGAAAGTTAATTTTCTAAAGTAAAAATTTTCTAGATGTAATTTACTTACAGGATATTTTTTCCTTACATGATATTCTTCTACTATCCCCCCTTTTTTGATTTAAATATTAGGAGGCTTTTGGAAATTTTATAATGTAGTCTTGATAGCTTTTAAATTTTAATTTTTTGCACTAAAATATGACTGCTTTAGGTTCATTACATGTTACGCAATTTTACCATGAGATGAACTACCAACAAAAATTTTAGTTAACGCTTTAGGAACAGCTTTTTGTTCAGTACCATTAATTTTTCTAGTATATTCACTTATTTCACTCAGCCTATTTAAATTAGTCTGAGAACTTGACTACTATTTTACTGTCAAATTTAATACTCTAACAACAATCTTATTTTACCCTGTAAATATTAGTGGAAAGGATTATTTGCCTTCTTGAATAGGCCCTGACCATTCCTGGTGCTAGGCTGGATTTAGATATAAAAAAAAACACCACTTCCCCACACCATGGGTATAAGACAACTCAAACAAGTCTTGTTGCAGTGAGAGGGCAGATGCTGTCGGCCAAGTCTCTGCCTGTTACCTGGGTCCCAATTTGAGCTGGGCTTGGGAAGTGAAGCAGCCATGGGGGCAGGAGACCTCCCTTAGTGGGGTGAGGGTTCAGGCCCCTCCAAAGTTGGGGGGTGGGTGAGGGTCTGTTCCCCACCTATGTTGACCCCCAAGTTCTCTCCTGATGGCCCCTCTGTGACTGTGCCTGTCTTAGGTTGTTCCTTCCCTGAGGAATCTTACCTGTCTCTGGCTAACCAGTCATCCTCTGGGGCCAAGCAGGGTGATGTGAGGTTCAGTTCTGTCTCCTTGGTAGCCTATGTCAGTATCCTGCATGGTCTTGACATAACATAATTTTTAAACTAATTTAGGAAGTTCTCAGCTACTAACAGTACTCAGGTTGGCTATAAAGGCTGTGTTAATTTGGTTCCAGATTCTCATGGTCTAGCTCAGCAATACAGCATTTTATCTCATGGGGAAAAACTGCAATTAGAGAAGAAACTGAATAGTTTTCACCTTAACTAAAATTCCTAGGTGAATCACCTTATAGGTAACTCTTTGATTACTGATTTGTAGGTTGGAAAATTAGGCTGATTAATGTACTGATCAGCACAATTATTTTGAGACTCATTTACACTGTTTCATGTATTATTAGTTCCTTTTTACCACTGAGTAGTATTCCATTCTATAAATATACCACAATTTTGTCAACATAATAAGAAATAATTTTAAAAAATTTACCTAAAATCCTTTTTTCAAGAAATATTAATCACTAACATTTTGTAGTATACACTTAAGATAATTTTCCACATTTACATACTCTCTTAGGAAAATTTATCCTCCCCCAAAATAATATTATATATGATTTTCATGATCCACTTATTCATTTATCAATATATGATGAACATTTTTAAACAACAACTTGTTAACTGTTATTTTCCATTCATTACTATTATAAAAATGTCATGAATGAGATCTTTGCAAATGTAATATTAATTTCCATATTATTGTCTTAATATTATTTTTTTATTCATGCTGACAGCAGTATCTGTTACGCTTTATTTGATATTTAAAAAATCAGAAGATGTCTTGTTGGTGGTACACTGGGGACCGAGGTCTTATGATGATATTGAAGTGCTTATCACCAGTATACAACTACATTCATCAATGAAGTTTAAGGGAACTAAAAACAGGTACCCACCTCTGTACACATGTTCAAAAGCCCACATACACATCTACCCACCTAAAAAACCTTTATGACTAATTGAAAATTCAGTTATTTTACTTTTTTTTTTTTTTTAGAAAAAATAGTTAGGCTATTTAAGTGTAATCCTGATTAACCATAGCTAACAGCACATGACATGAGTGAAGCCTGGGACAAGTCCCTGGGGCAAAAAGCTACAGATATGTGGAGCACTAAAAAACCAAGTCACTCCTCAGTCAGGGGCAATTACACTGACGCCTGAGAAATATAGCATTAGAGTCACTTGACAGTTGGAGTTGAGTAAAAGATTATCAAAAATGCTGTATGCCAGGTCCTTGCCTAAGGCAGATGGCCTCGTTGACAAGCTTGCCCAAGCTAACTATATTAATGCTTCAGATCAGTTTAAAAGGAACTAGCAGGCAAGTCTCCTTAACTAATCACATTAAAATTGTTGACGGATTTCATGCCTGCTTTTCTGCTGCATAACTATTCATCAGTGATGTGAAAAGTTCATATAAATTAATTAGAATATGTGCCTCTGTTGGCACTAAGAATCTGTGTTTGTTTGTTTCTTATTCTTGTTTTTTTAAAATACCAGTATGTTAACCTTTGCCTTTTTTTTTTAATTTATCTTTATCACTGAAAGTATTACAGATGTTCCCTTTGTGATTTTTGTTGTTTTTTCCCATTGCCCCCATCCTTCCACACCCACCACTCCTAAGCCTTTGCCACACTATTGTCTGTGTCCATGGGCTATGCATCTATATATATAAAAAGCCAGCGACTGTAACGCCGTAATGACAGTAACAACCAGTCGCTATGACGCCCACTGTGGCCAGCAAACCTGCCCCATTAGGGAGTGGGGCTGGCTGGCCAAGCTCTCCGCCCCTCTCCACTGCCAACCTGCCCCTGATCGGACTCTCCCACCCAGATCAAGGGTGGGGCTGGCCAAATGCCCCTCCCCTCCCCCCTGACCAGCCCTACCCTCAATTGGCCCATCGCACCACCATAGGCCCGCAGCCCCACCCCCAATTGGCTCATCCCACCACCATAGGCCCGCAGTCCCCCCCCCCCGGCTGGCCCCATGCCTGATCTCACCCCACCCCAATAGGGGGTGGGTCTGCCCGGCCAACCTCCTGCAGCCCTCCCCCACAGCCCTGCCCTTTATAGGCCCCCACCACTCTAATCAGCCCACAGCCCCTCCCTCTGGCCAGCTCCACCCCTGATCAACCCCTCACCCCAATAGGGAACGAGTCCAGCTGGCCAACCTCCTTCAGGCCCTCCCCATGGCCAGCCCCACTCCCTATGGGCCCCCACCACCCTGATCAGCCTACAGACCCTCCCCCTGACTGCCCTGCCCCTGATCAGCCCCCCACCCCAATAGATGGTGGTGCTGGCCGGCCAACCTCCTGCAGCCCCTCCCCCTGCCTGGCCCCATCCCAGATCAGCCCCCTGACCCCGATCCAGGACAGGGCTGGCAGGCCAACCATTCATGGCCCCTCCCTCAGGCCACTGGCCCCCAATGAGCAATCCCCCATCCCATTCTGGGGCAGGGCCAGCCAACCCACTGCCCACAGCCCCTCTCCATGGCCGGCCCCACCACAATCAGGCTGGCTGTAGGAAGGGACCACTGGCCAATCACTCGTGGTCCCTTCCTGCAGCCAATCACTCATGGTCCCTTCCTGATTGACTCCAGTCGGGTAACCTACCACCATCTCCTCCTCCCAACAGGCCCAGGCCAATCCGCCTGATTGGGGTTGGGCTGGCCAGACCCCATCCGTGCACAAATTCATGCACTGGGCCTCTATTATGCATATAAGTTTTCTAATTAATCTCTTCCCCCCAAACTCTCACCCCGACCTTCCCTCTGAAATTCATCAGTCTATTCATGCTTCTATGTCTCTGGATCTATTTTGTTCATCAGTTTATTTTGTTCATTAGATTACACATATGAGTGAGGTCATGGGATACTTATCTTTCTCTGACTGGCTTATTTCCTTAGCATAATCCTCTCTAGGTCCATCCATGAGGTTGCAAATGTAAGAGTTCCTTCTTTTTTTACTGCTGTATAATATTTCACTGTGTAACGCATACAAAATAACAAAAGGAATGACACAATCCAATTAAAGAATGGGCAAAGGACCTAAATAGACACTTCTCGAAAGTGGACATACAGAAGGCCAATAGACATATGAAGAAAATGCTTAGAGTCACCAATCATCCAAGAGATGAGAATTAAAATGACAGGGAGGAATTACCTCACACCTGTCAGAATGGCTACCATCAACAAATCAACAAACGGCAAGTGCTGGCGAGACTGTGGAGAAAAAGGAACCCTCTTGCACTGCTGGTGGGAATGCAGACTGGTGCAGCCACTGTGGAAAACAGTATGGAGTTTCCTTAAAAAATTAAAAATGGAACTCCCATTTGACCCAGTGATCCCACTTCTAGGAATATATCCTAAGAAATCTGAAACACCAATCAGCAAGGATAAATGCACCCCTATATTCATAGCAGCTCAATTTACAATAGCTAAGATTGAGAAACAGCCCAAATGCCCATGAGTTGATGAGTGAATAAAAAAATCTGTGGTATATACTTTTACTCTTTTAAGTTGCTGGCTGTTTATACACTAAGTAAAACTCTCTTACCACAGTTAATACTTTTTATTTAAAAAGAAAAATAAAACTGCATGATGTATCTGTCATTTCTGAGGATTATAAGCTCCATATCTGGGTCACATACTTCTGTTAAGGAAGCATAGGTTGAAAATTTGAAAAGTCAAGTGCTATTAAAATATGCTCAATATGAAAGTAAGTTCTAAACCAATAATTAAGCTTTGAGGTTCAACAATATGACTATCAACTAAGTTTATGTTTGACATAGAGTGGGTACTTTTTTTTCTCTATGAAAAAGTATTTCAATCACATTCGTTCCTGGGAGTAATTGGATTTTTTAATAATCTCTCAAAACACATGTCTGTACATGATTTTACTATGTTCTGATCTGGCCTTATTTCCTTATTTCTTAGGGAAATAATAATTGTGTATTTGTTGAATATAAAAATAATATTCTCTTGGGTCAACTTATACAGCAATAAAATTAGAAGTATCTTGCATGAAATTGTCTATTAATATCTATACCATATTTTACTTAGAACAGGATTTGGATTGGCTTTTATGAAAAAACATTAAAACCTGCTTAAGTCTAAACCTGATTATCACCTTTTCTCTATCTCAACACTGGAGATAACTTTATGCTTCAATAATGACTTCCTTCTAAAACAAGAAGCTATTCTTGCCACCATCTAGTTGCTTCTATGAACTTGCTAGTCAAGTACTGTCAACTCCAAACATAAGATCTGATTTGACTGCCCCCAAATATAGTTGGAGTCTTGCTATTTTCTTTTTATCCACTAGGTGATGTAATAGATGCAATTTTTTAATATCTGTTAAGGTGCAGGTGCTTATGTAACATCTTATATAATAAAGAGGCAATATGCAAATTGACCGTCATGCCCTCGCAAAAGATGGCCATCCCCATGTGGTCACAAGATGGCCACCACAGATGGCTGGCAGGGGAGGGCAGTTGTGGGCAATCAGGCCAGCAGGGGAGGGCAGTTGGGGGCGACCAGGCCGGCAGGGGAGGGTGGGCATTTGGGAGGGACCAGGCCTGCAGGGGAGGGAAGTTTGGGGCAATCAGGACGGCAGGGGAGCAGTTAGCATCGATCAGACTGGCAGGGGAGTGGTTACGGGGTGATCAGGCTGGCAGGCAGAAGCAGTTAGGGGCAACTAGGCAGGCAGGCAGGCGAGCGGTTGGGAGCCAGCAGTCCCGGATTGTGAGAGGGATGTCCGACTAAACCGGCAGTTGGACATTCCCCGAGGAGTCCCATATTGGAGAAGGTGCAGGCTGGGCTGAGGGACACCCCACCGCCTCCGCCAGTGCACGAATTTCATGCTCTGGGCCTCTGGTGTTTCATAATATTTAATACTCTTAGTTATGTATGTTAATGGACTTCTAATTGCTAGTATGCTGATAGAGTAAAGGTTTCTAGGTTCATGCTTGCTCACTTTAGTGTTTATATTTTGAGTGCTGGAACTTGTATGGAAACATAATGATTCATTTTGCTCTACAATTTAACAGTGATTCCAATAAGAAAAATAATAAGAAAAACACAACTGATATTGATTTTAAAATGTGTTTTTAAATGTGAATAATCTGCTTCATCAAATTTGGTTGAAACAAAAAAGCAAAAATGTCAAAATACCAGTACATGCTAACACAAATTTTGTCAGTGTCTCCTTGGAAATGGGATTTAAATCACTCTTCATTTCTGCTGCCCATATAGTCCATTCTTTAAGATAAAAAAAAACTTGCTACTTTTCAATATCCCCTTTCATTTTTAAGATGGCTCAGTAAGGTTATTAAAGCAATTTTTAAAAGGTCAGATATTGAAATAACTGGATAAACTTAAGTATGTCTTATCCTAACTAATTACATAGAAGTTCACAAGTGTGGAACTTAAGCAAAGAAAAGATAACCAATTACATCCCCTACACATTTTTATATTATCTGATAATTTTCATATTCAACACCCTTTTAGAATATGGACATGTTCAATTTTTTCATGACTTTCATATGCCAATCAAGTTTCTTTTGAATTTGATTCTGAATTACCACATAATAGGGATATATAAACCTTTTCTTTTCCAGGCAGGGGGCATCAATCTGATTAGCACATTCACTTATTTCTTTCCTGAAGAAAACACTCCAGCATTAATATTCACAAAACCACTATCCATTCATCATGTTTAACCCTCAAGTTCCTATGAATGTTGCTTTCTATTTTTCCTGTGTTCTAAACCTTGTATAAGCTGTGATATGAACTTACTTACGAGTAGCACATTTTAGTCAGACTTGACACTATGGTTTCTGGTAGTTACTAACTGTTATGGTAAATATGAATAAAAAAAAAACTTGCCCATAAAGCAGAATTCTAAATAATTAATAATAATAATAATAATAATAATAATCCTATCTAATAAAATAGTAATATGCAAATTAACTGCCACTCCACTATACCCACAAGCCACGCCTACCAGCCACACCCACCAGCCAATCAGGAGCAAATATGCAAATAAACCCAACCAAGATGGCTGCAGCCTCAGGAGGGAGGCTTGGGTTTCCCTGGCAATGGAGGAAACCAAGTATCCACCTGCCCTTGCAGGCCCAGGCCTCCACTCAATGCTACAAAGTGTCAATGATAGAAGATAAATAAAGCCCAACAGAAATGGCGGCAGCCATGAAGCTGGAAAGAGCAGGAGGCTAGGGTTGACCACGGCGATGGAGGAAACCAAGCTTCTGCAGCCCTGGCCTGCTTTGGCCTCCGCTTAAGGCTACAAAGTTTCAATTATAGAAGATACATAAATTCCAACAGAAATGGCTGCCGCCAAGGAGCAAGCAGAAGGCTTGGCTCCGCTCCAGGCTACAAAGTTTCAATTGTAGAAGATAAATAAATCCCAGATCCCAAGGCCTCTGCTTGGGTCACTGGGGGGTGTGGCCAGCCTGCAAACCACCACAGGCCCCTCGCCCAGGCCGCCCCACACCCCAAGGGAACCCCCACCCTGATCTGAGACACCCTTCAGGGCAAACCAGCTGGCCCCCACCCATGCACCAGGCCTCTATCCTATCTAATAAAAGAGTAATATGCAGATTGACCATCACTCCAACACACCAGATGGCTGCCCCCATGTGGGAAAAAATCCTGCCCCCATGTGGACACAAGATGACCACCACAAGATGGCCAGCAGGGGAGGGCAGTTGTGGGTGATCAGGCCAGCAGGGTAGGGCAGTTGGGAGGAACCAGGCCTGCAAGGGAGGGCAGTTGTGGGTGATCAGGCCTGATGGGGAGGGCAGTTAGGGGTGACCTGGCTGGCAGAGGAGGGAAGTTGGGGGTGACTGGGTCTGCAGGGAAGGGCAGTTGGGGGGGGACCCAGGCCTGCAGGGAAGAGCAGTTGGGGGGTACCAGGCCTGCAGGGGAGGGCAGTTAGGGGTGACCAGTCCTTCTGGGGAGGGCAGTTAGGGGTGACCAGGCCTGCACAGGAAGGCAGTTAGGGGCAAACAGGCTGTCAGATGAGCAGTTAGGCATCAATCAGGCTGGCAGGGGTGTGGTTAGGGGGTGATCAGGCTGGCAGGCAGAAGCAGTTAGGGGCAATCAGGAAGGCAGGCAGGCGAGCAGTTGGGAGCCAGCAGTACTGGATTGTGAGAGGGCAATCGGACATCCTTCGAGGGGTCCCAGGTTGGAGAGGGTGCAGGCTGGGCTGAGGGACACCACCCCCCACCGTGCATGAATTTCATGCACCAGGCCTCTAGTAATAATAATAAACTTTTATTAATGATTTAACTTTGTGCTAGACCCAGTGTAAATATCTGAGAATATTATTTTTAACAAATATAGTTAAATACATCTATAACATGTTTTTTATTAATTCACATAATTTTAAATATCATGATTTCCAGATGAATATCTCCAACCTGGAGTTCTCTCCTGAACTCCATATTTCTGTATTCATCTTCATACTTAGATGATTTAGATGTTTAGTAAGCATCTTAAGATTTATATCTCCATATCAGAATTCTTAAACTTTTTTTGCAAAATCAGTTCTTCCCTTGATTTTCCATCTTAGTTAATGCAAATCTATTTTTTCTATGGTATAGTAAAATAATCTTGGAGTCATCCTTGATTCTTTTGTTTCTCTCACAGCCCATATACAATCAAAAGATGTCCTTATCTTTTTAAATTCTTCCCCTACTATGATTCTCCTTGATTGCTCAGTCTAGTCATACTGTTTTCTTACTGTTCTTTGAACAAGCAATGTGCCAGGAATCAACTGCCCCCAGGTGATTCCTAGGTACTGCTTCCTTACCTCATTTGAAACTTTTGCTCATTTAATACATTCACAGAGAGTAATTCCTTGACTACCAGTTTAAACTGAAGCTTGATACCCCTACCTCCATTCTTCTGCCCTTCCTTATGCACTCTCCCTAGTTATTTTCTTTCTATGATACATACTAGCACTAACATAATATGTTTTACTGCTTATTTAGTTTATTATCTATTTCCTCTCACTTGAGTAGACGTGCACAACTGATATTTTTGTGTGTATTTGTAACTAATGGAACAGTGTGCAGCACATTATAGACTCTTAATAAATATTCACTAAATGAGTGAATAGATGAGTAATTTCACAGTAGATAAACTGAGGTTAGGGAGGCTAAAATTACCCTGTTTATTTGTTTTCTTAAAAATTGTCAATTCCCTATTCCCGTGAATGAAGCAGTGTAAGAGCAGGTATCTTCTTGTACCTGCTACATACCCAGAAAGTAAAGAACACCTGGTATATACTAGCTGAATAAATGACATCGCTTTTTTAGTGATGCGACTAAAAGATTGCAAAAACCATTTTCAAATCTCTGAAATTATTTTCATATAACTGATGTCAAGTTTAAACACACACACACACACACACACACACACTTATTTGCTTGTGATTCAATTGGAAATTAGAGCATGTGAGAGGAGGGATTTAGACAATCTATCCTGTTGCTTCCAGAATGTTGAAAGCTTGAGGCAAATTTGGGAACCAAAAAGACTTGAACTTTCCTCAGTCTTGCCTGGCTATTACTCTGTGAAGAAGAGATACATGCAGAGAAGATAGATATCAATATCCAAGGGGTGGTCTTTCAGAGCAAATATTTTTAATCTTTATACTGAGTGCCATGGGTGGTGGTGATGAGAGATGAGGGCGTATGTAGTGGCAGAAATGTCAGAAATCAACTTAATGGGGCTAATGAGTGGGAAGGGGGTCATCTAAGGATATGAGACTTGCCACTGAGAGGCAGATGTGGTTTATCTAATTCACTTTTCAATTCTTGCTAGAAGCACTGTTTAATGAACTTGGCTTTCTTCCTTGATGTTAGTGAGGTATTTACCTAGAGGTCAGAAAAAAAGAATATTGGTGTCATTTGTTGTTGTTGGTGGTGGTGGTGTGTGTATGTATGTATTCTAAAGAAAATTTTAACATTGAGCTAATGTAACTTATTTATGTTTTATATTTTTCATATTCTTCATTAATTATAATTCCATTTCCTTATTCATATCCTGTATTTATTTGAAATATATTTACTTAATAATGACATAAATCTGATAAAAAAGTGTCTAGTATATTGAAAAACAAAACTTGGAATAAATTTTGATTTGTATGTAAAAAAGTAAAATTGATGTAGGTCCAAAGCTTAAAATGGAAAAATAAAACTTTAATCTATGGAAGAATTTAAGGTGGTCATATATTTTTAGATGTTTTAATACTATAAACAATGAATTCTAACCAAAAACCATTTTTTTTAGAATTGTGACTTAAATAAGAGTACATTTTCTAAGATTTTTAAACATTTTGTTTTTCCTTTGGTTATCTAGATTAATTTTATTATAGTCAAAGCTCCCTACCATTCTCATATTATAAGACTGGTCAGATAGTAAATGGTTTGCTAAAACAATAATGAGGAAATATTAACCTAATAATGTAATGTAAGGAGTTATTTCTCATTTCTATAAGACTTCACCTAACGTTGCTCTATGATATATATATATATATATGTCTGTATATATATATATATATGTATATATATGTATATATATATGTATATATATATATCTTTCTGTATTTATTGTGATTATTAGAATACTATATATAGCATATATTCACTTAAGAAAAATATTATTGTGTATGGATTATTATGTTTGCATGTTTAGTCATCTTGGTAACAGGTATATCAGAAGCAAATAGATAAACTATTAATAGAATTATATTTTTAAAAGTTATAATTTCATAAAAAAAACTTGATTGAACAGAAAAATAACAAATTTAGATTTTATAATTAATGTATTTTTTAAAGTAATGCAAGAACCAATAATCTAAGTACTTAAATTTCAAAGTTAACTGTTGAAATAAAGCATACTGCGGCATTTAGGTATACCTCATTATTTGCGAGAGAGTATAAATTACATTTTGAGAATAAATTTTTTTTTAAAAAATTCAAGGGAATATTGATATGCATATGTAATATTTTATTACCTAATATTTGATGAAAGAAAACAGATTTTTAATGTTTTACATTATAATCATTTCAAAATATTTTGATTATACTTTGCTTGTGGCCTTTAAGAGTTATTTTTCCCCATGATTTCACTTGAAATGAAATGTAATATTTATCAATGCAATAAAGCATTTGAAAGCAATTAATTTGCATTAATACATTTGCATTTTTGTAGCTGCTAGAGAAATCTGATGTGAGCAGAATGTCAGCAATTCACAATTTTTATAATTTTCTTGGGACATGAGTTATAGAGATGAGCTTACCTGAAATAAATGTATGGTGTCGCATGATAGCTGGGTAGTATCACCACTGAAACCCATATTCATTAAGTAGGCTGTTATTTGAAATAACATTTTCTAGTTATTTCAGAATAACACTGTCAATGATATGGATTATCTGGAATACCAAACAAATATTTTTGGGAGCTCATCAAGCTTCTGACTTACAGCTCTTAAATCATCCCAGTGTTACTCTCAGAACATACTGTTTGTTTATATATTATGAAATTAAACCATACTAAGCCCAGAAGGCAGATACAATCATTCTTTGAACTGTACAATAAATCCTGCTGCTCTGAAAACTTAAAAGTCTATTTGCATTTGACAGAGGTATTGAAATGCATCTTAATAGACTTAAATATGCAGCTTTCATAAATATCAACCAAATATAACCATTTTCTGGTTGTGATCCAGTGGGCTTCTAATATTAAGGTTTATTTCCTTGTTTCTTTAGTTAACTCTTATTTATTTTTCCTATTTGCACAGCAGCAAATATGAGGCATTAGACTTCCAGATGGATTAAACTTCAAAATTATTATCTTGTGGAAGTAAACAGAAATCACTTGTATAGTCAGCAAATATATGCTTAATAAAAAAAATATTATGCTAAGCTTTTCAGATCTGCTGCTAGCTTAATAAGTAAAAATATTCCTTTTTTTAACTTCTCTGTAATCTCAGAAACAAAATAAAATGGAATCTGTGTTCCAAGGGGGTTTGCATGATTACCTATAATTATGAAAAGTATGTCTTACCATAACAACTCTATCTATGGGTAGACATCTGTGCTTGAAAAGTTTTTCTTCGAACAGAAGTTGACATTGAAAAAAATGTATTTTCTTCTTTTCAATTTTGCTGGAGAGTTTTAGAACTTCAGATGGAACTATTACTTAGAAAATTCTCCCTTACTCCTCAGCAGATTAAGGGCAATTTGAGAATTAGTATTCTGGCCTCACTCATCCTATTTTAATTGGAAAGCTTTATCCGAATGGAGGAGATCCTCCCCATACTCAGGAAATGGAGCTAACAGAAGATTTAACTAAGAAGCTTTGTATGGCTGTTTGTTCTAAATATTGCTTGAGTAGCCTAAACACAATGGCATAAATAAAAATAAACGTCCTTCAGAATAATGAGAACATTTTATTCATTGCACCTGATTCATTCTCATCACAGCTGATGTGTAGAGGAATGATTAGAAATCATATAGACACTGATGAGGAGTGAGAGGAAGTTATTTAAAAATCTACTGCACCTTGTGCTCAAAATATCTCCATTAGCTTATAGTCACTCTTATAAACAACTTAGGAAACCATGTTTTCTTTAATCCTGAAAAAGCTTAATTTTATGAATATTTTAGTACATTTAGCCAGATTGAAATTTTTAAAAATTTAACCATAACATTTTCTCTATTCATAACAGATATGACTACAAAAAATTCAAAGAAAAACAAAAGATCAGCAAATGTTTCCTAGAAATTGTAGCTTTTCCATATATGCAAAATCAACTCTCCTGTTGGTCTATAAGTTGTTTTACAGCATTGTACTAATTATTAGGACATAAGTAATGTTTTTTAATGATATAGGTAGATTCTATCTACAATATTACACACATTAAACCAAAACTCAGTGCAAGGCAAGTACCTTGCAAATGCCTTTAAACCCATACTTAATTGAAGATAGGTCAACATCATCATCTATTTGCTTGGTGGTAAAGTATGAGACATAAATATCAAGCAGGGAGGAAAGCACATACTATCTGTTTACCTGGTTACCTCTCATCTCTTAGACACATTTATGGTTAGTTTTCACCTTAAAATAACATGACTTGATTTGACCCAAGTTTAAAAATTTCCATTTTAATATCAACCTAAATGTGAATTATGTCAGAATTATATATTATTAGTCCATAAATAATAACAAATTATGAATGAATGAGAGAGAATAATTTATTCATTTATTAGCTAAATAATTTATACCTATATGTATTTAATACTGTTTTGAGTCCTGTTGAATCATTAGTTCTTGCATGATTAGTGGATGAACTCTTTAAGTTATAGATTCTTAAGAGAGAAAATATCTATTTTTATTTATTTATTTTTTTTAGTATTCTTTAGGTTGGCTATCCCTTTCTCTTGATAGAAATGTGTCTTATGGATGTGTGCTATGAAACATTTTTTAAGCATAATGTTGAGTTCTAGCACAATTTTTTTCTGTATTCCCTCAAGTCTCTATTCCTCCTTTCTTAATCAAAAGGCCTAACTGGGCTGCTGCTGATGCCACTCCATGGCTCTTTACATGGTCCTATTTCTGACTTTTCTATTAGTACAGATATACCTACTGTAATGTAGCTAAATAAGAGGCACACTACTCTGTCTCACCCAAATACTGCAATTTGTCTCTGTCTCTTGACCTTTGCTATTTTGAACACTGGAATAATATGTTCTGACTTTAGTTTTTCTGTTATACACTGATTTTTAAGCTACTCCATGACCAGTGTTCCCATATCCTTAAACATAGTTCTCATGTGTCTCTTCTTAACAAGTATGGTTACAGAGCCAGTGGCTTTATTGCTTTTCTAGTCTTGAAGACCATTTTGTGTAGGATATATCAGTAGCCCCATTGATGAGTTTGACTCAGGAAAAAGCTGAATCATGTTGTCCATTCACTTTCCCTTTTTCTCTAAAAAGTCCCTTTAAGTACTTCTAAATAACACAACTCAGGATTTCCCAAAGTGTGATCCGAAGTTTACTAATATTATATTAATTTCATAATCCTATATAATAAAAACCTAGGTGGCATTGCACGATGTCATCACAAGATGGCTGCTACAAGATGCTTCCCTCATGTCATCCCAAGATGGCCACCACAAGATGGCCAGCGGGGGAGGGCAGTTGTGGGCAATCAGGCCATCAGGGGTGGGCAGTTATGGGCAAACAGGCCATCAGGGAGGGCAGTTGGGGTGACCAGGTTGGCAGGGGAGGGAAGTTGGGGGCGAGATCAGGCCAGCAGGGTAGGGCAGTTGGGGGTGATCAGGCCGGCAGGCAGAAGCAGTTAGGGGCAATCAGGCAGGCAGGCAGTCGAGCAGTTACGAGCCAGCAGTCCTGGATTGTGAGAGGGATGTCCGATTGCTGGTCATCCCGCAGTCGGCCATCCCCCAAGGGGTCCCAGATTGTAGAGGGTGCAGGCAGTCCTGAGGGACACACCCCCATGCATGAATTTTGTGCACCAGGCCTCTAGTGATCATATAACAAGATAAACCATATTAATACATACAATTGGCTAATTGTTACTGTAAAAACAACTTTGAAAAATCATACATTAAACCAAGTTAACCAGTTTTTTTTTATCATAGTATTTCTTATTGTATTCAAGTTTCTTATGTCCTTTGTGAATATCTAGAAACTTTTCTATGAAGAGCATCACAAATTTATTAGACTTTGAGAAATGCTAATGTAAATTTTCCACTACTCTCCATTCTCAGAAGTGACACAGAGAGGACTTAAATATAGCCTGTTTTACCCAAAATGTTATATCCCTAGATTGAAGATGATCTAGCAATGAGAAATGATAGAAATGTAATCTCATTACATAGAAATATTATGTTCTATTGTAGAGCTTAATCCCATGTCCTTCTTTCTCAGCCACCACACATTACTTCATATCTCATCCTCTTTAATCATGTTCTTATATTGCTTGTTTGAACATGTCCTTTCTAAATAGATCCTATGTATCTTTGAGAAGTCCTTACAATACAATTCCTTTTTTAGATTTCCATCCTGAAGCATTTGTCAAGGACCAAATAAATGTTTAAGTTTAAAATTAAAAATATCAAATACTATTTGAAAATAATAATATTAAACAAAATGATTGAGTTATAATGTTCTTGATGTAAAACTGTGTATCATTAGTTATCTAAATCTCCAATGAGCTTCTGGGCAAGGAAACTAAGTAGAATCTGTTAAAATTTTTATAATGTGGGATTCTAAAAAATGATCAAGTGCCACAAAACAGGTTTATCCTATGCCATAAACAACTATGAAACTGGACAAATATATAAAGAAACTGTTTTAGACATTGGATAAAATTTCTCATAGAACTATTATCATCAGAAGAAAAGGAACTCAGAGAGCAAAAAATGGCAGTGGAATAGAGAGACGTGTTCCGAGCCTTGTCTGGGAGAAGAAAGAAAGAACAGCTGAGGGTCGAACGAGGAGTGTTTGTTGGCAAGTTAAGGGACAGCTAAACTCAAGGAAAAGGTGGGGGACTGCTAGAAGGGGTTTACTTGACCAGGCAGCCCCCACTGCGGCTGGGTCCCCTCCCGGAGCTACGGGCTTGAACGTGGAGACTGCGCCATCTTGAAAGGGAAAGTGGAGCTTATCGGAAGCCTGAAAATCCACAACTGCGGCACCCACCGAACAGCTGCGAGCCCCAGAACACCGGTCCCCAATTGGCGCAAACACGAGGATTCAGAGGAGCTCTACACTCCACCATGGAAAGGTCAGATTTCACCTGGGATAAGGAGAGAGAGAACTACATAACCAGACATCCAGAGAAGAGAGACCATGGGGAGACAAAGAAACAGCTGCATATGAAAGAAAAGCAGGCATCACCAGAAAAGGAAGTAAATGAAAAGGAGGCAAGCAACCTTCCAGAGAAAGAATTCAGAGAAATGGTCATAAGGTGGCTGAAAAGAATGGAAGACAAATTCAACAATATGAGTAAGAACCAAGAGGAAATGAAGAAGAACCAAGAAGAAATGAAAAATGACATCGCTGCTGTAAAGAACTCAATAGAAAGCATCAAGAGTAGACTAGAAGAAGCAGAGGACTACATCAGTGAGCTAGAAGACAAGATGGGAAAAAATACCCAAGTAGAGCAGCTTCTAGAAAAAAAAAATTAAAAAGCAGGAGGAGAGCCTAAGGGAACTTTGGGACAACACGAAACAAAACAACATCCGCATAATAGGGGTTCCAGTAGGAAAGGAAACTGAGCAAGGAATAGAAAACCTGTTTGAAGAAATAATGACAGAAAACTTCCCTGATATAGGGAAGAAAATACCCACACAAATCCAAGAAGCTCAGTGAGTCCCAAGCAAAATGAACCCCAAAAGACCGATGCCAAGGCACTTTATAATTAAATTGGCAAACACCAATGACAAAGTAAGAATCTTAAAAGCAGCAAGAGAGAGACAGAAAGTTACATACAAAGGAACTCCCATCAGACTAGCAACTGATTTCTCAACAGAAACTCAACAGGTAATGGAATGAAATACACAAACTCATGCAAAGGAAGGGTCTGAATCCAAGAATACTGTACCCAGCAAGGCTATCAATCAAAATTGAAGGTGAAATCAGGAGCTTCACAGACAAAAAAGGACTAAGGGAATTTATTACCACCAAACCAGCAATGCAAGAAATGCTAAAGGGTCTGCTGTAAAAAAAAATAAAAAGAAATAGGAAGCAAAGAAGGAACACAGGTGTAAAGAATAGGAATGGCGACAAATAAGTACCTATCAATAATAACTTTAAATGTAAACGGATTAAATGCCCCAATCAAAAGACATAGGGTAATGGATTGGATAAAAAAACAAGACCCATATATCTACTGTCTACAAGAAACCCCCCTGAGAAAAAAAGACGCACACAGACTGAAGCTGAAGGGATGGAAAAAGGTTTTCGAGGCGAATGGAAATGAAAAAAAAGTGGGGGTAGCCATACTTATATCTGACAAATTAGATCTCAAAGTGAAGGACATAACAAGAGATAAGAAAGGCCACTTCATAATACTAAAGGGAGCAATCCAACAAGAAGAAATAACCCTGGTAAACATATATGCACCCAATACAGGAGCACCCAAATACATAAAAAATCTCCTGGAGGATATCAAGGGAGAGATTGACGACAATACAATCATAGTAGGAGACTTTAATACCCCACTGTCACCATTGGACATATCCTCTAAACAAAAAATCAGCAAAGAAACATCAATCCTAAATGACTCACTAGACCAGATGGAATTAATGGACATCTTCAGAACATTTCACCCCAAAGCCACAGAATATACATTCTTCTCAAGTGCACATGGGTCATTTTCAAAGATAGACCATATGTTGGGACATGGGCAAAGTCTCTTCAAATTCAAGAAGATAGAAATCATATCAAGCATCTTCTCAGACCACAGTGGCATAAAACTGGAAATCAACTACAATAAAAACAATCTGAAGAAATCAAACACATGGAGACTAAACAGCATGCTATTAAACAATGACTGGGATACCAGAGAGATCAAGGAAGAAATAAAAAACATCATGGCAACAAATGAAAATGAAAACACAACAATCCAAAATCTATGGGACACAGCGAAAGCGGTCCTGAGAGGGAAATTCATAGCTCTACAAGCATACTGCAAAAAACAAGAAACAATGGTAATAAATTACCTAACCCTACAACTCAAAGAGTTAGAAAAAGAGCAACAAGAAAAGCCCAGTGTAAGCAGAAGGAAGGAAATAATAAAGATCAGAGCAGAGATAAATGACATAGAGACCAAAGAAACAATACAAAAGATCAACAAAACCAAAAGCTGGTTCTTTGAAAGGATAAACAAGATTGATGAACCTCTAGCTAGGCTCACCAAGAGGGGAGAAGCAAAGAGAGAGGACCCAAATAAACAAAATTCAGAAGTGAAGAGAGAGGACCCAAATAAACAAAATTCAGAAGTGAAAGAGGTGAAATAACAACAGATCCCACCAAAATACAAAGGATTGTTAAAAAATACTATGAACAACTCTACTCCAACAAACTGGACAACCTGGAGGAAATGGACATATTCCTAGAAAAATATAACCTTCTAAAACTCAATCAGGAAGAATCTACACAGCTCAATATGCTAGTAACTATGGAAGAAATTGAAGCAGTCATCAAAAAGCTTCCAGCAAACAAAAGCCCGGGGCCAGACGGCTTCACAGGAGAGTTTTACCAAACATTCAAGGAAGAACTAAAACCTATCCTCCTCAGACTATTCCAAAAAATTCAAGAGGAAGGAACACTTCCAAACTCCTTCTATGAAGCCAGCATCACCCTAATACCAAACCCAGATAAAGACAACACAATGAAAGAGAATTATAGGCCAATATCCCTCATGAACGTAGATGCCAAAATCCTCAACAAAATTCTAGCAAATCGGATCCAGCAGTACATCAGAAAGATCATACACCATGACCAAGTAGGATTTATCCCTGGAATGCAAGGATGGTACAATATCCACAAATCAATAAATGTGATACATCACATAAACATACTGAGAGATAAAAATCACATAATCATATCAATTGATGCAGAAAAGCATTTAACAAAATCCAACACCCTTTCTTGATAAAAACTCTCAACAAGGTGGGAATAGAAGGATCATACCTCAACATAATAAAAGCTATATATGATAAACCCACAGCTAACATCATATTCAATGGGCAAAAACTAAAACCATTTCCCCTAAGAACAGGAACAAGACAGGGATGCCCACTCTCACCACTCCTGTTTGACATAGTACTGGAAGTATTAGCCATTGCAATTAGACAAGAAGAAGAAATAAAAGGCATCCAAATTGGAAAAGAAGAAGTAAAGCTGTCCTTATTTGCAGAAGACATGATATTGTACATAAAAAACCCGAAAGACTCCATCAAAAAACTAACAGACTTAATAAATGAATTTGGCAATGTAGCAGGATACAAAATTAACGCCAAGAAATCTATGGCATTTCTATACACCAATAGTGAACTTACAGAAAGAGAGATCAAAAAAGCAATCCTATTTACCATCGCACCAAAAAAATTGAGATACCTAGGAATAAACTTAACCAAGGAGGTAAAAGACCTATACGTGGAAAACTACAGGACACTGAAAAAAGAGATAGAGGAAGATGTAAACAGATGGAAGAACATACCATATTCATGGATTGGGAGAATCAACATCATTAAAATGTCCATACTACCCAAAGCAATCTATAGACTCAATGCACTCCCCATTAAAATACCAATGGCATATTTCACAGACCTAGAAAGAACTCTCCAAAAATTCATCTGGAATAAAAAAAGACCCTGAATAGCCACAGCAATCCTGAGAAAGAAGAATAAAGTAGGAGGGATCTCAATACCAGATTTCAAGCTGTATTACAACGCCACTGTTCTCAAAACTGCCTGGTACTGGCACAAGAACAGACATATAGATCAATTAAACAGAATAGAGAATCCAGATATCGACCCAAACCAATATGCGCAATTAATATTTGACAAAGGAGGCAGGAACATACAATGGAGTCAAAACAGTTTCTTCAATAAATGGTGTTGGGAAAATTGGACAGATACAGGCAAAAAAATGAAACTAGATCACCAACTTATACCATACACAAAAATAAACTCAAAATGGATACAGGACTTAAACATAATACAGGAAACCATAAAAATACTAGAGAAATCCACAGGCAGCAAAATCTCAGACATATGCCAAAAGAGCTTCTTCACTGATACTAAGCCTAGGGCAATGGAAGCCAAAGAGAAAATAAACAAATGGCACTACATCAAAATAAAAAGCTTTTTCACAGCAAAAGAAACCATCAACAAAACAACAAGAAACCCCACTGTATTGGAGAACATATTTGCAAATGTTATCACTGATAAAGGTTTAATCTCCAACATCTACAGGCAGCTTATACAACTTAATAAAAGGAAGATAAATGATCCAATAAAAAAATTGGGCAACGGACCTAAATAGAATCTTTTCGAAAGAAGACAGAAGGAAGGCCAAGAGACACATGAAACATGCTCAAAGTCACTAATTATCCGAGAGATGCAAATCAAAACGGCAATGAGATACCAACTCACACCTGTCAGAATGGCTATCATCAACAAATCAACAAACAACAAGTGTTGGCGAGGATGCGGACAAAAAGGAACCCTCGTGCACTGCTGGTGGGAATGCAGACTGGTGCAGCCACTGTGAACAGTATGGAGTTTCCTCAAAAAACTGAAAATAGAACTCCCATTTGACCCAGTAATCCCACTCCTAGGAATATATCCTAAGAAACTAGAAACACCAATCAGAAAGGATATATGCACACTTATGTTCCTAGCAGCACAAATTACAATAGCTAAGATTTGGAAACAGCCTAGGTCCCCATCAGCAGATGACTGGATCAGAAAACAATGGTACATCTACACAATGGAATACTATGCTGCCATAAAAAAGAAGGAATTCTTACCATTTGTAGCAACCTGTATGGAACTGGATAACATTATGCTAAGTGAAATAAGCCAGTCAATGAAAGAAAAATACCACATGATCTCACTTATTTGTGGATAATAAAAAACATTATAAACTGATGAACAAAATGATAGATACAGAGGCAGTAAAGCATCAAACAGACTGTCAAATTACAGTGGGAAGGTTAGGAAGAGGTGGGGGAAATAAGAGATCAACCGAAGGACTTATATGCATGCATATAAGAATAACCAACGGATGCAAAACATTGGGGGGTGAGGGCATGTATGGGAGTGGGGTTGGGGGGTCAATGGTAAGATATGTACACATATAATACCTTAATAAAAAAAATTTAAAAAAAGAAGAAAAGGAACTCAAAAAATAAGCTCCAAATTTACTTTTTTTTTTTTTTATCTAGAAGCACATTTTGAACTTTGGTCTAGGAAGTGGAGGCTGAGGAAAGGTCAGCAGGCTCACTGGATGGAGGAAAACCTAGATTAATTTGGGCATTTGAGGCAGGTTATCACAGAGAATAGTATAGAAACTAGCATAAGAATACCTCCAGTCTTTGAATGAACTCTAAACTGTCATGCACATTTCACGATTCTAAGATACCTGGAAGAGAATACCTACTGGATGCTGGAGGCTGGACAAATGTTTTGTTTTTTTTTTAGTTGAGTAGAAATAGGAGAGACTGGAGTTCTGAAGAAGCAGAGTGCGGAGGCTTTAATGAACACACCACCCATCTAGTTGAGACCATTTAAAGCTCTCAGTTGGGATCACAAATGAAACATGTAATCACCATGTTCAACTACATTCATGGTCTGAATGCTCAGATCACAGGCTAACAAAGTAACAACAAACCACCTGCCAAACCAATGAAACTTATGAAATGAGGTAATTAAAATCTGAATGCACCATTTTTTTTTTTTTTACCATATACCAAATCCAAAATTTCCTCTGTGTTCTCTTGCTATGCAGTTTGCCCCCACCTTCCCTCTGTGATTCATCTGACTGTTTCATGTTTCTATGTTTCAGGATCTATTTTGTTCATCAGTTTATTTTGTTCTTTAGATTCCACATATGAGTGAAGTCATGTGATGCTTGTCTTTCTCTGACTGGCTTACTTCCCATAGCATAATACCCTCCAGGTTTCAAAGGGTAAGATATCCTTTTTTTTTTTTTTTTACTGCTCTATAGTATTCCATGGTGTAAATATATCACAGTTTAAAAAAATCTTTATTGTTAATATGTTAAACGTCCAGTCAGTCACCAGTGACTGACACTATACTTTCCTGGAAGACAAAACAGGCTGGGCACTTAACGTGTTAAAAGTATTACAGAGAGCAGTCTGAGGAGTTGGCTGCAGGCTAGCCAGTCTCCTGGCCACAGTGCGAGAGACAGCGGCCACAATGAAGCTTTCATCTTTTCTCAGCCCCACTTGGTGCAGAGGAATAGGGATTAACAAAAATGAAAGTTTTGGACCACTGGAGGAGCAGCCACCACCTGCAACTGCAGGAGGAGCAGCTACCCTGTGTCCCCGCCCATAAGCAGCTGCTGCCTGCAACCATGCGAGAAGCAGATGCCCTGCGACTGGGCAAGGAGCAGCTGCCATGTGACTGCGTGAGGAACAGCAGCCCCAGGACCACATGAGGAGCAGCCACCCTGTGACTGCACAAGGAGCAGTCTCCCCAGGAACAACAGCCACCCACGACCACATGCGCAGCTGCTCCACAACCCCCTGAGGAGCAGCCTCCCTGTGAGCAGCTGCCACCCTGCGACTGCATGAGAAGTGGCTACACCATGACCGCTGGAGGAGAAACTGCTACCCACAACCTCCCAAGGAGCAAACGCTGCCCAAGACCACCTGAGGAGCAGTTGCTGTGTGACCTGCCATCAAGCCCACTGCTGCAGCAATAGGCCCTGTGAGATTTGATATCTAGATCCTTTGGTGAGAGCAAAAATGGGAAGACAGAAGAACAACACCCAAAGGAAAGATTCGCCAGAAAAAGAACTAAATAAAAGAGAGGCATGCAATATGTCAGAAAAGAATTCAGAATAAGGGTCATACAGTTCATAAACCAGATGGATGAGAACATCAACAACCTATGTAAGAATCAGTAGGAAATAAAGAGTGATAAAGCTACAATAAACAACAATATGGAAGCTTTCAACAGTAGACTAGGAGAAGCAGAGGACCGAATTAGAGAATGAGAAGACAGGGAAGCAAAACATACCCAATCTGAACTGCAATAGGAGAAAAAAAAATCAAGAGACAGGAGGAGAGCCTGAAAGAGATTTGGGAAAACATGAAACAAAGCAACATACATATAATAGGGATGCTGGAATGACAAGAAGAGGAGCAAGGGTTAGAAAACCTATTTGAAGAAATAATGTCAGAAAACTTCCCTGATTTGGGGAAGAAAAAAAGTCACACAATCACAGAGAGTCCCAGACAAGATGAGCCCCAAAAGACCTACACAAAGACAAGTCATAATTACAATGGCAAACATTAATGACAAAGAGAGAATCTTAAAGGCTGCAAGAGAGAGACAGAAAGTTACCTACAAGGGATCTCCCATTAGATTATCAAATGATTTCTCAACAGAAACACATCAAGCCAGAAAAGAAAAGAAGGAAGTACACAAAAAGATGCAAAGCAAGGAACTGAATCCAAGAATACTCTATCAATCAAGGCTGTCATTCAAAATTGAAGGGGAAATCAGGAGATTCACAGACAAAAAAAAGGATAAGGGAGTTTATCCCTACCAAGCCAGCAATGCAAGAGATGCTAAAGGGACTGTTGTAAAAAGAAGAAATAGAAAGGGAAGAAGGAACACAGGCACAAAAAATAAAAATGGCTGCAGCCATAGGCCCCATGAGACTCGACAAGTACCTATCAATAATAACTTTAAGGCCAATGGCCTAAATGCTTCAATCAAAAGGCATTGAGTGGCTGAATGGATAAGAAAACATGACCCATATGTAAGCTGTCTACAAGAGACCCACCTCAGAACTAGAGACTCACACAGACTGAAAGTGAAGGGATTGACAGATTTCGTTCAGGCAAATGGAAATGAAAAAAAAAGCGGGGGTAGCAATACTTATATCTGACAACATAGACCTCATAATGAAGGCCATAACAAGAGATAAGGAAGTCCACTTCATAATACTAAAGAGATCGATACAACAATAGGATATAACTCTGGTAAATGTATATGCACCCAATGCAGGAGCACCCAAATACATAAAAAAAACTGCTGGAAGATATCGAAGGAGAGATAGACAGCAATATGATCATAATAGGGGACTTTAATACACCACTGAAAAAATTGGATAAATCCTCTAGACAAAAAATCAGCAAAGAAATAGCAATCCTAAATGATTCACTAGATCAGATTGACTTAATTGACATCTTCAGAACATTTCATCCCAAAGCTACAGAATATATATTCTTTTCAAGTGTACATGACACATTTTCAAAGATAGACCACATATTGGGTTACAGGCAAAATCTCTTCAAATTCAAGAAGATTGAAATCATATCAAGCATCTTCTCAGACCACAGTAACATAATATTAGAAATCAACTACAATAAATAAAAAATTCAAACAGTTGCAGGCTTATTTGCGTGCTATTAAACAATGATTGGGTTACCAAAGAGATCAAGAAGAAATTAAAAACATCCTGGAAATGAATGACAATGAAAACACAACAATCCAAAACCTATGGGACACAGTGAAAGCAGTCCTTAGAGGAAAGTTCATAGCATTACAGGTCTACCTCAAAAATCAAAAAAAACTGGTAATAAATTAACGCCACAACTTACAGAATTAGAAAGAGAACAAAAAGAAAAGGCCAGAGTTAGCAGAAGAAAGTATATAATAAAGATCAGAGCAGAAGTAAATGAAATAGAGACCAAAATAATAATAATAATAATAATTAATAATAATAATAATAATAATACAAAAGATCAATGAAACCAAGACCTGGTTCTTTGAAAGGATAAATAGGATAGATGAACTTTTATCCAGGCTCACCAAGAAGCAAAGAGAGAGGATCCAAATAAACAAAATAAGAAATGAAAAAGGTGAAATAACAACAAAACCTACAGAAATACAAAAGACTGTAAAAAAATGCTACAAACAACTCTACTCCAACAAACTAAACAACCTAGAGGAAATGGACATATTACTGGAAAAATACAACCTTCCAAAACTCAATCAAGAAGAATAAAAGAATCTCAACAGGCTGATAACTAAGAAGGATATTGAAGCAGTCATCAAAAAGCTTCCAGCAAACAAAAGCCCAGGGCCAGATGGCTTCACAGTAGAGTTTTAACAAGCATTAAAAGAAGAGCTAAAACCTATCCTTCTCAGACTATTTCAAAAAATTCACAAGGAAGGAACACTTCCAAGCTCCTTCTTTGAAGCCAGCATTACCCTAATCCCAAAACCAGATAAAGACACCACAAAGAAAGAGGACTACAAGCCAATATCCCTGAAGAACATAGAAGCTAAAATCATCAACAAATTCAAGCAAATCAGATCCAGCATTTCATTAGAAAGATCATACCCCATGACCAAATGGGATTTATTCTAGGGAAGCAAGGCTGGTACGATATCAGCAAATCAATAAACATGATACATCACATAAACAAACTGAGAGACAAAAATCACATAATCATATCAATCAATGCAGAAAAAGCATTTGACAAAATCCAGCACCCTTTCCTGATAAAAACGCTCAACAAAGTGGTAATAGAGGGATCATACCTCAACATAATAAAAGCCTTATAGGACAAACCTATAGCCAACATCACACTCAATGGGCAAAAACTAAAGAAAAGGAACAAGAAAAGAATGCCCACTTTCACCACTCCTGCTCAACATATTACTGAAAGTTCTAGCCATAACAATCAGACAAGAAGAAATAAAAGGGATCCAAATTGGAAAAGAAGAAGTAAAACTGTCATTATTCGCAGATGATATGATATTGTACATAGAAAACCCTAAAGACTCCATCAAAAAACTTCTAGAACTAATAATTGAATTCGACAATGTAGTAGGATACAAAATTAACATAGAGAAATCTATGGCTTTTTTTATACACCAATAATGAACTCACAGACAGAGAAACTAAAAAAAAAAAATAATCCCATTTACTATTGCAACAGAAAAATTAAGATACCTAGAAATAAGTTTAACCAAGGAGGTAAAGGACCTGTACTCAGAAAATTACAGGACAATGAAAAAAGAGATAGAGGAAGACATAAACAAATGGAAGAACTACCGTGTTGGTGGAATCAACATCATTAAAATGTCCATACTACCCAAAGCAATTTATAGATTCAATGCACTCCCCATTAAAATATCAACAGCATACTTCAAAGACCTAGAACAAACTCTCCAAAAATTCATATGGAATAAAAAGACCCTGAATAGCTGCAGCAATCTTAAGAAAGATGAACAAAGTTGGAGGGATCACAATACCAGATATCAAGCTATACTACAAAGCCACTGTTCTCAAAGTTGCCTGGTACTGGCACAAGGACAGACATATAGACCAGTGGAACAGAACGGAGAACCCAGAAATCAACGGAAGCCATTAAGCTCAATTAACATTTGACTAAGGAGGCAAGAGCATACAATGGAGTCAAGACAGTCTTTTCAATAAATGGTGTTGGGAAATTTGACAGATACATTAAAAAAATGTAACTAGACTACCAACTTATACCATACACAAAAATAAACTCAAAATGGATAAAGACTTAAATGTAAGATGAGAAACCATAAAAATCCTAGAAGAAGCCATAGGCAGCATAATAGCAGACATTTGTTGTAGCAATATCTTTACTGATACAGCTCCTAGGGCAATGGAAACTAAGGAGAAAATCAACAAATGGGATTACATCAAAATAAAAAGCTTCTGCACAGCAAAAGAAACCATAACAAAACAACAAGAAAGCCCACTGCATGGGAGAACATATTTGCCAATGTTATCTCCGATAAGGGTTTAATCTCCAAAATTTACAGGGAACTCATACAACTTAACAAAAGGAAGATAAACAATCCAATCAAAAAATGGGCAAAAGACCTAAATAGACACTTTTTGAAAGAAGACACACAGAAGGCTGAGAGACATATGAAAACATGCTCAAAGTCGCTAATCATCTGAGAGATGCAAATCAAAACAATAATGAGGAACCATCTCTTACCTGTCAGAATAGCTATCATCAACAAATCAACAAATGACCAGTGCTGAGGAGGATGTGGAGGAAAAAGGAACCCTCGTGCACTGCCAGTAGAGATGCAGACTGGTGCAGCCACTGTGGAAAACAGTATGGCGTTTTCTCAAAAAATTAAAAATGGAACTTCCATTTGACCCAGTAATCCCACTTCTAGGAATATACCCTAAGAAAACAGAAACACCAATCAGAAGGGATATATGCACCCCTATGTTCATAGCAGCACATTTTACAATAGCTAAGAATTGAAAACAGCCTAAGTGCCCATCAGATGAACGGATTCTTACCATTTGCAACAGCATGGATGGAAATGCAGAGCATTATGCTAAGTGAAACAAGCCAGTCAGAGAAAGATAAATATCACACGATCTCACTCATTTGTGGAATATAATGAACAACATAAACTGAGGAACCAGAGTCACAGAAGCACAGACTTTCCAACCTATGAGGGAAGGCAGGGGGTGAGGGTGTAAGCGATCAACCAAAAGACTTGTATGCATGCATATGAGCAAAACCAATGGATACAGATGTGTGTGTGTGTGTGTGGGGGGCGCATGTGCTGGCAGGTGGGGTGGCTGGGAAGAGATCAATGGGAAGAAAAATGAGAGTTATGTAATACTTTAAACAATAGGTGGAGAAGATCCAAGATGGAGGCATAGGTAAACACCTAAACTGCTGCCTCGCACAACAATTTCAAAACTACAACTAAAAGACAAAACGTCTATCACCCAGAACCACGGGAAAGCTGGCTGAGTGGAAGTTCTACAACTAGAAGGAAAGAGCAAACAGCATTGAGGGGTGCACAAGCGCTGAAAAGCTGAGGTACGGAGGCGCGCGTATCGGGCTGGCGACGGGTGACTGGGAGCGCTGCTGTTTTCAACCCGAAGGGAGATAAGCTCCCGATTACTCTGAACTCCAGTTTCTGGCGAGACGCGGGGGACCCAAACTCCTACGGGGAGAAGCTGGACTGTCTGCCGTGGGGTCGGAAAGTGAGGGAGGCTTGCTTGCAGGGCTGCACAGGAACAATTGTTTATTGTGCTGGGGCGCGGGATGCGGGGACACGGTCGGAGACGCAGAGCTGGCTTACTGGCAGCCATCGCTGTTTGCCACGCCCTAGCCTAGTTATGCCCTGAGACCCCGCCCTGCACAATCTACGAACCCACCCAAGCTCCAAGCAGCGGCTTTAGCATATAAATGGTCTGCCCTATCGCAGCTTAACCTAGCAAACTTGCAGCTCGGGTCAGACAGCTCCAAAACCTCCAAACCCCAAGCAAAGAAGAGAAAACTGTAGTTCTTGCTGTAGCTCCTGCTAGGTGGCCTCAGACAGTAGCTGACCTGCACCCCATTGGAGACCCAGAAGCCAGTGTACCTAGTGGTCAGTGTGAGACACCAGATTTCAACTCCTCACATCCATAAGTGACACATTCAAGAGGCAGACTCAGTGAGCACCAAAGCCCCACTGAAACAAATCCTGCACCATAAGCGTGTCTCCAGCGCAGCAGTTCTTCCATTATAGACACAGCAGGTCCTCACAGCCAATTGGCCTGGAGGTCAATTCCTCCCAGTGTACCAACAGCAATCAAGGCTTAACTACACCAAGACTTTGCACTCAGCCCACAAAGGGGTGTACCAAAGGCGTCCACCTCAGGTGACGCTACTGGCCCCTATAGGTCACCTACCACACAAAGCCACTCCATCAACACAAGGAAGCAGCAAAATGCGGAGACAAAGAAACATGTCACGAATGAGAGAAATGGAGGAAAGCAAACTAATGGACGACATAGAGTTCAGAACCACATTTATAAGGTTACTCAAGAATCTTCTAAAAACCGCCGAGAAACTTGATGAGACCTCCGAGGAGCTTAGTGAGACCTTCAAGGACCTTAATGAGAATGCCAAAAAAATGGAAAAGGACCACTCAGAAATTAAGCATACACTGTCTGAAATAAAGAATATACAGAAACTCAACTGTAGATCAACGTACCCCAAGAATCAAACCAAAGATCTGAAATATGAGGAAACAAAAAACACCCAACCAGAAAAACAAAAAGAAAAAATCCAAAAATATGAAGATAGTGTAAGGAGCCTCTGGGACAACTTTAAGCGTACCAACATCCGAATTTTGGGGGTGCCAGAAGAAGAGAAAGAGCAAAATATTGAAAACCTATTAGAAGAAATAATGACAGAAAACTTTCCTTACCTGGTGAAAGAAATAGACTTACAAGTTCAGGAAGCACACAGAACTCCATACAAGAGGAATCCAAAGAGGACCACACCAAGACACATCATAATTAAAATGCCAAGGGCAAAAGACAAAGAGAGAATATTAAAAGCAGCAAGAGAAAAACGGTTAGTTACCTACAAGGGAGCACCCATACGACTGTCAGCTGATTTCTCGGCAGAAACTATGCAGGCCAGAAGGGAGTGGCAAGAAATATTCAAAGTGATGAACAGGAAGAACCTACAACCAAGATTACTCTACCCAGCAAAGCTATCATTCAAAGTTGAAGGTCAGATAAAGAGCTTCACAGATAAGAAAAAGCTAAAGGAGTTCATCACCACCAAACCAGGATTACATGAAATGCTGAAGGGTGTTCTTTAAGAAGAGGAAGAAAAAGAAAAAGGTAAAGATAAAAATTATGAACAACAAAATGACATCAAATACATACCTACCAACAAGTGAATCTAAAAATTCAATTGAATAAAAAATCTGAAGAACAGAATGGACTGGTGAATATAATAGAATCAGGGACATAGAAAGGGAGTGGACTGACAATTCTCAGGGGGGAGGGCGTGTGAGGGGTGCGGGAAGAGACTGGACAAAAAGCTTACACCTATGGATGAAGACAGTGGCGGGGGGTAAGGGCATGGGGTGGGGTGGGGAATCAGGTGGAGGGGAGCTATGGGGGAAAAAAAGAGGAACACCTGTAATAATCTGAACAATAAAGATTTATTTAAAAAATACTTTAAACAATAAAGAATTTAAATTAAAAAAAAAATCAAACAACACGTATTACAAATCGCTCTTTTTTTTGTCCCATTTACCCCTTATAGCCTGCTCCTTGTCCCCCACCCCAGGCCTTCACCACTTTATTGTCTTGTCCATGGGTTTTGCATATATGCATATAAATTCTTTGGTTTGAGCTCTTCCCACCCTCCTACTTCCACCTTCTCTCTGAGATTCAACAGTCTGTCTGTTTCATGCTTCTATGTTTCTGGATCTATTTTATTTGTCAAAATTTATAGGGAACTCATACAACTTAACAAAAGGAAGGTAAAATACTCTTTTCGAGTTATTTTGTTCATTAGATTCCACATATGGGTGAGATTATGTGATATTTATTTTTCTCTGACTGACATGTATTTCACTTAGCATAATACTCTCCAGGTCCCTCCATGCTGTCTCAAAGGGTAAAAGTTCCTTCTTTTTTATAACTGCATAGTATTCCATGGTATACTGTAAATGTACCACAGCTTTTTTTATCCATTCATCTACTGATGGGCACTTGGGCTGTTTCTAGATCTTAGCTGTTGTAAATTCCACTGCTATGAACATAGGGGTGCATATATTCTTTCTGATTGGTGTTTCGATTTTAAGAGCTGTATTTTAAGTGGAATTTTGCACTGGCAATCATACTTGTGCCTGTCATCAAAGACAATGTGTAATGTGACTCAGTAGGTAATTATACGTATTCTTATTTATTTATTTTTTATACATATTTTTATTGATTTCAGAGAAGAAGCAAGAGGGAGAGAGAGATAGAAACATTAATGATGAGAGAGAATCATTGATTGGTTGCCTCCTGCATGCCCCATCCTGGGGATCGAGCCTGAAACCCAAGCATGTGCCCTGACCAGGACTCAAACCATGACCTCCTGGTTCATAGGTTGACACTCAACCACTGAACCACACTGGCCAGGCTATATCTATTTTTAATTAGATTTTTTTCACTCCAAGTATAGTAATACTAAACTTACTCTGGGCATTTAATTAAAAGCTTTTTAAAAAAATAATTTCTAAATCTTTATTGTTGAAAGTATTACATATTTCCCACTTTCCCCCCCCATTGACCCCTTGTAGCCCACCCCCATCCCCCACCGCAGGCCTTCACCACCCTATTTTCTGTGTCCATGGTTTATTCATATATGCATACAACGTCTTTGGTAGATCTCTTTCCACCCACCCACCTTCCCCCACCTTCCCTCTGAGATTCTGCAGTTTGTTCTATGTAAAGCTTCTTCACTAGTTTAAAGAGATAAAAACCTAAGCAAAGTTTAAAGTTAGCTCAAATCAGTCTTAGAATATCATCTTTAGATCCTCCAAGTTTGCCCAGAATCTGGCAGAACCAAAGATATAATTGATGTGTTTTCTGGGAATTAGTTAACTTTTGCTAATGAAATTATTCTAAATTTGCATCTTTCTCTTCCTTTTTTTAATTTCAGAAATGTCTCATCACAATGTAATTATTTAGTTTTTTCAGATGATCAAGGTTAATCCTATTACTGTGTTTACCATTTTGCTATTTTGTAAACCATTTTTCTTGAGTCTCTACTCCCAAGGAAGCCTCATATTTTCTGTTGTTTTTGGCTTTGTTCTGTTTTGTTTTGTTTTCTGTATATAATCAACAGTGGATCTTTCATGACTGTTCATTTTGAGGTCCTCCAAATGCAAAACTGTGTTATAATTTCTTGATTACCTTCTATTTGAGAATAGTGAGCCTTTTAGACAGTTTCACTGCTTTATAGCCTTGAGCCATAGACATCTCAGTCATTCTCCTTGTGCAGATGAGATACAGGACTTCAGTTTCAGGTAAAGGGATTTCACTTGCCATAAACTTAGTGATTTATTCAGGAGACAGAAGAGACTTTACACAGGGAGGGTTAGATTGGACTTGACTTCTCTTAGAAAGAAAGTTGACATTATCTACAAGAACTTTCATTTTTTTGCTAGTTTCTCTTAAGCCTTTTTCTTTCCATAAAGCTTGAATCATCCATCATACTCACCACACTCATTGCTTGGTACAAAAAAAGATCTAAACAGAGTTATGTCTCAATGGGTATGTGTTTCTACTGATTTTTCTCTTATAAATCAGTGAACTTTTGTGATTCCTCTAACAGAAATTTAACCAATAAATGTATCAATTAAAATATCCTAAGAGGTTCAGAGGTTTCCCCAGAATTTTTGTTGTTGTTGAGAAGGTTGGAGAATTGAAAGTCAAATTTAGAGAAATTATTTCTTATTATCAAAATCCACTGTTTTATGGTAACAAATTTGAAAATAATCTTAGCAACTTAAAACATGTTTTAGCTACCTTGGTTTCTATATAAAGGGGCTCAGAGACAAGCTGTAGAGGAGTATCCTTTAACTTTGCTTCCCTTGAAGCAGCAATTTCAGTATGTGAGTTCACAAGTGCATATGTATATTTGTCATGTTTTATTTCCAGAAGGGTTACATTAATATAATCACTTAACACTATTGATGCTGTTCAGTTCACCAATGGGAAAAAAAATAGGTCAGTTTATGGAAGTTTGGGGGATAAGATCTAGGTTTTTGCTCCCCTAGCCCTATGTGTTTTCAGCCATAAGTGTTGTCCCTGATAGCAAGAAGGGCCGACTTATATTTTGGTGATATTATAATTACCCGGGAAGGCTCTCTGCAATGGGCAGCCTGTTGCTGGTCTCTTGACAAAATATTGAGTAGTGTTTACCAGAAAGAAGCTTAACAAAGAACAAAAAGGCAAGAATGTGTTAACTCACCAGTTATCATAATTGATATTTTCACAATGTAGACCAAGAGCGTTGTCCCATATTGTTACTGGAAACCTTTGGCGCAGACATCAACTCTGGGTTGATGTCCCTGCACTGCTAATATTCCTGCATTGCTCTGGACTGCATAAGGGTACTTTGGGCCCTCGGGCTTAGTAATTTCTGATTTTGAATTATGAATCTCAAGTTGGGCTTTTCTTGCCACCTTTGACTTCATGCACAGATTCTGGCTTGGCAGAGTTCCTAGAGGCCTTACTGGTTTCTCCAATTTCAAATGAGAACTGTTCAGGATTTGTGGAATTTCAGCTTGAAGTCCAGACAAAAATGAGGTCATACACAGCCTTTGGTTAGTTAGGTTTAAACAAAGCAAAAAGGTTCTTTCAGTCTCAGGATCTTCATACGTAGGGTACTCAGGGTCATGCTCCTGCTAGTCACTCTACCAAAGACAATGCCCAGTGTCTGGAATTTATGATCACCAGTGCAAAATTCCAGTTAAAATTTTATTTCCAGCTGTCTGGATTAAGGTTGATGTTACTCTGCACATCTAGGAGTTGGCAGATCTTTCCAGTCAGTTGTTAGTTTACTCTCATTGGGCACTAGTAGCACATGGGGAAATTGCATCATGTTATTAAGGGCATGGACTTAGAGGGGCTGCCTTACTCAAGCACAGATGAAAGATCGATTGTCCTGGTGCTGGTCGTCTCTATTAACCGAGGTAGCATTTGTGTTAACTCTTACTATCCATTCATCTCCTCAGAGTTTCTAGAATACAAGCTAGTTTATCAACTAAGTACTGAATTCTATAACTAATTTAATCAGAATATGTATTTGTCATCTCCTTTAACATTGTTGTTTTTATTTTCTTTGTATTATTGCCTTCTAAAATTTTTGTGATCAGTTTGAATTTCTTTCAAAGGATTAGCCATGGTAACTGCACATAATTCTGCCAAAGCCTATGCCAGGTATTTTATGTTTTGAAGGATGAACTTGTGTAGTTGTTGCAAATCCAATAATGGTAAGGCTTTGTCTTATTGAGTGCAATTTATGTAATGTGTTTTAATAGATAACAGGAATTATATGGTCAAATGACTTGTTTTTGATACCCAACGCTTATCTTAGCCTGCTTATAAATGGAGATTTGAGACACTATATCTTAAACAGTGAAATTATTTCTTCAGAATAAATATAGTGAACCTGTAAAATGAAACAAAATGAATTTAAAATGAAGAATAACTTTAACTTTGTATGCTGGGGTTGGAAGCAGGTGAGGAGTGAGGTTGTGCCTAAGGTGTTTATTCATGTGGTAGAAAGAGAACAACTATTTTTAAATTTAGAAAATCTTGGTTTGAACTCAAACCAGGATAATATTTGGGAGTTGATTAACATCTCAGAGCTTTAGATTTCTCTTTAGTAAAATGCAGTTGACAATCCTTATATATTAGTCTTGGTTTAAGTACTTACTAACATATGTTGCCTAGTGCTTTCAAAAGGTAAGTACTCAGTAAGTGCTAGCTGCCTTACTCTTCCTTTTTCTCAAATCTTCTGCCTTTGCATGAGACCTGTTTGTTTTTTTTTATATATATATTACCAAAAAATGAAGCTACAGAATAATACTGCCTAGGCAAGGTAGGTTTTGTAGAAGGTTGATTTAGACTTACATCAAAACTGAAGAGACATATCAAATGCAAATACGTTATTCTCTGAGAATAAAGATGGTTTATTACAGATACAGCAGCATTGCTCCAACCAGCAGACTTCCATTTACCATACTTTTGGCTAGATTACAAGGGTTTAAATCCATGTTCAGCCACTTTCTAGCATACGATTTTTAGATGAGTAATTTATCTTCTGCCTCAGTTTTCTTATCTGCAAATTTTCAAATAATTACAGTACATTTCTCAATAGGGTTTTTATAAAAATAAACTGAGATAATCCATGTAACATACTCAATAAAATACTCAATTTTTAAGTAATACATAAAAGATGACTTATAATTTCTGGTAATATCTATTTGGCCATGTGATTACTTATTTTTTTAAATCTTTATTGTTGAACATATTACATATAACCCATTTCCCCTCTCATTGACCACTTTTAGCCTGTCTCTGCCCTCCACCCCAGGTCTTCACCATCCTATTGTCTGTGTCCATGGGTTATGCATATATGAATACAAGTTCTTTGGTTGATCTATTCCCACCCACTCATACTTCCCCACCTTCCCTCTGAGATTCGACAGTCTGTTCCATGCTTCTGTCTCTGGATCTATTTTGTTCATCAGTTTATTTTGTTCATTAGATTCCACAAATGAGTGAGATCATGTGATACTTATCTTTCTCTGAGTGGCTTATTTTGCTTAGCATAATACTCTCTAAGTCCCTCCATACTGTCTCAAAGGGTAAGGCTTCCCTTTTTTTTTTTTTTTTTTTTACAGCCTCACAGTATTCCACAGCTTTTTAATCCAATCATCTACTGATGGACACTTTGGCTGTTTCCAGATCTTAGCTATTGTAAATTATGCTGCTATGAACATAAGGGTGCATACATTCTTTCTGATTCCTGTTTCGGGTTTCTTAGGATGTACTCCTAGAAGTGGGATCACTGGGTCAAATGACAGTTCCAGTTTTAATAGACGAGAATTTCCTCCTGCTCTGGTTGCCTCTGTATTAGTGATCTTGCTGAGTGAATCAAGGAGTGAATAACAAGAGCTTGTTTAGGCCAGGGCAAATATATTCCATGGCGATTTCATATTCCAAGAGATGTCACAATAAGAGAAGGATTGCTAAGCTGTATTAGATAGATACTTTTGAGAATTAATTATAAATAAAAAACTATCTCATTCATGGAGTCTACATTCATGCTTTGTTACTATAATTTCTATCTTTTATGAGTTTGGTCTAAGACAGTGGTTACCAACCATTTTTTGGTCATGCCCCACCTAAGCATCTCTAAAATCCTGACTGCCCGCCCTACCCACCGTGACATATAATTCTTATTATTCATAGAACCGGACTAATACTGGTTTTTGCTAATGAAAACACTCTGTGCTTCATAAAGTTAAGCAATGAAATAGAACAACTATCACGTGGGCAGTAGTAACATTCGAGGCGCAATTGATTTGAGTAATCTGCATCGAATTCAGCGTAACTTAAGTGTCCACATTCATTGTGTGTATTTGGTGAGAATATGCGAGAATATCCTGTCACCTGACATTAATTTTCTTGCAGCTGATAATCTTTTAAAATTTTTTTCACACAAAAATATTGACTTACCTATGAAAGTAATTATTGTGCTTTGGATTTTTTCACAGATTTCTTGCTACATTCATATGCAGAAAAAATACATTTTTATATATTTTGTATAGTTTATAATGTTAAAAGAACACTGAGAGGAGTGGGGCTGTTTGAATGAAAGTTGCCTCACTTTTCTGTGCTCATGCACTCTCTAGTCAATTCTATGTTCTCACTACTCCTGTCTATTAGCAGGTTTTTCCCCTCTTCATTGTCACCAGCTGACCATTGTGTACATTCTGGCTTTAATTTTTAAAATGTGTATGTCACAATATATTTATATGCTGAATATGAGGCCCTTAGAACTATACGAAATGCAAAATTCTCTGTTAATAACTTATTCTCAAATTGACCCCCTTAAAAATCAAATTGCCCACCCTCTGGGACAAGTGCCCCCATGTTGGGAACCACGGGTCTAGGAGATCTATTGGTAGTAGCAATGGTTTAAATGACTTATGCTAGCATAAATTCAAGGAGCAGATGTGTGAGGAATCAATTATGATTAAAAAGTAACTTTCCAGGGACAGGATGATTAGAAATTGTCTAATGAATGCTAGTATATTCAGCCCTCAATGGCCTTTCTATACTGATCATTAGCACACAGAAAATGTGATAGGTAGAAAGTTAAGATACAATTTTATTGAAAAATCAGACCATGTCTACCATTTTATGCCATTTCCACTGTAAATACCTAATTGATTCAATATTTGCCATTGTCTAAGTGGGAAAATAAGAAGATTCTTACTTCTCATTAGCAGTCATATAGGCTTACAGAGGTACTGTGTGAAATGCAATAGACATAAAAAGTAAATCTCATTTAGTGATTATGTACTCAAAATTAAGCACATAAGTAAAGAGAAAATATCAATATGAAAATATAAATATATGGATATATGTACTCTCTCTCTCTCTCTATATGTATATATATACACACATATATAGTAAATTTTTAATTAATAACGGGGTGGATTTTGGTAGACAATATTTCAGATATTACTGGCTGGAAGTACTTAACCTGAAACTACTAAAATTTAAGTGACTTCTGAAGTTTATACAACTTTTTAGTGGCAGACCAGGTTTTAAAATTCACTCCTTGATTCCATTAAGTCCTAGACCTTAATCCATTAAGCTATGCTACCTCCATTTAAAACCTATTACCAGATTTTTTACATGGTTAGAATTCAGTGTTTGGATTAAGTAAATCCAACACAACTGAAGTAGCATATTCCTGAAGAGATGCACACATATTAGCATATGGATTGCTATTCTGTTATCTTTACATAAGTTTTCAGTTTATCAACTTATAAGAGTCATATATAGCTCAGGATTTCTTTCTATGTTGTTAAGGTACTTTCTTTCATGATTATTTCCTGAATGACTGATATTAGTTTTGCAGGCTCTATAGGCTGAACTAATATCTCTTAAATCAGTGTTTGATAAAGGAAGTTGGTTAATAAGGCATGGATCATTACAATTGCAGACCCATCCTAATTTATACTAATGATTAACTCAAATAAGAGTCTGTGAATTTAAAAAGTGAAATGGCTTGATTAAACACAATGAATTTTTATGTATTTTGGAACCACAGAAAGAGAATAATAATTTTTATGTTATCTATCTCTGATAGAAAATCATCAATACAGAAAACAGAGAATTGCTTATAAATAGCTTATGTGAATGAGAGGATTTTCAGACTCATAATAAATTATGTCCTATTTCAGTAAACTCTACAGGAGTTTGGCTGTGGTCCTTATACTACAATTTTGATAAAATATTTTCTGAAAAAAGGGCAATTATTTGGGCATTCTTGTTGTATGAAAAATTTTATTGAAACAGTTTCTGTCATAATAGGATTTGACTATAGATGAATTTAAGTTTAGTTACTATCTTTGGGAATTGGCACATAATATTCCTGTTAAGATTTCTCTTATATTAGAAATATTAAGAGCCATGAGTTTAAAGGGAGCCTGAGGCTTCAAAGTATTTCCTGAGAATTATCCTGTCACCACAGGTGCTAAAGAACAGCAGCACAGCTATTCTTTTGAATCATTTAGAGAGTGGTGGAAAAAACGATGTTTCTGTATCCAAAAAACAAATGGATTGACTATATTGCATGTTCCTGACCCCAAAGATATTTTTATGTTATGCACTGATGCTAGCTTTGCAATAGTGGTGTGTGTATGTGTGTGTGTGTGTGTGTGTGTGTGTGTGTGTGTGTGTGTGTGTGGCGGGGGAGGAATAATAGGAAACACACAAGGTGACTTTTGAGAAATTAATCTTTATTAATATGAGCCATCTGTTAGCCAGGTAAGATATAATGTATGTAAAACATTATATTTTTACCATTGGCAATGCAAATAAGAGCAAAAGGAGTGGAGGGGAAAGATACTTTAGTGGGTGAAGTGTGCAGTGATGCAACCATTTCTTAGTGTCCTTACAGTACTAAATTGGGTTCTATGAGGCTTTTCTGGGAGGAGTTCTTATAGTCTCTAATTACAGCATTTATTATCAGTCTGGGCTTAGCACAAAAATACTAAAGCTATGTTGCTTTGGTGTTAAACTGAGGTCTCTAATACCATCTCCAGCAAGTATGTGCAAGCTATTTAGGAGTGGAAAAGGGGCTGGGGTATTGGTGGTTTGGGAAGCCATGAATTAGTTAACCCCAAAGCCAGCCCTATAGCCACAGATGGGAGAAGATGACCCATTGTGGGGAAATTCAGAACTGCAAACCACAGTGGTTAGAAGTGAGTACTTTCAAAGAGGTTGATTAAAGCTTTTCCTAAAGAATGAGATGTGTTCTTGGAAGGGTAAGACTCTGTACTTGTGTAGGTGTGCATATAAATATACAAGTAGATACACGTAGAGAGAGGTATGAAGTGAGGGAAGAGTAAGCAAGCATAAAAAGTAACATATTCAATTGAAAATATTTTCCACACAGGCTGCTTATCTGAAGATGATTCAAACCAAAACATACAAATACCTGCGAAGAATCACACTGCATAATTTAGAAGTAGATACCCAAATCTAAGAAATATGTGTAGAGATGAACTTTTACAATCGCTACACCCAAATAGTGTCCAGTGGTTAATCTCTCAGGGTATGATTTGGCTTTTGGCTTTGAGTTGAGGAGAATTCTCCTCCTCCTCCTCCTCCTCCTCCTCCTCCTTCAATAGGCCCCTTTTCTTATATCTGCTATAAAAAGATAAAAAGATAAATAATGAGAATTGATTATTTGGGAATCATATGGGGAATGAGTAAACAGGACCCTGCCATCCCAGGTGGCTAGTGGGAGGGGTCCATAAGGCGCTGAGCCCCCTACACTTTGTGTCTGAGGCTCCAGAACATGTGGCCAACACACCCCGCCCCTGCCACCCTCTCTGAAGGGATGCCATTTGGGATGCATTTGCAGACACATGGATTATTTTTAAGTTAATGCTTTTAATTCACTATTCCCCACTTGTCATTTTTTATTGTCAGGGTGGATTCTGCTGGTGTGTGTTCCTTTGCGGGGGCAGTAGGGTGTTCTCCACAGGCAGAGATCCGATGAGAGACAGAGACAAAAGGCCCAGCAAGACATGGGGAAGGAGTAAACAGGAATAGAGAGAAAGAAACAGGGAGAGAGATGCACAGGGCTACACAGACACACGACACAGGGTGCTGTGGACGGGGATAGAGCTTCCTGGCCCAGTGAGAGGGCTCCGTGGGCACATTCACCTTGGGCGCAGCTCCCAGGCCTGGAGTTGGTGAACTGAAAGCCCTAGACTAATCAGGGGTCCTCAAACTATGGCCCGCGGGCCACATGCGGCCCGCCGAGGACATTTATCCGGCCCGCCGGGTGCCGCTGCCTGTCCTGCTTAGCAGCTGACTCGTCCCGGGCCCGCAGTGCGCATAGGAATTTGTTCATAGTTTTTTTTTTTAAACTATAGTCCGGCCCTCCAACGGTCTGAGGGACAGTGAACTGGCCCCCTGTTTAAAAAGTTTGAGGACCCCTGCTAGAGCTAATTACATGTGTGCAAACAGCCACCCCTTCCCCGGCCTGGCCCCTGTGATCCCACCCCAGCAAAGGGGCTTGGCTGGCACAGCTGGGTCTGAGCACCTGGGGGAAGGGCATACAGGCAGAGAGCCCCTGGGGCCCAGGGGTTGGGGTGAGCCCTCCACCTCCAGAACACCTCCCACGATTGCACACTCCAGCACATGCTGGGGCCCTAGGATGGCTGACCGCGACCGGGTTAGGATTTGGACCAGAACTTGGTCTGAGCTCCCCTTGGCCCTGTGCTGAGCAGGCCCTGGCAACATGGGCCCCAGCATTTGGGTTCTTAGGTTTCTATTATCTTGCCTCCTGAGCATTCCCGTCTCTGCGAAGAATCGAGATGGGGCTCTCTTTGTATCCTGCCATGGGGAGTGCCTGTCTGGAGCTGAGGCCACAGGATGAGGAAGGGACAGAGTCTGGTGCCTGACTTTCGGTGATCAGTTTGTCTGCCTGGATGCACCACAGGACCCCAAAAAAGTGACTTTTCTGAGCTTTCATTTGCGCATCCATACCGTGCATGCCTCCTCAGAGACACGGAGTCCAAGGGAAGGAGAGAGGTATGAATGAGGCTTTACACTTTGACCTGCTATCCTGAATCAGTGATCTAATTTCGTGGTTTCAGGAGCCTTTGGTGGGTGGGTTAGAGTGGTGGCAGGGTAGGGTTTTATATTTCCACAGAGGCCTGGTGCACAGATGGGGGCCGCCGGCCTGCCCTGATGGGGGCCCCCCTATCAGGGTGGGGGTCCCTGCTGGGGGGGCAGGGCTGGCTGGGGCCAGGGGCTGTGGATGGTTTGCAGGCTGGCCATGCCCCCAATCAGGGTTGGGGTCCCCGCTGAGAGGTGGGACCAGCCAGGGCAAGGGGCCACGGTTGTTTTGGATGTTGTGGTCATTCTGGTCTTTCCGCCATTTTGGTTGCTGGTCTTTTATTATATAGGATAGGTTTGTAGTGGACCATTATACCTTTTTAAAATAACCCATGGTTAGTTCTAGTAATTACTTTATCAATCTTAAGAATTATATAATTTTCATGTTCTCATCAATCTATCTCCTGACTGTTTCTGGGTATATTATAATTTTCATATTGTCTTTGTTTATAACATATATAATTTTCACTGTCAATCCATAATTGTTCAGCTGTGTTTCTATGTTTTAGAAGTTTTGATGATCACCATCATTTTTTTTTGTGTGTGTGTGTATAGGTGTCTGGGTTTTATTCTTGAGTTGTTGTTTTTTCAACAAAAGTTAGCAGATTCTATGCCCTGATTTCTTGCATGCATAAAAATGTATGTCTGTGGTTTTTATAGTTTAATAATTTCACTGTGCATAGCAATCTTGGATCATATTTTAAAAGTTGATTTCATTTTTAACATTTGGTAAATATAAAGCATATTGTGGGGCATGATAATAAACCAACCAGTGGCCATACCAGCCAACTTAATATCAGAACATTACCAACATCTTTACTCTACCTGACCACTTATTGCTTGCCTCCTCCAAAATGTATTGCTCTACTTCAGAGGCTGCTGGCAACCTACTATGACCAGGGAGATACTCTCAGGTGGACAATTTTGACTTAAAAATGATGTAATAGTTTTATGCCCAACTCCTTCCCTGATAACTGAGAGAGGAAGGGGAGGAACTGAAATCATTCTTGATGTTTCAATGGGTTAAAGTGACATATTGTGCTTCAGCTCTCAATCCACCCTCGAACACCCCACCTTGTCCCACTACTACCTTTACTGGACCTCATATGCATCTACCTAGGCTACAATAAGGGAATCTTTGTTAATTCATGCCATCTAATTTCAAAATCAGTTTTTGAGGTAGACATATCACCTGTTGACTCATTTTGAGCTTGTAATAGAGACTCTATGCCTCCCTCCACTGCCCCTCAGCACACAGTGAAGAGCTATGAGAGCTAAGCCAAATAAGTTCACCTCTCAGGGCCTCATTTCTGATGTGTAAAATGAAAAAGGTTGAACCTAAGGAATTCTGAATTTCTTCCAGTTTTAACTTCTTTGAGTTCCTAAGAGACTTCACTTTGTACTTTTTATGTAGACTCTCTCACCAGTAGCAATATGGAAATGTAAATCTGCCTAGAGACATTTCATTGATTAAACAACATAAACTGTCAAGTTAATTTTTCTCAGCTGTACAAAGCCTATATTCACAGATGTCCGAATACTGGGTGGTGTGTGTGTGCATGTGTGTGTGTGTGTGTGTGTGTGTGTGTGTGTGTGTGGTATGTATTTATATATAGCCAGTTGACTATGCTGGGTTGTAATGGTCCAGGAGGTAGAGAATATGTTAGAGACAGAAAATGCCAGTGGGAAAGTAAGGGGAATCAGTGGTGTGTATTTCTATGCAAAAACTGTCCATCTCTTTTCTTTAACGCAGAATGCCTAGTGTGCTATCACCCCCTGATTCAATTTCATACATAAGAAAGAGAAATATTTTGAGAGTAATAAGGTGAAAGACTAAACAGAACACTTAGAGAAAATCTAAGAAGTGTAGTAACAGTGTAAAAGGACTTAGTGACTTGTAGATCTTCCATTGTCATATATAAACACACTCTTAGATTTTGAAACACTTATTCTCTTGCCCATACTCTGCAAAATCTCAGTTTTTATCTAACATTAGATTTATATGGTCAGGATCAAAGATGATTGTAAATGATGGAAAGATCCTACATACCAGAGGCTGATTCCATTCAATACTTGAGAAGGGAGAGAATAGATAAGAAAGAGAAATGATACAAAGAATGTTTGCTTCACTGACCATGGGTTGAAAGTCCATAGGAGATGTCTCAAGATTCTAAAATAACTTCACCCATGATTTTTCAAGAAAACTGAATAAGAACAGAGGCACTTTTCCTGTACCTTTTTTTACCTCTGTTCTTTATTGCATAGAATGTTGACATGCTATGTAAGGGACTGGTTAGTACATATTTTTGTGTGATATATAATAGACTTACCAAGAGATAATTCATTTTGTTACAGACTGTATTGGGCCTCCATTCCCTATTGGAGGCCATAATATAGAAAGTATAGGCAAATATATTAGAAATCTTTAAAAATAGAAAATTTGTACAGATGCTAACCAACAGTATAATAACTAACATTAAAAGTATTCTGATATTCTTCATCTGACACTTGTAAAACAAAATAAAAAGAAAACATTTTAAATATATATTTAAGTTATATTATTCCTATAAAAATGTATTGAAAAATATCACACTCCTAAAAACAATAGCATCCCATGGGATTTTATAAAATCACAGACTTTCTTGAAAGTAAATGAATTTAAGTGGAATTATCAAGGTGACTTCCACCATTACTGTTGCTCTTTTCTCCAGTAACTAATGACAACCTTTTCCCATAGAGCTGAACATAAATGAAAGCAATGCCACTGACTTTCAGTAATAAATGGCAAGGAGACAATAATGGGGAATACCTACTATTTTTCTTTGCTATGTGTCCTAAAATAAAAAAAGAAAAAAAATCTAGTTCATCACTCATATTTTTATTAAATCTAATTATTTTCAAACCACCCCAAAGGTAAAATACTGGTGGATTTTAAAAAATGAGCTATTCTCACATATAATGTGACCATTCACAACATAAAACTTAAGGGATAAATCTGCATTTTCACACAACTTTGATTTTGCTGAAAGAATATCAGCTCTATAACTTCAATGAATGAATCATATCTAAAATAATCATCAGTTTCATCTACATTTGAATTTTGAAGGATAATTTCTAAGTTCAGTTTAAAATATTTGGAAGTGAGGGAATATATCACTTTAGTTGGGAGGTGAAGTTGACAGACAGACTTTGAATGTGAAATCAGAGCCAATTGTTTTGAATCCATTTAAAGTTTCATGCCCTTGGACAAGCCACAGTTTCTGTTTCCTGAAATACCAGATGGGGGATGATAAGGCGGACCTCTCTAGTTTGTTCTGAGGTTATGGTGGACACCTTATTTGCTCCACCCATCCATGGTAGGACCCCAGTCATTCCGTATGTGTGTCTCTAGTGCCCCCCCCTCAACCTGGGCTGGGGAGAGCATAGCACCCCAACTAAACCAATGAAGCTTCTATTACTGAAATTTGGGATTGGAGGAGGGTGATTGATTGTTTCACTGTTTCCAAATGTTTGTACCTGGGCCTCTAAGAAGCTACCCTTCAAACTCACCACATGGATCAGGAAAGAAAAAAAAGGAGAGAAATTAAAAAAAAAATTCATATCTAGAAAGATAAGGCACAAACAAGGGTTCAGACAGCTTTCCATGACTTCCTATTGCTTACCTGTCTTTACATTTCAGGTGAATTTTCTGCATAGAAATAGCAATCTCTTTCCTGCCAATACTAGCTCTAGTTACATTCTTCGATTTGCAACCCAAGAAGCCCTAGTATAAGAGTTAAGTGAGAATGTTCATGGAAAAAAAATAAATTTTAATTATAAAGCAATTTTGGGGGTTGTCACAAGATTCTTAAAAACACACAAAAACAGATAAAACTCCTTAATGTATATATTAGTCTTCAAGGGCAGTCATAACAAAATACTACAGACTGGGTGGCTTAAACAGAATTTTATATTCTCACAGTTCTGGAGGCTAGAAGTTCAAGATCAAGGGTTGGTTTCTGATGAGAGATCTCTTCCTGGTTTGCAGATGCCCACCTTTTTGTTTTAGTTTTTCATGGATTTTTTTTTATGTGCCTGTTTAAGGTGAGAAAGATCTCTGGTGTCTCTCACTCTTTTTATAAGGATACCAGTCCTAATGACCTCATTTAAACCATAATTACCTCCCTAAAGGTCTTATATCTATACTAGAGGCTCCATGCACAAATTTCGTGCATGGGGTTGGTGTCCCTCAGCCCAGCCTGCACCCTCTCCAATCTGGGACCCCTTGAGGGATGTCTACCTGCCCATTTAGGCCCAATCCCAGTGGGATTGGGCCTAAATGGGCAGTCGGACATCCCTCTCACAATCCAGGACTGCTGGCTCCCAACTGCTTGCCTGCCTCTGCCTGATTGTCCCTAAGCGCTTCTGCCTGCCAGCCTGATCACCCCCTAACCACTCCCCTGCCAGCCTGATCACCACCTAACTGCTCCCTGGCCTGCCCAATTGCCCCTAACTGCCCTCCCCTGCTGGCCTGTTCACCCCCAACTGCCCTCCCTGCCAGCCTGATAGCCTACAACTGCCCTCCCCTGCTGTCCATCTTCTGGTGGCCATCTTGTGGCAGCCATCTTGTGGCAGCTATCTTGTGATGATGTGGGGGCGTGAAGGCCACCTAGGTTTTTATTAGTATATATTATTATTATTATTATTATTATTTTCATTCAGTTACAGTGATTTATAACCTCTCCTTGAGTTCAACAATCCTGTCAATATGAGTACCTATAATTATTTTTTATTCTGCAGATCTGGTGTGCCTGAACTAAAACATAATGTGTATATTAATAGCATTTGCAGAAAACTTGGAAGCATGTCAATCTACAGCAGCAGTTCTCAGCCTGTGGGTCGTGACCCACAGGTTGAGAATCACTAGCAGGGTCACCTAAGACCATTGGAAAACACAGATATTTACATTATGATTCATTAACAGTAGTAAGATTACAGTTATGAAGTGGCAATGAAAATAATTTTATGGTTGGGGGTCACCACAACATGAGGAACTGTATTAAAGGGTCGCAGCATTAGAAAGGTTGAGAACCACTGACCTATACTAATAAAAGGGTAATATGCAAATTGGTCAGGGTGCCCTCACAGTAACGACTGAACAGCAGGCTGTGTGGGGCGACCAGGCTGGCAGGGGGGTTAGTGAGGGCCAACCAAACGACTGAACAGCAGACTGCGTGGGGTGACCAGGCCAGCAGGGGGGGGGGGGCAATGAGGGGTGACCAGGCTGGCAGAGGGGGGCAGTGAGGGTCAACTAGGCCAGCAGGGAGGGGCAGTTGGGGGTGACCAGGCCAGTAGGGGGGTTAGTGAGGGATGATCAAACAACTGAACAGCAGTCTGCATGGGACAACCAGGCCAGCAGGGGGGGCGCAGTGAGAGGCAACCAGGCCAGCAGATGGGGGCAGTGAGGGGCAACCAGGCCAGCGTGGGGGGCAGTTGGGGGTGACCAGGCTGGCAGGGGGGGCAGTTGGGGGTGACCAGGCTGGCAGGCAGGTGAGCAGTTAGGAACCAGCAGTTCCGGATTGTGAGAGGGATGTCCTGGATTAGAGAGGTTGCAGGCTGGGCTAAGGGGACCCCCCTCCTCGTGCATGAATTTCATGCACCAGGCCTCTAATCATTCATTAACTGTGGCCTCTCCTTAACATCCTTTCAGCCAATGATTTTTTCCCCTTTACTTTCCCTAGGCACTCATTATCATTCTCACATGATACAACTTATAAATATAACACTCATGATCCCTCTGTAATTTCAGTTTTCAAGCAGACTACTACCTCTTATTTTTCTGTCTAGCACCTAACTCTGAATGCCTTTCCACTCCATGATTGATTTCAATACTTGTTCACACTCTTTTAAAGCCCATGTTATCAGCCTTCCTTACCCAATGTAAATGTCACTATCCCTTGCTATAATCACTCCCTTGCATACATTACCCACCTCCTTGCCCCTCTCTCACTTATTCATTAGGTGAAAACCCAACTCTGTTTAAATGTAATAACTTACCTTCTCTATTCTTAGATTCTTGAAGTGGAGCAGATCTGGGTGGAAATCCCCAACTATCTACATGCTCTCATCTTAGATCCATGGCCTTGAAACTTAATTGTGTCTCCAGTACTGTTGAGGAATCATTTACTCTCCCATGTGACTATTTTATTCCTGTTCCTCTCTTTTTAAACCACAACTCTCATTCTCTATAACCACTTTAAGCATATGACCTTGCTTCCTAGTTCACTGGAAAAAGAGAAATAATTGGAAGAGTATTGTCATAAACCTTTAAGATCCCATCTACCCACTAAATCTACACACAGATATTCTTCTCTTATACTATTTTGATAGGTGGAATGTTTCTGCTTTAAGTCCAATCCTTCTATCCAAGTACTAGATTTTATGTCCTTTCACTTATCTTACTCCAGAAATCTTCCAACATTATTATTTTTCTAAGACTAGATCTTTTCCACTAGCATACATACATACTACATTTTACTATCTTAACCCTTTCTTAACTCTACATCTTCCTCCATTTACTGCTCCATTTTTGGGTTCTGATTTGTGGCAAAAAATGTGTCCATAGGTTTTCTGTATGGTCTTTCTGTAGATCTTCTCCTCCATGCTCTCTTAAACCCATTGGAATCTTTTATTTGTCCCCATTCAACAAAAATACCTGTGAAATAATTGCCATTGGAATCACTATCTAAATATATGTCGATTTTTTTTTCATTTTAAAATAATCACAGTTGATCAATTACTCTTCCTTGAACACCTATAAATTGCCTTCTTTCTACCTTGCATGCTGCTCTTTGTTAGTGTCCTTTGTCCATCTTTCATTATCATTCTGATCTCTAAGCATTGGATTGTCAAAGCTCAAACTTGAACTTCTTTTCTGTAAGTTATATTCAATCCCTTCATGATATCATTCAGTCTCATGGCATTAAATATAGTTTTGTATTTATATTTCTAGTTTGTACCTCCCTTTGAAATTCAGAGTGAAAAAATATAACTTATTAATATTTCCACTTAAATATCTAATAAGCAGATTGTCTAATAGAGAGCTCAAGTATAAAATGTTCAATATCTGATAATTCTTCCAAACTTGGTCCTCCTACTCTCTACCCTATATCGAATAGTAAATGACAACAAAATGTTTCTAATTGTTCAGGTTAAACAACTTAGAATCATCTCTACTTCTTTTTTCTCTCTAAAACACACATCCAATCCATTAGTTAAATACTGCACCTCTACCTCAAAAATATATCTAAAATATGACCATTTCTAATTAACTCATTTATTACTCTCTGGCCAGTCAACCCCATTTCTCTTCTAGATCTGCAATAATTTCTTAATTGTTTTCCCCTTTCCAATCTTGTGCTACTGATTGCCCCTTCTCCTTCTATTTGCCACACAGAAGCTAGAGTGACCTTGTCTAATCTCATCAGGTCAAATCAGTCCCTCATCAAAAGACCCTCACATTCAGACTAAAGTCATACTTCCTATGGCCTTCAAAGCTACATACTCTATTATTTCTCTGACATTATTTTTCTTCATTCAATCAGATTGCTGTTATTGGCCCAATTGCTATTATTAAAATATGATAGGCACAGCACTGCTCAAGGAATTTTTAGTAGGTGAGAACAGGAGATGAAACTAGAATGTCCATTGGTAATTTAGACTTGATCCTTTAAGCACTGGAGAGTAATTATAGATGAATGGATAAGTCAGTTTGCATTTTGGAAGTTAAACTATATGTTAAAATTGTGTAGGATGGATTGAGGATGGGAGAGAATCGATGTAGTTTAGTAAAACTTAGTGATATTTTTGGAAGTTCCTAACTAGGTTTTGGAAGAAAGGTAAGATGGATATGAATAGCATTTTGAAACTAGAATTGAAAGGCTCTCTCACATAATATACTGGATTGAGAAATAGGGAAGAGTAAAAAATGGTTGAGGCATCCAGTTTACTCTGAGTACTTCTCCGAGCAGAATGAATAGACAAGGTCTCTATCTTTATCAGTTTGGGCTGCTATAACCATACACTCGATAATTCAAACCAACAGCATGTATTTTTCACAGCCTTGAGGCCGGAAATCTGAGATCAGGTTGCTAACATGGTTGGGTTCTGGTGAGAGCTCTCTTCCAAATGGCAGACTTCCAGCAATTCGGTTGCATCCTCACATGATAAGATAAGAGCAAGCTAGCTTTCTAGGCTCTTCTTAGTATAAAGGCACTAATATCATTCATGAGGGCTCCACCCTCACCCCAAAGGTCCCACATCCATTACCATTACAGTGGGAATTAAAATTTCAATATATGAATTTTGGAGGGATACAAACATTGAGTTCACAATAGAGTCTCACATCTACTCTTGATATTACACCATCTCATCTAATGTCTATGACAGGATGTTTTGGTTCTAATCTGTACTCAAGTACTGACCTAAGTTCAGTAGACCCTGTGAAGACCATTTCAGGGGAAATTCAATCTAAATCAGAGATATTGACACCACTCTAGCACACTGCTTCTCTGTGTATGTGCTAACTTATAAAAAGGGGACTTAACCCTGCAAGAAATCATATTTTACAAAAAACAAATGCTATTTAAATAAGGTAAAATTATGACCTAATAAACTGAATACAACAACAAATAGCCAACTATTCTGAACTACAAAATGTTTAATTCAAAATGAGAAACATTTCCTAAGTAAAATATTTGTGTTCCTTTTAAGAAATAATAAAGGTTTTATGCCCTGTCTTTTGGATCACTCTCTAGGTACCTTGTCCTTGGCAATTATTACTGCCTGTAATGTTTCTGTGCCCTGACTCTGAGCACTGTTAGAAGGGCCTGGTTTCACTCTGTCTCAGACTCTATGACCGAGTCATCTTTTTAGAGCAGGACTCTGATCTTGGATCCCAGCTGCCAAGTCTACACCCTCTCAGGAGAAATCTAGCAAAAGGTTCATTTGTACATCACTTGAAAGAACATCTTTACAAAAAAACCCTGCTATGCATGTCAAATGTCCTCGGACTTCCTAAGAGGCCAAGGGTGTTTAGACTGGGACTCCGGTTGTTTCATGTGTAGAAGCTGCCATTTCCGAAGCAAATACTTTTGAAGGTTTGAATGCCAATACTTACAGCTACTGCTCTTTGCCCCTAAGGACCTAAAGAATCAATGATGTTACATAGATAGCTTATTTAAGGCAGTTTTGTTGTTTCTGTGCAACCTGAGTGCTGTATTGCATGACAGGTAATTCTTTTGTAGTTGAAAACTGTTTTTATTTTTTATAGCACATCACATGAACTCTCTCTTCCTTTCTGCATTGCTATGCATGTGAACACATAGAAGTGAAATATTTTATGATGTAATTTAACATTTCACAAAAATTTATCAGCTACTATTGAAATGTAGCAAGAGAAAGGTCTTATTTAGATTCAGTGCCTTCACTGCAGATACATGTAGGGTTATTTTCATTATATTACTGGGTTCAGTAATAACTTCTACCTATTCATTTCTTTATTATAATGCATAACTAGTGTAGAGAATGTAGAAAATACAGAAATTAAAATCATCAGAGGTCTTGATGAGGTAGTTCAGTTGGTTAGATTATTGTTCCTATACACCAAGGTTGTGGGTGCTATCTCTGGTCAGGGCACATACAAGAAGCAACTAATGGATGCATAAATAAGTGGAAAAACAAATTAATGTTTCTCCCTTCCTCTCTCTCTCTTTTTCCTCAATAAATTAAAAAAATTAAATCATCAGGAGTCTCAAAAAACAAAAATAATCATTGCTGTGATTACATATACATACGTCCTTGTATGTTTCTGAAAAAAGAACATGTTATTTTGTTACCTTTATATTTTTAAACAGGTTTGGGCTGGGTGTCAAAGTGCTATGTTGACCATATTTAAAGATTACACTAATCCTTGGAAAATTCCACATGAGTAGAGTTTCAGCAATGTCTCTAGTTAAAACTCTATTGTAGTTTCCATAACTTTTGGCTTGGATATTTTATGGACTGAATGTTTGTGTCATTCCAAAACCCATATGTTAAAAAGTTTAATCCCCAATGTGAAGAGAGTTGGAAGCGGGAGCTTTGACGGGTAATTAGGTCATAAATATGAAGCCTTCATGAATGAGATAGTGCCTTTACAAAAGAAACCACAGAATGCAAACTCTGCTTTTCACCATGTGAGGATATAAGAAATTGGCAATCCACAACCTGAACGAGGGCTGTCACCAAAATCATACTATGCTGACACCTTAATCTAGGACTTTCAGCCTTCAGAACTGTGAGCATTGATAGTCTGTTGTTTATAGTGACTCAGGCTATGATATTTTGTTAGAGTAAACCAAACTAAGACAGATATATTATTTATAAATTTCTATTCAATCTTGACTTTAAAAATAGTTCATATACATATTTAAAAATTATAGATTGGTGGTGAAAAATTCTAGGATTCTCAGAAGCATTGGTCTTGTCAATTTAGGCTTAAATTTGCAATAATTACTAAGACTAGCAATAGGAAAAGTTTGACAAACATACAATGTTGTTAATTTTATGGAATTTCCTACAATAGAGCAGAAGCTAGTTAGCCCCAAAAGACAGAGGAATATTAGTTTTGTATCTACCTGCATGGTTATGAAATGACCATCTTGTTCCATACTGTTTTTATCAGAATGTTTTTGCCATGAGTCCCCCTGCCTGTGTGCACTGGCCCAAAGAAATGCATGAGCAGGAGTTTGTCTTGTTGAAAGAAGAAATAGTTTAATATTGAATTGGCTTATGCTCTAAAAAAACTGACTCCCTGATGGTGTGTCGGTTGCAGATTATATGGGGCAAAATCACAAGACACCGTGAATTAGGGGTTGTGGGGTTGTGTTGATAGCTAACTGTTGGAGGTAAGGTAAGAGTAATAAATCATCTCTTCTAGTATGTAGGACAGCTCTGAGGTCTTTTACAGCATCTTTCTGTCTGGTCTCATGAGAAACTACTTAGAGAGTGGTTCCACCTAGGGCTCAGGAATTGAAATATAACTTAGGTAAAGTTATTATCTTTAGGAAGATGGAAGGAGCAACTAAATCGAATAACACCCACCCAGAATTTGTGAATTAGACACTGCTAGTGATACAATTCATAGCCAGAAAGGGCAGAGGATGCCTAGAGAACAGTAGGATCAGCGATCTGGGCCAGAGAGAGATGTGCGACCACTGGGCCCGGAGGGTCAGAGCAAGTTGCACTGCACCAAGTCCGCGTCTTTTGGGGACAGGCATGAATCCGACTGTGGAAAGGAAGTTCACAGGGCTGCTAGTGGCTGTGGAGTCTAGATCTAAGTCCACAGCAGCAAAAGGCTGCACTCAGAAAGGTGCTCGAAGAGCTGCCCGAGCCATGCAGTGCCAGGGGGAGAGAAACTCGAAGTTGCGTGGTTGTTTTGCCTCCGTTTTGTCTTTGCTTTTATTCACTAAACCCAGTTCATATGACTTGTCCATTACAAACACTCACCTGAGGCAGCGGTGCAGACAGAAGTGCAGATTTGTAGGGTCTGGACAGAGGCTGTGGAGGAGAGCTGGACAGGGAGAGGTGACCAGACATTTGTTATCCTCCAAACCTAAGCAGCCATTTTACTCCTGAAGAGCCAACCAATCCCAGAAGCCTCAAGGAAGTTAATATAGCCACACCCAGGCTACACCTTGAGGTTTACAAAGGACACAAAGACTTTGAATAGCCCCAAAGAGCCCCCAGGGACTGGGTTGAAGAGGGACCTTTTAGTCCCAGACAGCACCATGCCCACATAAAGCCCTGTCAGAGACAGACACTTGAGTGATTAAGATTAACAGCAGGCAGATGGGCAAAGTGGGCAGATCGGACCTGATTGGTTGCAGTCAAGGCTGTGGAGACAGACACAGAGGAGCAGTGGATCACTTGGAATATCAATGTGGTGCTCACTACCTAACAGGAAACTGAGAAGTGGAAGACAGAACAGAAGAGTGGGGTCTTAAACCAGCCCTCATGGGGCATTAAAACTCGGCTTAAGTGAACCAAACTTCACTCTTTTATTTTTTATCTTTTATTAAAAATGTTTGCATTCTTTTTTTCTTTTTTTATCTTTTATTTTTGTATTATTTTTGCTTCATTCTATTCTTATGTTTTTTACTAGAGGCCTAGTGCATGAAATTAGTGAACTCGGGGTGGGCGGGGTCCCTCAGGCCCACCTGTGCCCTCTCACAGTCCAGGAGACCTTGGGGGATGTCTGACTGACAGTTTAGGTTTTCTCCCTTTAGGCAGGGAGCAGGCCTAAGGTCAGTCGGACATCCTTAGCGCTGCCGTGGAGGCAGGAGAGGCTCCTGCCACCACCGCTGTGCTCGCCAGCCATGAGCCTGGCTTCTGTCTGAGCAGCGCTCCCCCTGTGGGAGTGCACTGACCATCAGGGAGCAGCTCCTGCATTGAGTGTCTGCCCCCTGGTGGCCAGTGCGCATCATAGCAACCGGTTGTTCTGCCGCCTGGCCGAACCGGCTCTCCAACATCCCCCAAGGGGTCCCAAATTGCAAGAGGGTGCAAGCCAGGCCTAAGGACACCACTGGTGCACAATTGGGGCCAGAGAGGGACATGGGAGGTTTGCCAGCTGAGGAGGGACCGCCAATATCCCTGATGAACATAGATGCTAAAATCGTCAACAAACTTCTAGCAAATTGGATCCAGCATTTCATTAGAAAGATCATACCCCATGACCAAATGGGATTTATTCTAGGAAAACAAGACTGGTACAATATCCGCAAATCAATAAGCGTGATACATCACATAAACAAATTGAGAGACAAAAATCACATAATCATATCAATCAATGCAGAAAAAGCATTTGACAAAAATCCAACACCTTTTCCTGATAAAAACTCTCAGCAAAGTGGGAATAGAGGGATCATACCTCAACATAATAAAAGCCTTATAGGACAAACCCACATCCAACATCATACTCAATGGGCAAAAACTAAAACCACTTCCCTTAAGAACAGGAACAAGACAGGGATGCTCACTTTCACACTCCTGTTCAACATAGTACTGGAAGTAGTAGCCATTGCAATCACACAAGAGGAAGAAATAAAAGGCATCCAAATTGAAAAAGAATTAAAACTGTCATTATTTGAAGGTGGCATTATATTGTACATAGAAAACCCTAAAGACTCCATCAAAAAATTTCTGGACTTAATAACTGAATTACCCAATGTAGCAGGATACAAAATTAACACCCAGAAATCTATGGCTTTTTTAAACACCAATAATGAACTCACAGAAAGAGAAACAAACAAAAAAAAATCTCATTTACCATTGCAACAAAAAATTAAGATACCTAAGAATAAATTTAAATAAGAAGGTAAAAGACCTGTACTTGGAAAACTATAGGACATTGAAAAAAAAAGATAGAGGAAGACATAAACAAGCAGAAGAATATATTATGTTCATGGATTGGCAAAATCAACATCATTAAAATATCCATACTACCCAAAGCAATTTATAGATTCAATGCAATCCCCATTAAAATACCTACAGCATATTTCACAGACCTAGAACAAACTCTCCAAAAATTCATCTATGTATATAAAAGCCTAAGTGACCTTTACGACTGGATGACCGGACAATCAGACAACTGGCCAGTAGTTATGATGTCCACTGACCACCAGGGGGCAGATGCTTAATGCAGGAGTAGCCCTCTGATGATCAGTGCGCTCCCACAGCCAACCTCCTGTGGCCTGCCAACCTCCAGCAGTCCATCCCCCCAAACAGCCAACCACCTGTGATCCCTCGCCCTGGCCCTATGGCCCTGATTGGCCCTGATTAGGACTGGGCGAGATGGCCCTGATGGGCCCTGATGGCCAGCCAGGCTGAGGGACCCTACCCATGCACTAATTCGTGTACCAGGCCTCTAGTATGGAATAAAAAAAGACTCCCAATAGCTGCAGTAATATTGAGAAAAAAGAACAAAGTTGGAGGGATCACAATACCAGATATCAAGCTATATTACAAAGCCACTGCTCTCAAAGCTGCCTGGTACTGGCACAAGAACAGACATATAGACTAATGGAATAGGTCAGAGAACCCAGAAATCAACCCAAGCCATTATGCTCAATTAATATTTGACAAAGGAGGCAAGAGCATACAATGGAATCAAGACAGTCTCTTCAATAAATGGTGTTGGGAAAATTGTACAGATACATGCAAAAAATGAAACTAGTTTACCATCTTACACCATACACAAAAGTAAACTCAAAATGGATAAAAGACGTAAACGAATGACAGGAAACCATAAAAATCTTAGAAGAAGCCATAGGCAGCAAAATAGCAGACATTTGTCATAGCAATATCTTTACCTATACAGCTCCTAGGGCAATGGAAACTAAGGAGAAAATAAACAAATGGGACTACATCAAAATAAAAAGCTTCTGTATAGCGAAAGAAACTATCAACAATACAACAAGAAAGCCCACTGCATGGGAGAACATATTTGCCAATGTTATCTCCGATAAGGGTGTAATCTCCAAAATTTACAGGGAACTCATACAACTTAATAAAAGGAAGATAAACAATCCAGTCAAAAAATGGACAAAGGACCTAAATAGACACTCTTTGAAAGAGGACATACAGAAGGCCAAGAGACATATGAAAACATGCTCAAAGTCACTAATCATCTGAGAGATGCAAATCAAAACAACAATGAGGTACCATCTCATACTTGTCAGAATGGCTATCATCAACAAATCAACAAATAACAAGTGCTGGAGAGGATGTGGAGAAAAAGGAACCCTCGTGCACTGCTGGTGGGAATGCAGACTGGTGCAGCCACTGTGGAGAACAGTATGGAGTTTCCTCAAAATGTTAAAAATGGAACTCCCATTCGACCCAGTAATCCAACTTCCAGGAATATATCCCAAGAAATCAGAAACACCAGTCAGAAAGGACAAATGCACCCGTATGTTCATAGCAACACAATTTACAATAACTCCGATTTGGAATCAGCCTAAGTGCCCAGCAGCAGATGAGTGGATTAAAAAAAACTAGTGCTACATCTACACAGTGGAATACTATGCTGCTATGAAAAAGAAAGAACTTTTACCATTTGCAACATCATCGATGGAACTGGAGAGCATTATGCTAAGCGAAATAACCCAGTCAGAGAAAGATAAATATCACATGATCTCACTCATTTGTAGAATATAATGAACAACATAAACTGATGAACAAAAATAGATCCAGAGACTGAGAAACACTGAATTGACTGTCAAACCTCAGAGGGAAGGCAGGGGAGGATGGGGGGCGGGGGAGGGGTAAGAGATCAACCAAAGGACTTGTATGTGTGCATATTAGCATAACCAATGGACATAGACACTGGGGCAATGGGGGCTTGTCCTGGGGGAAGGGAGTTTCTGGGGAGGCTTCAATAGGGGGAAAAGGAGACATATTTAATACTTTAAACAATAATAATAATAAAAAGATAAATTAAAAAAAACAAAACACCCAAACCTCAAAATTGCACCACCATTTCTCTTTGGGTGAATCACTTGCAATATATCACAAAATTGGACATAAATGCCATAACTTACTAGTATGTTACTGTTAATTTTTTTTCTTGTTAATATTTTTTACTCTGAACATATTTCCTAATGCTTTACACACCCAATGTTGATAACTGACAGATGCAATTTGTCACTACATTTGAATGTCGGTTTCTCTTTTTCACCACAGGCTTCTTAAAGAGCTTGCTTGTTTTAAAAAAATGTTGATGTAAAATAATTGAATATCTTGATGCTAATCTATTTAAAAATATATACAAGTTGTGCCTTCATAATCTGATCACAATCAAGAAAGATTTCAAAAATATAATTAAGAACAACCTATTAAAATGGCTAGGAAATATTAATATATTATTTGATAATTCTATTAACTTATTAATAACATGTAAAAATGCTTCTCTTTGTATTCTTCATTTTGTGTTGTAAGTAAACACTTACATTAGACTACCTTTCAAAATCAGAATAAGTTTATATTTCTCTTTAGTAACTCCATGAGTAATATAGCATAGGCTTTGACCCATAGTATATTTATGGATTTGAGTTTACATACAAAGTAGGACAAAAGTAGGTTTACAGTTTGTGAGTATGCAAAACAAAGTGTTTATTCTTGTATTAGTATTTATTAATTATTGTATTATTTTCCATATGAACAACTGCAAACATATTTTGCACTAACTTGTATATAATACTTGTCATAGATATAATATTAACATGTAATATTATGTATAATTTTTGAATATACTATGTAAAATTTATTTAATAAAGAAAATACATAAATAAAAAAAGTGAAACTAGACCCCCAACTTACACCATACACAAAAGTAAACTCAAAATGGATAAAGGACTTGAACTTAAGATAGGAAACCATAAAAATCTTAGAAGGATCCATAGGCAGCAAAATATCAGACATATGTCATAGCAATGTCTTTACCTATATAGCTCCTAGGACAATGGACATGAAGGAGAAATTAAACAAATGGGACTACATCAAAATAAAAAGCTTCTGCACAGCAAAAGTAAGCATCAACAAACAATAAGAGAGTACACTGCATGGGAGAACATATTTGCCAATGTTATCTCTGATAAGGGTCTAATCTCCAATATTTATAGGGAACTCATACAATTTAACAAAAGGAAGATAAACAATCCAATTAAAAAATGGGCTAAGAACCTAAAGAGACACTTTTCAAAAGGGGAGGGGGAGGTTAGAGAGCAACCAAAGGACTGGTATGCATGCATATGGACTTAACTCATGGACACAGACAGTAGGGTGGTGAGGGCATGTGCTGGGGAGAGGTCAATGCGGGGGAAAAGGAGACATATGTAATACTTTAAACAATAAAGAATTTAAATTAAAAAAGGAAGATGTATCTTTAGCCTGCAAGAAGTCCAGATCTTGTGACCATTAGTCAGGTCCTTGTCTTCTGCTGACTTGGGGGTTGCTGATTATTGGGGTAGAGGTTAGGTCTATTATTGGGGGAGGTGGGTAGAGAGTGAAAGAGAGGAATATGATTTCAAGAACTAGGCTTTTAAGCTAAATTTAATTAAAGTCAAAGGGACCCTTGGTTTCACTGTTTATATATGTAAGCCTGACTACATGATTTGTTAACCTTTCTTTTGTTTTGAACCACAAGCTCATATGAAGTGCTTCATAAACATCACTTAAAATTATCAGAAGGAATTGTTTTGCTTAAACCTGCTTATTTTCACATGTAATTATTACAAAAATTGTATCTGAAAATCATTTATGCATTAAGAATATTACTTGACTCCAAATGCAACCCAAATAGGAGGACTGTTTAGTAATTTATAATACTCTGAAAATCTCCTTATATTGCTGAAATATATGGATCCAGAAGGCAGGTGGATATTATAATAGCACTGCATAAAAGATGTAAACTTGAATAGAGCAGATTTGAAATGAGTAGAAAGAGCAACTATCCTTGGCTTTTTGAAGAAAGTCTTGCTGTTTGGAGGTTGCACTCTCCAAAAATCATGTTAGTTTGGAAAAATTGGATCTATTCCTCATGGATCACATTTCTATAGTGGAATCAGAGAATTTATCCACTGAAATTCTAGAGACATATTAGCACCTAACTCAGTTTCAAGTTAGTGGATAAGTAAATCAACCAATGGTGATTGAAGCTTCTAATAGCAAACTGCACACATTTTAAGGAATAGACTATCTTTGAATTTCAAGCTCAAGAGGTACCCTTAGATACTGAGAGGTAAAATAGTATTTAATAAAATTAAGTTCAAAGTTTTCTGATTTTGAAATATTTACAGTATGAATTTAACCATAAGCATTATCTTAATGCTTTCTTTTTCATTAGAACATTTCAACATTTTATGTGCACCAGTTAAAATATATTATGTTTTTCATAATTTATACTCACAAATATTGTTTTACTAGAGTCCAGTATATGAATTCGTGCACAGGTGGGGTCAGCCTCGCAGCCCCACAGCCCTGCCTGCTATCCCGCTTTGGCCTGGCACCTCCCCGTCACCTACTCCACCATCCCGCCTGCGCCACGATCACTGTCTGCAGGGTGATCAGGACCCTGCTCACACCCTCCTTGGCCTGGTGCCACGCGCTCACCTGCTCCACCATCCCTCCATGGCCCTGCTCTCTTCCCGGCCTACCAGGGCCCACTGCCAGCGCCGCCAAGCCAACACCCGCCATGTTCCGTGCCGCCCCCTCGTGGTCAGCACACATCATAACAAGCAGTTGAATTCCCGGTCTCCGGATCAAACTCCTGGTCTAATGACCTGTTGAGAGGACAATTTGCCTATTAGGCTTTTATTATATGGATATTCTGAAAAAAAAAATTTTAATTGTTTAGATTATTACAGGTGTTCCTCTTTTTTTCCCCATAGCTCCCCTCCACCTGATTCCCCACCCCACCCCACCCATGCCCTTACCACCCCGCCCCCCGCCACTGTCTTCATCCATAGGTGTAAGATTTTTGTCCAATCTCTTCCTCCACCCCTCACACCCCCTTCCCCCTGAGAATTGTCAGTCCACTCCCTTTCTATGTCCCTAATTCTATTATATTCACCAGTCCATTCTGTTCTTCAGATTTTTTATTGACTTGATTTTTAGATTCACTTGTTGGTAGGTATGTATTTGATGTCATTTTGTTGTTCATAATTTTTATCTTTTAAGGTATGGATATTTTAATGGATGTATTAGTGGTTATTAACCAATTTGATAGCTTGTGAAAAATCATTTTGCAATAATTACAATGGAGATTAAGAGTCATTCCTAATATAGTATGACAATTATAGGTCTAAAAACTATTCATCTGACATAATTTAAACTAAATTAAAAGTTTCTAGGTTCTTTTGATCTACTACTCTTTGATTAAATATTAGTCCTATTTTCTCCTCAAAATAAAACTTTAGTTCTTCTATTTATTGTGATTTATAAATCTCCACAGAGCAAAGAAAAATAAGTGAAAGTATTTGGTCTTTTTTCTCCTTTCCCCCTATAAGTTCATCTCACTTATTTCATTTGTTTTGTTGATTTGATACACATACTTTAAATATTCTTATAAGATTATTTACGCAAATGAAGGCACAAAAAGACAGCAACTACCTGCATTTCACAATTATAACTGTGAAAACTGCTCTAAGGCCAAAAGTCTAATTGAATAAAATCAGATAGGAAAAGCTATAGGTAAGGCACATGCAAAAAAAGACTCAGGATTTTCAATTTGACTGTAAGAACAAAATGAATGAAATGTGCTGTGTCTGCCTTCAACAGTTAATGCATTTGAAGGCTCCATTAGCTTTGAAATATGACTAAATTTGGATGGAGGTGGTGGTGGGTTTGGGGATAGGGGAAAACCATATATTAAGAACAGTAGAAAGGAACTAAGAATATTTGGCTTGTAAGAGAGAAAACTCTAGGGGCAGGTATGAGAGCTGTCTTAAAATAGTTGAAGAACTTTGATACAGAAGGAAGATTAAACTATAATAAATGTTTTAAACTATTTTATAACTGAAGAACTTTCAATTCTGAGATTATATGATTCTGTGAACAATACTAACCTCTTTATGAAAGAATGATTGTGATCACTAATAAATTACAATTAACTTAATATTTAATGACCTGTTTTTCAAGGTTTCCCTCACTGGTGACCTCAATGTTATCTGTGTTCACCAGCAGTGGTGAAAACATCTGGAAAGTGATGCTGAAGCAAAGAAATATAATTGGGCCTTGGGGATTTGAAAAGCTCAGTAGGGTTAGTCCTTTTGAGAAAAGCATTAGCTTAAAATCCCCCTAATCTTGGTTGAGATATATATATATTTTCCTCATGGCTGTATACAAGATCTAAAGGATGGTATCTTGGGCTTATGTCATTTGGTTTAAGGCTCTGAAGGATAGATGACAGGCCAATTTTTCAGCTTATTAAGTGAAAATTATGGTACTGCTGACTACAGACTTGAACAAATTTTAGTAATTGCTACAGTGATTAAGGATCATCTCTAAATGCAACACTATGAAACTCATTGCTGTTGAAACCAGCAACACTGTAGCCTATAAACACAGAAGACTATATTTTTCCACTTATAATTGAGTCATTGCTCAGAACTCCAAGATTATGCCTATTATAAATATTTACAATGGCCATCCAATATTCTTACCCTTGGTGTATGGAGATATGTTTTCTTGGTGATAATGGCCATTATGTAAAGCCCATTACTGATGGGGTATAGTATAAGGTTCAATTGTTAAGGACAAATTCCAGTTAACTTTTCACTAATTTAGAAAAATAGGATTGATAAAAGTCTAAATGTGTAAGGTAAAATGATCATTTGAATTTAAAGAATTCCTGAGAGCACTAAGATTACATAGAAACAACAAAATTGTCTTCAAATAAACCACCTAGGTAACAACATCATTGATTCTTCAATTCAAAGAAATTATGATCCTGGGGGACTGAGAGCAATAGATATAAATGCTGGTTTTCAGAGCATCAAAACTGTTTTCTTCAAAGAGGACAGCTTAAGGAGATGAAACAATTTGGGGCCCTGTCAAAAGACCTTTGGCCTCCTAAGAAGTCGATGGAATTTGACATGCAGTGCAGGATTTGTAAAGTAGCCCCTTGAGATATATTCAACGAGAGTTTCTGACTGATGATAGTTGTTCTAAGCCATCCATTCCCTTAAATCTTTAAGAATGTTTTTACTTATTAAAAAAGATGGGGGAAAAAAGACAGGAAAGGAAAGACATGCCCTGGGAAAGGGTACTTAGGTGAAAACATATAATACTAACTGTCCTGTTTTCTAGAAACAAATTAAATAAACAAACACATAAACCAAAGAAACTCCAGAAGACTATATGCTTCTCTAAGAGCTAATTTTTCAGGAGTCTTCAGGGAACAACTACATAAACTGTGAAAAAAAAGTGTCTTACCTATTAATTGAGAAACATCTAAATTGACCGTACCTCCTCTACGCCCACAGCCAATCAGAGTGAGTATGCAAATTAACCCAACAAAGATGGAGGTTAATTTGCATACATACCTGGGTCCTAGGAACCTCCTCGACATCCAGGTCACTCCCAGCTGGCCATCGGAGGGGCCAAGCCTGTGATCGGGAGGGGCGGGGCGGGGGGGTTGCACTTCCCAAGCCTAAAGCCTGGGGCTTGGGAAGAGGCTGGGCCTGCGACCAAATGCAGACCATCCAGAAGTCAGCGCTGGCTTGCCCAGCTGCAGCCTGGCGACCCAGCACTGACTGCTCAGGTGGCTCAGACCCAGAAAGTGAGTCAGGGTCTGATCTGGCCTAAAATGGCAGATGGACATCCCTCAAGGGTCCCCAATTGGAGAGGGTGCAGACTGAGTTGAGGGAATCCCCCCTCCGTGCACAAATTTTGTGCACCGGGCCTCTAGTTTATAATCAAAAGAAGTGATAATTGAAGGTCGCCTTATGCTTAACTTTCATTTCTAACATTCCTACTAATTTTTCTTCCTATTGTTATCAAGAAAGGTCCCCTGAAAAGTAAAATCAATTATGTTTTCTATTTAAAAAAGTGAATCGAGCTTACCAAATTTTCTCTCTAGGCAGAGGTAACTGGCTTCTTATAAAGAGGGATATCATTTTTATGATGTGGACAGTGGAGGAGGTTAACTGTTTAGTGGCAATTGCATTGGGTCATCTGCTCTCTGGGCTGAACACCAGTAATAGTTGTATTACAAGCGAGTTTGGCCCTGATTAGACAACTGTGTGTAGAGCAGAAGGTTTAGTCAACTTTAGGACTTTTGAGGATGGAATGGGTTTCTCTCACTGCAGGGAGGTGCAAGGAGGGCAGATTTTGTGAACAAACTTCTAAACTGTGTTCTTTCCTGCCCCTAGCATTTGTCAAAGCAAATAAATACTTATAGCAGCAACACATTTAGCTTTGTGCCTTTTCTGAATAAAGCCATTTGTTGGATTCTGGAAAATAAAAGGAAACAATTGCAAAGTGGCAACAGTCAAATCTGGGATCTTCCCCACTCCTGTGACTGTTTAACTAGGAGCTGGTGGAGACAGAGGGTACCGGGGCATTTCTTAGTGAGCTGATTATGTCATGCTTTTTGTTAGATGCTAAGAACATAAGGTTACTTAAATTTAAATTAACTAAGATTAAAAATCATAAATGATTCAGTTTTTAACTCAGTCACACTAACCTCATTTCAAGTGCCTCTAACCACGTGTGACCTGTGACTAGTGCACTGCTATCCCTGTTATCACACGACCCTCTATTGGGCAGCATTGTAAGATATCTGATTGCAGTTTTTAAAGAGCAATAGCCTGAGTGGCTGACCTGGGACAAGTTATCTCCCTTTTTACAGTTCAATTTCCTAAATGAAGAGTTTGTTTGAAAAACCACGAGGTCAGTTCAGCAATGATACACACAAATACCATAAGGTTCTGTTGCACAATGGAGTTAGTAGTCATCTGGAGTCTCCCGAAAGTGTACTCATATTTCAAAAAAATCTGAATTCATGATTGCTTCTCAAACTGCAATTCAATTTTGGTGTCTTTCAGGGGTCAGGCCCATTGGCTTCTAATAAGCAAATAAACAAACTCTAAAATGTCATTGCTGATAGAGAGTATTGTTCAATACATGAAAATACAGTGCTAAAAGATTTTTCATAATCCTTATTATCAGCTGATCTCTACTGTCATTTGAATTGTAAATATTAAGGTTGTGTTGGTAGCCATGGCTGACATGAAAGTTTAAAAGAATACCATAGTTACATTTGTGATTTTATTGCAAATTGTTTTCACTAGGGAACTCTTGGGTTGTCGGATTAAAATGGTAAAGAGACCTTTTACTGCAAGAGCTCTGACAGTTATCCCCTTAGCAAAGTTTGCTTTTGTGATAATTACACCTCCTCTTGTTTACCAAATGAATCACTTTTCAGTGCTGCTTTTAACCTTGACCGATTTCCCTTTGATGATTATTTTTTGCTCTGATGAGATGTTTAGAAATACTGTGCACATTTTCTGCTGCTCTTTTTGAGTGATATTTACTCTTGGTTTTCTTTAAAGCAGGTTTTAAAGTTTATTTTAGAGGCAGTTTAACTTGGGGGAGAATGTCAGCAAAGTCTCTTTCATCTGCAAGAGGATGAATGTGTGGTGGTTAGTCAGGATAATGATATCTAATTTCCAGGTGTCCCTTAGGCACCTGGATTCCACCCAATATACTAGGCATTATGGGAGGAGAAGTTAAGAGGATTTAGAGATCAAATGATGAAGATGAGGCAAATGGTGCCCCTAAGCCAGAGTGGGTTTGGCAGGGTAGTGTTTTCTATGGAGCAACAAAAATCACCCTAAGGTAGAAGACTATTGAGATGCTGAAATCATGTACTAGAATTCAGGTTCATGTTTTATGATTTTAAATGTGACACTTGGTAATGTTTCAAGTACCAAAATAGAAGGTTCTGTAACAAACTCAGGACCTATCTTCATTTGGGAAGCCACTAAGAGTTTTTTTGTTTGTTTGTTTGTTTGTTGTTTTTTAAATGATAGTCATGGTAGCAGCAGAGAAGGTAGAAAAGAGACCTAAAAAAAGCATCAAGAAATTTCAAAGGTTTTATAGAAGTGGCAACTTCAGTGGGACAAGAGGCAACCTAGGAGATAGGCATAAAAGGAGTAGCCACTGGGCAAATCCAAGTAGCACTGAAGTGGGAAAAATGGCTTCAGAAACGGTAGAGATCTGGGACCACAACCAGTTGTAAAAGGAACTTGGGAGAGGAGAGTTTTTAAGACCCCTCAGTAATTCCTTATCTTCACTAGAATAATGTTCCAAATCCTTACGGTGGCTGGTGAGACTGCCCAGGACCTTTGCCCTGCCTCATCCCTGGAAATATTCTCCCTCAAGCTCAATGCTTCTAACTCCAATTTTAGTTTACATTTTCTCTTATCTCATCACCTTCATACATGCTGTATGTCTTATACCGCCCCCTCTCCTGACACCTCCTCACCTTTCAGATCTTTCTTCAGGACACTCTTGCTGACCCTTAGACCAGGTTAGGTCCCCTCGACAACAGCTTTCCAAGAAAACTTGAACTTCCACTAGCATACAAACGAAAATTGTATTTGATTTTTAATTATCTGTCTTTCCTACAAACTATATGCTCTTGGAAAGCATGAACATTGTCAATTTCGCTCACTATTGCTTCCATAAGTGGAAGCAAATATCCTCACATACAAAAAGTATTAAAATCAATACACAATATATAAAATATATATGGACATATATGCTACACAAAATACACATAAATATACATGTACTTTCATTAATCAATTGGCCCATACCAATATTAACAGGTGATAGACACTCATTACAGAGATAATTTCATATACAAATTGGGCGTATATTACTGGTATTTCTGCCATACACATTATAGGTGTTCTTGGATAATTTTTATTCTGAAAAATTGCACAACAAAAACAACAGCACTTACTGGAAAATAAAGTTGGGCAGAGATTCAAAATTATTGTTACTTTTTAACTAGAGCAGTAACTAAGATATTAATTGGTATCTGGGAATATAACACAAACAGCAGAGGCAAGCAGCTAAGTGTGGCTAATGTCAGCCTCAAGGGATAATTTCTTCAAAAACCATCAGACAATAGATTTTAAATGCTGGCTTGTGAGCACTGAGATGATGCAGACCAACTTGTGCTCTGAGCAGTGGGGCTGCCATGTAAGAGCCATGGGAAGCAGAGGAATGTGCCATGAGCTAAAAGGTGTGTGAAGCTGGCAGTGAGCCTTTTTGGGAAAGAGCCCTGCATGCAAGTACTCATTTTTACTTTCCTGAAAATAGAGCTAAAAGGGTTTCTACCAGTGTAGCAGCTAAACTTTTTTTAGCTAAAGAGATTTTCCTTTCCTGGTGAAAACTCTGGATATTCTGGCTCCCTTTTCCTAGAAAAACCTGCATGTAAACGTCCAGTATTTCCTAAGTCCTGATCATGTATAAGGTAATCAGGGTTAGCAAAACATACATGTGGGGCAGAACAGACTGTATTTGCTCACTAGGTAAGTAGTATTGGAATTGCATTCTCTTCATGTCTACTAATGTCCACAGTTACTTTTAGAAGGAAGAAGAGTCAAATAACTTAACCCTTCCTCACCTACAGAAGAATAATATGTATCTTAAAAAAGATATACATAAAAGTGCTTTGGCACTGAATATGTGTGTGTGTAAAAGAGATAGAGGGAGAGTGAGAGAGAAGTAAGAGACAGAGGGGGAGATGAGCCTGGGTTCTACAGAGAGGCCAGAATCATTATGAGTAAGTTGTGGGATAAGGTATTTACACAACCAGAGATGCTGCGGCAGTAAGGGTCTAACAAGGGGAGTTGTAGAACATCAGAGGAAAGTCCATTCCCAGGACTTCTGAGGCACTGATGTGGGTAGACAGGTTGATACTTGCAAAAGGATCTGGGAAGGCTGGTCCCTCCAGCTGATGGAGTGGGACAGGGGTTGCGGGGAGGAGAGCTGCTGAAGTCTGCTGTCTCTGCACATGGCAAGTTGGAAGGAAGAGCTAGATGGGCAACACAGAGCTCCAGGGCTGCTGGAACTTGCCACACCTCTGTGTTGGTCTCTTTCCTTACCCTACTGCAGTGGCCTTCGCAGAGGAGTGACTGCATTTCACTCTGCCTTCCAAATCATGCATAGATTCCTTTTGTGGAAAATTGTAACTTGGAAGCATACCAAAAAGGAGAGTCTTGGAAATATAGTCACGGCTAAGACAAGTTGACATAGCAAAATACATTCAGTAAGTTACTCTGTAAAGGGAGGCAAACACAAAACCGTGGAGAGCTTCAAAGGTAATTGTGGCAGCATTAGGATAGACTGAATGGGAGAAACACTGGGAGTTTTGGAGGAGTCCAGTTATGAAACTCAAATGCTTCTGGCAAGGATATTATGAAGAACTTCACTGAAAAATTACGTTGAAAGTAAAGAAGTGGAAAACTATTCTTTTAAAGTTTTTTTTTATTGTTGAGAGACCAGTCAGAGAAAGACAAATAGCACATGGTTTCACTTATATGTGGAATCTAATGAACAACATAAACTGATGAACAAAACACATCCAGAGACATGGAAGCATGGAATAGACTGTCAGATCTCAGAGGGAAGGCGGGTATGGGAAGAGATTAACCAGGGAAAACTATTTTTCAAAGAGGGGTTTCTAAGAAATTTTGTTCAAATCAATTGTTTGGATTACAAACCGTAAATGGTCCTTAGTGACCCAGCAATGAGAGTAATTGCTGATAGTGCTGTTCCCATTTAAACCCAGGTATCTCTGGGCTTTTGCTCTTGCAGACCTCTCTTCCTGGAACAATTTCAGATATTTGCATGCCTCATTGTACTCAAGCCTGGGCTCAAATGTTACATTCCCAGGGAATAAATTAAAATAGGGTGCCAATATTGTCTTTCCTTATTTAAGTTTATATTTACTTTTAAAGATAGCATTAATTTTATTTTTTTAAATTATTTTACTGTCTTTCTTCTCTGTATATGTGCAACTCCATGAGAGAAGAGTTGTGTTATGCTTTGTTTATTGCTGTATCTCTGACCCTGGAAAAGAGAGTGAATGCCCGTGTGGCCTTTATCATGAGTAATGCTGGACTATCAGCAACTTTATAATAGTCAGGAATAGGGAGTGAGTTTTTAAAAATATATATTTTATTGATTTTTTACAGAGAGGAAGGGAGAGGGATAGAAAGTTAGAAACATTGATGGGAGAGAAACATTGATCAGCTGCCTCCTGCACACTCCCTTCTGGGTATGTGTCTGCAACCAAGGTACATGCCCTTAACCAGAATAGAACCTGGGACCCTTCAGTGCACAGCTGACGAGGGAGAGAGGTGTTTTTTTTTGTTTGTTTGTTTTTTCTTTCCAATAGGATCATTTTTTATATTGGTACATTATAGATAAATTTTGTTGGAGTTCCAAGATATAGTGATATAGTGTCAATAGATGTCTTCATCTAAAGCCTACTTATAAGAAGGACAAAGTCAACTTAAGTTCTATTTCAACTGGATTCTTAGAGGGTCTAGAAATTAATCTAGTCCATATCCCAAATTATTGGGCTGCTAAAGTAAGTTCAAACTCTACCTGTATTGGGGATAAACATTTAAATCCTTGCCAGGTACTACATTAACTGTGGCTGATGGTGGTGATGGAAAATCTTCCACACCTGCAGTTTGACAGGGTTGGAGCAGTTGGGAATGGACAAAATAGCATGAAGTGATTGCATGAAAAGCTAAATGTATTCCGTAATCATTCTGTTCTTAGATTTTGCACATGAGCCAATTAGTTCAACTCCTGCAGTTACGAGGCCATGATTGAGCATGTCTGTGAACTATGTAGGCATAGTCAGGCTGTAGAATTTGGCTTGAGGATGGGGATTCAAATTCTGCTAATGTACTAAATGGTAGCTTGGGAGCAGTCAATGGCAGTATAATGCCATGGGACACTGTGGAAGAAGACATACTCCAAGAGGAACTGGGGGGATCTCAATGAAGCCTCCAAATTTTTGTTTGTGGTTAAACCTGAAAATAACATGAAGTCATTATTATCTGTGTTCCTTCCCAGAGTCTGGGCTTGAGAAGAGATTGGGATCCTCAGAGCAGAAGATTGCCGTGGGCATTGAAAGCCAAATGGACAAAGAAAAAATGTCTTGTCTAAAATGCTAAAAAGACCTACCAAAATGGCAGCTTCAGTGCCCTGAGTTAAAAGTCACAAATCAGTGCTGGGCATTGTTGATTGGAAAAACAAAACAAAACAAAACACTGGTTGAGTGTGACAGAAGAAGCCAGGATGATGTCTATTTGTTTTTAAATTACTGGAGTGTTGGCAATGTGACTTCATGTGCTGACAGGTGTGTGCATTTGGGTGGAAGTTTAATTGTTTTAAGGCCCAGAACAATCCTATAACTCTCAGTTTACTGTAAATTCAGCTCTGTTACAGACCAAATCATTTAGTCTGTTATTTGTCTTTCAGAAAACATAGCTTGGTGCTACAGAAGTGAACATCTATCTTAAGATACAATTTCTGGGTTTATCTTAAAGAATTGCATATGCATAATCTATGAGCGTGTGGGTGTGTGTGTGTGTGTGTGTGTGTGTGTGTGTGTGTAAGTGATGTGAACTCAGGTAAGTCCAGGCTATGGATGAGGTTCCATTGGTTCTGGTATTCTCTGAATCTCTTATGCTGAGGGTGCTTCATGTCACCAAGATAACTTTGAGGTCAGGGAGGAAGATATTTTTTCTTACCCTCTAGTTTCTTTTGGCCTCATAATCAAACAGACATGAGACAGATTAAGAAGAGAAATGAACCAAATTTAATTGTATGTGCATGTATAGAAACCCCACATACATGGGAGGTTCAGACACAACAAGGTAAAGTGAAGTATATGTGACATCTTAAACTTAGAATGAGGTAAGGTGTTTGAGGCTACAGAGGGAAGGAAGGTCTTCACAGGATAATAAGGAGAGCAAATGTTTAGTAATTAGATGTTTGTCCTGTCATATAAATATGTCATAAAAAGTTATTTCTGTTAATAACTCTTACTCTGGAAAGACCCGATTTCAAATTTTGAAGGGAGACATCAAAGTTTCTCTTGAGCTTGCAGGGTCTCCATTGCCTTCAGCTCCAAACAGCCTACATGCCAATGTAGCACCTCTGAGGGAGTTGGTTCTGAACCCCTGCAGAGGTATCCTGAGCAGCTGCAATAGCTTTAGTGGGTGGTTTGTAAATGTCAGAGCCAGGGTTCCAGGAATTATAATAAGCAACATTTCTAGACTAGATAACTCTTGCCCGTATGTTCATTAGTCTTTTAGTGAATGGGTAAATTTTTTTCTGATCAGAATGTGAATCAGTGCTGCTTTCTAGTTTAATTATAGAGACAAGAAATAGGCTGACACACTGATGCAGCATTCAGCTTGGGAGGGTGGTGGAAGGAGAGGAATTATTATAGACGTCTGGATGGTGTCCTTAGTTCCCCCTTCCGCTATTGAGTCTCAGCTGTCTGCAATCAAGTTCTAAGTCACAAATGGTTTGCATTGTGTTGCTATTTCAGTTTGACAGACTGTCTTTCAGCTCAGAAATTGTGAACATTTCACCAGGATTGTTAATTTGTGCTAGAACTTTAGCTACAGTAGCACTAAGTATCATTCTACAAAAATATTTTAATAATTCTGTGAATATTCAGTAAAGCCTCTTTAAATTGAAAAGTAAGGTGCAACTCCCATACTAAGAGCAGATTTTAAATTAACTGTATTCAGATAAACCAATAATTTTATCAATGAAAAGAAAGGCAATTACTTTGCATAATATAGAATTTGGAGAAAAAGATACCCAATTAATTAGATATTTCTGAAAACAGCAGATATTTCGAACCACTTATTGTGCTGAAAAAGTTTTGCTAAGTTCTCATTTTCCTAACCGATACAAATATTAAATACATAAATGTTTCTCTTTATCAGTAAGTGTGGATGCATAGTTGTGTCTACTTACTTGTATATTTCCCTCTCTGCATACACAGATATGCCTATGTAAGATGCAGTACACTCTGGCTGAGTATATGGGGAATATTTATCCTGGTTGATTAGTTTTTTCAGATTTTAGAATGTTCCTGCCTCACCTTTTGCAGGAGTCATTTTGGGGAAATGTACAGAAGGGAACCCAAGAATTTAAGGAATGCAGGCTTCTTATCATGTCATTCAATTACAACATTGAGTTTATGAAAGCTTTTTAAAAAGATTTTGAATGTATTTTAAAAGGACACAGAGGTGGCATGCTGATTCCTTAGAAAGGTGATAAACTCTTTATGCCACTTGACCCAAGAAGGCATACAGAAAGTAATTTAACGTCATTCTAATCTGTCCCTAATGGAATTTGCAATGATTTTCTTCCTATTTCTTCTCATTGTTTTTCAAGGTAATCACTAATAGGAGTGTGAAATGGAGTCTCTTAATTGTTTTCACTTTTTAAAAATTCCAAACACACAGTTTGAATATTGTAGATCTTGCTTTTGAAGTATTTCTTCATCTGGTTCTCATCCTGACTAGTGGGTTTTTTTGTTTTGTTTTGTTTTGTTTTGTTTTTTAAATTTTGGTTTGTGGACTCTTTCATTTACCCAAGGACAGTTGAAAATAAATCAAAGGTTGTCTCACTTGGGAATTATTTAAAGTAAATAAATAAATAAACAGTACTAATAATTAGGCAACTCATTGACTAGGCTGTTGAACCAGCTAAAGTGGGAAAGAAATTATTCAAGTTCTAAACCTTTCTATTTGCAAATTAGCCAAAATCAATTGCATTTTAAGCATTGCATCACCTTGATTGATTTTACAATGGATAACACTTTGCTGTTCACATTATGGTGAGCTGTGAAGGGCTTGGCAATGGGCATCTTTTCTCAAGTGGTCTGCCTTAAAACTTTTTAAATAGCTTCTACTTTCTAATGTTGAACAAACTTTGCTGCAGAATGCAGCCTGGGTTTTCCTGGAGGTTAAAATGCATCCTTCAGATTTTATTTTTTTCAGATAGCATTCTTTTATTTTCTTATAATCACTTACAGGTTTTAATTAATTTCTTTATGCCTGAGAAAATATTTTTAAAAATTTAGAGTTAAAATGGACATTGATACAATGAAAATTTATATAGGAACATAAATTAAAGCCTCAAATTTACTTGACTCTATGTTAGTAAAAAGGAGGGAGTAGATAAATTCTGCTTTGACATTCAAAAATGGAGATTTTGACATGCCTGGAGGGCATCTTTGTGCTTCAGACCCACCCCTTCTTCCCTACCTTGCTATCTGCCCCCTTCCCCAAAACGCACACCATTTATTGTTTTACAGATTGAATTAGAAAATGTGAACTAGTTTTACAGTACTAAACAAAAAATGGCAATAAATAAATTCATTTTTTCTTTCTTAAATGCAAACCAGGACACATAATACTAAATTAAATGGATAATTAATTTGTGTGTGTACTGTTCCCTACATTTTCTTTTCCTTTACCTTTTCTTACTTCTGAAAACTCCATTCCACCAGAAAGCATGGGATTATCTCCAGTTATATTGCCATGGACTTTATCTTCAACTATCCTGCCAAGCACATGCATTGAAAACAGGAAGTTGGGAATTAAACATTACTCTAGTGGTAATAAGTGGTAATTCCTATGGTTACAATTGATGGAAATGCCAAGGTGATACAGACTAAATGGGATAACCTATATTTTATATTTTTGGCACATATAAAATACATGTTGATTTATTAGAGTTAGGAATGTTGTAGAGTTAAGAACATTTGTGACTATTTTGCTAGAATGTTTCATGAAGGATATATACTTTATACAATGGGAGAAAAGTTAGATGGGCTACAGCTTAAGTATATTATTGATAATGATTAATCACTTATAAATATTGATAATACAGCTTATTTTCAAAGACACTCTCTTGGCTGAGCTAGAATTTCAATTTGCAAAAATTGGCTAGAAACAAACATCAGTAATTAGTCTCTAGTTTGCATAAGCCTTGCTTTGCAAAATATTTGCTCTTCTAAAGAGTTAGCAATGGGTGTTTGCCTATGTACAGGATTTGTGGGCAGTAACAGTGAAACTTATTATGACTTTGGTAACTGCCATCATGTATTTTACATGGGCTTTGCATTAGATAAGACTCACCTGCTTCTACTCTTCTTCTAATAATCCAAATTTGACATTTTAAGGAGCCAGTTAATTTTCCTTAAGATATAGTCTCACTTGATCATCTATGTTGCCAGGAAGTTTTTTTTTTTTGGTTTTGTTGTTGCCATCATAGCTTGCCACAGAGAGTCCAAGCTGCTTTGGAATCTTAAAGATGTGTTTTTCTTCCCCTTACATTTCTTCCTAACTTTCTTTCGTGTTAAGATATCTGACACATTTGAAACTTGCTTTTAACATCCAACTTATGTATTAATTAACAAAAATCACATTAATTGGAAATGGTTTCTGTTTTAAAGGCAAGGATAAAACATTCTTTCTGAAGTACAAGGGTGAAGCCTCAATAAGCACTTAAAAATAAGCACTTTTGGTGTTTTCTACTTATCAGGTGACCTCACTTTGACACAAACTAATCTAAAGCAAGTTGTCCAAAGTGAGGCATGTTTACAGAGGGGCTTGCCCCAGAAGAATAGATTAGAACTTATATTGCTATGTAGTTTTACTTATTTTACCTATTTTCAAATATACTTGATCATTGTTCATTAACATCTTTATATTTGTTTTATAATAATACAATTTGCCCTTGAACAACACAGATTTGAATTGCACAAACCTACTTATACATGGATTTTTTTCAATAAATACTATAAATATGCTTTCTCTTTCTTACGATTTTGTTAACATTTTATTTTCTCTAACTTACTTAATTGTAAGAATATAATATACAATACATAAAACATATAAAGTATGCATTGATTGACTTTATGTTATCAGTTTGGCTTGCAGCCAAAAGTAGGCTATTAGTAGCAGTTAAATTTGGGGGAGTCAAAAGTTATACTCAGATTTTTAACTGTGTGGAGGGCTAGCACCCCTAACCCTTACATTGCCCAAGGGTCAACTATAATATAGTGTGACAGTGTTGCACTTATGTAATTTATAAAAAAAGTAAATGGTTATTTAGGAGTGTGATCATTTTTTTTCTCTATTTTTAAAATCCTCACTCGAGAATATATTCATTGATTTTAGAGAGGGGAAGGGTGGGAGAGAGAGAGAGAGAGAGAGAGTGAGAGAGAGAGAGAGAGAGAGAGAAGAACATTGCTGTGAGAGAGAAACATGGATCAATCGCCTCTGAACCCTCAACCTAGGTATGTGCCCTAACCTGGAATCGAACCTGTGACTTTTCGATTTATAGGATGACATTTCAACCAACTAAGCCACACTAGCCAGGGCAGCAGTGTGATCATTTTTCAACTGATAAGTAAGTGTACAATATTAAAAAATATTTTGGTATTCCTTGTTTATAATAGTCTTCTTTGCTCACTGTATTATTTTCTAGATTCTCAATGCACAGAAGCAAACACAAAATAGGAGACTTTGTGCTGTATTTCTGTTCACTGGACCTAATGAGCACTTTTTCATTTCCCAACTCCATTCGAAAGCTCACCCTGGGTTCAGGAACTTTTCTCCCCTCCCCCTTCCTGTTTCCCTCTTCAAAAGATGTCTGGTGTAAAAATAGTGCAAAAGCAAAGGTGATGGTGGGGTGAAAGAGTTTTTGCCAGTAGAGTGTGTCTGAACACTGCATGCACATCCTCTCTTTTCTGTTGTGCTTAGTTGTGTTTTATCACATCATCCAAGATTATATTTTTGCCCCATTGGCAACTATGTGTCCTAGAAATTGGGGTTCACAATGTCAGAGAACATGATGGGCAGGATAATACTTAAGTTTTTGATTGCTGACATTTCTTTGTCATGTTTTGGCTCACTTTGCTCTATTGCTTCAATAGAACTTCTATTTGAGCACATATTGCTTCCTCAGCCTGGGATGCCCATAGCTGGCCCAGCTAAAATAGGTTTCTATGAACCCACAAGAATGGGTGCATGTCACCTTTATGTAGTCACATAATATTCTAAACTTACCTCCATATTATAATTCTTTCTTTTGATTTTTTTATTTTAAATTTTCTTCTTTCATTTTGTATTTCGTGTTAAGATATCTGACACATTTGAAATTTGCTTTTAATAGCTTTATTAAGGAACATACAATAAAATGTAAATATTTGAAAAGCATAATTTGATACATTTTGACATATATACATACCCATGAAACCATCACCTCAATCAAGGTAAGAAACATATCCATCACTCCCAGAGGTCCCTCTGTCCTGTTGGAACTCCTCTCTCCTGCACCCAAGGCAACAATTGATCTGCTTTCAATCACTTTAGGTTAATGTTCATTTTTTAGAAATTAGAGCATATAGTTTGTCTTTATTTCTCTGGCATCTTTTACTCGGCATAATTATCATGAGATTCTTCAATTGTTATATAAATTATAGTTAATTTCTTTATATTTTATACTAATATACACTTTATATTTATACTAATACTAGAGGCCCAGAGCATGAAATTCATGCACGGGTATGGTCCTTAGGCCTGGCCTGTGATCTGAGCCATTTTCCCAGGCTGCTGGCCAGCATCCAGCCTCGGCCTCCACCGCCACCCCCCATTTGCCATTGGGAGACTGGAGCCTGCAGGCAGGCTGAAGGGCCAAGAAGTTGGCTGTTCTCGCTTGCTCACCAGCCCTGTCCCCTGACGCCAGTCCCCCTCTGTGTGTGGGGCAACCAGTGGGGTGGGAGCCTTGGGTTGGCACTGCCCACATCTGCTGCCACCCACCCCCAGTTCTCTGTTCCCCACCAGGCGATCAGAGCCTGAGGGCTGGGGGCAGCTCCTGCATTGAGCGTCTACCCCCTGGTGGTCAGTGTGTGTCATAGCAATTGGTCATTTCGCTGTCTGGTCAATTTGCATATTACCCTTTTATTATTAGGATTAGAAGCCAGTTGCAGGAAGATTCCTGCAAGAATAGGGCTTCCTTGGGCCTATTCCTGCAAGAATAGGGCTTCCTGCTGCCTCGGCTCCAGTCCCATCTCTGCTGCCTTGGCTCCCTCCCTTCTCCCTTCTGCAGTGCTTGGCTTCCTTCTACGCTGTCTTCAGTCTTCGCTCCATGCCTGCATATGCAAATTAACTACCATCTTTGTTGGGTTAATTTGCACACTCGGTCTGATTGGCTGGTGGTCGTAGCCAATCAGAGCAAGTATGTTTGTCAATTTACATGTTTGTCTATTATTAGGTAAGATTTTGTTGTACAAATTACCACAGTTTGCTCATTCACCTAATGATCATTTACAAATATTGGCTAATAAAAATAAAGCAGCTAGAAAACATTATGTATGCTTTTTAAAAAATATTATACTGTGGTAAGAACACTTTAAATGAGATCTACACTCTTTAAATTTTTAAGTGTACAATATAGCATTGTTAATTATAGGGAAAACATTGTATAACAGATATCTAGAATTTATATATCCTACATAATTAAGACTTTATGCCATATGTTTTCATTTTGTTTGGATGAATAACTAAGATTTGAATGACTGGATAAGAAAGTAGTCTATGTTTAACTTTAAAAAAAACAACTTTTTTGAAAGTGGCCTTACTGTTTTTCATTCCTAGCAGCAGTGTATGAGAATTTCAATTGCTCTACATTTTCACCTACTGTAATTATGGTCAGTCTTAATTTTTAAAATTTGAATAGGTGTACAAAGGTATCATGTTGAATTTTAATTACAACAATGCCTAATTACTAAATATGACCGGCCATTTTAATATCAGCTTACTTACTATTCTTAAATATTCTTTGATGAAGTATCTATTAAAATATTTTGCCCAACTCTTCTCTTATTTGTTTTATATTATTGATTTTTGAGAGTCCTGTATATAATTAGAAACATGCTCTTTATCAGATACATGATATGCAAATATTTTCTCCCATGCTGCAAGTTGAATTTTATTCTCTTAACAATACCTTTTGAAAAGTAGAAGTTCTTAATTTTTTTAAACTTCAATTAATCATTTTTAATAGGTAGTGATTTTAGTGTTATGTTTTTAAACTCTTTGCTTAACTGGAGATCACAAAATACACAGAGTGGCCAGATTATTATGTGTTCAGAGATCATAATAATCTGGCCACTCTGTGTATACCCTATCTAATAAAAGGGTAATATGCAAATTAACCATCACTGTCACAAAGATGGAGGTGCCCATAGCCACAAGATGGTGGTGCACAGTCCTCTCAGCCCTGCTGGAGTCCCCCAGTCCTGTGTGTGTGTGTGGGGGGGGGGCCCTGAGAGTGGGCAGTGTGAGCAGCCTGGTGGAATGCTTGCTTTGTTGCCACAGCAATGAGGCAAGTGTTCTGCGCCCGGCCGCAGATGGGCCTCTGGGCAGTGGAGAGCCTCTGGGCAGTGGGCGCAGAGCAGCCAGGCCCCGCAGAGAGCTACTGGCACACGGATTCATGCGCAGGGTTACTAGTCCTATATAATAAAAGGCTAATATGCAAATTGTCCCCTCGAACAGGAGTTCAACCAGCAGGCGGGCCGGCCAACCGCCCATGTCCCCTCCCCCTGGCCAGGCTGGCCGGACCCCATCCATGCACGAATTCATGCACGAGGCCTCTAATATATATATACATATACACTGAGTGGCCATATTATTATGCTTTCAGAGATCATAATAATCTGGCCACTCAGTGTATATCTCCTCTTTTCTTTCTTTTTTTTTTTTTTTCCTAGAAGGTTGATAATTTTAGGTTTTACATTTAAAGTTAATGATCCATTTTTGAGTTAATTTTCTTATCAAAGTTCTGGTGGTTTTTTGCTTTCTTGTTCATTTGTTGTTGTGTTAGTGTAGATATTCAATTATTCCAGCATCGCTTATTTAAAAGAACTACCTTTCTCCACTAAATTTTCTTTTACCTTTGTCAAGAATAGATGTGTGGAGCTATTTCTTAACTCTCTACTTCGGCTTTTAGTCTATTTGTCTCTATTTATCTCATAGTATTTTGATTATTGTAACTTTTAATAAGTTTTATACTTCAGTACATGTTGTAATTCCATAGTACATATTTATTTTTTAAACAGTCAATAACCTCTTATAGTTTTTTTTTTTTAATCCTTACTCGAGGATATGTTTTCATTGATTTTTAGAAAGAGAAGAAATGAGAGAGAGAGATAAGAGAGAAACTTTGATTGGTTGTCTCCTATCTTCACCAGGACCCAGGATCAAATCTGCAACCTCAGTATGTGTCCTGACCGAGAATTGAACCCCCAACCTTTGGTGTACAAGACAACGCTACAACAAATTAAGCACTGGCCAGGGCCTTTTATATTTTTAAATAGTAAGAAAAGTGTTTTACGTTTTTCCCTCTAATTACCATTTTAGTTCTCTTAAATTCTTTGAGTAAATCTAGATTTCACTCTGGTATCCTTTTCATTCTGGGTGTAGGACTTTCTTTGCCAATTATTGCTATACAGGTCTGCTGCTGATGAATTCTTTCCATTATTGTATGTCTTAAAAAAAATTCTTTATTTCACTTTCTTTTTTTGCGGGGGGGGTGGATAATTTTGTTAGAATTGAGTTCTGTCAAGATTTTTGTTTGTTTGCTTGTTTTGGTTGGTTTCTTTTTTATTTTGTTTTAATTCTCTAAAGATTATTCTCTATTTGCTTAAATTGTTTCCAACAAAGAAAATCTGCTGTCTTTTTAATTTTAACTATGTACACAATCATCTTTTTCTCCCTGGCTGCTTTTAAAGCTTTCTCTTTATCACTGGTGTTAAGAAATTTGATTATGATGTATGTTGGTGATTTATTTTATTATATTTATGCTTCTTGAATTTGGAGTTCATTGGTCTTCTGTATTTGTAGTTTTGTAATATTCTTTAAGTATGGAAAAATATTGACCATTATTTCTTCAAATATATTATCTTTTTTCTCTACTCGCTTTTCTGTTCTCATTGACTCTAATTATGCATACATTTGGTCTCTTAGATTTGCTCCAAATCTCACTGATGCTCAGTTTATTTTTTTCCAGTTTTTTTCCCTTTGTTTTTCATGTGAGATAATTACTATTGATATGTTCTCAAGTTTGCTAATCTTTTTTTTCAATGTCTAATGTAATGTTGATCATACCTAATATATTTTGTTTATCTCATACATTTCTACAAATTTGGTTTCAGTATTTTTAAAAATGTATATTTTTATTGATGTCTGAGAAGAAGGGAGAAGGAGAGAGAGAGAGAAGCATCAATGGTGAGAATCATTGATCAGCTGCCACTGAGACTGAGCCTGAAACCCGGGCATGTGCCCTAACCGGGAATCGAACCATGCCCTCCTGGTTCATAGGTCTACACTCAACCACTGAGCAACCATGGCCAGACTGATTTCAATATTTTTTTAATATCTTCCATGTGTCTGATTTATATGATCAATCTTTACACTAATTGCTTGAAATATAAATTTTAATTACATTGTTTTAATGATCTTGGTTAAACATTTTATTATCTATGTCATTTCTAGATTAGTTTCTATTTTATTTTCATCATATATTGTATTTACTGCTTATTGCATGCCTGATAAATTTCAAATAATGTCAGAGCTTTTCAATTTAAAATGTTGGGAGTGTTGAATATATACTAAAAATATTTTTGAGTTTTGTTCTTGGATAGGTTTAATTTACCAGTGGAATAGCTTAATCTTTTCAGTGCTTGATCTGAGTCTTTGTTGGTACCAGAGTGGCACTTAGTTTCTACAACTGAAGTAAAATTCTTCTGAGAGCTCAACCTGATGTCTCATGAATTATGGGATATTTTACTCTGGCTGCTGGAAACAGATACCGTTCCTGGTCCTATTTGAGGTTTGGTTATAGTTTCTTCTAACCCTTTTAGGTGGTTTCTCTTTGGCCTTTGGTAGTTTCTTCCCATGGATCAATACACATTGAAGTAGAAGGCAATCTTCTGCAGATCTCCAGAGCTCTTTTTCTGTGTGGCTTTCTTTTCCTGGGTATTCTGCCCTGCAATTCTGGACAACTTGGCCTCTCCTTACTCCCCAACTTATTGTGCATGTACACCCCACCTTCCTGTCTTGTAGCCAGGAAATTCTAGCCAGATAGTAAAATGAAGCTCATCTTTTAATTTCAGCTCTATCAGGAATCACTGCTTTATTGCCTGATATCCAAAGTCTTTAAAACTACTTTTTCATATGTTCTATCTACATTTTTTTCTTGGTAAACTAATTCTGATCCTTGTATCTCAATCTTGATTGAAGTGGAAGTCTATGGTACTTAATTTTTAAAACTTATTTGTAATTACTGACATTCTTATTTCACTACTTCAAGAGATCATGAGTTCCTAAAAACAGAAAATGTGTGTTTTATCATTGCATATCCATTAATTGGCATAATATCTGGAATATAAAAAAAGCTCTATTCATTGCTAAATGCAGTTACTTATGATGGAATCATGTGTATCCATATCTACAAAAAGTAACCAATCCTCATAAAGTGACCTTCACCTTGTCTATCTTCCTCATTTAATAGTTTTCAAATTTGCTTTCAGGAATCACTGAGATTTCATAAAGTCACTGCAGGGGCCACATAGATTTGGGTTGAGAGGCAAGGAAAGAATATGTACAAGGTTCAATTTCATTTGCTCCACTTTATTTATACATTGAGTTTCTATATGTGATTTATTTGAAGGAGTAAATTTAGTGACTTATGAAAAAAATATGAAAATTAACTGCCTTACTACATTGCCTTTCCCAAGGTTATTTATATTTAACAGATTGCATTTAAAGTAAAAGCCCCTTCAAGGACTGAAAGTACACAACATCTAATTGTAAAATGTCTCAGTGTTTTACTGGAGATTTGGAAGATTGCAGATAAAAGGCCTTTTTGGTGTGCTTTGAAGTACACCTTATAAGTAAATGCTTTCACTAGTAGTCAAAATTGTGTTTGTTAAAGAGGGAAATTATGCATGGCTTTCTGTGACTGAATATCATTTTGATTAAAAGGCAGAACTTCAACTTTGATGGTTTCCTCTTTTGAAACAATGATAAATGACAGAAAATTTGCCATTCTGTGTTCCCTATGAGATCTCAGTGACTAAGATGAACAAAGAATACCATAAGAAACCCGCTGAAAAATCAGTTATAAAATTGTTCTAACCCTTCTTGTATAGAGAGCTGGAATATGAGAAAGAAAAAATCCATTTCTGGAAAAACAATCAGAAGAAAAAATTATTCAAATTGTGTGATAAACAAGAATGAGCAGAACACCATGGCTATACTCTTATCTACCCAAGTTTTGACTTATGTCTGATGATAGCTAGTATTCTGCTGTCCATTTATTTGTTTTGTTTTAGCTTGTTCTTATTGCAGCTACTTATTTTTTATATTTTCCCTGTTATTCAGTGAACTGCAATCATTGGAAAACATAGTATCTCTATTTTTCTTATTTGGTAATGAAAGTTTTGTTACAATAATCTTTGAATATCAGTAACTTATTTCAAATTTTTCTCAAGAAGACACCCACACTTATGATGTTTGTTTTTCCTGCTCAATATCAATGACCTACATAGGCCCTGGCCTGGGCTTAAGGAAAAATAATGTTTATCACAAAAGCCAATGATAACTTTTGACATCTGTGCTAGATCCATTTCCTACCCGCTGTGCTTAATGTCAGAATTCAGTTCTATCATTAAAATAAAAACCTTGTTGGCTCTTCCATCAATGTACCACATCACATCAATTTTCTCCAAGGAGCATGTACAATTTCTAGGTACCAGTGCCCTCTGGACTTCCTGAAATTTTAGATTTTGCTACCCTGCTATATGAATTGATCTTGTGCATTGTAGGATGATATGTGACACGTAAAAATACACTATTTCTTGATTCCTTTCCCAACCTCAAGCCCTGAAATGACCTACTTCTTCCACATCTCTGCTGGACTCACTTGTGATTCCTCTCTCATCCCATAAAGACTATTCTTCCATTGGGAGAGGGCTGATTGTTTGGTTTGTGCAGGATAATGTCTTCATCAAAGCCTGCTGTCATGGGCAAAGTGGGTCTGAGCATGCAGGCTAAATATACATTTCCAGTGTCATTCTCCAAAATGTGCTGTCTTTTGAATTTCAGTTTTAAAGGGCCACTGAGAATATTAACTCAGAGTCATTATTTTGTAGCCAAATGATTAAAACACTTGGTGCCAGCATTTGTAGGAGTCTATTTTTAGTAGAATTATGGATGTTAGCGTTTTGATGTTGATAAGAGGCACAGGAACAGATACCTCTGATCTTGGACAAGAGGAGTAACTGGTAGATATAGGGTTGTGAAAGGAAAATATGCACTTTTTTCTAGAGAGACAGAAGCAATGGTTCCTCTTGTTGAGTTTGCTTTGCAGCTACTCCTAATAAGTATACTTCTGAGTACAAGTTTTCTAGTTTACTAGTTATGAAGAAGACAGGTGCTATATATTCTCCTCCATTCTTATTCCTTCCTGGATAATGGTAGATGCATCCATTTGGTTACTAATGCAAAAACAGGGGTATTGTCCTACACTAGCCAGGTGACTGAACTCTGCCCTTTTTACTTTGATAAATATGTCTATTTTCTATTCTCTACTCCTTTTCTTTTAGAATATTATCTAAATGTCTGCAAGAGACTTCCTGATTTATCTCTTTCCATAGGCCCTTAGAGAGATTTTTATAAATCTCTATCATGTCACTTCCCTCCTTAAAAATCTTTGAGACTCCTCATCACATAGTACAGTGCTTGAGAGTGGGAAGGGGGGTGAATTTTGTGCAAACCTTGCCTCATGATTAAGATTTGTGCCTCTCTTCCTGGATTGAGAATCAATAAACTATAAGATAATAATAGCTAACATTTGGAACAGCTAGTATTTTAAATGCTTTATATGTATTTACCCATTGAATGTTCACAAATATCTATTGGCATCATTACTCTTTTTAGTTCCATTTTAAAGATGAGGAACTGAGGCACAGCAAAAATAAGTAATATTTCCAAAATGACAAAACCCATCAGTGGAGCATGAAGCAAATTGGAGATACTATAGACCCCAGAACTATGCTCTTAGCTATACTGTGTTTAGATGAAGTTCTAGTATTTTTGCCTTTATGTCTATGTAAATGTTAGTGACTTGCATTATAATATCTGCTATGTTATTCACCTATTGTCCTCCAATCTTTTAACACTCCTGTACTATCTTCTTTGAACTTCCTTCAGGCAGGACTAATTTAGTTGTAGATAAGCATGAATATTTTTAATCCTAGAATGTTGTAAATATCCTGGTAAAACAACATTAATATAAGATAATTTCTCATCTACCTAGATGCTTTTCGGGGGTATTTTATATAAGTATAATCATAATATATGCTGTTTTTAACCTTTATACTCACAGAGTTGTACAATATATCATCATAATCTAATTCTAGAACATTTCTATCACTTAGAAAGAAACCTCGAGCCCATTTATAGTCGCTTGCTATTCTATTCCCAGCCCTGGGTGACAACTCATCTACTTTCTGTCTCTATATATTCCTGACTCTGTCTATTTACTTTTCGGGGGTATTTTATATAAGTATAATCATAATATATGCTGTTTTTAAGGCATTATTGAAGCAGTTGAGAGAGAAATTTTAGAAGCCGCCTTTATTCTCTACAGAAGAACAGTATTCTATATTCTAATAAGGGTGGGAATTCTATACTGTTTGTACTTTTTACACTCTGTGTGGCCTTGGGCAGACTACCTAACCTTTATTCAGTTTCTTTGTAAACCAGGAATATTAATAGTACTTGCCTTATAAATATTTTGAAATTAAATGTGTTAATATGTATAATGTTTTAGAATAGGGCTTGATATACTATATAATAAAAGCCTAATATGCAATCCTATATAATAAAAGCCTAATATGCAAATTGACCAAATGTCATAATGACCAGTGGAACGACTGGTCACTATGACATGCACTGACCATCAGGGGGCAGATGCTCAATGCAGGAGCTGCCCCCAGCCCGCAGGCCCCAGGCCAGCCAAGGCAGGTGCCAGTGGGGGCCCCCCTGGTCACCCCGCAGAGGGAGGCAGTGTTGGCAACGGAGGTGGGGGGACAGGGCCAGCCGGTGAGCGGGCAGTGCTAGGCTGGCCAAGTGGGTGCCAGGGGAGCCCCCTGATCGCCCCACAGATCAGCCCTGATCACTTGCCAGGCCTAGGGACCTTACCCATGCAAGAATTTCATGCATCAGGCCTCTAGTATACATAAATTTCAAAAATATTATTGCTAGCTTGATTATCAACATTCTATCCTTGAAGAAAAGAAATCTAGTTGGGCAGGTTTGTGAGTCTTGGTGAATTGGTACTATTCTCCTTGAAGTGATCAGTGAAATGTAAATCTCTCCTTAGTGCAGAACACTATGAACTAAATCTTTTACTGAGGTCAATTTGCCATATTTTTGAATGGCAGCTTCCTAAATCAGTGATAGAACCATAGTTTCCTCTCATAAGGAAAAGAGTAAAGAATATACCTTTTCCTGGGGACCAGTGGACTCTTTCTTCCTTGCTGGGAATAGATGAGTGTGAAAATTCTATCTCCACAACAGAGGGGGGAAAAACAAGTGGTTATGGGAAAATTGAACAATCTTCTCCATTCTAACAACAAAAAGGAAGAATGTCCTTTTAAAAAGGCCCTATACCAAGGCCAATTTCTGCAGCACACTTCAAAATAATCTCTATTCATCAACCATTCTGTCATTTCTAATAGATTTTTTTTCAAAGCTAAATAGAATAGCTTATTTACTCTAGACTTGTCTTGTGAAATCTAAACTAGCTGACCTATCTGTCTGTCTCACAACCTTAGCAAGTGGGAGAAACTTAGGAGGCAGTAGGTGTTATATTCTCAAGTGGCTGCAAAATAGGAGTACCCTTGAAAGATGAGCATTCTCTTTACTTGTCTTTTGCCTGGAACAACTCTGACAGTCTGGTGTCTAAACCTGATAAAATTTTATAATATCATTCTACTATGAAATGGGTAATAAGAGAAACAAATTATTTCTTTTTTTTTTAAATCTTTATTGTTGAAAGAATTATATATGTCCCCCTGACCCCCCCTCCTAGCCTGCCCTGCCCCCACCCCAGGCCTTCACTACCCTATTGTCAGTGACCATGGGTTATGCATTTATGCATACAAGTTCTTTGGTTGATCTCTTCCCACCCACCCGCCCACCCTGCCTTCCCTCTGAGACAAATAATTTCTAATGAACAAATGCCATTTACTATGAAGCTGCATTTGCTGGAAGGTGTCCCAAGTATGAGTTTATTCTTGGGTACACAAAGTGAAACACTCAGAGAGCAAGTCAATCTCTTGACTGGATGCTTCTGTTATGAAAGTTTTACATGCAGGGTGGGGCAAAAGTAGCTTTATAGTTGTTCATATGGGAAATAATACAATAAATAATACAAGAATAAACTTTGTGTTTACTGTACTCACAACTGTAAACCTACTTTTGCCCCACTCTGTATTAAAACAACAACACACAGAATGTTAGATTTCAATTAAATTTTTACAACCTTATTTTTTTTTTATTATTTTTTTTTTTGTTAATCCTTACCCAATGATATTTTTCCACTGATTTTTAGGGAGAGTCGAAGAGAGAGGGAAAGACAGAATCATCGATGTGAGAGAAACACTTCAATTTCTGCATGAGCCCTGACTAGGGCCCAGGCCGAGGGGGACCCTGCAACTAAGGGACGTGCCCTTGACCAGAATTAAACCGGGGACCCTTTGGTCCCCAGGCTGACACTCTATCCACTGAGCCAAACTGGCTAGGGCTAAATTCTTACAACTTTAAAAAGGGTTAAAAACTCTGAGTTCCATGGTTAATTGATTTTCTCAGGGCGAGTCTGATCACATTAGTCTAGTTTTCATTTAGTGCTGCCTATAATCTCCCTGTCAGTAGAGGCAGCAATAGCGCAATGGCTCTAGTAAACCCTTTCAGGTATCTCGTACATCCTTCCATAGGTGATGCCAAGCCATCTCTCCAGAGTAATTTTTATATTATGTGACCACTCTAAGCACTTTTTAAAAAGTACTTTCATTATGATCATCCAAGTAGTAGGCCTAGCTATCATCTGTTTTGTTTTGTTTTTTAAATTAAATCAAACACTTTAAAAAAATAAAATCCCAATATTAAAGTCATCTTTCAGATTCTAAAAGTTGGATGTTAGTAAGTGAGTCTTCTATTTTCAACATTTTTCATCCTCTTACAATTTTTAATCAATAATTTATAATTTCTTCAAAATAAGCCATTATCATTTTTAGAGAGAATCAATATAAGGTGGCTTTTCTGATAATCAATAAAAATTATCTATGTAGGTAATTGAAGGGAAATGCCAGAAAAATCAGAATCAGACTCAAATATATATGACATCACCTATATACTAATACTAGTGTCCCAGTGCATGGATTCATGCATATTGAAAGGAAATTAATTAGAAGAAATATTTTATTATTGCTATTCACCATTTCTCTATAATAGAAATGTCAACCAAATTCATGATCAACAATAACAGATCGAAACACACACGTGCGATTGGCACCAGCGAAAGCTGTATCGCGCATGCGCAAGTCAACTTAGCCTTTTATGTATATAGAATAAACTTGCTTAATTAGACCTGCTTTCTGATTTAGCTAAAATTTTTCCAGCCCAGTGAAGAACCCCAACCTCTTTTTCAGGTAATTGTCGGTAACACAACAGTAAATATCAACATGAAGCAGATTATTATCATAGATCATGCAGGGAGAACAAAGGGTAAAATATTTAACTGCAGCAGTGGTTGACTATATTCTGCACAGTGAGAAAACCTGAAGTCATTTTTAACCTCCACCATTTCTTACTTCTTATCAGTCAGATCAAGTTTCTAAGCTTCCTAAATCTCTGTTTTCCAGCTAATGAAAAGAAAATAGGATTCCACCAAGTCTCCTATATACCTACTCCAGGACTTCTGTGAGGATCAAATGAGATGAGGCACGTGAAAATGCTTCACAAACATTTGGATAAAGTATGAAATGTTTGCACCTGGCTATAAAGCAAGTCATGTTCCTGGGCTGAAGAAACTGCAAGGAGGCTAGTCGCTAGGGAGAGGAAGCCAGGAGTTGTTACGTGAAGTCATTACCCGACCGTTTCCAGGCTATGCTGGGCAGTGGGCCACATTTTGAACAATGGGGTCTTGGCAGCATTGGCTGCGATTTGGTGGGGTATTGCTTCGGGGTGGTGGCAGGGCCTGTGTCCCACTTGGGAGAAGCCGAGTGTTGGGTTTGTCAGAGCTAGGTCTGCAGTGCCATTTATTTTTAAATGGCCAGTGCACATCATGGCAGCTCCTGCGTTGGTCAGTGCGTGTCATAGCTACCAGTCAGATGGATGGACACTTAGCCTTATATATATATATATATAGATTTATATTTAGTATTAAAAATATAATTAAGTTTATATTATGAAATTGATAGAAGTGGTATCTCCAATTGGTGGGCAAAGGGTAGGTAATTCAGTGAACCATGTGGGTCAAGTGATTTATGATTTACAGGTTAAAATTAAATATCTGCTTCACGGCATGCAAAATAATTTTTACATGGACTAATGTTTTAAATATAAAAGTAACACCATAAAGCCTTAGAAAAAAGGTGAATATCTAATCTTTTTTTGGAAATGCCTTCTAAGCATGAAAAGCATAGCTCTATAAACCATAAAAAGATGAATTGAGATATTTAGCCACGGCATATACAGATTTACACATTGTAGAGCCATCGCAACCAAAATTAAGGACAAATAATGAAATGAGAAAGGTAGGTTTAATACACGTGGAAAAGTAATGACATTAGTGAATATGAGAAGATATTATTGTATGTTAGCAAATACCTTGATAAATGACAAATTATTGGCAATCTGTTCACCAAAATACAAAAGACCAATAAACATTTTAAAATGTTCTAAATTACTTATTGAAGAACTAAAATTAAAATACTACATTTGGGTTATCAATTGGCAGCTTTTTTGTTATTTTAAAATGACACTGTTGGATAGTATGGAGATAAATGAATATTATTACATACTAGGGGCCTGGTGCAGGAATTCGTGCACCTTGAAAGAAACTGTGGGTTGAGAGGCTGCAGTGGGCACAGGGGTGGGTCTTGGCCCATCCTCCGTGCCCCCACCTGGCCCCTCCCACCGTGGCCCCCAGTCCCCTGTCTGCTGGCAGCCCTGCTGCCACCACTGCTCCCATGGGCTGATGGCGCCAGCCCCGCTTGCACCTGCTGACAGCATGGAGTAACTGGGGCCGGCGCCAGCAGTGGGTGCGAGTAGGCTGGCACCATCAGCGGGTGCAAGAAGTGGCTGCCAGCCCTGATCAACCCTCAGGAGCAGCAGGAGGTGGAGAAGCCCTGAAGGGTGATCAGGGCCGGCAGTGGCCGCTCTCACCAGCTGATGGTGTAGAGTGATTGGGGCCAGCGCCGGGCGCCGGCAGTGGATGCAAGTGAGGCCCATGCTGGCCGCAGGTGTGAGCACCTGGTGGGACCATGGTGTGCTGGAGCAAAGAATTTTCAGTAACCACCAGAGGCTCACCCCGATGACAGCAAACGGCACCCTGCCTTGGTCTGGCCCCCCGCTCACCTGCCCCACCATCCCACCGCCGCCGATGCCCACCATGTTCTGCGCAAGTTCCTGGTCGTTAGCGCACATCATAGCGACTGGTTGTTCACTTGTTTGGTTGTTCCGCCATTCGGTTTATTTGCATATTAGTTTTTTATATAGAGAGATTGCTAGTGAGTCTAAATTGGTATACCTGTCTAAAGAGCAATTTAGCAAGTTGTAAAAAAATATTTAAAATGTTAGGGAAATAATTAAGCACGATTTTAAACATTTAGTGATAAAGATGTTCAGATAAGTATTAAATGACAGTAAAGAAATAAAATTAGAAATACTGTTAATAATGTGAGATATATTAGGTAAAGTATGGTATATAGAAAGTACATATATGCATTTAATGAATTATGTTATAGAAGTGTCATTTAAGTGGGAAACTTGTTAATTGAGAAAGTTGGTTACAAATAACATATGAATTATTCAATACAAAAATCCTGGAAAATATATCCTCCAAATATTTATAGTCATTTTCTTTGTAATGACATTATGGGTGATTTTAATTTTTTCTTTGACTTTATTGACTCCAAGTGTTTTTAAAACAATATATCATTATTTAAGAAGAAAACAAATACTATCATATGCTTTAGGCTGATAGTTTATATCAGGGGTAAGCCTTCTACAATCATTATTGTCTGGATTCCATCCAATCTTTTATCACTATAACTAATGTCTCATTTAGAGTTTTCTCATTATAAAGTAGAGACAATAAACTTACCTCATGAAATTAGTTTGAAAATTAATTGAGATTAGGCAAAGCTGTTGCACTATGCTGGGTTTTTACTGATTTTGCTCAAAATATTAGCCACAGTTACAAATAGTTATAAACTTCAACATTGCCCAGAATAGATGTTGAAATTGATTTTCTAGTCTGCTCATGTTTTCGTATTCACTGAAAGTATTTTCGGGTGTTGTACATTCGTGCGCTGCACAAGGGCACCGAGCACTGGGTGTGAACAGGGGCTGAACCAGCCCTCATTTCACCAGACTCGTGCTTTCCCAGTGAAGGGCACCCAATGGCCAGGGAAGCACTACAGCTTTGTTCTTGTGTAAAATTCAATGTCTCCCTACAATAATAATAACTAACAATGTTCAGATGTCACATTTTATATCTTACAAGGTTAATTTTGTCTACCTTCCCACAAAAAAAGGGAAGTGCATTCTTTTTCTTTCTACTGTAAGTACATCAGAACTATCAAAACTCCACCAGTGAGTGAAATTCAATCAGGTCACCAACTTAATAATGTTACCCTAACCTGAAAAAAGTTTTAACTTTGCCATTATTTTCAATGGCCTAAATCATCTTCAAAATGTGTCAGAGGAAATGCTAAATTTTACACAGTAGCCATTTCAAATAACAGACTAATATATCAAGCTGTACTGTGTTCTTTCTCATATTCTGTGCTATTGAAATCTACCTGCTGTTTAAATTCCACATCCTGGCACTCTGATATTAACCTTGAGCCCTAAACGCTGCAGGATTTACCAAATATACAGACAACATCCTATTAACTTACTCTTTGCCTTCCTTTCTCTGTATCTCTCAGATATGAGCTTGTAATTTTCTGTGGTGGGGCACTTGTGTGTAATAGCTTGTGCCATCTAATTGAATGAGGGCTTTAAAGAACATTAAGCACTTAGAGGGAAATTGTGCCAGAATATAATGCCCTTTCCTGGCTGTCAGCTAGCCACTGGGTCCTAATCAATAGGCTAATAAACAGCTGTAGAAGAGAAACAAGGGTGTCAGAAAAACCATGTACTCTAATGAGTAGTGAAACAGAGAAAGCCAGATCCTTTTCAAAGGGAGATGAAAATAAAAATTAAAGAACTGAGATAAAGGAATTAATTCAATATTCCACAAGCAATTTTGAAACACCTACTGTGTGCATAGTCCCGAGCTATGTGTCAAAGAGAATGAAAAAAGTAAACAGGTGTTTTGTTTTGTTTTGTTTTTTGTTTTGTTTTGTTGTTTTGCTTTTTAATATTGGCAGATCCTGGGAACAGATGACTTTGAAATAGGACTATCTACGTCTGAGAGTTTGATGTTATTGCTTATATCAGCATAACAGTACAAAAATCATATGTCCTTTAGTACCACTAAATATGTCTTTCTGTTTTTCTGACAAGAATGGAATTAAGCCATAATACTTATTAATTAAAATAAAAATAAAAAAGAAAGCTGCTATGTGAGATGGGTGATGGAGGAGGGTGACTTAAGGAATGAGCTATTTTCTCTTGAATCCATGTTTCCTAAAGAACTCTATACTCATCTCTAGGGACACAGTAATTAACGATATTGTGACAAGTTTATTTATAATCCCATAACATGTGAAATCTTTAATTCTAGATTAAAGAGTTAGTGGCTAAAACCTATTGGATGATTGTTCCGCTAGTAGTGAAAGGGAAAAGGGAAAGAATGAGAAAAATATAAAGTGCCAACAAAGAAGCAGAAAAAATTTCAGTCCTTTTCACAATTGGTGAGAAAAATCAAAGCACTTTTTTCTTCTTAGATATATTTTTATAACAGTCAAGCCTACAGCATGAATCAGTGGCAGATCAAATATTAAAAGCAAATTTTAAGAAGTGAAACTCAAAAAGAAAATTATAAAGCTCAGAGGATTTAGAGAGGAGTTGTTGGTTCAGGGAATTCCAGAGCTTGGGGTCATGACAGGTGAATGCTCTATTGCCCATGGATGAGACCTGACAAGGGGGATGATGAATTTGAGATTTATTATTATAAAGTAAGGACTGAGGGCACATATAAATGGAGGTCGATTTTGATAGCAGTGAAAGGGAAGTTCCACAGAGGTAATGAAAAACTCTGAGTAGGTCTTCCTTCCCCTGGCTGCCAGCACTGGCTTCCCTCAGGCACCTGGGACCCGGGCTTCCCTCCCAGCCCTGGCTTCGTCCGGAGGTCGTCCGGAAGGACATCTGGATATCAGGTCTAATTAGCATATTATGCTTTTATTATTATAGATAGTGGATAAAGTTCTTTGAACCTTTGGGCTAGCTCAGTGAAAGAGGGGTAATCAGCATTCCAGCTGTAATGAGGAGAGAAAGAAGCTAGATAAACATATGGCTAATGTAACAAGTCCAAAGTGGAACATTGTACTTTCATTCCTATTTCATTAATCCAAACCTAGTAATGTTGCCATACTTAGCAGCAAGGGATATTGGGAAATGTGTCAAACATAATCAAAAGAATTAGGAGATAAAAGATACTGGGAGACAAAATCAACACAATGCTTGATTTGTTTTATGTTGAAATTTTACCATTGATTACCTACTTAACAAATAATCAATATGCTGATAATTATAAGTTATTATATGTCTATTGTTATTATAGAAATCCCTATCTTACTTCATTTTTATTGTGAAAAATTTCAAATATACAAAAAATAAAGAATTGTGTAGAATACATCCAAATATCCATACTTAGATTATGTAATGTATATTTTGCTATATTTGTTTTATAATATATCTATCATCCATGTATTCTCCTGTCCACCATAAAACCCATCTGTCTTTCTGACTTCACAGTGAATTGCAAACATGAGTATACCTCCTGAGCACGTCTTCTTTAATGCCATTAATTAGAATTCAACATTTGATTACAGTTCTTTTTTTGGAGTAGAATTTACATAAAATGCACACATTTTAAATGTGCCGTTCAATGAGTATTTTCAAAAACATAAACCTTTGTAACCCAGCCAGTGTTGCTCAGTGGTTAAACTTCGACCTATGACCCAGGAGGCCATGGTTTGATTCCAGGTAAGGGCACATGCCTGTGTTGTGGGCTTAATCCCCATTGGGGGCATACAGAAGGCAGTCATCATGATTCTCTCGCATCATTGATGTTTCTATCTCTCTCAACCTTCCTCTATGAAATCAATATATATCCTACTTAATAAAAGAGTAATATGCAAATTGACCGTCACTCCAACACAAGATGGCTGCCCCCATGTGGACACAAGATGGCCGCCACAAGATGGCTTGCAGGGGAGGGCAGTTGTGGGGGACCAGACCAGAAAGGGAGGACAGTTGTGGGAGACCAGGACAGCAAGGGAGGGTAGTTGGGGGTGACCTGGCCAGCAGGGGAGAGCAGTTAGGGGTGACCAGGCCTGCAGGGGAGGACAGTTGCGGGGACCAGGGCTGCAGGGGAGGGCAGTTGGGGGGGAGCAGGGCTGCAGGGGAGGGCAGTTGGGGGGACCAGGGCTGCAGGGGAGGGCAGTTGGGGGGACCAGGCCTTCAGGAGAGGGCAGCTGGGGGGGGACCAGGCCTGCAGGGGAAGACAGTTGGGGGCGACCAGGCTGGCAGGGGAGGGCAGTTAGGGGTTACTGGACTAGCAGGGGAGAGCAGTTGGGGGCAACCAGACTGGCAGGGGAGGGCAGTTAGGGGTGACCAGGCCAGCAAGGGAGGGCAGTTAGGGGCAATAGGGCCGGCAGGGGAGCAGTTAGGCGTCGATCAGACTGACAGGGGAATGGTTAGGGGGTGATCAGGCTGGAAGGCAGAAGCAGTTAGGGGCAATCAGGCAACCAGGCAGGTGAGTGGTTGGGAGCCAGTAGTCCTGGATTGTGAGAGGGATGTCTGACTGCCCGTTTAGGCCCGATATTGGTGGGATCGGACCTAAATGGGCAGTCAGACATCCCTTGAGGGGTCCCAGATTGGAGAGGGTGCAGGCTGGGCTGAGGGACACAACCCCCAACCCCCCGTGCACAAATTTCGTGCACTGGGCCTCTAGTATGTGTGCGTGTGTGTGTGTGTATGGCTAATATGCTAAGTATCTGACCACATGGATAATGAAGTCACGTAGCAACGCCTGGCTTCCTCTCCCTAGCGACTAGCCTCCTTGCAGTTTCTTCAGCCCAGGAACACAACTTGCTTTATGGCCAGGTATAAACATTTGACACTTCAACCAAATATCTGTGAAGCGTTTTCCCGTGCCTCATCTCTTTTGATCCTCACAGAAGTCCTGGAGCAGGTAAATAGGAGACTCAGTGGAATCCTATTTTCTTTTCATTAGCTGAAAAATGGGGATTTAGGAAGCTTAGAAACCTGACCCAACTGAAAAGAAGTAAGAAATGGTGGAGCTTGAAAATGACTTCAGGTTTTCTCACTGCACAGAATATAGTCAAACACTGCTGCAGTTAAATATTTTACCAAAATAAATTTAATTTAAAAAAAAGACCTTAACCAAGACTGGAATTGGGATGGCCATAGGAGGAGCTCTCAGACCTATGTTGGATATATAGGAAAGATTAAAATAGCCAACTTCCTCTTCCTTTCTGTAAAAGAATGTCCTGGTTTTTGTGCCATGGGGTCTTTCCTGTGGCTGGATAAGGCTGCATGTTCTGATTGAATTTCTCTCTTCTCCCTTCCCCTCCCACCCTCCACAGAACTTTTCAGTTGGAAGAACATGTTGCTTAATTTTTATTTAAGGTCAATAACACACACACACACACACACACACACACACACACAGACACACACAAACACTTTTATTCTTTTTACTTAAATACCTAGTAGAATTTTAGAATTGCTGAGTCAGGGTAAATATATATTAGTTTTATAGGAAAACTAGAGACCCGGTACACGACATTTGTGAACTTGCGGGGGGGGGGGGGGGGTTCCTTTCAGCCCAGCCTGCACCCTCTCGCATTCTAGGGGCCCTCAGGGAATGTCGGACTGATGGCTTAGGCCCACTCCCCCTGGATGTCATCTTTAGCGCTGCCTGGCTTCTGGCTGAGTGATGCTCCCCCTGTGGAGCACACTGACCACAAGGGAGCATCTGCCCCTGGTTGTCAGTGCATGTCATAGCGGCTGGTCATTCTGCTGTTTGGTCAATTTGCATTTTAACCTTTTATTATATAGGATTCTAGAATTGTTTTTTTCTTCTAATTCAACCATTTGATACTTCTGTCATCGATACATGAGAATTACAGTTCTACATGCTCACCAACTTTGAGGGTTGTTAGTCTTTTTAATCGTTGTTATTTGGTTGTTGATTATGGGCCTATGTTATTTCTGTGGAAGATTCTGCCAGCAGAAAGCATATTATCTTTAAAAATTATAATTACTATATAATAGAGGTAAAAAAATTTCTCACTGAGCTATTGACCTAGAGGTAGAAACTTAAAAAATTCAATGAGAGCAGAGCTACCCAACATTGCTAAACTCCATGGAACATTGTTCATGTGGTAGTTTATGTAAATTTACTTAGATGTCAGTGAGATTGGGAAAAGGTAATTTACATAGTTTAAAATATGATATGAATATTATGCACTGGTGGTCATGCTGAATGATTAAAAATATTTAAAGAGGCATATAAATCAAGAGTATACTTTAAAAATTACTATTTTAATTTTTCTTTTCTAAAGTTTACCAATTAAAATAATTTCAATCCAGACAAATATGCTTAATTTACTTACTGGAAAAAAAAGCAAAAAGTGAAAAGTCTATTATCAAAGTAAATAAACATTGAGCTGATCATTTTCCCCCCCTAACTTTACTCCAATATTTTTGGTAAATATTGTAGTCATATAAAAATCATTAAGGGAGACAGAAAAAATGGCTTTATGAAAGGAAGATTACAGAAACTGCTAATATATTTATTTTTTTTTACTCTGTCAATCTCTGTTGTGTTTAGTACCAAACATAAGTATCTTCTAGTATTTAAAAGAAAATGATAAAGGAAACATGACAATTTAAAAGAATAGTAAGAATAACAGCCCTACAGTACTTGCTGCCTCCCACAACCACATAAAAATTACAACTAAAATATAGAACAACCATCATTCAGAAGCATCTGAAATCTGGCTGAATGGAAGTCCTACAACTAGAGAAGTAAAAAAGAAAGCACATTGAGACCTGTAGGAGGGGCAGAGGTGAGGAACTGACTGGTCTTCTCATTCTTTATTGAACAAAGATAATTTCATAATTTTACCCTTATATAAGGTATCAAAACATCCACTATAAGTTTAAACCCAACTAGTATAAAAATGATAAAAGACAAAAACATGATGTTATATAGTTTTATAGCAATAACAAAATATACAACTGTTTTCATTTTATTTCTGCCACACACACAATATATATCATTTAAAGCCTTTATGCCTAATGAAATGATATTGTAATGTATTTTATTACCTAGTCCTAGTTGATATCATTTGTTGCCTTAGTGAATATCATAAAAGGCTCATACTTCCTCAGTTTTATATAATTTCTAAGTCGCTTTTATCTCTTTCCATTTAATCAGTGAATATTGGAGATGAACAGAAGATTTAAATTTTATTTTGAGGTTTGGTTTTTTTTTTGTCCTCACAGACTCTGAATTTGTCATAAAAGTTAAAAAGCTGTTAATTTTACTCTTGTTATTCCCTTTTTGGATGTTTACATTTGACAGTAGTTTTATTTGAAATAAAATCACATAGTTTCATTGTCCCATCAAATCTATTCCTGTTTGAAACCTAATCAAAACAATGATTTTGTAATACGTTTTTAACTATGGCAATGAAAAATAAATTTAGATAAACAGAAGATGCTATGCTGGGTGAGTAACATAATCCCTGAAATATTTCAATTAAAATGATGACTGTAGGAGACAGCTTATGAAGTTGTCTATTGCAGCAGAGAACTGTATAGATGTGATCCAGTAAAATGTCAATTAGATTTTCAGATCACGGTATTGGAATGTGAATGATAATAATCCCTGTCCAGTTTCAATCAATGTGAACTGATATTCCTTATGTAATGGAGAGGAGAAAAGTCATTGTGCCATGAAGCCACACAGATTCTGTCATGATAAAATAAAATCTAACATTTGCAGATTTTATCGAGTGACTAAATAATTATAATTGTTTCTTCTAATATCAGTGTTAGAGTAGGCAGATAGAAAAATATGAATTTGGAGGGGCTGGCAGAGGCAGCTGGGGCTTGATGGAACTAAGTGTGAGATGTGACAAACTGAAAATAGACAATGGAGGTGGCAGGCCCCTGTGTGAGTAGGAAAGATTCAAAGATTCAGAGCCCTCCAGGATGTGATCTAACCAGTGGTATAACACTTAGATGAAGGACCCTTGTAGCTTAAGGATATATATATATATATATATATATATATATATATATATATATAATCTCATGTCTCAAAAAAAAATTTATATATATATAATTTTTTTTTTGAGACATGAGGGACAAGGTGACTTGCTTCTTATCTAGGGGCATTTCAGCCTAGGAGTACAAACCCTCTAAACTTTCAAGTATCAGAGTACTTGGTTCAGTCTCTACCAGCTGAGCTGCCCAGTCAGGCACTTAGTTTGGTCTCAGCTCTGAGTTGCCCACTCAGGTCCTTGCCTGCTTTTGCTGCCATTTGTAGTCTCTTGTTTGAATTCATTCCTATAATCAAGACAAGAACTAGGGGCACAGAGTACTGTCCCTGCCCAGAGGCTGTTTCTGGCCAGAGACTGCCTTGACCATAGACGACATTAGGACTGAAAAGACATTTTTGTTTCTTGTTTTGTTGAACCAGTTTTCTTTAAATACCTTGGTAATATAATGCCTTGGTACAGGTATTAATAAAAATTCTTACTGTTCTAATTTTAATTAGAGAACAGTTAAGTTTTAATTATTTTAATATTGGCCTCTTCTGACATTTACTTGGAGCCCTTTTACACTTATCAAAGGTAGGGGAATTAAGTTTAATTCAAAAACCCCAAGAGTGAATTAATTTAAGAAGCTTTAAAATTGTAAATATGTTACAACCAATTTCTCACATTTATTAAAAATGCATCTCCAATTATTTCAGCAAATGATTCATTTTCACCTTAGTATAAACAACTAGAGGCCTGGTGCATGAAAATCATGCACTCGGAGGGGGGTGTCCCTCAGCCACCCTGCACCCTCTCACAGTCCGGGGGCTCTTGGGGGATATCTGACTGATGGCTTAGGCCCACTCCTCTAAGCCGGCAGTCAGACATCCTTAGCGTTCCCGCCACTGCTGCTGCACTCCTCAGCTATGAGCCAGGCTTCTGGTTGAGTGGCACTCCCCCTGTGGGAGCTCACTGACCACTAGGGGGCAGCTCCTGCATTGAGCATCTGCCCACTGGTGGTTAGTGCACGTCATAGCAACCAGTCATTCTGCCATTAGGTCTATTTGCATATTAGCCTTTTATTATATAGGATGTAATTTCCAAAGTTGGAATGAAAAACTTCAGGTTAAATGTGCTTCATGTAGTTTTGCAATCAAATAATTATATGCCTCTTCATAAAGAAAAGTGTGCCATTGTTTTCTAATTGGTTTAAAAAAACAAAAGGCAATTTTCTTTAAGTTAGAAAGAAGCAAGAGATCTTTAAATTGTTTGTATACTACATGGGTTTACTTAGCATGTTGTTAGCATTTTCTTATTGAAGTAAAAGATTCTTTATAAAACAACTTTTCTAATGTAACAGAAGTAAAAAGTAAGGAAATGAACAAGTTGGATGTGCAACTTGATCTTTAACTTAATATATTCTGCTTTGATCCAGAAATAGACCGATATCTTGGAATAAGCTTCCAATGGCAGCTTTATTGATAAAAATTATTAATTGTGGATATTTTTATAATTCAAAATTATCACAATATTTTTAGGATTATTAAAATTTGGAGGTCAGAATAAGCAACAAGCACTCATTACAATTGCTCCATAAATGCCAGAAGTTTGAGAATCACTGATATAAAATGAATATTTTATTGGATTTCTTCCAGGTATTTACCCTATTTTCTAATAAACACCACTTAATAACCAATCCATCCCATTAAATGGGCTTGTGGGTCATCATTACTTTCATGTTCTTGTATGTATTTTGATAACTCTCACTACCTCTACTATTTTCTACATTATTCAGTTTGGAGTGTGTGTGCGTGTGTGTGTGCTGGTACCACACCATTTAACTCATTATAACTTTATTAGAAATTTTACTATAGGACAAGAGAAATTTACTTCTCCCTTTTCTTGATTAGTTTTAAATACAGCTCTCTTGGCTCTTTCCAGCTCTTTTCACGACTGTCTCCTGGTCACCAGCACTTATCCTTTAAAGAACCATTTGAGATGAAATGTATTTGATCATCAAAAGCCTCTTCTGACTTGACTTCAAATGTCTCCAGGAAAAATAAAATTATTCTCAATACTTGTAGGTGCTTTCTGCATTTCTATCCCATAGAAGAGTTTTATAAAAACTTCAAAGCCAGTACAACACACTAAAAGGATATGTTTACTTACAGTCATTTGCCTTAATTGGATTGAATTTAGTTCATTTTTTTTTTGCCATCCCTTTCTCTCTTTCTTCCTTACTTCCCTCCTTCATCTCCAAGTTTTCTCTTTTTATTCTCTCTTGAATCCAATTAATCAGGTTTTATCTTTATACCAACAATCTCTTTATGTTAAAGTCACCAGTGACCAGAAATTTACTTTATCCAATGCTATTTCTCGGTTCTCATTTCATTTGTGTTAGCAGCTGTTTTTACTTGAAGCGCTTTCTTTCCTTGGATTCTCTGACACTTCACTTGCGTGGTATTCTTATTAATATGTTGACTACCAATTTTTCTGTGTTTTTTTCTCTCTGCATTCTCAATGTGAAAATGCCTTGATCCTGGCTCTTGGCTCCCCATTATTCCTCTGGCTACATTTCCTAAGACTCCTTCCCTTATTCCTTCACTCAAGTCACATAGATAGTCTTGCTATTTAAGAAGTGGCAGACATGCTGTTGCATCAAAACCTATGCAATTTCTCTTTTATCTGCCTGGAATACTCTTCCCTCACATGTCCACAGGGTACACTCTATCACTTCTTCTGGTCTTCACTCAAAGGTCACTTTCTCAATGTGGACTTTTCTAATCAACCTGTTCACAATACACACATATACCCTTTTCCACCCTCTGTAATTCACATCTCTTTTCCTGTTTATTTTTTCTCTTTAGAACTTAATATCATCTTGAATATTGCATGTGTATGCACACACACATACACATACACACACACTCATACACTCTTTATTTATTTTCTCCCCAATTAAATTAATATATTATATATAAATATGGGTTCTGTATTTGATCCAATACATTATATCCAGCATCTGAAAAAAGTTGATGGCTCTAAATAAGTATTTATTGTATACTTTTGGAAAATACAACAACAACAACTAATGAATGATTTTCAAGTTTTCTGTGATTAAGTTAACTCAATTTTTGCTCTATATATTTAAATTTATACTAGCTATTACAATTTTGTTCTAATCACTTTAATCTATCTTTACAGTTTGCATTTTTTAGTTTTAGAGGCTGCACATACATTATCTTTTGCTTTCTTTCATCAATTACAGAGATTTGGCTCTGCCCAAATTTTTGAGGTTCACAAAATTTTTTCTCAAAACTAGACTTTGCTCTTATATCTTTTCCATTTAATCTTGCAGAGGAGAAACAGAAACTTGTCAGATTTTACTATTTGTAGACAATTTCTTTCTAGCAAGTTGATTGCATATTTTTTTTTTTACCTTATTACTATACTTCCCACATTTTTGATGAGATAAATTTATTTTGTGTCAGTTTTCTTTTCATTTGTATATCTGGGACAGTTTAACCCTGCCATACTTAACAGAGTCATGGAAATTTTCTTTAGATATATAAGTCTCAATATTTTTCTTCTAAACATCTTTAATTTTTAGTTTTTATCTTACTTTATATTTTATATCTATTATATTTTCTCTTATTGTTTTTATTTTTTAAATATATTTTTATTGATTTCATAGAGGAAAAGAGAGGGAGAGAGAGACAGAAATATCAATGAAGAGAGAGAATCACCGATCAGTTGCCTTCTGTATCTTTCACACTGAAGATTGAGCTAGCAACCCAGGCATATGCCCTGACCCTGTATCAATCCATGACCTCCTGGTTCATAGGTCGACTCTCAACCACTGAGCCATGCCAGCTGGACTCTCTTACTGTTTTTATCATTTTATCTTTTAGGTACATATTATGAATTTTTTTTATTCATTGATTCAGTAAGACTATTTTAATACTTACTGCTTGCTTTCAAGTCTAAAAGGGAGGACTTTAATTTTGCTGTTTCACTTTTATCTTCCTGGAAACTTTTCATCTGACATTCAGGAATATTTAGTTCCTTCCATTTATCTTTGATTATGTCCTGATGTCTTTCATTTCAGTTTGTTTTCTTCTTGTGGATTTTTGTACATATTTCACAGAAACCTTCTCTGCTTGTATTATTTTTTTTTCTCTTATTCCAAGAGTAAATGATTTTGGGAGTTTTTTCCCCTTCTCTGAGTTTACAAATAATGTGTACTTTATCTCGTGTTTAAGGAGTTTTATTCAGGACTCATTACTTTCTTTTCTTTATATTCATACTTCAGGAGTGAGAAATTTATCAAATTCAAATAAATGTTTGACAACAAATTAGGTTTGTTAAACTCTCCTTGACTTCATATTCATTTCAGTGTTGTGAAATCTTTTTTCTATGCACAGCTGGAGAGCACGTACATTGTACCCAAATAGTTACTGTTGTCTAGTAGAATTCATTAAATGTTCTTCTTAACTGAAGTGCAAACTTCTCCTAAGACATTGTCTTATTTTCTGAAACTCTAAACTATTTAAAAAATTACCATACTTCTAATGTACTTCTACCAGTGATATACTTCCATGCATATTGTTATATAAATACTAGTAAACTATGTCTTCCAAAGGTACCACAAACTACCTAATTAATCAGAATCAGCATTTCCCTGGCTGTTTGTAGAATGGAAGTTACCTGATTTTGAAGCATTATACAGGCAGGTTTCTACAGTAAAAGCAGTTTTCATCAGTATAGAGAAGGCTATTCTGTATCTTGTAACTGGATATCTTGGCACACGTGTTCTTCACCTTTGAGGCTAGAATGTTTACTTTAGAGTGTACATAGTGTACTCATTAAATCTCTCATACATTATCCTTATTGTTATGACATGGGGATTTTAGGTTTTGATGAATGGTTGGTGTTAGTGTGAGTTTTCAGTGCTACTATGCATAACTGATTATTTTCACTGCTTTCTCTTTAATTTTTGTGGTGAACTATATGACACTATACTGGAAGGGGGTCTATTATGAGATACCATATTAACCATAAGTATTTGGCATTAAGAATTGAGGAATGTTTTTTTGCTGTTGTTTATTATCAGATATATTAAAAGTAATATTCAAGTAGAGAAAAGGTAGCACATAATACTAGTAACAATATTGATGTTATTTTATGTAAACTTACCAAATTACATGTTTTTTTGTTACTTTTAATCATTACACTTCCCTAAAGACAATTTGAAAAATCAGCAAATGGTAGTTAAACCCAACTTATCATATTTGTTTCCTGCACTAGAAGCTATTTTATTATGTTTTGCTTTTTTTAAACTAAAATTCCACATAAATTGTGGAGGGGATGTTGTGGTGAGAACAGAAATGGCTGAGCCAAATCTTAAAGACAAAAAAGAAAGAAAGGAACAAAAGAAAACTAAATACCAAAGACATAGTGAAAAGAAAAACAGAAAAAGCAATAGTCTTAAAACTTATATGTTTGTATAAGCCCATCTACATTTTCCCTAGCTGAGGGAGAAAGAGAAACAGGTAGACTGCTTCTTATTTTCTTTTCTCTTTGGTTTCTGTCTTCTATAATGTCTTTCCAGAAAGAATGCATTGGGTGAAGGAGAAAACAAAAATCACTCTGGGATAGTTCTAACCCTATCAGGAGAAGAAATAAACCCCAGCCGAGGCCTGGAGCCCATTCAGTGTCTCAGCCAAATGCCTGTCTTTCAAGTACTTACCAGTCACACTCTGTTTTGCTTCCACGGTTCTTTTACCCTCTACTATTTCCCTTTTGTGTAGTTTATATGGGCTTTTCCCCAGGAGAAAAATCAAAGAGCACTGCATTTTGCCTAGAACACAATACCTTTGTTCCTTTGCTGGGAGCTGTACATTTGCAACAGTGAATGTGCAGTAAATGTGCTGCCCACCAAACTTGTCACTTGTTTGAAAAGGAGCCCTTTATTTGACTAGAAGAGACAGGGGCCAAACAAGCCTGGTTCTTCCCTATGCCACCAGCAATGCATTGTGAGAATGGAGGCTAGGAAAGGACAAAGCAGTCACCCCTGCACACAGGTTCTGTCCTTGAAATAGCTGATTGCACTTGGGGCCCTGCCTTGACCTGTTAACCAAACACTGCAACATGGGATTTAAGGAATGACAATAATTCATTGGTGATTGTTGATGTTACAAACACCGTTTTTGAAAAGGATGGTTCTTTTTCTCTGTGTCCTCTGATAAAGTCTCATAGTTTCCATAACCTTTAGAATTCATAATTTTTAGGAAATGAATGCACTTTGTAGAAACAGCAGGAAAGTGAAGATCTGCAAACCTTTCCTTCACAGATGAGTTTAAAAATGCTGTCATTTATTTCAACTGTTGAAATGGAATGGAACTTTCTCCATATTTAAACAGTGGTATTCTCTTTTCATTCTGAAAAGCAATGAGTTATCACAAATGGACATCTTGCTATGAATAAAGATGATGAGTGACTCAGAGATATGCTTGACAAGTGGTAAATGGTTTGAATGTAGAGTTTATATGCTCTTCTATCGTAGTTTTGGAGACTGAACGAGTCTGATTGCAGTGGGTAACAGGTACATGGACAGTAGCTCTCAGAGTGTTCTCATACTCCCCAAGTTGCCAACAGAACCTTTTTTGGCACGCTCTTGTTTGTGAGATGATGATAATGGTTTTCTGTCAACTGGCATTGCTTGATCCTGCTTCAAGTTGGCAAAGCCTCAACAGCCCTCTATCGTCAGAATCCTGCCTATAGGAGAGAGTTGGAGACTACTCTTAAAGAAGGTTCATCTTTAGTATAGATTAAGTGTTCTGTGTGGGTCACACGGATAGACCAGTGCAGAGATAACTCACTGGCATCTGAAAGCTGATTCTGAAACCTGGGAAAGAGAACAGAAATTAGAGAGGAAGCCTCAGAGGTCCTCTGTGCTTGGAAAGACCCTATGTCTTCTTAGAAGTCCTTATTGGTAAACGTCCTAGTTCTCTTTCTTTATCTGTGAAAATTGCTTAATAAATTAAATAATATCCTGACACTATAAAACTCCACAGTGCTGTTGGACTATAAAACAGATTGCTAATGTTCTTAGCAAATACAAAGTACCTATTTTTCTTCCTAGTTAATGTGGATGTGATTGCTGCCTTGTACGCGATTTGTCTAAATTTGTCATCTGCTTCATTATTAGATCAGTATTTAGAAAGTGCTTCTTGCACCATTCTCACTCTTGTGCAATGCAGACATATCGCACTATTCGTTTTTCTCCATGTACCCTTGCCTTTTCCTTATTAAAATTATTGCCTATGAGGAAATTTAGAGTACAAGTGGAAATCACTGTAAAATCTTAGCCAAAGCAAAGCAATAATTTGTAATTGCCACAGCAGTTAAGAGCAGGTCAGCACTGCACCAACTGTCACTCAAAAAGGGCTTTCACACAATACCAGTGATCACAGGCTCTGAGTTTCCACATAAATCTTTTTCTTTCACTTATGAAGATATCTAGAAACGCAGGAGTATAAGAATGATATTATGAAAGGCTAATATTATGACACTTCTATTTTGGGAAAAATAAATTATCTGTGAATTTCTGCCACACTTTGCAGTTGACTATGATGCGGGAGAACGTGGCTGCCTGGAAACAGAGACCTGGATCTGGCAATGAGGAGAGAGAGGCCTCAGCCCCATGAAGGCAGAGTGTGTGCAAATTTGGGTAACACTTTTTGTCATATACTTTCTCTGTCTGGAAACCAGTGCAGAAAATTTAAAAGAAGAAAATAAGTCCTGATCTTCCCTGCTTATTTTTAGTTTACTAATGCTCACTCCAGTGTTACTTTTTCATTTTTTTCCTGGTGGGTTCTCATTTGTTGTTGTTAATCCTCACCCAAAGATATTTTTCCATTGCTTTTCAGAAAGAGTGGAAAGGAGGGAAGTAAGGGGAGGGAGGAAGGGGGGAGGAGAGAGAGAGAGAGAGAGAGAGAGAGAGAGAGAGAGAGAGAGAGAGAGAGAGAGAGAGAACATCGATGTGAAAGAGATACATCGACTGGTTACCTTCTACTTGTGGCCCATCCAGGGGGTAAGGAGTGAACCTGCAACCCAGGTATGTGCCCTTGACTGGGAATCAAACCCATGACCCTTTTATCTAAGGGCTGATGCTCTAACTACTGAACCACACAAGCCAGTGCAGTTGTCGCTCTCTCTCTCTTAAGCATATGAATCACATTCTAGAATAACATTTTTACTTTTTTTCCCAATCCCCTGGAGCCCTCCTCTTTGGCAACCACCAACTTTTTCACTATATCTATGGATATGTTTCTGTTTTGTTTATGCATTTGCTTTGTGTTATTATATTCCACATATAAGGGAAATTGTATAGTATTTGTCTTTTGAGGTCTGATTTATTTTACTTAGCACAATACTCCTAATTCCATCCATGTTGTCACAAAAGTAAAGATTTTATTTTTTTATTGTTGAGTAATATTTCATTGTGTGTGTCTGTGCATGTGTGTGCATGTGTGTGTGTGTGTGTGTGTGTGTGTGTGTGTGTATGTGAGTAATGCTGCAATGAACAAAGACATACCAGGTAGAGGTGCATATGTCTTTTCAAATTAGTGTTTATATTTTCTTCTAATAAATACCCATAAGTGAAATTGCTGGGTCATATGGAAGCTATATTTAAAAAGTTTTGAGCAACCTCCATACTGTTCTCCACAGTGGCTGCACCTATTTGCCATCTCACCAACAGTGTAGCAGGGTTCCCTTTTCTTCATATCCTCACCAGCACTTGTTATTTGCTGATTTTTTTATGAGAGCTATTCTGACAGGCATGAGCCCAGCTACTTTCTTACTGTAACAGAAGTACTTCGTTGGCAGTTTGTTCTGTCATTTTTCACTCTTAATATGTTTTACAAAATTTGTCATCCCCTTATTTTAAACCAGTGGTCCTCAATGGCGGTGTTGTCCCCAGGACACATTTGGCAATATCTGGAAACATTCTTAGTAACTGGAAAAGTGGGTGCTCCTCACATGCAGTGGGTAGAACGTGAATGTTGCTAAATATCCTACAATGCACTGAAGAGATCCACAACAAAGTATAATCTGGCCTAAAAAGAAAAACTCTGCTCTAAACTCTGGCTTTGAACATAATCTATTCTTAGCAGAATTCTTTCTATACAATAGAAGTATCAGATATTTTGTTCAGCAACTAATAGAGTTTCCTAATACATTGTATAGTATTTAATAATATTTGTCAAAAGGATTAATATACATTAAACTAGATTAAATATATGATGTAGCATGAACAGCGGCTTTGAGAGTAGAACTGGGTTTGAGTCCCAGCTCCAAAATTAAATGTTTGTGTAACCTTGATCAAGTTACTTCACATCTGAGAGTCTCAGTTTTATACTAATACTAGTGGCCCGGTGCATGAAATCCGTGCACGGTGGGGGGGTGTTCCTCAGCCCGGCCTGCACCATCTCCAATCTGGGACCCCTCGAAGGATGTCCTACTGCTGGTTTACAGGGATCGGGCCTAAACCAGCAGTCGGACATCCCTCTCACAATCCGGGACTGCTGGCTAGAGCTGCTCACCTGCCTGCCTGCCTGCCTGATTGCCCCTAACCACTTTGCCTGCTGACCTGCTCACCCCCAACTGCCCCCCTAATGGCCTTCTCACTCCAAACTGCCCCCCCTGCTGTCCTGATCACCCCAATTGCCCCCCTGCTGGCCTGCTCACTCCAAACTGCCCCCCCTGCTGTCCTGATCACCTCCAACACACCCCCACTGACGGCCTGCTCACCCCCAACTGCCCCCCTGCTGGTCTGCTTACCCCCAATGGCCCCTGCCGTCCCATCCTGGCCTGATTACCCCCAGGCGACCCAAGGTCCCAGCCCCTCCTTTTTTTCTTTTTCTTTCTTTCTTTTTTTCCAGTGCCTCCTTGAGTGGAGGCCAGGGCCAGCTGGAAGCAAGTATCTAGGATTTATTTATCTTCTATGATTGAAACTTTGTAGCCTTGAGCAGAGGCCAGGGCTGGCCAGGGTGGGCGGGAAGCTTGGCTTCCTCCATCACCGGAGGCAACCCAAGCCTCCTGCTTGCTCCAGCTCTGTGGCTGCAGCCATCTTGGTTGGGTTAATTTGCATACTTGCTCCTGATTGGCTGGTGGGTGTGGCTTGGCATAGCGGAGTGATGGTTACTTTGCATGTTTCTCTTTTATTAGTGTAGACTAGAGGTCCAGTGCACGGATTCATGCACCAGTGGAATCCCTCAGCCTGGCTTGCGGGGATCGGGCCAAAACCGGCTCTCCAACATCCCCCAAGGGGTCCCGGATTGTGAGAGGGTGGTTTTCAGGTGACACACCCTGGAATTGGGCTCCCTCCTCTCTGGTTCCAGTGCATCACCCAAGAACCGCAGCTGCCAAGTCACTGCAGCTCAGCAGCTCCTGCTTTAAGCGTCTGTCCCCTGGTGGTCAGTGCATGTCATAGCTACCGGTCAAAGTGTCTGCCCCCCTAGTGGTCATTGTGTGTCATAGCTACTGGTCAAATGGTTGGATGGTCACTTCAGCTTTTATATATGTAAATAGGACATTAGTACTCCCTACTTAGAATTTAATGAAATATCACATACATAAAACCTTTGGCACATAATAATTTCTTAATAAGACTTACTTTCCCATTTATATCTTCATAGATTTTCCAAGGGTAGAAAATAATTTTAAAAATTGAATAGCTTAAATTAGTTATTCTATAAAATATTAGTTATTGGGATGTCATCATTTGTGAAATTGTAATTCTGTCTGTTTTTTCCCCTCTTTATTATGTTACAGCCTTACAGCAGAAAGATTTAGTCTGTATTTGGGTCTATAGGCTGTTACCTGTTCTTTTGTGCAGAAATGTAAGCACTAAATGCTCCAGATGGTACCACAAATGCAGAAAGGTTAAGAGATGTAATCAATTGTCATACCCAAGGGAGGCACTCAATGTGATTTTGAGTTTATTGTGAGTCTCCACTGGCTGAATTAGAATGTCATATTCTATTATGGGATAGTAATAGATTAGATGCTTGCTCCTCTCTGTTTTCCTGGATAAATAAAGGGAAAATTCAGTTGTGAACTGCCTCACTGAGTGACTGGGACTGCCATGGTGACCTAATAGGTGCAGTCACTCTTCTCTTACTTTATATTGAAAGTATTTATGCCCACACCTCCATATCTGCTTTATAATCTGAGAAAATAAGTCATAACAGATCAGGATATGCTAGAAAGCTATGCATAGGAGGGAATGAGGAGAGGGGGAAAAGTTGCAGTTCTGAAGGAGTTAAGTTGAAAGGTCACTCTTTATTTGAATAGGAAAGCAGTACCTAGGGATGTTGGCAATAGAGTTCTTTCTTACATACATTTGGGAATTCATAATTGGGAAAGGTTATTTTTAAAAAGTCCTCTTTTGCAGGGAGAAACAATAGCATCATCTATATTATAGAAGGCCAGTGGACATAATGCTGTAACACCAGAACAACCAAATGACCAGGAGGTACATGGAGCACCTCTCGGTTCCTCCCCACTGCCCGCGAGCTGCTAGTGGTGGGGCAGGGCTTGCAGCTCATGCATTGTGGCTCAGACCCTCCCCCGTAGCCTATAGGCTCTGATCGCAGCAAGGCTGGCACTGGCGAGTGGGCGGGGCAGCGGGCAGGTAGACGGGGCAAGGCAGGCACAGTGAGGCATGTGCAGGTGGGCGGAGCTGCAAGTGCAGTGAAGCACACATGGGTGGGAGGCGCTGCAAGCGTGGCAGGGCAGTGGGCAAGTGGGCAGGGCACGCGTGGGTGGGAACAGTGAGGTGGGCACTGGGAAACAAGCATGAGTGGGTAGGGCTGCGAGTGTGGAGAGCGATTTTGTGCACTGGGCCTCTAGTGTATTATATAAGAAAGCTAGTAGCCTTAAATCTCCTAAAGCCTTTTGAAAATTATTAGATTTTTAGCGAGTCTAGGTCATGTAATTTCCTTCTTGATAGCTATACTTTTGACAATGTAATTTGGCCCACCCATAACGATATGGGGGTTTAGCCTTTCAATGGTATTAGAAAATGTGAAAAAATTAGAAAAAAAATTAGAAAAATTAAAAGAAAAGAAAATGTGAAAATGTTTTGGAAGATTGAGGCTATGATTAGTTAATATTCTTACAAATGTGGAGAGGTCATCCCATTTTAAAACTGGTTTTGTGAAGTGTTTCACTTGACATCACACTGTGGTAACTGAAGTAAAAATTCTGGGCGAGGGTTATTGATAGCTACCAATATGGCTCTCACATGCTTCCAGAGCAGCTGCTCTCAGGGAGGACGCTCAAATGTGATGAACTCCTGCTAGTTTCCCACCTAACCCACATTAGGTGACATTATAGTTAACAAATAAATTGGTTACACACTAGTGTTTTAGCTGATATTGCTTGTGGATAATCTCAGATAAATTAATGTAGTTTGAAAGATTATTTATAATTATTACATTGAGGTAGATACAAATGTTTCCTTCCGTGTGTGTGTGTGTGTGTGTGTGTGTGTGTGTGTTTAACCACAATTCCCTTTGCATACCATTGGTATTAAAATTTTTAAAAAGTCTTGAAGTGAAAAAGCATAGGACTTAATTGTCTCTTTTGGTTTTCTTGAGTTTATGCAATATATTTTCATCTTTTTGTCATAGTTCCATTTTTAAATAACTCTGTTCTGCTCCATGAGAGACATTTTAGTTCTAAATGTATGCAACCAAATTATCTTTTAATCCTCATTTTCAAACTGCAGTTCAATCAGTATACTGCAGATGGCACACAATGATGATAAAATTATGCATATGTTACATTGAGGGATTGAATATGCAAACAGAAGGAGCTGGTTAACTAAGACTTTTAAATTGCCTTCAAAATGTTACCATTCTCCTACATAATGGGAGGAAAACTGCAGATAGTGTTTTGCTTGGTTTTAGGATTTGACATTCTTTAATATGGCAAAGGAAATGCAATTATAATCCATAATAGTCCACATTAAGTTTTGCCAATGTCAATATAGAAGCAAATGTTTCCCTACACAAGTCAGTATAAAGGGATGAATTTTACATAAATTGTTACCAATGTTTCAAATTATACCATACTCATGAGAAGCTCTATGTGGGAAAACCCAATTGAAATTGTTGTATTTCACATATTAATAGGCATTTCTTATTCTAAACATATGATTGGATTATCAAGTCTTCTACTTTTGTTTGCATCACTTTAGAAAAACATGGTAATAGTGGGGGGAAATACAGAAAAAGAAAGCGAACAAAAGTAATTCAGCTCAGATTACCAAAATGTTATCAACTGCTGAATACTTCTTTTATAGCTCTATCTTTCTATAATGGGGAGCTGCTCAGAAGATCCTTATGTTTGGATACAAGCATAGTTACAGACATTATCTATTTGTTAACTTACCATTGAGAAAACCTGCTCAATTCCAATTATCATAATTTTTACTTTTAGTAAATGTTCCTATATCTTAATAATTATTAATATAATTTTTAAAGATTAGAAAAATTGATGTTGGCTCACAAATAAAGTCTTTTAGGTGAAGCTTGGTACACTATTTTATTAGTGTTTGTTTTATGAGTGAAAACAAGAAAATATGTCACCATCTCATATATGTGTTTCTCTACTTTTCAGCCTCTATCCAAAGGTTATTATTTTAAAATGTTTAGTTCTACTGCCTGAGCTGGGTTTGTGTAAATTGGTGACTCTATTTTTTTTTTTATTTTAGTTATCTAACTTGAGGATGTCCTTTATTCATATGGAAAACTAGGTACTTTATTTTCTATATTTTCATGCATTGATTTTGATGAACATTTCATGCTAAAGGAATTTCCAAAGTAGAACAATTCAGAATCCATGAATAGTAATTGAGCCCTTTAGTTCTGCTCTAAACTTAAAACCATTATTCTCCATTTAAAGTAGACAAATCATGCTGCTCTACAGAATATGGCTCTGTCATTTTAGTCTTTTTTTGTGGTGTGTGGTGGTTGTTTCCAGTGAACTGGGCTGGAATACTAAGCTCTCTTTGCTTCTTATGTTCTCTGTTGCTGTGCTGGGCACATTTAGGGTTCTGTCTGAAATGGGCAAAAAGCAATTCTGTTGTTCATAAAGAATAACTTGTAACCTGGTGTGGGTGCCTGTACATTCTTTATTTTGTGACAAGAATGTGCTATTTGCCAGGCTTTGAATTTCTGGCAACTAGGGCTGCCTGAATATCAGCTTAAATGTACTGTCTCACATAAACAATCAAATGTAAAACATAATGAAAGTCTCCTCTTCTGACTGCACCTCTCATACCAAATATATCAGCTTGATACACTATTCTATGTATATGAAATTGTACCTGTCAGAAGCCAATTTAAGTTTCACATAAAAACAAAAATTAATAGACATTTAACGTTAGTAAAATATTGCTTTTAGTATTGAAAATGGACTTCTTGCATTTGAAAAAATGCAGCTATTATGGTGCTTGCAGAGTGATGTAGCCAAATGTGATGAGAGGAGAGCAGGGGTGGGGGCTGAGGGATAATCCATTTCTAACATGAGCTGTCGTGTTACAAAAGTGAATATGTTTGGACCTCATGGTCTTTTGTGTTTGCCTGATGAAGAAAAGTTTAAATAGTACTTAAATGACAAGCACACTTCTTTATCCAAAATAATAATTTGTACTGGAAGCAGTATAGTAGAGGGATTTTTAGACCTGCCCTAGCATAAAATTTACTTGTCCAGACTTGCATTACAGTTTTGTCCTCTCACATCTGAGATGTCCTACATTAATAGTCACTAAACAAATATTGTGTACTTTGGTGATCTTTTGGGTCTTATTTCAAAACATTTCTACATAAATTAACATGTAATATCATTAATACTACTTTGTGGTCTTTATTGAATACTATTTAGACAATGATGACAGCTATAAATAGAGCTCCCCTTTCATTCTTCCTTCTATCTTCCTTTCTTTCCCTTCCTTCCTATGCCTGTTTCTAGGAATGTAAAGCTAAATAAAATTGTATTTCTGGCAACAGGTTAACTTCATTATGAAATTTACATTAAAGTATTGTTTATGACTATCAGGAGCCAAAGCTAATGAAATATTTCTCATACACTATGGCCCCAACATCAAGCCTCCCACTTCATTTGCTGCTCAACAACAACAAACAATAACACATAATAGCAATGTCTTCCAATGCTGGAAGAAAACATGCCAGTAGGGAACTGTATAAAAGCTTCCAATGTGATCTCCTAATAAATCTTTTAGTGCATTTTTTACCATTAAGGAATCCGCCTAACACCTCTAGTAACATGTGACTCCACAGTACAAATAAAAGCTTGACAGATCAAGCTGGTGATTTACATTGATGACTTAAATTGGAAGTATAAAAAGGAAGTACAAACCATACCGGGAACTTCTGCCATTCTGCATGAGTGAGGAGGATAATGGGCAAAAGGTCAAAAGTATTTTTTTATGCAATATATATTTTGAATGAATTTGAACTATACTAGAGGGTTACAGATAAAATGCAGGACACCCAGTTAAGTTTAAATTTCAGCTAATAAACAACTTTTATTCTCAATATGTCTCAGACAGCATGTAGCACACTTACGCTAAAAGTGTATTTCATTATTTATCTGAAATTCAAGTGTAACTGGTTGTTGTGTATTTTTCTTTACGAAATCTGGCAGCCCTAGTGTATAGACATTTTTGGAATGGTAGGGGAAGAAGGAGCAAGTGAGCTCCAGACTGGTTTGCCTCTCTTGGGTAACTTCTGTTCCTTGTTCCACACCCTGACATGAGAGAAGTGTGGAAGTTGGGGCCATGAGCCTTCAGATCTAGGAAGGACAGCCTGAAGGTCCTGTGTGTTGGAGATATAAGACTTAGCGAGATAAGGGTCAATAGATGCAGCATCACATCTGACTTTTTAAATCAACAAGGCATTGAAATAATACGTAGGTTCTACTCTCAAAGAATTGCCATATGCTAATCAGGTGAGAATTTATCTAAGGAGTAATGTGGGTTGGATTATGAATAAAAATAAAAATAAAAAATAACTGGAAGAAGCAGGGATTCCAAGCCAAGCACATTTTTGGCAATACTTCCTATTTTCTCTTTCTTTCCTTCTTTATTTCTTCCCTTCTTTATTTCTTCCCTCCTTTCTTTCTTTTTCTTTCTTTCTTTCTTTCTTTCTTTCTTTCTTTCTTTCTTTCTTTCTTTCTTTCTTTCCTTCTTTCTTTCCTTCCTTCCTTCCTTCCTTCCTTCCTTCCTTCCTTCCTTCCTTCCTTTCTTCCTTCCTTCCTTCCTTCCTTCCTTCCTTCCTTCCTTCCTTCCTTCCTTCCTTCATTTCTTTCTCTGTCTCTCTCTCTCTTCCTTACCTCCTTCCCTCTCTTCCTTACCTCCTTCCCTCTCTTTCTTTCTTTCTTTCTTTCTTTCTTTCTTTCTTTCTTTCTTTCTTTCTTTCTTTCTTTCTTTCTTTCTTTCTTTCTTTCTTTCTTTCTTTCTTCTTCACAGCCTTCACTGTGAAGCTGTTCTATTCATTTTTTAAATTTTTATTATTGTTATTATTATTTTGTTAATCCCCACCTGAGGATATTTTCCCATTGATTTCTAGGGAGAGTGGAAGAGAGAGGAAAGAGAGAGAGAAACATTGATGTGAGAGAACCACATCTGCTGGTTGCCTCCTGCAGGAGCCCTGACCAGGGCTCTGGCTGGGGAGGACCTTGCACCCAAGGTACCTGCCCTTGACTGGAATCAAACGCTCCATCCACTGAGTTAAACCGGCTAGGGCAATGCTTCCTTTCTCCTTTGGGGTTCTCTTAAAGATGTGTGTGTTTTTGTTTTGTTTGTTTGGTTGGTTGGTTTTTGTTTGCTTGTTTTGTAGAGGAAGTGCAAAGAGGTGGAAATGTCCAATTTGAAACATTTCCATTTTTCTTGGAAACATCACAGTAAAAGTTCCATTACCAGTCTTTGTGCTAAGTTACACCGTGCTCAAATCAACTTAATTCTATACTAAAAAAGTAATTATTTTGAGTGCCAGGCAAATTGAGATGCCTTATAAATTCTCTGAACTAGGTACTTCCATTTTCATTTAGGAAGGCAACGTTGTGCATAGAAAGGTTAAAATGCATCCAAGATCATACATCCAGAAAATGAAGAAGCTAGGATTAGAATCTGGCTGTAATAAGAAAACTTTTAAGGTTGTTTAACTGCATATGAAAAAATCAAAATTACTTCACTCAGCTTGAGCTATGGTGTTTAAAGTGTTATCCCCTCCCCCCGCTTTATTTGTTTACTCTCTGAAATAACCAAAGAGTGAGTCCTAGACCTTAAGTGCAATATTCCTAGAATTTAATCTAAAGTAAGACCTGAGGTAAGGTTCTGGGAAAGCATTCTGATTTGGAATCTAGGTTTGCACACTATTAGCTATCATAATTCATATTCTGCTTATCAGGTACTCCCTTTAACAATGCAGGTGGTAATGCTGACTACCCCACTGAGATATTGTAGGAATAACAATGGAAGCAAAAAAAAAAAAAAAAAATACCCCCTTCTAATGCCAAGCTCCTTTTGCATGTGAACTATGAGGGGTGATATGAGGATGAAATACCAATAATAGCTCCTTGATAGACATAAATGTAGACATTTCTATCCATTCACCCACTCTGCAGACAATTACCAGAAAAAAAAAAAAAACACACAAAAAACACACAAAAAACAAAAACAAAAACAAAAAACCCATGGCTTTTATCCTTAGAGAGTGGGCATAAAATTCAAAACAGGCAGATGTGACTTTTTTTTTCTAAAGAAAATTACTGAATTCATGCATTTTTTTTTTTTTTTTTTTTTTTTTTTTTAGCAACAGATAAGTTAGATGAAGTTTCTTTAAAAATTAGTTAAAATGCAAACCCTGGCCTGCCTTACAATCAGTTTTTCAAAGAAGAATGAACAGGACTTTAGAATTTAAAGACTGTAATTCGAATGAATATTAATGATCAAGTGTGTGGAGCTCAGAGGTAACTGACCTCAGACCTCGTACAGTGTACATAGTAGCTGCTTAGCTGGGAAAACCAATTTTTCACCTTTTTTATTTTTTTATGTCAGAAATAGGAGACACTCCACTATAGCCTGGATTTTGTTCCTTGTAGAGGTCAAATCAGGGTCTGGTTGAAAAATTCATGATCCAGAAAAGGTAATTTTTAATGAATATTTATGAGCGATGTCCTTTCTTATCAGAGCTGTACAAGTTTTCTGAGCTTGCCACAAAGACTGGCTTGTGATTTTTAACAAAAACCTCTGAATCAAAATGAGGAAAATGGACTTGATATAGTGTCATCTGACTCGTTTGGCTTCCTCTGTTATGCATCGTCATTGCATATAGAACAACATGGGTCAACCTGTTCGCATCATCACTGCTGCGGCATTCTTTCCTTTCCTTTTATGGTCCAAACGCCAACATGAAAGAACATTTAAAGGACATTATACTCTTTCTGTATACTTTTAACCTTCAAGATATGTTTCCCATAAGGTTGCTGAAGACTCAGACCAAGTAATAATAGAACTATGGACTTTTTCTCTAAGGGCAGTGTCTCTTATATTAAATATGTAAAAACAATAACGTCAGGATATTGAAAAGGCTTTTTAGCTAAATCATGATTTTTCTTAACACTGTGTCTTAAAATCTGCATAAACCAAGAGATAAATCTCTAACAAAGCAGCTATTTAAACGTTACAGAATTAATATATTAAATATTAGTAACTACATATATATTATGTTAATATAATTAATACATGTATTAATCATGTATGTAAATATTTATATATATTCATCAAGAAAAATGTTAGATATTTATAAGTAAAATATTTTGCTACATTTTCATTTGATCAAAGACTAGTAAATACATGCAAAATGATTCTTTAAGTTATTCTTAGTCTAATAGAGCATAGAAATACCACTGTATTATTGAAATAATTTAACCTGCCTACAGACTTGTTAAGGTGTTCATGTTCAGCTTCTGCCATTTTATAATAGGAAATGTCTTCCTAATACAAACTTACTACTTATGGATTTTACCCTCAAGGTAGCATGTAATAGACACACATTATTACAGCATTAGTCTTCATGCACTTTCATGAAATGTTGCTCTGATAAATTAGGATGACAACCTATTTATCATTATAAACATTAGAGGAAGGCATGATGAAATGGAATATAGTTCCTTACAGAAACCAAACTTTGTCCATAAGGATTATATCTTTAGCCTTTGTGAAGATGAAAGTGTTTGTTGAAAATGACCAATGCTAAATATAAACCATGTTGATTTTCAGTCTATTGCTTTTTAGTATTCGGAAGCATTGGAAGTTGAGGCCTTTGAAAGACCAAAACTATAAATATATCAAAAGAATTAGACTGAACTAAATGCTGTGTGCCTAGCTCTCTTTTGATTCCAGACTTTGCATCAGCTGTAATGCTTTGCTGGAATGTTCTTTCCTGTCTCAATAAAGAAACACACAGTCGCACCTCATATGTAGGCTCTTTAACTCCTACTCATCCTTAGATTAGATGATGCTCCTTTTAGAGAGGCTCACTTCGCAGCCCCAGATATTGGAGCCCAGTCATATTGCACTTGCCTAGTGTTATTATATTGTGTTTGTCTGGTGACATCATTGTCTTCTATACTAAAGGACTGTCCATGAGGGCCAGTACTATCAGATCATGGCATATGCACTCATTCATTTGGTCAGTCTTTATTTTCTGAAGCCTACCAGTTCCAGAGAGTGTTTGGAGCACTGCATATAGAAACACGTACTAGACTGATAATGTACAAGATGGGTTAACAAAAATAAGAGAAACATAAGTTCAGATTGATATTTTTTTCTGAATAGATATTCTGAGAAAATCAGATGGATGTAATACAGAGTGATTGGATGTGGGTGTGATGGCAAACTTAGATTAGTGGTGGTATTAATTAATGGGTAGCCATGAACATGAATTAGTAAGGACAATGAGTCAAATGCTCTGGAAACAGAAGCCTCTACTCTTCTAGATGTCCCTTTAGTGCTTTCCTGATTCTTATTTTTCCTCTCATTTTCAGTAGTCTGAATATCCACTGAGTCTAAAATGATTTTCAAGCTATTGTTTCTATATGATCTTATGTTTCTATTGATCTTTTGGAGTTTTGAAATATAAAATTAGAAATAATCCATTAAACAATGTTTCTAATTTTAAATTTCTTTTTCTTTTTGTTTGCTTTAAAATAGCTTAGTTTATTGGTAGAATCAAATATCCAAATGATATTCCAAGTACCATGGTACTTAACAGGAAATTCTTACTGGAAGGGATAATGTTACTGTAATGATAAATATTATTGATCTCATATGCATATTTTCATTGAAACTTCTTTATCTTACTATTACTTCTTGGCAATGTTTTTCATTAATGGACTATATTAGAATTTCCCTTCAAGGGGACATAGAGAAGTCAGGTAATAAATGGAGTACTGGCTCAGCTGTGTTCATGGAGCACTCCAGGAGTCTTGGCCTCAATCCCACGTATAGAATTGGAATGGGCATATTTGGCGGCAAATGTCCAACATCAGTTTCTTTGCCTATAGTGTAAGTGCTGACACAGTAAGGAAAGCCAAGTGGAAGTTTTTCAAGCTTAACCTACTGCTAAATAATAAATTAAAAACAGTACTGTATTTGTGACACTTTTAAAGATCTAAATAATGCAGATATAGTGATTCCCGCCTTACCCCCATCTACTTTGTTAGTCTGCCTGCTACCAAAAACAGACAGATCCTGAAGGATGACAGTGAAGTACTGCAAACTCAAACAAGTATCTGTCCCTATTGCAGCTGTTGTGCTGCATGGGATATCTTGGCTAGAACAGATTAACATGGACTCAGGTACTTGGTTTGTGGCCATTGATACCATAAGTGAATTATTTGTTATCCTCAGGAGTAAGAAGAACCAGAGTGGTTTACATTTAAACATGGCAGAAGAGAGAATGCAGCTGTAGTCTTGTCCTAGGTCTATGTGCACTCTCCTCACCCTGTTCAAATGTAGTTTAGACCACCAGGACGTTCTGCAGAATATTTCATTGTTCCACTTGATTTATTATATCTTGTAATCAATCCAGATGAGCAAGAATTTGAAAGTATATTGAAGGTATTTTAAAGACTTATACACTGTATATAAGGTGAGAAATAAATCCACAAAAATTCAGGTGCCCATCACATAAGTGCACACATATAAATAAATAAAATATATTTGATGAACACAAAATGACTCAAGATACGCATGCCAGTGAAGAAACAGTCATAGCTGTGCAGAGAGGATGAGATTCAGACAAATGAGAAACTGAAAAAGACAATCAGAGGGTGATCAGGGTCAGAAGAGAGTCCTTAAATGCTAGGGATTGAATAAATTCCACGGGGTGAAGGATCTTTGCATGGGTCAATCATGTACCCAAGTCTAGAATAGTTCCTGACATGTAATAGGTACCCAATAAATATTAATTAGGTCAATTTTAGGTTAAAACTTCAGGTTTGAAAAGTGAATCACACCATGAATATATGTGTCACTTTTAGAGAGGTATGCCTTAGACACTCATCCAGTCATGTCCCAGCATTATACTTTGCATCAACTCTGTGACTGGCACTTTCTCAATGCTCACCACACCATCTTTAATAACACTGACTCCTGCCCCCCACGGGATCATCATGGTGGGTGAGAACTTTATATTAATGTTATCTAAGGAAGCCAGTTGACTTTACAGATATATTTTTTAAATTAAAGGCTATACTGTGGTGGGGATTGTTTTGCTTAATTGTTCCCTAGTTTTGAAGTTTCCAAAAACAATTGTCTGTTAATTCATTTGAAGCTGATACTATGCAGGCAGGGACTGACTGACATTAACACAATGCACAAAGGACCAATGCCTGAGTCAGGCTTACCCCATATCGTTCAATGAGAATCTCTTCACTTCTAAGAATGTTTGTCCGTTACTACTTGGCAGATGCCCTCCTCACTATCAGGTGCTTTGGAACTGCTAACTAGATAAATTTTGAATCAAAACAAAATGAAGGTTAGTATTAGAAAGGAATATCTCATTCATATAGAATAAAATCTATTGAGACATCTATGTTCATAACATAGATGCCTTTTAAATCATCTAAATGTTCATTTCCCCCTGGTCCAATGTGTTTCTCCTACTTTGTGGGAAAAAGAAATAAACACAATAAGCACCATCTTGCTATCCCAACTTACCTGTTATTCTACACTTAATTTTGACCTCTATTCCTTAATTATCAATCACACTCCAATCCTACAGTCCTTTGGCTATTTATAGATCTGATTTTTATGTAAACTCCCTGTTCACCCTGGTAGGGCTTGGGATTCTTCCTGTCTACTTAGCCATACATTTAATAGCATTACATTCAGTTATTTCTCCAGATGTGTACCTGTTATAAATCCTCTAGAACTTTTAAAAAATAGTATTATTAACATGGTAAAGAAAAGCCTGCTGCAATGGCCTGAGTTATACATCATCTAATATGAGATTTGGAAATTTAAAAATTGATATTTACATATCAAAATCATGAAAAAACACTATTTCATATAGGGCAGAAATCATGTGAGCATTCTGCATAGTGCAAACTTGATAAATATCAACTCACTACATCTAATTTAAAATAGCATTTGCTCACATCCTGGGTCTATGTAACTAGGTGTGTTCTGTTCTTGCAGATGAGAAGTTGTCTCATGATTTTGAATTTTGACATCTCTCTGGCTGATTGAAAATAAATTGTGCAAGTCAAATGAATCCTTACGTAGGTATGAAATTTAATAATTTCCTATCACTTGCTATGGCCAAGGAAGATTTGTTGTTATTTTGGGCACTGTTTATCTAGTAAACCCTGGTGTTCCTAATGACTACTTACTAGTAAATCAACTAAGCCCCAGAGATGTCAGCAGCTGAGGAAATGGAAGCAATGGAGTAAACAAAAAGCCACAATTCATTTCTCATTAAAGAGAAATCACTACACTGTATAATTAAATTATGTTTTATTTTTTATTAAGCAGTGGAAGTAAACAAAACAAAACAAAACCCTGATGTTTAGATGCCATAGATAATTCAAATCTTGGTAAGGAGCTAAAGTAAAAAATGCTTAATAACCTACTTAGATTTCTGATCAGCACATGAATAGGCAGTTGGGCTTTTGCTATGATTAAACTATATCAGAGAAAACATTTTAGGGTGCTAAACTCTATATTAGACATGTCATCAGAAAAATACCATCTTTAGCTTTTGTAGGTACTGTAAAAACAAACCGCCAAACCCAATCCAGAACACTTCCCTCTCTATAGGAAATAATTCCGTGATCATTATAGTTTTTCAGTAGGTAAGATATTAGATATTTAAGTTTAGTTTTCAGATAATTTATTAATCTTTATTCTCTGATGAAAATGTATTTGTCTTTAGTTACTTAAAGCATTTATATCTTTATTTAATAGAATAAAGGATTAAAAAGAGGCTATATTTCCCACAAGTCAATGGCTGCCTAGTAATAACCTATTTATCTATATAATCCTCACTTAATGATTAGGACTGTCAGCTTACTCACTGATGTCCAAAAGGTGTTAATTTGGTTCTTTAAAGGCAAGTAATATATAATTAGTTAGCGTACTAAGGGGTAACAGTCCACTGTCTTTAACATGGCATCTATAGGAAGAAAAATCAAATAAATTTGAGGATTTTTGAAAGCTATACTAATTCCAAGGCAGCTAATCTGACATTTAAAAAAAAAAAAAATAGGGGCAAAATCAGCCTTTACAAGATGAGCTTTACAAGCCTTTGAGATGATCATCATGTCTTTGCTTTAACAAAACAAAACTCAAACAATCAAATAAGCCCATGGGATCTGACTTAAATACTGAAGTAAAAATGATTGATCCCAATGTCATATGTGATAAATGATAAACATGACATTTATACATACATTGAGATAACGTAAAATGTGAAAATCTTTCTAACACTTTCACAGCTTTTCATCTCCAAACATTACTATTAATCAGAATTTATGAGAATGCACATACTAGGTATTATGATAATAAATAGCTTTCAAAAGTTAGTTTAAACATTTTCAATAAAGGCAGACAGTTTTCTGCACTTTTGTAATAGAAAAAGAGGCATATTTCAAATAGCTTGTAATCTTGAGAAGAAATATTTTCCTGGAAAATAGTTTTGAATATATTTATTAAAAATTTCTGATATTTTTAAATGTCCAAAGATAATTATTTCCACAACTTTATTATTATAAAACTAACCTAGTGAAAATCCCTCAAGTATTCTATATTACATTTGTGACAACATATGAAATCTAGGTTTTGGGGTGTGTGTGTGTGTGTGTATGTGTGTGTACATAAATATATGAACCCATATTCTCACATTATGTATAAGAATACTCCTTGTCACTTATTTTCAGTTTTTGTATTTCTTTTCCTTTTTTATTACATTTAATTTCTTTCTCTTTACTTTTTTCTGTCATTAAAAACAATAACCATTAAAAATAGTAACTAAGCAATTTCTGAAATGTTAAAATTTAAGAAAATATTGGAAAATGTGAAGCAAATATTAGAAGTTATCTTCTTTCTCTCCCTCCCTTCTCCCCTCCTTCCCTCCTAGCTGTGAAAATTTGAGGGAAAAGTGAAATATCAATTCCCAAAAGAGTTACTTATTTCAAAATGCTGAAAGTCAATTCAACAAATATGTATTGAACTTCTAGCCCTGCATTTGGGAATGTTGTGATATAAAGAATTTTCCCAAAGGTAACACTATTAATCTTATTTAAAACTGGCTGCTGAGAGTGTCTACTCAAAGTTGTGTTTGCTCTTTATGTATAAACTAAAGGCCTGTTGCATGAAATTAGTGCATGGGAAGGGGGTCCCTCAGCCTGGCCTGCACCTTCTCACAATCCGGGACCCCTCGGAGGATGTCCAACTGCTGGTTTAGGCCTGATCAGGATTAAACTGGCAGTCGGACATCCCTCTCACAATCCGGGACCCCTTGCTCCTGCCTGCCTGCCAGTCGTTATGACACACACTGACCACCAGGGGGAAAATGGCTCAACCCAAGAGCTGTCCCCTGATGGTCATTATGCCCCCACAGCAGGAGCGCTGCTCAGCCAGAAGCCAGGCTCACCACTGGCAAGTGCTGCAGCAGTGGCAGGAGCCTTTCCCGCCTCGACGGCAGCGCTAAGGAGCAGCGGTAAGGAGTGAGCAGGTTGGTGGTGGGGAGCGAGCAGTCGACCAGTTGACCGGCTGACCAGTCGCTATGACATGCACTGACCACTAGGGGCCAGCCGCTTCAACCGGTAGGTTACCTTGCTGCTGGGGTCCGGTTGATCTGGACTGAGCAAGTTGGGCCGGACACACCCTGGAGCCCTCTCGTGGTCCCACCCTGGCTGGCCAACCTCCTGCGTTCCTTTCCAGCCCCAATTGTGCACCGGCTTTTACGTATTCCAATGCTTGAATCTGTTGGGGATTGATGTTTCACTTCTCCCTCAAATTTTCACAGCTGGGAGGGGGTGAGGGAAGGAGGGAGGGAGAGAGAGAAGATAACTTTTAATATTTGCTTCACATTTTCCAAGGTTTTCTTAAATTTTAACATTTCACAAATTGCTTAGTTACTATTTTTATTCTGATTCAGCACCTTTGGAAAGCAGCATTTTTTCTGTGGTGGGTTTAATGGAGAAGCTAATATGGAAGAACTGCAGGTGTGAGTGGAACAAGGCATAAGGCCAGATGCTCAAAAATGGAAGTGGAGAAACAAAAATACAGGGCTCCCACCACATTGAAAAGAGCAGGTTCCATAGTTTTAAGGACATTGAAAAAATTTCCATAATCAGGGGAAATAGTCCCTCTAACCACCACATTGAAAAGAGCAGGTTCCATAGTTTTAAGGACATTGAAAAAATTTCCATAATCAGGGGAAATAGTCCCTCTAACTCTATAAAATATTTTGTGATGTTATTTTATTTACTAGTGGCCCCGTGCACAAATTTCGTGCACAGGGCGGGGGGGGGGGTTGTCCCTCAGCCCAGCCTGTACCCTCTCCAAATTGGGACCCCTCAAGGGATGTTCGACTGCCCGTTTAGGCCTGATCCCTAAACCGGTAGTCGGACATCCCTCTTGCAATCCGGGACCACTGGCTCCTAACCGCTCACCTGTCTGCCTGCCTGATTGCCCCTAACCACTCTGCCTGCTGGCCTACTTGCCAACTCCCCCCCCCCCACCAGCCTGCTCACCCCCAACTGCCCCCCTGCCAGCCTGCTCGCCCTCAACTGCCTCCCCTGCTGGCCTGCTCACTCCCAACTGTCCCCCCTGCCACCCTGATCCCCCCAACTGCCCCCCTGCCAGCCTGCTCGCCCCCAACTGCCCCCCCTGCTGGCCTGCTCACTCCCAACTGCCCCCCCTGCCACCCTGATCCCCCCCCAACTGCCCCCCTGCCAGCCTGCTCACCCCCAACTGCCCCCCCCTGCTGGCCTGCTCACTCCCAACTGCCCCTCCTGCCACCCTGATCCCCCCCAACTGCCCCCCTGCCAGTCTGCTCACCCCCAATTGCCCCCCTGATGGCCTGGTCATCCCCAACTGCCCTCCCCTCCTGGCCTGATTGCCCCTAACCACCTCTGCCATGGCCCTGCCACCATGGCTTTGTCTGGAAGGACGTCCGGAAGATCTCCCAGTCTAATTAGCATATTACACTTTTATTAGTATAGATGTCCCACTGATTATATTAAAATCTCAGGAAACTCTTCTAACTTGAAGGAGGATCTTGGGATATGATTGAGATCATAAAGAATATAATTTAAGTAGGGGAGTTAACAAGAGATAAGCAGGGGATTCAAGTTTCTAAAATATGGGCTGGACTATGAAAAAGTGAAAGCAGCTAGAGGCTCTCAGGAGGCAGGCAAGTCCCAGCATTAAAATTGGGAAACAACAAAAAGGCTTGGCTCTGATCCAAAGTTTGATTACAAAGGAATCAAGTACCATGAAGATGAGACAGTGAAGTCAAATAATGCATAGTATGTTCTCAAGAAGTGGGTTTGAATTTCCGCTTCATACTATTTGTAGAACCTAGGTCAAGTTTCTCAACTCTCTAAGACTCAGTTTTCCAATATAAGATGGGAATAATAATAGTACCTACCCCCTAGGACTTTTGTGAGAATTAAATTTGTTTATTTTTTTAATATATTTTATTGATTTTTTACAGAGAGGAAGGGAGAGGAATAGAGAGTTAGAAACATCGATGAGAGAGAAACATCGATCAGCTGCCTCCTGCACACTCCCCACTGGGTATGTGCCCGCAACCAAGGTACATGCCCTTGACCAGAATTGAACCTGGAACCCTTGAGTCTGCAGGCTGACGTTCTATCCATTGAGCTAAACCGGTTAGGGCTAAATTTGTTTAATCTATTTTAAAGTGTGATGCTGTGCCTGGCCCAGAGTAAGCACTTCATAAATGATAACTTGCTCATTATGTGTAGGTAGGAAAAGCATGACAAGAGGCAGGTGAGAATCAATGGAGTGATTCCTGTGATATTTTTGTACTCTTCAAAGCAAAGTTGAAGTTTGACATAAGGGATAATAGCTTTAAATTTTACATAATGTCAGACACAAGTAACACAAATAGATCATCTGCTATCCTCATTGACAGTGCCTCCCTTTGTACTTCATAGAATTAGGTCACATCTAAGTAAAGGAATCATTGCCTCAGATATTGATATACCTTAGTAACAAGATGTGTAAATCTTAAGAATATTAGTGGAAGTTCTTAACTCTTTTCAAAATGTGCACCATTGAAGATGCTTATGGTTGACATCCACTCCAAGCTCTAAACATGTAGGTAGTGCTTAAGGCAAGCTGGGCTAGCATGGTTCAGGTGATGTTATTATTGAAAAGTGGCTAGCCTGGTTAGAGTGGCTCAGTTAGTTGAGAATCATCCTGTGCACCAAGAGGTTGCCAGTTCAATTTCAGGTCAGGGCACATGGCTGGGGTGAAGGCTCAATCCCTGCTAGGGGGTATGCAGGAGGCAGCTGATCAATGTTTTGCTCTCACAATGTGGCTAAATCATCTGTTTTAAAGTGATAGATGGAGTTTATAACAATTGAGGCATTGGCTTATTTCAATCTACATAATTTGAAATTTTCACAGTCACATCCTTGAACTTCAAACACTTTTTATTTAGAAGTATTTTACATTAATGTGTATCAGCAAAGGATACTTTTGGGTTCATAAAGGTATAGCTGAGTGGGTATTCATGTTTTGTACTTGAGAGATTTGGGAGATAAAATAATGAATAATAAAATCAACAGTAGCAACTATTAATTTAATCAAATACAAATGTTATTTTAACACAAATAATATTAATGATTGGGAAAAAACAGGCCTTGGACTAAAATAAAATAGAATTAAATACAAGAGCAGTGGTAAATGAGAAGCCAGTCTATTCTTAATCAATATAATTTATCTCCAATAAAATAAAAGAAAATTCTGGTTTAAACATTATTTTTGTCACAAAAGTATATTGTATTTTATGTATATTTAAAAGAAAATTAATTGGTTTTAGTATTATCTTCAAGGAAGGACTGTAATGGTGGCAGCAGAGTGGCAAGGACACTACACCACTCCCTGCAGATGGAGCCATGTGTGAGCATGGAGGTGGGTGGTGCTTTGGGACTTCACTGAGAGAAAGTGTGATATAGATTCTTCTGAGAAAGGCACTGAATACATTCCCTGGGGGACGGGGAGATTACACAAAAGAAAGAGGGTTTTGACCTGTATAAACAATATAAATCCAATCATGCATATTTGAGGATTATTAGGGTATGATAAAGCTATTAATTTCCTCTTTGCTTATTAGTCACTGCAAGTAAGTGAGTTTTAGTAGACTCATAGTGTTGTCTCTCCAACTTATTAATATCAATACAATAAATGTATATTCAATTTATGAATTCACTTCCTTGATGGTACTTATGAATTGCATTAAGATTGCAATAACCTGTTGCTTAACCAAACTGCTTTACATTTTTACCAACAGATAAATATGAAAACTCCCAGCATAGAGAGGAAATCTATACTAATAAAAGGGTAATATGCTAATTAGACCGGATAGACTGGACATCTTCTGGACATCTTTCTGGACATCCTTCCAGACAAAGCCACAGTGGCGGGGGCGGAGGCAGAGGTGGTGAGGGGCGATCAGGCAGGCAGGCAGAGTGGTTAGGGGCAATCAGGCCAGCAGGGGACAGTGGTTAGGGGCATCAAGCAGGCAGGCAGAGGCAGTTAGGGGCAATTAGGCAGGCAGGCAGAGAGGTTATGTGCAATCAGACAGGCAAGAAGGTGAGCGGTTAGGAGCCATTGGTCCCAGATTGCAAGAGGGATATCCGACTGCCAGTTTAGGCTCGATCCCACAGGGATTCCTGTGGGATCGAGCCTAAACTGGCAGTCAGACATCCCCCAAGGGGTCCCGGATTGGAGAGGATGAAGACCGGGCTGAGGGACCCCTCTCTCATGCATGAATTTCGTGCACTGGGCCTCTAGTTATCAATGACATGAACATGCACTTTGCAACACCTGTGACTTTTTAATTAATAACTTATGCTCTCTCTCCATGATCTTCCTTGAAATCAACTCCAAGCCCATTGTGTGCATGTGTCTGAGGGAAGAAGATATACAGACACACCCCTATATAAACATGTTTTGCTCTGCATTTGTAATGGGAGGTAGTGATTTGCTCCTATCATTGGTCACACTATAATCAATTTTTGTTGTTGATATCCAGAGTAAGTAGCAAGTAATTTCATGCATGTGAAGGCACAGTGGGAGAACAGGGTTGGTTTCTTCCTAATCATTATGTCAGAGAAGGGATGCTTGAGCTGTGGTTCTTACCTAAGCATATGGACACTGGGATTGGAGAGCATACCTGTCACCTACATAGAATTTCCTGGTGCATGGCCCTTCTGCACAGCATTCTTAGAAAAGCAATAATATCTGGTGGCTACTATTCAGTCAGTTGAAGCTCAGGCTTGCAAAAGAATAAGAGTACTGCTTACCTGTGGCAAAGCACAGGACTTGGTTGGAAAGTCTGTAAGGAGGATTCTCCGAAAGGTTGGGGGCTTCTAGGAGGACCTTCTAAAGGTGGCAACCCTTGCCTTGACTTTTCCAAACAAGTCTGAGCCCTTGCGGGGGTTTACTGGAATCTCTATGTTTAGTCTTTAGATACAACCTTGTAGAAGCATGTGCTTTCTCAAGGATACTTACTCTGCTGATTGTATCTAGAAGTTAATTTTAATTCAAGCTATTGTTACAATAAAAGACTAAGGAGGCAGGTAAATGGAGTAGTCTGGTGCCTCTTGCTAGGAAGCCCCTTAGCCCTCTCTTTCACAGAAACGTGTGTCAGAGTAATCATTCATCCATCGTTCAGGGACTCCTGGTCAGTCCCAGCATTCACCTTTCCTGAAATGTCTCCTGCAAACTTTTCATAGAATCATTAAAGAAATTCTGGGTAGACATTAGGGCAGTTTGAGTCTCTGATTATTAAACTACTAATCAGATAGCCAACTCCCCTTTGGAATATTTTCCTCTATCTTTCATTAACCTGAAAAGCACTCCCACTTGCTCTGCTGGAAATGTCATACCTGACTCATAAAAATTAGGTGTACTTCTCGGTTCACCTAGACTCCATTATGCTGGAAGGCAGCTAAAGGCAAAAGTGAGTCCTGTATACTGAACAGCATTGGAGCCCCTGTAACATAGAGTGGGAAACATTCAGAGGGCACTATGAAGCTCAATTTACAGAAATACACTGAAAATTGCTGCCCACTAGCCCAGCAGACAATGCTGATGTGCAGCCAACACAGACCAGGTTGTTCAATTTGAGGAAAAAGCTGTGTAGCATCAGACATTGATGGTTTCTGTTCATCCCTGAACACAAAAAATAGTGATAATCTGGTGCCAATTGATGAGTTTTAGATGTTCTCTTTCCTCTTAGTTCTACATATATTAGAAAATTCCCTGTTTAAAATGCTCAGGCTAAAACAGTTAGCTCTACTATCAATTTAGCATTGGTTTCTTTTCATAAACATCCTGCCTATATATCCTAGAATAAAATTCCTTAGGCCTCTTATTACAGCATTGTGTTGTAATATTGTCAAACCCTTGGCTTCTGAATTAAGTTATTTTCATCAGGGATATTGGGAGATGTTACATGTCACATTATTCCAACACCTTCTGACCATGCATTTTATTCCTTTACCCCTAGTAAAAATGTCTGAGTTTTATGTCCCCAGGAACTGTTTTAAAGCTTTTTAAGAAAGTTTAATGGAATAGATAAACTATATTAATTGAGCTCCCTTAATTAATGTCTTCCTGGGATATCTTATTTTGGAAATGACTTTTACCATTTTGACAGAATTTAGCTTTGATGTGCAAGCCAAATTGCCCTTCTCCAGCTTTTTCAGCTACCAAGCACTTGAACTTTCACTCACATTTTTCTGCTTAGCTTCTCCTGACGGGCCTCTCTAGATACCATTCAGTAGGCTGACTGAAATATAGCCTCACTCCAGGTCAAATGCCTTTAAGCTGAAAACCATTTCCAAGAAGGATGAAAGTCGTAGATATTTTAAGTTTGTCTATTTGGCAGTGTTGAGATAAGAATGAGTCTTGTTCTCCCTACCCCCACCTCCCCATTTTTTTCAATACTGTTCAGGAAGAGGAATTCAAATGTTCAGTAATTCTTGTCACACAGATGAAAAACATCTATGGAAAACATTGCAACAAATTGAGAAACCTTTGCAATAATGGATAAGTAAAATATAATGTTGATGGACTGAAATCATTTTTAATTAATAAAAATGTAATTTTGATTTGAATATTTAAGAGTCAGCTTTAGACATGTGAACTCTCATTGATTTAGTAACCTTAGATAGACCATAGTTTTTAAAATGTGGATTGAGGGGGGAGAACAAATCACATGAATTTATTCCTAGTGAATTTTCAAAAGACTGCCTACTGAGTAGGTCCCCCCTATCCTATTGTCTCAAAATATCAACATTACAGTCTCTGCTTTGTTTTAATTGACATAAAAAATCTACTTAAAAGAGGTAAATAATATCTATAGATGAAAAGGGTAGGGAGTGAGTGGCCTTCTCTTTTATAAAATAGTTTATCTAATTTGACTAAAGACCATCCTAAAGAGCTAGAAACCATTTCTCAGGAAATATCTCTGGCATTTTTACTGCATAGGAGAAAGTTTCTTGGGAGATGCAATTCAGGCATTTTTACTGCATCGAGGTAATTTCGGGGGACATAAGACTCAGACATTTTTACTAGAGGTAAAGAGACAAGATGCACAGCCAGAGTGAAGGGGTTGGTGTAATATGACATATAAACTCTCCCAGCATCCCTGAGGAAAATAATTTGATTCAGAAGCTGAGAGTTTGACAAAGCTTCCGGAAGAATGCTGACAGATCAGAGTGATTGGCAACCACTGGAGGCAGATCCGGGACTGGCTCCGCTTGCTTTAGTGGGAAGCCTCAGACCCCATGAGAGTGAAAGTGGGGAATGCAGAGACTCTTACCCACTTTATAATGCAAACTCTTTTGTAATTTTACTTTAGCTGGCTCTGCCTTTACAAAACCCCTTTCTGAACATTTATCTACCCGGCTACACTTAATTCTGTGTATTGATTTATCAAAAGAGCACATATTTTACAAATGGGAATAGAGAATGGCTTGTTTCATACTTTTAAAGTCATGGCATTTTGGTTTATGGGAAGGGAGAAATGGCACACACAAATCAGATACCTAAAACATCACACTTGGTCTGTTCATTCACTGAAACTCATAGTATTATTTTATGTAGTTTAAAAAGTTTAAGAAATAACTATTTCAAATATTGGAATTAGTCATGTATCTCTTTTTAAAGAGAAAATTATCTGTTAATAACAAATTATTATGTTAAATGAGTTAAAATGGGAAGCCACATATGACTTTAATTAATTTAAATTGGGACTTTTTACTTATGACTTTGTTCATATTTCTACTTGCTCTCTAGTTTTGTTAAGCAATTACTTAAAAATGTATTTCTTACTTCTAGGTACTTTCTGGACATGGCATTTATTCCCAGGCATGACAAGAACTAAGTTTTTAAAGGTATTATTCTATAGGGAAAGGTATTAGCCTTTCCCTATAGCACCTTGTTTAATTCTTACTATTTTATATAGGTTCTTATAAATGAGGAAACTGACACATGGAAACTTTGAATGTCTTCCTACCCTCAACAAATCAACAAATGACAAGTGCTCGCAAGGATGTGAAGGAAAGGGAGCCCTAGTACTCTGCCTGTGGGAATGCAAACTGTGGAATCTCAGAGGGAAGGTGGGGGTTGGTGGGGGCGCATGAGAAGAGATCAACCAAAGAACTTGTATGCATGTTTGCATAACCCATGGACACAGACAATAGGGTGGTGAAGGCCTGGGGTGGGGACAGGTTATAAGGGGTCAATGGGAGGAAAAAAGGGACATATGTAATACTTTCAGTAATAAAGATTCAAGGAATAAAAACTAAAAGAATTACAAGATTAAAAACTGGCCATGTTTTATTATAGCAGGCATCCTTAAATGTTACTGATGATGATTAATTGATTAATGCTTACAAGTATAACACCTCATTGGCGCACACATATACAGATTTTGAAAAACAAAGCACCCAAAAGTCCAGACCAGTGGAGCACTGCAGAAACTTTTAATCCTGATGATTCTTAATACTAGTATGTCAGCTTCTTATGGGCTATGGCAAAACAGGAAAGCTTAGAGGCTATGTGTAATTATGACTCACTACTTGCAACTCTATACTTTCCATCATATTATAAAGTGTAGTATATTAGAAGTACATGAAGGACACAGCATCACAGAAACAACCATGCATCTCTGAAAAATTATATTGAAATATAAATTATTTGCCACACTGTACAGGATATATTCTTACTGTCCCTAAAAATATGTTTCTCATCTTGTATGAAATTCAAAGTGAGGCTAACTCTCTTACCCTCTGTTTTTAGAAAAAAAAACACAAAACATTATGTTTTTAAATTATATTTTAGAAGATTAAACATTTTACTTTCTCCTGAGAAAGCATATACCCTAACCCCACGTGCTCTTCATTGGTACTAATAACAGTCATATAAATCCTCTCCCAATATTTTGACTGCTTTCCTGTGCTTCCTTATTCTAGAGTTCCACCCACTGCACCGGTTAAACTTTCCTTAATATCTGCTGGTCAACACTGATCAGTCAACTCACGATAAAAAAAAATAAGTGAATTAAATTTTTTTTTTTAACATGAACACATACTATTTTTGTGTGGCTGAATTATTTCAGTTACAGGCTTAGACAGAGGGCTAAAAATACAGCATCTCAGACAAGCCAGAATTTTTCTTTCTTCTCACATGTCTAAAGTAGAAACTAAAATTTCTTCTATTTCATTATTCTGCCTTTTCTACAGTGCTGAGTCAATTCAATTGGAGGAGTGGTCACCCTAGATTAGCATTTTAGCCTCCAGAAAAGAAATGAGAGACTAAAGGGAAGGCATTTCATTTCCTGGAAGTGACACCTGTAAACCTCAAATTCCTTAGGAGAGCACTCAGTAACAAGGCCGCACCCAGGCTCCAGGCAGTTTGGGAATTGGAGTCTAGCCAAGAGGCCAGTGCACTGCTAAACCCTAGAAGTGGGTTCTGGCTCTCAAAGGAGGAAGGGAGCAGTAGAGAGAAAGTTCCAAGCCTTGTGCCTTGTTTCACTGCTAGTCCATCTGGCCCCGGACCCACGACCGGCTGACCCACTAAGAACAAACCTGCTGACCCACTAAGGACAAACCTGCGGGGCTCTCGCATGCATCACGCCTGGTTCCTCCAGCGTCGCCGTCACCGCCATGAAGATATTGGCTCAACCGCGTGAAGGTTTCCCAGGCAGCTGAAGATTTGGAACAATTACCTTTGCAGAATGCTCAACACGACCCCCTGCTGACTAGGCAATCTTCAGACCCTGCTCCTTTTTGTAGTGAAAGGAATCTTTGAAGGTGTTCTGAACCACTTTCCTGAAATGGTGAATATTTAAAGAGAGCTAAATCTGAAGCCTGTACGAAAAGCTTACCTTATAACATGTGCCATACTATACAAACTTCTGTTTCTGTCAGTCTTTAACATCTACCTCTCTGAATTTTCATGACTTCCTATTTCACAAGGATTATTATTTTATATACAATGGCAGCAGCTTGCAAATAAATTATTTATTTTAAAAAGTATAAAAAAAAAAAAGAAGGGAAAGTAGAAACTGTCACAGCCATAAATTTTAGGCTGTTAATGTTTACACTAACTTGATGCCTTCCTCTTTCCTAGTTTTTATTTCCCTTCTCTTTGGTTAAGACTATTATGCATTTATTGGACCTCTCTCAGAGAACAAGAAGGGCATGTGGCCCCCGAGTGTAGAAGGATGGTGAACGATACTACTTTAAGCACTAAGTGGAAAATTATTTAATTTACAAAAATATATTTTACCCTAAATGTTTGAGGAATATACCTATGGTTTTAGGGAAGTATACTGTAGAGTGTGTCCTAAATGAGCTTTCTATTTCACCAAATGGTTATTCTGTCCTTATTCCACGAGTAGAGCTGAGTATAATATTTTGAAGATCCAAGAATTTGAACACAAAGAGACTTTCCTCAAATAATTTACTAACCACTGAGGATACTCAGTGAAAAATCATCAAACAGGGCAATGATGCAAGAGCTGTCACAGAGGAGAAGAGATGGTTTTTTTGTTTGTGTTTTCTTGGAGGGGCAGCCAGTGTGTACTAGTATTTAGTGAAACACTTCCTATCACATATATTTCCAAAGGATTTCCTTACTAAATTAGTGTTTATATTCCATGTGATTCATGAAATATCTCATTACAAATATACAATTATCATATTAGGCCATAAAAATAATTACACCTTCTATTCAGGGCAGTTTATCTAAATTATAGCATATAACCTTTGTTCTTTGATTCTATCAGTCATGAAAATGGTATAATTATAAACTTTATAATGTCATAATACCTCTTTTCTTTAATGAGACAGAAAAAGAGACTCTAAAATTTAATGTTCTTAATCATGTGGGAATTTTTCTGAAAACATGTACTTACAGGCTCTACAGGGAGATTCTGATTCCGTAGGTCTTGCATGAAGGGCAGAAACCATCATTTTCCACAAGCTCCCCTGTTGATGATGCGGCTGCTCTTCTCACTTTAACGAACACGTGGTTTAAAGAATACATTAGGAAGTTTACACAAATAGACATCACTATTGATAGACTTTCGTTGCATAGTTTGATTTTGGACATAAACTTCCTTTTTTTTGTGAAATTGTTTTTGTCAATGTGATTGCCTCCTCTTGCAAGAGAGGGCAATTATTCACATTTGCCATATTAAGACAAAATCAATGTATTCAAAATGCTTACATCTTAATGAAAATGTAACCTCCAAAAGAGATGTAATTGGCATGGTCTCTATATATCTTTACCTATTTTTAATGAGAAAAATATTAAAATGAGGCAAATGATTTTTATAACTATTATTATCAGAGGTAGCATTAACATCTCTTCTTTCTTGATTGTGTATTTTGCCTCCTTGCTTTCAGATTACAACTTACATTTAACAGTAAGAAAGGAAAGAAAGAAAACAAGGGAAACAAAAGGAAGGAAGGAAGAAAAGAAAGGAGGAAGGAAAGGATGAAGGGGGAAAGAGCATAGAATAAAGAGATAAAACAAGAAAAATAACCTTGGAAAACAACAGTACTTTATATTGAGAAATCATATAAATATAGACCATAATCCAGCTATGTATGGTCAAATAAATAAAAACACCATTGATACTTTTAGCCTTCCTGCCTCCCCTCTCCCAACTCTCACTGGAAAATAGTGTCCAGTATTTTTTTTTTTTAACTAATTGTTAACAGTTAGGAAAGTAGATTATTTACTAATTTGAAATTCAAGTGCCATCCTCTCATTCCATTAAAGTGTATTATTTCCCAAATTTGAAAGATTGTATTCAGGAACACAGTCATGGTTCTTGACTTTCAAAACCTGCCTCTGCATTTCCACAAAGCACAGTTGGTCTAATTTTAACCTTTAATTTCACTAAGTAGATAATCATAACCACGAATACCATGCTGATTTCTTGCCAACTCTTCCCACCTTTAACTCTACTATCATTAATGCCTATTGATTTGAGTCTCCTGCATCACAACACTTAATTAATTTCAACACAGCAAAATATTTTGGGATTTTATATACAGGATCTCATTGATTTCTTGTCTTGCCAGTTTTAATCAGATTTGGGAAAAGGGAAAATTATGTCAAGGCTGTCTACTCATTTACTGGTTAAAACATTATGTAAGTGCAAATGTACTTTATTTGAATAAAGTATCTAAGCCTTGAAGTGATCAGTTTACACAGTGGGCATTGCATAATAATATTTGGTTAAAATATAAAAAAAGAATGTGTGCTCTAATTAACAGATCTAGCATACATCTCACATGACTAGTTAATGACAAAGGGTACTTTTTACATATATAATCAGATCTTTATTTCACCTCTGTGTGATTAATGTAGAAATATTTTTGGTCCAACTCTCACATTAAAATGCCTAATAGTATGAAATCCATGGTGCCTTGATGTGTTCTGTACTCTGCTTTAGTGATAAACCAAATAGTCAAATACATCATTTCAAACTTTGCTCTTTAAAGGCAGTCTTTGAAAGAATAACACCTGCATTGCTGTTTTGTGGTACAACAGTGACAACTAGTGGCCATTGGATTTCAATTGAGGCTGACAATTTGTTGCAGTCATCGTATAGATGAATAAGGGCCTTTATCTAGCTTTAATAACTAGCACTCAAATAACCTGCTTCTTGCTCACCTTCATCCAATCTTGTACTAAAAATAGGTAGGTACCCACCACATGTCTGAGAAATATTTTGTTTTATTAACCAAGTATCTGTAATATAGATTAAAATGGTCTTACTAAGAGGTCACTGCAAATGCTAACATATTGGAGGTGACTGAAAGATTCTTAATGGGTTCTCCCTATGTGTATAAAAATGAAATGACCTATTATTTTTTCTTTTGCCTGCAAGGGAAAGAAAAGAACTGCTGGATATATGTGAAAAACAGGTCAAAGCACTCCCTGGGCAAACAGTTAGGGACTGTATAATTATTCACTACCTGAACACCCAGATTGGTCTCATCTTCCCCTTCTGAAAAGCCCATTATTTCTTTTGAATGGAGAGTTTAATGGAGTAAAGCTTTGCTAGAAGTAATGAGCTGAATAATGTGGAGTTCAACTTTGGATTATGGACTTTTGGAGACTCCAGGCAGTTAAAACTAATGATTTATTCCCTGTGTTTATTTTAAATGTTTTCAGACAGATCTATTTATATATCCTTAACACTCTGAGACACAGAAAACTAGACCCACCCTTTTTCCCTCTAGCAACTGTAACATTCCTACTGTCTCAAACTGTCTTTTTATTTTTATTTTTAATTTTTATTTTTAGCATAGTTCCAAAGCTTCATTTCCTCCTCACTGGCACTGCTCTAAGAGTGCTTATGGCAAATTTGCTTCTGTAATCATAACTTGAACCCATCTGGGGCTGAGATTGGCTACAAGCTTAGTATTTCCACTTAACAGATTCATGATTAGCATGCACAGAAGGAGTAGAATTAGGATGAATGTTTTTGGAACAGTACAGATAAATCCTCATAAATGTAGTACAACAGCTCTGGAAACGCACAGTGCGGAAATGTAATGAAGCTGAACTCTGTAGAGAGTTGGGTATTCTCAGTACCATGCCTCTCCTAATGAACTCATTTAGATTAGAAAATGGATTTAATATTTTATTGGAATTAACCTGAGCCAGTAAAGAGGATTACAATTTCTTTCCATAAATATAGTGATATTACAGGGTGAGGTAGCATGTTACATGAATATTAAGCACTTTATGAACATTGTCATGAAGCCAAAAAAAGTTAGGTGATTACGTTTTAATATAGTGGGACTGTTCTTACAATAATTAAATTTGAATAGCAGTAAAGGGATATTTTTAAAAGATTTAAATCAGAAATTTGTTGCCTTTTCCTAGCTAAAATGCCATGTGATTAAAATAAAACTCAGGATAGAACATTTTGACAACTGGCCTCAGCAGAAGCTATATTTTACCAAGTGGGAAATAAACAACAAACAAATTGAGGGGGGAGGGGGGAATTAACCTTTTGAATTTGCCTAAAGAGAAGGATTATCTCATTACTAAACAGAAGAAAGTTCACTTACCCCTGGCTATTTTGATAGATAAGCCAGCCAAAAAAATAGAACTCTACCGAGTTATTGGCTAGGCTCTTTCCTGGTTTCTGTCATTCTGTTTGTTTTCAGCCAAATTCACTTGTAGCCTTTATGGATGATGAGTGGGTGCTTTTCAGATAAGATGTATGTAGAGTCTATAAATGGGAAATCCATGAGCGCTCAAAAGCATGCATGCTTTTCCTCCCCTAACAACTTCTAGCCCTAAACTACTTCTACCATTAATTTTTGTAAATCTAGCTGATGTATTACAAACTACTTCTACCATTAATTTTTGTAAATCTAGCTAATATCACAGTTTTGTAGTCTTAAAGAAATAAAACTAGAGCATGAATTTGATCCAGCCTTAAACAAAGGGCAAGGTCTGGCCCTGGAGTGACATTTCTACCCATTTTGTAAAGTCAGCTACTTGTGCATTCACGCGCCCTAGCGTTCGCTGATGTTACAGGACAAGACGCAGGCAAAGCTGCTTGCTGGAGGTCGGTTGGGTCCTGAGGCTGCGCAGGAATCTTCTGATTAAAGCTGAACAAGCGCTGTCACGCTGTTCAGGCAAGTCCACAGAGTTCGTTTCAGCAAAGCTTCCCACCCCCTTCCACCTACACTAGAAAAACTTTTTGCTTTAGTTGGGTAAAGACATGTGAGGGACTGCTCCATGTGCAGGTTGCAGATTTCTCCAACCCATATATGCAGAGAGTTCCACTACTGATGCTTTTTTTTTTTTTTTTTTTTTTTTTAGCTTCAGTCACACCGAGACTTTGCCATAATGCTATTAAACTGGAGCTGAAGAAAATCAGCTACTTGCTGAGTGTGCGGGGAGGGGGTGGGGGAGGCGAGAGCAGGAGAACAGGCCGCAAACAAGAGATGTCAGCATTAGTGCTGCGTAGCTGGTGAAACTCTGTGGAGGAAGGCTGGTGTGACCTGCAGGGGAGGCCTTTTTAGGGGGAATGTGTCCTGCTAGGGTGCTGATAAAGGACAGCATGCTGGGGACAACAGTGGGAACAGGAGGAAGGGAAAGCAGGCAGAAGAGGACTTGGGAAAGAGGGCTGAGGAGGAGACACTGCCAGGAGCTTGGAATTTGCTGATGTCACCGAGATCCAGGGCAAACCCTTTTGTTGCACTTTATTTTCATTTCTGCTTTTTGTGTCTCTTATTTTGCTATTTGATAGGGTCATATACTGAGTACAAGATTTTTTACCATAATTAGCCTAGTATCCATCTCCCTCAGAGGCAGACAGTGTGTGGGTAGATGGGGATGAGATGGGAAGTTATTAGCAATGCTACAGAAATAAACAGTGAAATCCAGAAAATTCTAACATCTCACACTCCTGCAAAGTATTGGCTGCAAGATACAATATGCCTTTAAACCAGGCAAATCAACTTGCAAAATGATTTTCTAAATTTCTTTATTGACTTTTCTTTAATATGTCAGTGGTTAGTCTGGCTGACTTATTTCAGAGGCTCTCTTGGTGAGAAGATATATATATATATCTTATATAATATATATATATATATATATATATATATATATATATATATATATATAATCTTATATAATAAAAGCCTAATATACAAATTGACCAAATGGTAGAACGACCCATGGAACAACCAGTCACTATGACGTGCACTGACCACCAGGGGGCAGATGTTCAATGCAGGAGCTGCCCCCAGCCTACAGGCCCCAGGCCAGCCAAGACAGGTACCAGCAGGGGCTCCCCCTCCCACCCCCCGATCACCCCGCCAGTTGCCCTGCAGATCGGCCCTGATCACCAGCCAGGTCTAGGGACCCTGCCCATGCACGAATTTTGTGCACCCGGCCTCTGCTGGCCGGGTACTACCTCCTTTCCCCTTCCTGGTCCTGTCCCCTGGACAAACTCCCAGTTGAGGGGACAATTTGCATATATGCTTTTATTATATAGGATTCTGTGCCTACAGTTTTCTGTTTTCTGGAAGAGGAAGATACAGGAGAAATAAATGATATGCCAATAATTTTCATAGCCCTGAGGATAGCCTGTGAGAAGAAGTAGGAGAGCAGAGGCAGTTAAGAAGCTGGAAGAGGATCCCCATTTTCTCTTCTTCAGGCTTATGGGGACGCTGCATTAAATAAGTGTGCAGCCGCTCTCCTGTGCTGCCTTTTGGATTCAGAAGCTGATTTGCAGGCGGTCTTCTGGCCTATGGGTCAGCTTCCACAAAGCAAATGTGGCAGTTCCTGGCAAACAGACCATGCAGCCGATGACAGAGGGGTAAGTAGCTACTTGGTAACCAGTGCACATTGTCCTAGAATTAGAGCAGAGAGAGAGTGAATTCCTGAAGACTTGCACCTTTAAAAAGAAATTTTATGCCAAGTTCATTTAAATCACTCCCCTTCCCTTACACACTCTGCAGTGGGTTTATTGGTGAACCTTTCCCCCCATGCCCTCCCCCCAAAAAAAGATATGGTCAAGTCCTAATCCTCAAAAACCTGTGAGTATGCCCTTATTTGGAAATAGTCTTTGCAGATGCAATTAAGTTAAGGATCTTAAAATGAGATAATCCTGATTTAGGAGGAGCATTAAATCCAATGACTCTTGTTTTTATAAGAGAAAGGCGAGGGAGAGACTTGAGATACACAGATTTGGAGACACAGGGAAAAAGGCCGTGTGGAGACAGAGGCAGAGTTTAAAATAATGCTGCCATAAACCAAGGAACACCAGGAAAATACATTGAAATCAGTCTATTTATTTAAAAAAATATATCTTTTAAGCCACTTTAGGGGACAGGGATTTTAAACAATTTCTAATGTGCATAGAATAATACAGTGATCAGCATATATCCACCATCCATCACCCTGACTTCAGAATTATCAATTTGACAATCTTTTTTTTCACATACAGTGCTTGTAACATCGAGTCAGTTCCTCTGTTTCTTATTTGTGTGCTTCTTCCTCCTCACTGTCATCTCCAAAACAGTAATGCCTGGAAATGTACTAGTTCCTGGATGACCCTTGAACACTTATTGACAGATGTGGGACATGGAAGTGTAACTCCTATGTATTGGGTCCAGAAATCTCAAAGGTTTCATTTGTACTCCTGACTTCTGCTGCAGAATTTTTTAAAGTGACCTTAGGTAGGACAATCCAGGGATTTTTCAAACAATGTGCAATGAAAATTTTTAAAACATGCAATACCTGACTATTTAGTTCAGGGGCATTGATTTCTTTTCTCTTAGATTATCAAATTAAAAAATTATAACAGCCAACACAATATCTGTCCAGTGTAAATGAATCTAAATTATACCTATTTTTTGTCACATCAGCAAAAAATATATTTTTTGGTGTGTGGCAGAATTTTAGTAATTAGTTTATGTGTGCCAATAGTTGAAAAAGGTTAAAAATCACTGAAGCAATCCATAAAATCCCACCTGTACTCCCAGTCCCTGGATCTCATCTCTCTGGGTGGCAGTGGGTGTAGCAAATTAACATAATAGGCCCAGGAATCTTTGCCTCCAGATGTGCTTTGGGGGACTTTACTTGCTAAGACCCTATTGTATTACTAGTAGCCCTGCGCACGAATTCGTGTGCCAGTAGCTCACCAGTAGCTCTCCACCCACTACCCTGCCCTCCTGTAGCTCCCCCCGCCCCCCACACTTCACCACCCCCATCATAGCTTGATGCCCTGTCCCCTCCTGTAGCTCTGCACCACCCGCCACCTGCTTGTAGCTTGATGCCCCACCCTCCTGCTGATCCATGATCCAGTCGTTACGTGGTTGGTTATTACGCTTCACAGCATAATGGCCATTTGCATATTACATCTTTATTATATAGGGTATTGCAATAATTCCTAACACAAGAGCATTTCATTTGTATTTTGATATGTACCTCTAAAATTTAAGGACTCTTAAAAATATATTACTATTATTACACCTAAATATGACAATAAAATTTCTTATTACATAAAATAGCAGTGTTCTAATATACAATTAGCTCATAAATATAATTGCTTAGTAGTTTGATTCACTTGCTATACAAATAAAGTGTTCACATTACATTTTATTTGAAATGTCTTATCTCTCTTAATATAGAGATTTTGTTCCATCTTTCTCTGTTTTCCTTTTTCTTTGATATTTGTTTGTTAGTAAAACATTGTCATTTTTTTTTAGACTTTCCAAGTTTGGATTTAGCTGATCAAATCTTCATGGTGTTTTTTTTGGCATATTTGTGTAGCCCTTGTATCTTGTGTTTGTTGGTATCTGAATGTAAAAACTTGATCAGATTCAGCTGTGATATTTTTGTTAAATCTCTTTCATTGGTGGCCATGTGTCTTTTTATTAAGAGACATATAATTTTGTTTCTCGTTCTGCTATTTAGTGGTCATTAATAAATAATGTCTCCATCCATTAATATTTCAGGGACTGAAAAATGGTGCTACTTTGTCTCCCCTTTTTATTTTTTTAAGAACAGTAAACACCTTTATTACATGAGCTAAGATAGAAGGGAGGAGGAATTATTTGCCTTTCCTGGGCCTTGATTTTCCTCAGCTAGTACTCCAGCTTCTTGCCCTCTAGCACATGGCCACCTCCTGGGTCGCGCTGGCCTGGTCTTGAAGTGATGCACACAAGAAGTTCGCCCTGCTGGGACTGCTCCTCCAGAAGACGGCTGATTGTGGCATTCTTTTTCTTTTTCATCATCATATTTCTTCTGAAATGTTGTTTTTTAATCATTTTTTAAGATCTCTTTCTCTTCAGGTCAGCTTGGGCCCATCTTGTGGCGAAGGGGCAGTGCATAGTGAAACTGGCTGTGCTGGCAATGAACATGGTGCAGTTCTTTACCAGGGTCTTGGTGCAGATCAGTTAGTCACTGGATGCATTGTAGACATCAGTAATCCTTGTTTTGTGTGCACAACACTCAGAGCTGCAGGAGAAGTTGCTTGTTAGAGTTATTTTGAGACATTTCCATGGCTTGACACCAGCTGGAAAGACTTTGTTTCTTTTAATGTGTTTTTTATTTATTACCTGGATTAATTCTAGTAAGACAAATACTCATCCTGTCTTTGTAAGATTATGAATTCATTAATTTAAATGAACTTAATGTGCTTTCTCCATTACAGTGATTATCCTTTTTGTCCATTCTTGTGGCCAATGACAGCCCAGCCAAATTGACTGGTGAGTCCTTTTGGTATGACTGGAGTAGATTGATTGATTATTTATTTATTTATTTATTTATTTATTTATTTATTTTTGCCAAGAGTTATGAGCTTCCAAAGTCATCTTGTATGCATTCAGCTCCATATTTAGAATGGACATTTTCCCAACTAGGCCTTATTAACTTTTATGCAACTGGAGGTCTTTAATTTGATGCCTTATCAGTAAGTGCAGGTAGGATTCCTTTTTTAAGATGAAATATATCATGAGTTTAACTGATTCTTTCAATTACAGTTCAAAACTACTGAATTTATTTTAAGCAATTCTAACTTTAATTTAAATATTATTTCTGCCACACAGAGATACCAATTCCCAATAATCTAGCAATGATAGAATGAGGATATCACATAACTGCTCAGTTGCTTTATTCCACAAAATATTAAAAAAAAAGTTTACAATGACAATTACAATTTTCACCAACAATATGATTATGGAAATCAGTGTAAGTTTCTTGGTAGTAAATTGCTATATCAAAGACTCTTTAAATAGCTAATCTCTGGGTGCTAATGCCACCAAGTTTCACAATTTTGTTTATTTGTTCATTGTTATTTGTCATATGCTTTTCTATTTTCAGGATTAAAAAAAATAGTTGTATCCAGAGATGTCTAGCTCCTATTTCTTTGCCCTTAATGCTATACTCTCACTCTATGTTGTTTTTTCATTCCACTATTAGTCAAATATAAACATATATATATATTCATATACTATTCTTTCTTAGATAAACAGTGATATAATATTCTCACTTTTCTCTACCTTGCCTTTTTTTTCTTCTAGTGATAAATCTAAGAAATTAATCTAGGGTACTATATGGAAATATCCTTATTCATTTTTGCAGTAGAGTTGTGGAGACTACCTTAACTTATTAAGCAAGTCCTATATTGATAGATATTTAGGTTATTCCAAATTTTTTGCTAATATGAAACAGTCCTTTAATAAATAACCTTGTACATATTCCTTTACCTATTATTGCCTGTATATCTTTGGGACATTGCAAGAGATGGGATTATTTAGTCAAAGGCCAAATGAATCAGTTATTTCAGTAGATATTAAATATTTCTTCATAACATTTGTACCAATTTAGGCAAGCATGTTTTTGTCTACTTAAAAATAAATCTCTTTGAGTGTCTTTATTTTAGGTGAAACAAGATGTTATATTTTCTTTACTTCAAATAAATGAGTTAAGCTTATTTACATGTATCGATATGATTAATATACGTAGCTTTAGCTCTGTCTTATTATGTTATACTAGAGGTCCGGTGCATGAAATTAGTGCATGTGTATGTGGGGGGGTGTGGTGTCTGTCAGCCCGGCCTGCACCCTTTCCAATCTGGGACCCCTTGGGGGATGTCCAACTGCCAGTTTAGGCCCGATCCCACACTAAACGGGCAGTCAGACATCCCTCTCACAATCCAGGACTGCTGGCTTCTAACCGCTCACCTGTCTGCCTGCCTGATTGCCCCCTATCCAATCCCCTGCCAGCCTGATTGATGCCTAACTGCTTCCTTCCCAGCCCTATCATTCCCAACTGCCTTCCCCTGCCAGCTTGATGGCCCCCAACTCCCTCCCTGCCAGCCTGGTCTCCCCTAACTGCCCTCCTCTGCCAGCCTGGTTGTCTCTAACTGCCCTCCCCTGCAGGCCTGGTTGCCACTAACTGCCCTCCCCTGCTGGCTGGTTCACCCCCAACTGCCCGCCCCTGCCAGCCATCTTGTGGTGACCATCTTGTGGTGGCCATCTTGTGACGAGATGGGGGTGGCCATCTTGTGATGACGTGGGGGTGGCCATCTTGTGGGGGCCATCTTGTGACAATGTCTCGGTGGCTATCTTGTGACAACGTCACGCGACTCCACCTACGCTTTCATTATATAGGATGAATATGTTTTGTCTAGTTCTGACCATTGAACTAAATAGAACACCCAGTGCTTTAGAATATAATAAAAAGTTTCCACAGACATTTTGTCAGTTATAACCATTTTTGAGTGAACACTTTTTTTAGAATTTCTTGTTGCAAAAGCAAGCTAATTTAACCAAATATTCTGTATGATAAAGCTCATGGGACTAGAGTCACAGTACTTTTCAATGCCACACTGAGTATAAATCTACTTGCTAATATACTGCATAAAAGAGAGAAAGATGCTATGGGTTGACAAGAAGAAGTTGTGAGCTGTCCCTAAGTACTCTCAACCTACTGTAGGTTAAAACTCTTCTTCCATCTGATTTTCATATTTCTGTTTCAACTATTGCATGTAGCAATGTCAAGAGCAGCCGTCAAACAGGAGTTTTCACTTGGTTGCTGTATTTCACTGTGAGGCTGATTTCATGATTCATATTTTGGTCCAAAAGGATCCATATTGAATGACTCTAGGCACAGATTATCTTTGTCATCAGATACATTTACTGCCTGATATGTATGACTTATCCCTGGCTGGATGTAATATTTGTTACAACTGGGACTTCTTACTTTGACTTGGTATTTGATGGATGAGATTACTTCTGTTCTGCAGCTGTACTTTGTGCAATCAGAAAGTTTCTTTGAATTCAGTGTTTTAAAAACAGTTGTGCCCTGACCGGTTTGGCTCAGTGGATAGAGCGTCGGCCTGCGGACTCAAGGGGCCCAGGTTTGATTCCAGTCAAGGGCATGTACCTTGGTTGCGGGCACATACCCAGTAAGGGAGTGTACAGGAGGTAGCTGATCGATGTCTCTCTCTCATCGATGTTTCTGACTCTATCCCTCTCCCTTCCTCTCTGTAAAAAAATCAATAAAATATATTTTTAAAAAAAGAGTTGTGATTTTCATTGTGTTCTACAACATTTGAAAAGGAAAATAGACCCTTTGTACTGTTTCTGTTTTTTTCCCAACCATTTTGATACAAATACATACATGCAGATGTATAACTTATATGATTGGATATTTTCAGTACACTTTTCTCCCATTATTTCATTATGTTTCTCACCTTTCTGGAAACTGATATGTGGAATTTCAGTAAAATAAAAATAATAAAATAGCTTCTAGTGTAGGAAACAAATATGATAAGTAGGGTTCAACTGCCATTTACTGAGTTTTGAAATTGTCTTTAGGGAAGTGTAATGATTAAAAGTAACAGAAAAAAATGTTATTCTGGTCAGTTTACATAAGATAACTTCAATATTGTTATTGGTTAATTAAAAATTCTTTCATAAATGTGTCTTTTGAATATTCTTGTTGATATGGTGCCTCTCTGTAGACAAACTGACCTAATAAATATGCTAACAATTTGAAGAGTTTGATGTTAAGAATTGATGGGGAGTGGGAAAGTAGGGAAAGGAGTAATTGATGATGGGTGGTCCAGGAACCCACCTCAATAGTTGATAAAATAATTTGAATATCTCAGGTAAGAGACAGAGAGAAATCAGTGAGGACAATTGTGTATATATTTATAGCTCTTGACATTTGTGAGATGGTAGGGGGGAGTTTACATGAAATAATTGACATTTTGCTGGCATAATAAGTGGACAAAGAGACTAAGTTCCCTTTTATCTACTTAGTAGAGGCCCAATGCATGGATTTGTGCACCAGTGAGGTCCCTCGACATGGCCTGAGGGGATCAGGCTAAAACCAGCAGTCCAACATCTCCCAAGGGATATAGTAGTGAGTGAAATAGCAAGTGGCTGGGGAGGAGCCCGAGCCCAGGCTGGGTGCCACACAGCTCCTGATCATCCTGGCCCCGCTGCTCCTGCCACTGCTGCTGCTCAGTAGGCTTGCTGCTGCTCCACTGTGGTCTCCGTGTGCCTGTGCTAGGGCAACACCAGAGCTCCCATGACCAAGAAGGGGCCATGGGCTCACACCCAGTCAGTCCCAATGCCGGTCCCAATCCTGGTCCAGATGGAGGAGGGATGCACAGGGGGAGTGTCTGCGGGAGAGGCTCATGCAGCCATAGTGGCGCTCACCAGCCGTGAGCCCAGCATCTGGCACCTGTTGGTCAGCTGAGTGGTGCTCCCACTATGGCAGCACACTGACCACCAGGGGGCAGCTCCTGCATTGAGTGTCCCCCTGGTGGTCAGTGCACATCATATTGACTGGTTGAATGGTCGAACAGTCGAACAGTCACTTAGGATTTTATATATAGAGACTAGAGGCCCAGTGCATGAAATTCGTGCATGGGGGAGAGGTCCCCTGAGCCCAGCCTGCACCCTCTCCAATCCGAGATCCCTCGGGGGGCATCCCTCGCACAATCCTGGACTGCTGGCTCCTAATCACTCACCTGCCTGCCTGCCTGATTGCCCCTAACTGCCCCCCCTGCTGGCCTGGTTGCCCCTAACTTCCCCCCGCTGAAGGCCAGGTCGCCCCCAACTGCCCCCTCCCTGCTGGCCTGCTTGCCTCCAACTGCCCCGTTTGCTGGCATGGTCACCCCTAACTGCCCCCCATGCAGGCCTGGTCACCCCCAACTTCCCCCCCCACCAGACTAGTCACCCCTCACTGCCCCCCTGACAGCCTAATTGACCCCAACTGCCCCTCCTGCCAGACTGGTCACCTCCAACTGCACCTCCCCTACCAGCCTAGTCACCCCTAACTGACCCCCCCCACCAGCCTGGTCACCCCTTACTTCCCCCCCATCAGCCTGGTTGCCCCCAACTGCCCCCCCCCTGCCAGCCTGGTCACCCCACACAGCCTGCTGTTCAGTCGTTTGGTCGCCCCTCACTAACTCCCCTGCTTGCCTGGTTGTAGGCAGCCATCTTGTGAAGACATGATGGTCAATTTGCATATTACCTCTTTATTATATAGGATTATTGCTACTTCATTCTAGAATTAGAAAAACAGTATATCATAGAATTTTGGCCAAGAAAGTTATCTATGTTCCCTGATAAAAGGAACAATTATTTTGAGACATGACATTATCATATGAAATCTTTATTAATATTATCAAGAATAAATAGTGTGATTGCTTAAATATAGTCCATTTTGGTGTTCAACAGCTTTTGTACACATTTTCTTTGCTTTTTTAAAAAATCCTCACCTGAGGATATGTTTTTATTGATTTTAGAGAGAGAGGAAGGGGGAGAGAGAGGGAGAGAATTATTAATATGAGACAGAGACATCAAAAGTTGCCTCACATACACACCCAAACTGGGGATCACACCTGCAACCTAGGTATGTTCCCTGACTGGGAATGGAACCCAAATATTTTGGTATATGTGATGATGCTTCAACCAACTGAGGCACCTGACAATGGTGGAGACATTTTCTTATATTGAGACTAGAGGCCTGGTGCATGAAATTCGTGCATGGAGGGGTGTGTCCCTCAGCCCAGCCTGCACCCTGTCCAATCTGGGATCCTTCGAGGGATGTCCAACTGCCCGTTTAGGCCTAATCCTAAACAGGCAGTCGGACATCCCTCTCACAATCCAGGACTGCTGGCTCCCAACTTCTCACCTGCCTGTCTTCCTGGTTGCTCCTACTGCTTCTGCCTGCCAGCCTGATCACCCCCTAACCATTCCCCTGCCAGCCTGATTGATGCCTAACTTCTCTCCTGCCAGCCTGATTGCCCCTAACTGCCTGCCCCTGGAGGCCTGGGTCCCCCCCAACTGCCCATCCCTGCAGGCCCGGTTGCCCCCAACTTCCCTCCTCTGCTAGCCTGGTCACCCCTAACTGCCCTCCCTTGCAGGCCTGGGCCCTCCCAACTGCCCTCCCCTGCTAGCCATCTTGTGGTGGCCATCTTGTGTCCACATGGGGGCAGCCATCTTGTGTGTTGGAGTGACAGTCAATTTGCATATTACTCTTTTATTAGATAGGATATTACGTACTTTCTCATACCTTCCCAATCTAAATTCTAGTCCTGCTATCTGGAGAAATTCAATGTAAATTCAGACTACCTTTGGAATACAGGGAAGTCCTTCAAATATCCGAAGATAAATATTAAGTAAGTCCTATATCCCCACCCACCCACCCACTCCATTCTCTCTGTAGGTAACACATTCCTCAAGACAACCTTACCTGTATCAAAACAAATTTTTAATATATGACATCCCAATCAGACACAATATTTAAGTTGCTGACAAATCTAGCATTTGGTTAATCTACTTTATCTTTAAATTTGGACACCTTATTTTCATTTAATCATTTATTATTTTGCACTGAGTCATAATGCTAATTTCTTTCATATTTTTAGTCAATAAAAACTTTAGGCATTTTAAAATATAAACTATGTTTTGTTAAGCTTTCTTAAACATCTATCTATATATAATAGCCTATATATATAAAGGCTAGGTGTCCATCTGACTGATAGCTATGAAGCACACTGAGCACCAGGGGGAAGACACTCAACGTAGGAGCTGCCAGGACATGCACTGGCCATTTAAAAATAAACAGCACCACGGACCTGAATCCGACAAACCAACACTCATCATCCCCCAAATAAGACACAGGCCCTGCCGCCACCCTGGAGTAACAGCCCACCAAATCCCAGCCAACATTGCCAAAATGCCATGGCTCAAAATGCAGACCACGGCCCAGTCCAGCCCAGAAATGGTTGCTGTGGGTGCCGGTTACTGACATCACATAGCAACTCCTGGTTTCCTCTCCCTAGTGGCTAGCCTCCTTGGAGTTTCTTCAGCCCAGGAACACGACTTGCTTCATAGCCAGGTGCAAACATTTTCACACTTTATCCAAATGTTTGTGAAGCATTTTCCCATGCCTCATCTCATTTGATCCTCACAGAAGTCCTGGAGTAGGTAGATATGAGACTTGTTGGAATCCTATTTTCTTTTCATTAGCCAAAAAACAGAATTTTAGAAAGTTTAGAAACTTGACCCAATTAAAAAGAAGAAATGGTGGAGCTTGAAAATGACTTTAGGGTTTCTCACTGCACAGAATATAGTCAAACACTGCTACAGTTAAAATATTTTACCCTTTGTTCTCCCTGCGTGATCTACAATAATAATCTGCTTTTTGTTGATATTTACTCCTGTGTTGCTGACAATTACCTGAAAGAGAAGTTGGGGTGCCTCACTGGGCTGGAAAAAGTTTAGCTACATCAGAAAGCAGGTCTAATTAAGCATGTTTATTCTACATCTATAAAAGGCTAAGTTGACTCGCACATGTGCAATACATATAAAGCTCTTCCTGGTGCCAATCGCACGCGTGTGTTTCCATCTGTCATTGTCGATCGTGAATTTGGTTGACACTTCTATTATAGAGAAGTGGAAAATAGTGATATTAAAATATTTATTCTAATTAATTTCCTTTCAATGTGCATGAATCTGTACACTGGTCACTAGTAAAATTGATTCTTTGAGTCCACTTGCAGAATAGTTATTTTGGTTAAATTGATTTTTGTTAATTTGGTCCCATCATTTACCCTGCCATTTTTATTTTTGAACTTGGATAATATTACTAGTTGCATTAGTTAATCCTCACAGATTTAGGTCACCTGAAAATTTAATCATAATTTTTCTTTCTATATCTCAGGCAGGAACAAGAATACTGGCTGGCTCAGGGTCAAGGACAGAGTACAAAGCTATGCCATTACTATAAGAATACTAGAGGACTGGTGCATGAAATTCATGCACTGGGGAGGGGGTGTCCCTCAGCCCAGCCTGCACCCTCTTGAAGTCCAGGAACCTTCAGGGGATGTCCGCCTGCTGGCTTAAGCCAACTCCCCACCGGGAGCTGGCTAAGCTGGCAGTTGGACATCCCTCTCTCAGTCTGAGGCTTCTCACTCCTTACCACCAGCCTGCTCGCTGCTCCTTACCGCTGAGCTCACTGCTCCTTAGTGCTGCTGTGGAGGTGGGAGAGGCTCCCACCACCGCTGCTGCACTCACCAGCCATGAGCCCACCTTCTGGCTGAGTGGTGCTTCCCCTGTGGGAGCTCACTGACCACCAGGGGGCAGCTCCTGTATTGAGTGTTTTCCCTCTGGTTGTCAGTGTGCATCATAGCGACTGGTCGTTCTGCCTTAATGGTCACTTAGGCTTTTATTATATAGACTAGAGGCCCAGTGCACAAAATTCATGCATGGGGGGGTGTCCCTCAGCCCAGCCTGCACCCTCTCCAATCAGGGACCCCTTGGGGGATGTCCAACTGTGGTTTAGGCCTGATCCCACAGCAATTGGGCCTAAAGCGGCATTCGGACATTCCTCTCACAATCTGGGTCTGCTGGCTCCTAACCACTCACCTGCCTTCCTGCCTGATTGCCCCTAATTGCCTCTGCCTGCCTGCCTGATCACCTCTCTGCATGCCTGCCTGATCGCCTTTAACTGCCCTCCCCCACTGGTCTGATCTCATTCCCAACTGCCCTCCCCTGCTGGCCTGTATGCCCCCAACTTCCCTCTCCTGCCGGTCTGATCTCGCCCAGTCTCTGCCTCTCTTTGTTTTTCTCAGCAGTCCTCCAGGTCTCCCTGCCTCCCTGTGTCCCTCTTCCTCTTCTTGGCTGGTATGGGGTGGAGCCAGTGGGGGCTGGTCCACCCTCTGCCAGCCCTCCCTTCCATCCAGGACTCTTCAGGCCCAGTCTGTTTTGTCTCCTCATTTTGAGAGAGGCTCTGAGAGCAAGCTGGGAGAGAGGTAAAGAAAGGGAGAAAAGGCTGTGAGCTGGTGGGTGATTGTGTGTATGTGCGTGTATGCGGTTGTGAGTGAGTGTGAGTGCCAGCCCTGCCTCCCCTGTCTCTGTCTCCACTGCCACAAGTCCCCACCCATCAGAGCCTGCTGTGCGCACAGCCTGCGCGAACGGTTGAGTCTCTGGTCATTGCAGATGTGATGGACCCAGGGTTTTTATATATCTACACTAATAAAAGAGAAGCATGCAAATTGACCATCACTCCACTACACCCACCAGACAATAAGGAGAAAGTATGCAAATTAACCCAACAAAGATGGTGGCGGCCATGGAGCTGGAGAGAGCAGGATGCTTGGATTGCCCCTGGCAATGGAGGAAGCCAAGCTTCCCGCCCACCCTGGCTGGCCCTGGCCTCCATTCAAGGCTACAAAGTTTCAATTATAGAAGATAAATAAATCCCAGATACCTGCTTCCAGCCAGCCCTGGCCTCCGCTCAAGGAGGCGCTGGAAAAAAAAAAAGGAAAAAAGGAGGGGCTGGGAGCCTGGATCTCCTGGGGGTGTGGCCAGCCTGAAAACAGCCCGCAGCCCCTCACCCAGGCTGGCCACGCCCCCCAGTGGGGACCCTCACCCCAATGGGGCATGGCTGGCCTGCAAACCACCACAGGCCCCTCACCCAGGCCGCCCCATGCCCCAAGGGAACCCCCACCCTGATCTGGGACACCTTTCAGGACAAACCAACCAGCCCCCACCCGTGCACCAGGCCTCTATCTATACTAATAAAAGGGTAATATGCTAATTAGACTGGGAGACATTCCAGGAGACCTTCCAGACGTTCTTCCATTCTTCTGGACAAAGCCATGGTGGCGGGGCTGAGGTAGAGGTGGTTAGAAGCCAAGAGGGGAGGGCATTTGTGGGTGATCAGGCCAGGATAGGACAGCAGTTGTGGGTGATCAGGCTGGTGGGAGGTGGGGCTGTTGGGGGTAAGCAGACCAGAACGGGGGCCAGTTGGGGGCAAGCAGGCCATCAGTGGGGGTCAGTTGGAGGTGATCAAGACAGCAGAGGGGGCAGTTTGGAGTGAGCAGGCCAGCAGGGGGCAGTTGGGGGCAAGTAGGCCAGTGGGGAGGGAAGGTGAGGGCGAGCAGGCCAGCAGGGGGGGCAGTTGTCAGTGAGCAGGCTGGCGGGGGGAGCATTTGGGGGCAAGCAGGCAGGCAGGCAGGCAGGTGAGCGGTTAGGAGCCAGCAGTCCTGGATTGCAAGAGGGATGTCTGACTGCTGGTTTAGGCCCAATCCCTGTAAACTGGCAGTAGGACATCCTTCGATGGGTCCCAGATTGGAGAGGGTGCAGGCCGGGCTGAGGGACGCCCCCCCCCCCCCCCGTGCACGAATTTCGTGCACCAGGCCTCTAGTAAGGATATAAAAGCACAGTGACCTAAATGGCAGAATGACCAGAACAACCAGTGACTATGATGCACACTATTGCAGCCAACCAGCCTGATCCAGGCCCCAATCAGTCCCCAATTCCAGCCGGCTCAGCCCCTGATTGGCCTCAAACACTCCAATCATGGGAGTGGCCGGCCACCAACCACCCTTGGCCCCTCCCCCTGGCCAGCCCTGCCCCCGATCAGCCCCCTCCCACCCCAATTGGCGATGGGGATGGCCAGCCAACCACCCACAGCCCCTCACCCCTGCAAGCCTGGTCCAATGGTACCCCATCAGGGCAGTCCAGCTGGATCCCACCCATGCACGGATATTTGCACCAGGCCTCTAGTAACATTATATTAACTTACTAGAGGCCTGGTGCATGAAATATCCATGCATGGAGGGGTGTCTGTGTCCCTCAGCCCAGCCTGCACCCTCTCCAATCTGGGACCCCTCAAGGGATGTCCAACTGTTTGTTTAGGCCCGATCGGGATCGGGCCTAAACGGGCAGTTGGACATCGCTCTCACAATCCAGGACTGCTGGCTCCCAACTGCTCACCTGCCTGTCTGCCTGATTGCCCCCAACCACTTCCCTGCCAGCCTGATCGACACCTAACTGCTCCCCTGCCCACCAATTGCTCCTAACTGCCCTCCCCTGCTGGCCTGGTCACCCCTAACTGCCCTCCCCTGCAGGCCTGACCACCTCCAACTGCTCTCCCTTGCAGACCTAGTCCCTCCCAACTACCCTCTCTTGCTGGCCTGATCGCCCACAACTGCCCTCCCCTGCTGGCCATCTTGTGGGGCCATCTTGTGTCCACATGGGGGAGGCCATCTTTTACCACATATGGGAGGCCATCTTGTGTGTTGGAGTGATGGTCAATTTGCATAGTAACTCTTTATTATATATGATATTAACTTTATGTATATAAGAAAATGCTGCCCTAACCAGTTTGGCTCAGTGGATAGAGTGTCAGCCTGCGGACTGAAAGTTCCCAGGTTTGATTCCGGTCAAGGGCATGTACCTTGGTTGCAGACACATCCCCAGTAGGGGATGTGCAGGAGGCAGCCGATCGATGTTTCTCTCTCATCGATGTTTCTAACTCTCTATACCAGTCCCTTCCCCTCTGTAAAAAAGCAATAAAATATATAAAAAAGAAAATGCTTTTCCTTATATATTTTATAAAATATTTTTGTTCCAATGTACAATATTATATTAGTTTCAGATGTACAAACTAGTGATTAGGCACTTATGTAACTTACAAAATGACCACCTTGATAAATCTAGTACCCATCAGATACCACATATACTTATTACAATACTAGAGGCCCGGTGCATGAAATTCATGCAAGGGCCTTGGCCCTTGCAGCCCTGGCTGCCTCAGCCCTCACAGCCCTGGCTGCCTCAGCTCTCCCAGCCCCGGCTGCCTCAGCCCTCTCAGCCCTGCCTCTTTGTTGCCCCAGTTGCCTCGTGGCTTCACAGCCCCGCCCCCTGCCCACTGGTCATTCTGGAAGGTTGTTCTGGAACTTCATTACGGAAGGTCATTCTGGAAGGTTGTTCTGCCTTCTGGTCTAATTAGCATATCAGCTCTTTATTATATAGGATTATTTACTGTATTCCTTATGCTGTACTTTATATCCCTACAACTATTCTGTAACTACCAACTTTTTCTTTTTAATCCCTTTACCTATTCCACCTAACCCCCCTCTTACCTGGCAACCTTCAAAATGTTGTCTGTTTCTGGTATGCTTATTCATTTATTTTGTTTTTTAGATTCCAGATATGAGCCATGCTGGCCAGGCTAACCTTTGTTTTTAAAGCCTATTTTGTTTGGTATAAGTATTGCTACCTCAGCTTTTTTTTTTTTTTTTTTTTTTTTCCATTCTTATGAAATATCCTTTTCATCCCTTTTGTTTCAATCTATGTGTGTCTTTAGATCAAAAGTGAGTCTCTTACTGGGTTAAATGGGAGTTCCACTTTCAGATTTTTGAGGAAACTCCGTACTGTTCTCCACAGTGGCTGCACCAGTCTGCATTCCCACCAGCAGTGCACGAGGGTTCCTTTTTCTCCACATCCTCGCCAACACTTGTCATTTGTTGATTTGTTGATGATAGCCATTCTGACAGGTGTGAGATGGTATTGCATTGTCATTTTGATTTGCATCTCTCGGATAATTAGTGACTTTGAGCATGTGGAACTCCCATTTAACCCAGTAATCCCACTCCTAGGAATATATCCTAAGAAACTAGAAACACCAATCAGAAAGGATATATACACCCCTATGTTCATAGCAGCACAATTTACAATAACTAAGATTTGGAAACAGCCTAGGTGCCTGTCAGCAGATGACTGGATCAGAAAACTATGGTACATCTACACAATGGAATACTATGCTGCCATAAAAAAGAAGGAATCATTACCATTTGTAGGCATCTGGATGGAATTAGAGAACATTATGCTAAGTGAAATAAGCCAGTCAATGAAAGAAAAATACCACATGATCTCACTCATTTGTGGATAATAAAAAACATTATAAACTGATGAACAAAAAGATAGATACAGAGGCAGTAAAGCATCAAACAGACTGTCAAATTACAGCGGGAAGGTTAGGGAGAGGTGGGGGAAATAAGAGATCAACCGAAGGACTTACATGCATGCATATAAGAATAACCAATGGATGCAGGACATTGGGGGGTGAGGGCATGTATGGGAGTGGGGTGGGGGGGGCAATGGTAAGATATGTACACATATAATACCTTAATAAAAAAAAAAGTGAGTCTCTTGTACACAACATATATAAGGGTCTTATTTTGTTATTCCTTCAGCCACCATATGTATTTTAATTGGGGCATTTAATCCATTTGCATTTAAAGTAGTTGTGGATAGATACGTATTTATTGCAATTTTATTCATATTTTCATAGTTCTTTCTTCTTTTTTATTGTTGATACTATTACAGATGTCTCCTATTTCTCCCTCCATCCTTCACACACTTGGCCCTCCTCCACCTGGCAACCCACCTTCACCCCCTTCACCACATTGTTGTCTGTGTCCATGGGCTATGCATATATGCATACATGTTGTTTTTGTAATACTGGTTTGGTGGTGATGAATTTCTTTAGCTTTTTCTTATCTGAGAAGATCTTTTTTTCTTTTTTGTTAATCCTCACCAGAGGATATATTTTTTTCCATTGATTTTTAGACAGGGTGGAAGAAAGGGGAGAGACAAAGAGAGAAACATCAATGTGAAAGAGATACATTGATTGCTTGCTTCCTGCATGTGCCCTGACCGAGGCCTGGGATTGAGCCTACAACTGAGATACGTGCCCTTGACCAGAATAAAATCTGAGACTCTTCAGTTCATGCATTTATGCTCTAATCACTGAGCCAAACTGGCTAGGACTCTGAGAAGATCTTTATCTGTCCTTACATTCTAAATGATAGCCTTGTTGGGGAGAGTGAACTTGGTTGTAGGTGCTTGCTTTTTATCATTTTAAAGATTTCATGTTAATTCTGTCCTACAAAGTTTCTGTGGAGAAACCAGCTAATGGTCTTATGGGAGTTCCCTGGCAGGTAATTTAAGATTCTCTCTTTGTCTTTAACCTTCGGCATTTTAATTATTATGTATCTCGGTCTGGGCCTCTTTGGGTCATCTTGTTTGGGACTCTGCACTTCTGGAACTTGTATGGTTATTTCTTTCACTATGTTAGGTAAGTTTTCCAAGATTGTTTTCTCAGACAGGTTTTAAATTCCTTGCTTTCTCTCTTTTCCTTCTGGCACACTCATGATACAAATTTTTGTACACTTGAAGTTGTCCCAGAGGCTCCTTAAATTACCCTAATTTTTTTATTATTTTATTTTATGTATTTTATTTTATTTTGCTGTTGTATGGATACTCTTTCCTTAACTTCCTAATTGCTGATTTGATCCTTTGAGTAATCTATTCTACTGTTCCTTTCGGTATGTCCCTGATAACTTATGAGCTGCTGTCCCAGTGTTGGAGCTCAAAAAAGTTTAGTTTGAATAAGTCTGTGAGCAGGCCCTTTAAGAGTAATGCCTGGGATTCCAAGAGAACTCTATCCCACTCAGACTCAATACCTGTTGGTTTTTAGAGCCAGAAGTTATGGGGACTTCTCTTCCTGACACTGGAATCCTGGGCTGGGGAACGTGTTGTTGGGCTGGGTATTCTCACTCCTCAGGGGACTCCTCTGTATCCAAGATATACCTCCCAATTTTTATCCTCCACATGTGTGCTGGAATAGCCCACTCTTGTCTCCACAGATCCTATCAGTCTCAATGTGGCTTCTTCTTTACATTCTTAGTTATAGGATTTCTGCTCAGCTAGATTCCAGGTGGTTCTCTGTGATGGTTGTTCTGTAGTTTAATTGTAATTTTGATGTGGTTATGAGAAGATGCGTTTTCCACATTTACCTACTCTGCATTTTATCCTAAAATTGAGAATTAAGAAAATTTTAAAAAGTATTTATTTTAACTCATTTAGCATAAAATAAAACCTCATAAAAAACAATCATTTTTTATGAGAAACAACTATATTTTTAAAACAAAACAATGTGACAAGGGTAGCATTGTTTTACATTTTGAAAGTCTCTTTAATTTTTTATCCAAGTAGCTGTGATATTACCCATCATATAGTTTTGGAAAATGCAAATGTTTACTTGTGGGATAAGAATAAAAAAGACAAATAACACTTTAATATCATTTCAAAACTAGCTGTACCTCATGGATCCACTGAAAGCATCGAGGGGATTTTCAGGAGTCCTGGATCACTGCTGCTCTATGGGAAGATGAAACTATAGAAGGAGTGGAGTACCTATCACCATATGGAAATCCATGTTCTACAAAGACTACCAGTATTGGACTGAGACATGAGAGAGAAAGACACTGCTCTTATGTTAAGGCACTAAGGTTGGGAATTTTATATATTAGAGTTGCTAGAATTGCCCTGTCTAGAACAGAAATCTACACAGAATCCTAATTTTGATATAGAAAAATTTAGTCATTTTAATGATACTTTTCCAGAAATCAGCCATTTTTATTCCTACAAAACATACTCATTAAAATCCAGCAAATGAAAACTAACATACAATACTCATAGTAGATATTTTGGATTTAACAGGATTTATTTAGTTGGGAAACAAATTTTAACAGGAAAACTGAAGACATTGAGTCTATTATGAGATGGCCATGGGAACATACTACTACTTTCTAAGTATAAAACTTTATTTAGTTGGAAACTAATAATACTGTGTGTATGTGTGGTGATGGTAGAATGACAGAGAAGAGGCTGGAATTGCAGTATCTTGAATTTGGATTAAACAATAGAAATGATGACATGAACACTATTGTTTTGAGACAAGAAATTGAGCTATTTTGAGCTCTAGAAAATGTTAATCTTTAGATAGATGAGTAAAGATGTGCCAATGGTTATAGAAAGAACATCAAGTATGTGAGTATATCATCATATTGTAGTGATAATAAATGCAAAATAACAATGCTTTTTAGTTGGGAATTATTGTTATGATCCTTCCCAGGAGGGTATGAGGAAGAAAATAGAATCCTTATTTTTTTAATCTATGAAATTTATCATCCGTGAGGGGGGTGAATTTATTTGGTGTCCTTTCTAGATCTGTGTTCCAAATGATTTCTTGAACTTATTTGGTATAAATACTTGTAAAGCATTATGTAAGTTTGTCTGGCATCTATTTGTTAAGGGAAAACATTTTCTTTCTAATAGCTGGTCTTAATACTATGAAAATATTATTTTCCTCTAAATTTTTCAGTTAAAATTAAGAATGTTATTTATTGAGAAATTCCAAGAGTGATATGTAATTTATTTGGTTATACATTATGTGATATGGGAAAAGTAATGAGCAAGTACTAATTTAAGTTATTAGATATTAGACACTATCCAGATTTTGGCTTATGGTTAAAAAAAACTTGGAAAAACAGAATAATTGATGAGAAAGGGTATAATTTTAGTTTTTATCCTTTAAGCTACTTCTTTCCCTGTATGCAGCACATACACTATTATTTATGAGTTAAGAAGCATATTTACACACTCCACTGAACACAAAACTAACTACAAAAAATAGAAAATGGCTTATTTCCCCCTAAGCAAGTACAGATTGAAATAGAACATGAAGATGGGAAAAGAGTCTATTTTGATTTATTGATCCTTGGACTTCCTTGTTATTCTGTTCCTCAGACACTTCCTCTGACTCTGTCCTTTTAGCATCAAAGACTTTGGATGGATCTGTTGATTTTCTATGTTCTCTTTCACTCTGCCCCTCTCCCCTTGCCTCGACCTGCAAGGTGGGGTTCAGGATCTGAAGGAGGTACTTATGCACAAATGAAAACGCTATGCAAGAAATATGAATTTAGAAGCCATTGGGGGCCAGGGGTTTCTCTTTCATGAAAAGCACACTGACCTCTGGCTGGTCTGCTTTTTATTTACTTGAATGCACATTTGCCCTTTAGCTATGCATACAGGCATCTCAAAGGTAAAGTTTGGTAAACAGTAAAAGGATTATCAGATTAGGGATTTACCTTGAGCCACCACTATCTCAACAATCAGTGCTTAGTGCCAGCTATGCTAATGTCCAAGGTCCATTGGCCTTTTGCATTCCTTGATGCACTCTCATGGTAGTATCAGCAGTAGGTGGCTTCCCGCATCCCCTTCTCCCTCTCTCCCTCTCACCCTGCTATTTAGTATTCTTTTTTTCTCAGTTTTCTCACTGCTTAGACAATGATACTTGGTGTGATGTTTTACAGGGGAATTCTGTGCTTCTCGTGGAGAATGGCAAAAGCAAAAACAAAGGATAGAATGAAAATGAACCCAATGGTTTAATGCAAATATTGGTGGTGAGATAGAGACAGTTGAAAGGTATAAAAGTGGAGGAGTCTTAATAGAAGAAGATGGTGGTCATGTTTTCAATTTCATGGTTTATTGAGTTACTGATCCATTGGCAGTGAGGAAGGTAGACAAAGGGTCCTTCTTCTCTCAGTTAGTCAAGACTCTAGGTGGCTTAGCCTGGGCAGCTCACAGACATACTAAAGATGCTAGTACATACTAAGTTGAGGTCTATAAACTCTTAGTCAATGCACATTCCTACATATTCTAATGGATTCACCAAGAATAATGGTGTATGCTATTGTTTTATCTTTTGTGTTCATATTTTCTATTTTAAAAAACTTTATTTATTTCTCTTTTTTATTGAATTTATTGAGATATCATTGATTAACAAAATTATATAAGATTCACATGTACAATTCTATAATACATCATCTGTATATTGTATTGTGTATTCACCACTCCAAGTTAAGTCTCCTTCCATCACTATTTTTCGCTCCTATGCCCTCTTCTGCCTCTCCCACCTCGCTTTGCTTTTAGTAATCACCATATTGCTGTCTGTGTCTATGAGATATATTTTTGCTTAGTTCTTTCACCTTTTTCACCCAGCCTATACCATATGATTTCATTCATATGTGGAATCTAATGAACAAAATAAACTAAAAATAAAAATAGATACATACGCATAGAAAACAAACTGACAGCTGTCAGTGGGGAGGAAGTTTGTGGGGTTGTGTCTATAATTTCATATATAATTTAGTCATATGTTGGGGGAAATTTTGGTCATGAAATGAGTGACAGATGTCATTTTCACAAAGAAACTTCTCCACATTTGCCTTTGAGCTGCAGGCACACAGGTTTCAGCTTCTAATAATTCTTTGATCTGGGCCTAGTGATCTCTTTTAAAATTGTTTCTACTATAGAAAATGTTCAAAGTAATAAGCAGTGAAAGAGATACTCAAGAATGGTTGGCCTATGGCTCAAGGAATGCTTGAAATTAATATTATGATGATTTGAAAATACTGTGGTTTTCCTCTTAGAGTAAAATATAATTTAATTTTATAAAGAATAATTTTGTTGCTGGTTGTGCATGCAGTGAAACTCTGTGGTTAAAAAAAATTGCTTAATTCAGATGCACAAGTAAGACCTATAACTAGGAGACCAAGTTCAGCCATCACTCTGAGCCTCTTTCACTTTTTGGCAGCTCCAGAGAAAAAGAAGAAATTCAACTGCAGCTACAGTCTAGGGGGATTCTGTGCTTTTTAAATCACTCGAGTTTTCCTGGGGATGAATCTGAACCTGGTTTTAAGGACCAAAAGATTCGACACTATTCATTATTTCACTGTTCTGCTTCTGAAATCAGATGTGCTGTTTCGGTTTCAACTATGAAGTTTTTCCGGTGTCTGAGCTGATTACCATACATGGGTTTAAGCAGACTCTCATTTCCTTATATTCTCCTCTTCCTTCCTGTAGGTCCTTCTGCATGATTTCCCTGTCCTCACTGTCTGCTTTGTGTTTCCCTGCTCATTTACAGCCAGCTTGCCTGCTCGAAGCGTATCTATTCTCCTAGGAAGGCATTTATACTAGTATGTCTTCTTGTCTGCAGCCCACTGTGCTCGAGGGCTGTGGATGGAAATAGAGAAGGGCTTGTGGACATTTCCCATTGTCCTTAAATACCCAGGGGTCTGCACTGTGATGAATTAACTGAAGATTGTAAGAAACATAAGAATGTACAGCTATGGTCTCCTTTTTTAATCCATGTTATATGATTTTTGGTGATGGATTTTTTTTCTGTGATTCATCTAGTTTCCTTTTTGCTCAGTTTTGCAAAACAGGCTGAAACACATTTTATTTTCCTGCTGTGAAGCAGCCTGCACAAAAATTTAAGGCCATACCATTTTTCTGGTCTCTCACTAAAATACTGTAATGAAACATTTATAATAATTTAATTAAGATTCATAAAATGTGCTCCTATTTTATTTATTCTCTTTCCAAGGGAGGATCATAAAAATGCCAAGACATTTCAGTTCTTGTTTCTTTCTGGTTTTTCTCTTAAACATGCAATAGAGTATTAATCATTGCAATTTTTAAATACTCTGAATGCTATCAACAGTAACACTTTAGAGAGTGGGCACAGGGAGTGCACCTCTTATAATTACTTACTTCTTTTAATCCTGAAGTACATTCACTGAAGTAAGTGAGCATTTCCTAATAGCACTTCCAGGATGTGCTTTTCAGCCTATGCGCCTTTGCCTGCCAAATAAAAGAATGCACACCCTGTAAAAGAATGCAAGAATCCTTTTTTTTTTCTCTGCCTCCCACTCGTACGGTTTTTCAGAAGGCTATAATCAAAATGCTACAGCTTTCTCTCTGATGTTATGTTCTTTATATGACATCTAGAGGCCAAAATTGATGTGAGCTGTAATTAATCTTTCCACGTGGCTATGCAGACCCTTGATATATTGAGGAAAAGGCACACTGTCTGCATACTTAAATTTACAGATCATCCCAGCACCAATCTATATTCTGAGTGATGCCTAGTTTGATCCCATCTTCCTACGGATATAAAAGATATAGGAAAAAAAAAAAAGCAAACCTAAAATAATAAAACTCCTTTCTTCAAGTATGCATTTTAAATGCAATAATGTCTGCTGTTAATTTTCACACAGACTGTGAAGTAATCTAATTAGTGTTCCTGACATTTACCCATGACAGTCAAAATGCTGCTGATAATCCGTAATGTAAATGTAAAGAGGCTGATTAAATTTCCTTTTCTTTTCCATCAAAAATTTTAAGGGCAAAAATTCATTTTACTGTCCCTTATGTTTTCTCAGAACACTCTTCTGACTCCAGCTTTAATCTGCAAATTCTCACAGACAAGAATTTAACTCATGTGAAGAATAATTGATACTGTCACCACTTGGCTATGAAGCAGTTCTCTGCATTTTTTCTATAGTCTTCACAAAATAAATATTAGAACCAGAGAGTCATTATAGTTGTAATTAAGGAAATGGTTCAAGCATCCTTTTGTAAATATTTTGAGTACTGGAAAATGTAAATGCCACCATTTTAAAATGGAATCATGGGATAGATAAAAACATTAAAATATTTATATACTATGATAACGCAATGAAACAAAAGTTTGTGCCTCCCCTGCCCATTCATATGCTGAAATTCTAATCCCAGTATGATGGTATTAGGAGGTGGGGCCTTCGGGATGTAATTAGGTCATGAGGCTGGAACCCTCATAAATGAGATCACTGACCTTAAAGAAGGACCTCAGACAGCTCACTCTCTTTCCAGCACATGAGAATACAAAGAAAAGTGGGCAGTGTGTAATCAGCAAGAGGGCTCTCACACCAACTTGAGCATGCCAGCACCCTGATCTTGGACTTCCAGCCTCCACAACTGTGAGAAATAAATACCTGTTGTTTATAAACCTTCTCCATAGTACTTTGTTAGAGCAGCCTAAAAACAAATGTCTCACACACACGCACAGTCCTTTCCATATATATATATATATATATATATATATATATATATATATATATATATACTGGTAGTCACTGTTAAACATAAATATCTGGTTTAAAATTATATAATTCCAACTCATTCAGATGATGGAGTAAAAAATGATTTTTGTACATCTATTGGTGTGTACAAATGTGTGTATGTGTGTGGTTACCCTGATCAATTTTCTGCTTTGTGCAATGCTTTGTTTTTCAGCCATCTATGTTGTTATGTGCACACGTGACTCACTGCATCCTACTGCTGCCTGATGGTCCATGTTCACCACACTGTACTGGCTGATTTCCTGGTGATGAACACCTAGGATGCCCATGTTTTCTATCACCATCAAAAGTACTAAGATGAGTCTCTCTGTAAATATCGCCACACTGATTTGTTCAAGTATTTTCTGGAATATATACACAGACATATTTCTGTGTCATAGAAACATCTATATGTAATTTTGCTAAATGTTGCCAGGTGCCTTTTCAGAATGGCTGTTGCCATATGCACTTCTAGCAGGACATGAGAGTTCCTGTCTATACACAGCCTTGCCAATAATTGGAACGATCCCATGTTTTGATTTTCAGCATTCTGATTAATATAAAACTACATCTCATTGTTATAATTTGAAATTATTTGATTAATAGTAAGTTTGAACAACTTTCATATGTTTATCAAATATTTGGATTTTTGTTCTGTGAGTTGCCTTTCATACCTTTGTTTACTTTTCTATCAAGTTTTGTGTCCGTTTTTTGAAAATTTGCAATTACTTGTATACTCTTTTACATTTATTTATTTGTATTAAATGTTGCAAACATATTCTTCCAAACTTCTCTCTATCAAATGGTCCTTAATTTGCTGTTAAATCATTTATTTTGGTTTATGATTTTTGCTTTTTAGATATTTGAAGTATTTTGTCCATACACTATATCATAAATTAGCTGTATATTTACCTTTCTAGAATTGGTCTTTAGTCTGAAAGACACACTTATCTCTTATGTAAAGTAGGGACCCAGATTTAATTTTCTCCACTTGTAAGTATTTAATACAGTATTGTTTTAACTGTAGTCACTATGTGTTGTATTAATTTCCCAGAAGTTGTTTATCTTATAATTGGAAGTTTGAACCCTTTGACCAAGACCTAGGCTTGGCAACCACCATTCACCATTCTATGTTGTTTGTATGAGTTTGGCTTTTTTTCCCCCCTTTTTTCTTTCTCTCTCTTTTTCTTTGTTCTATTCCATTGGTCTATGTGTCTGTTTTCATACCAGGCTATCATACAGTACTTGTCTTCCTTTGTTTGACTTATTTCACTTAGCATAATGCACTCAAATTCCAGCCATGTTGTTTGGCAGGATTTCCTTCTTTTTATGGCCAAGTAATATTCCATTGTATACATGTGCCAGACTTTTTTTATCCATTCATCTGTTCATAGAGACTTAGCTTGTTTCCATATCTTGGCTGTTGTGTATAATGCTGCAGTGAATATGGAGATGCAGATATCTCTTTGAGATAGTAATTTCATTTCCTTCAGATATATACCCAAAAGTTGGATTGCAAGATCATACAGTAGTTATATTTCTAATTTATTTAAGAAATTCCATACTGTTTTCCAAAGTGGCTCTACCAATTTGTATTCCCACCAACAATGCACAGGGGTTTTCTTTTCTCCAAATCCTCTCTAAGATTTGTGATTTTCTGTCTTTTTTTCCTTGTCTTTTGATAATAGCTATTCTAACAGGTTTGAGGTAGTATTTCATTGTGAGTTTCACTTGCATTTTTCTGATGATTAATGATGCTTAGCATCTATTTGTGTATTTGCTGGCCATTTGCATATCTTCTTTGGGAAATGTCTATTCAGGTCCTGAGTTCATTTTTTAGTTGAATTGTTATTGTTTTTTTGGCTATTAAGTTACATGTGTTCCTGATGTATTTTGAATATTAACACCTTATGTGATATGTGGTTTACAAATACCTCCCTCTAAAAGTTGCCTCTTTATTCTGTTCATTGTTTCTTTTGCTGAGAGGAAGCTTTTTGGGTTGATATAGTCCCCTTATTGATTTTTGGTGTTGTTGCTTGGCTTTTGGAGTCAAATAAAAATAATAATTGCCAAGACCAAAGTCAAGTAACATTTCCCCATTTTCCTCAAGGAATTTTATGGTTTCAGGTCTTACATTCAAGTTTTAAATCCATTTCAAGATAATTTTGGGGAGTGATGTAATATACACTGAGTGGCCAGATTATTATGATCTCTGAATGCATAATAATCTGACCACTTAGTATATATATATGCATAATAATCTGACCACTCAGTATATATACTGAGGCCCGGTGCATGAATTTGTGCATGGGTGGGGTCCGGTCAGCCTGGCCGGGGGCGGGGGGTGGACATGGGTGGTTGGCCGGCCTGCCTGCTGGTCAAACTCCTGGTCAAGGGGACAATTTGCATATTAGGCTTTTATTATATAGGATATACACTGAGTGGCCAGATTATTATGCGTTCAGAGATCATCATAATCTGGCCACTCAGTGTAAAGGTCCAATTTCTTTCTTTTTCATGTGGATATCCAATTTTCTCAAAATCATTTATTGAAAAGACTCCCTTTTCCTCATTGAATATTCTTGGTTCCCTTATCAAATATTAGTTGAGTGTGCCCTGACTCAGTGGCTTAGTTGATTGGAGCATTGTCCTGTACACCAAAAAGGTTGAGTGTTCTGTTCCTGGTCAGGGCACATACCTACGTTTTGGATTTGATCCTCAGTCAGTAGTGTACTGGGAGCTATTGATCAATGTTTCTCTCTCACATTGATGTTTCTTTCTCTCTCTTTCTCTTTGTTCTATTCCATTGGTCTATGTGTCTGTTTTCATAGCAGGCCAACTCAGAAAAGAAAGGGGATGCCTCCAGAGAGAGAGACGTTGATGTGAGAGAAACACATCAATTGGTTGCCTCCTGAACAGGCCCTGACTGGGACCAGGGACCAAACCTGCAACCAAAGTACAAGCCCTTGACCAGGAATGGAACTTGTGACCCTTTGATGAGCTGGCTGACACTAACTACTGAGCACACCGGCCAAGGCCAGATCAACTTATTCTTTACCTTCTTATGTTCTCTGACAGGCTGTTATCACAGAACCCACTAGCTGGCTTCTTTGTCTTCTGGCTTCTTATTGTGTTCAGTTAATTAGAGTAACTGGCAGGAGATCAGAGGCTAGCAGTCAAGTGAATTTAGGGTATATTTTCTCCTGGCACCCTCTCAGTCTTGCCATTCTAGTGGTGGTTGAACTCTTTCACTGATGATCACAGCTCCTGTTGATAGCTCTCTCTCCTATAGCTATCATTCTTTCTCTGGCTCTTATAAACATTTATTTTCCTGTTGAGGCTTCGGGGTATTAACAGCTTCCATTATTGCTAGCCCTAAGACACCATCCCATCATTTGTTAGTTTCTACTAACCCAGTTTACAAAATAGAAGGGAAAGAATCAGCATTGGGCAATGTGCCACATTCAGAGAGAACTGTACCAATTTCACCAGGTCAAAAAACTCTCACCTCTTCTTGCCCTCCAATGCCAGAGGATCTCCAGGCATCCTATTATGAAAAGGATGAGAAGTAAAAGAACAAGGTTTGGGAGAAAGGAAAGTGCAGGCTTACCATTCTACTCAGTCCTGACTTTGATGTTGAAAGCAGTAAAGGTCTGGGTGGGAGAGAAGCTTTAAATTAGTTGGTTGTTTTATCACTTAATTGGGGCTGTAATGAATGGAAGTGACTAGAAGTTTTTTAAATATATTTTTTATTGTTGATAGTATTACAGATATCTCCCATTTTCCCCCCATGTCCCCTTCTCCCAGCCTCTATCCACCCATCTAGGTCTTCACTACCCTATTGCTTGTGTACATGGGTTATGCATATTCTATATAATAAAAGCTTAATATGCTAAGTGTCCAGTCGTCCAGTTGGATGTTCAACCAATCAAAGCATAATATGCTAATGATATGCTAAGGCCACTCAACTGCTTGCTATGACATGCACTGACCACCAGGGGCATATAGTAGACTGGTTGACCAGTCACTATGATGTGCACTGATCAGCAGGGGGCAGACACTTTGATCAGTAGGTTAGCTTGCTGCTGGGGTCCGGATGATCGGGACTGAGCAATAAGGGTCAGACACACCCTGGAGCCCTCCTGCAGCATCTCCCTGGCTGGCCAACCTCCCACGTTCCTCCCTGGCCCCGATCATGCACCAATGGGGTCCCTTGGCCTGGCCTGTGCCCTCTCACAATCTGGGACCCCTTGGGGGATGTCAGAGAGTTGGTTTCGGCCTGATGGCAGAACGACCGGTCACTATTATACACACTGACCACCAGGGGGCAGATGCTTAATGCAGGAGCTGTCCCCTGGTGGTCAGTGCGCTCCCACAGGGGGAGCACCACTCAGCTAGAAGCCGGGCTCATGGCTGGCAAGTGCAGCAGCGGTGGCGGGAGCCTCTCCCACCACCGCAGCAGAGCTAAGGATGTCCAAATGATGGCTGAAGCCTGCTTGGAACAGGCCTAAGCCGTCAGTCAGACATCCCCCAAGGGCTTCTGGACTGCGAGAGAGCACAGGCTGGCTGAGGGAACCCCCTCCAGTGCATGATTTTTGTGCACTGGGCCTCTAGTCTATATATATAAAAGCCTAAGCTACTGTCACAACACAATGACTGGTCGACCAGTCACTATGATGTACACTGACCACCAGGGGGCAGATGCTCAATGCAGGAGCTACCCCTTGGTGGTCAGTACGCTCCCATAGCCAATCTCCTGCAGCCCCTCCCCCAAGCCAGCCCCCTGACCAGCCCTGATGGGGGGGCTGGCCAGCCAACCTCTCACAGTCCCTCCCTCTCTGCTGGCCAACCTCCCATGGCCCCTTCCCCCAGGCCCTGATCGAGGGACTGGCCGGCCAACCTCCTGGGGTCCTTCTCCCTGGCTGGCCAGTCCCCCAATAGGCCTTGATCACTGGGCCAGGCCTAGGGACCCCACCCCTGCATGAATTCATGCACTGGGCCTCTAGTAAGTATATAAGTTCTTTGGTTTGTTTCTTCTCAACCTCCCAACCCCACATCAAGGTATGTCAGTCTGTTCCATGCCTCCATGCTTCAGGTCTTATTTGTTGGTCAATTCATTTTGTACATTAGATTCCAAAAATAAGTGGGATCATGTGATGTTTTTTTTTCTCAGTTTGGTTTATTTCACTTAGCATAATATTTACCAGTATAGTTTGATATACAGTATTATAATCCTTCCTACTTCATTAGAATTTTTTAGATTATCTAAATGTATCCAGGAAAAGCTGGGCTTGTCTAAAATTTCAAATGTAAGCAGAGAAGGACAAAGAAGGAATCTGTATATTGCTTTCTTTGTATCCCATTGAATTAACTTCATTCAATAAAAGGGTTTGTTATATGGACATTTATTTGCATGGATATTTCTCACATATATGTCTGTTCAATATTAAGACATTAAATGATAACACTTTTTGGAAGGAAGGTGTAAAAAACATGTTACAACAATATTATAGTCTATATAAGATGCAGTAAAATTATAAAAGGTAAAGATGTATATTGTAAAAAAAAAAAAAAGAAAGAAAGAAAGAAAGAAAGAAAGAAAGAAAGAAAGAAAGAAAAGAAGTGAAACTCCTTCAAGAACAATGGGCAAAATTTTAGAACCTGGCTATTTTAAACCCAATAGGACTTATCTTTGACCTTTCAACATTTTTCAGTCAAAGACAACCATGCATAGCCCAGCAGTTGAACAAATTTAGTTTATTTCTTCTTGCAGTGAGAGACAACACATCCTAGGGAGAATCATGGGAGCATTTCAGTAAGAGGTGGCTTAAGAGACATTAAGAAAACAAGCATTTGCTCTGGATTGACTATATTAATAAATCTTATCTAGAAGAAGACAGGATTAGAATGAGGCTAATGCCATAATTAGTAAAGATGCAAAAATCTTTCTTATTATCTAGGACAGGCAGGCAGCTGGTCACTTTTGTGCCAGACCAACTTCTAGCAACACTAAGGCCTAGCTAATAGATCAGGTCAACCCAGCAAAGACAGGGGATGCTTTTCACTTTTTTTGTACTCCATTTATTCCATAAGTCCTGTCTCAAGTAGGACACTTTCATATGGATGAGGATGGAGAGGCAATAGGGTTCCTAAAAGTTCTCATCAAGTGTGTGTGGAGGACCCTTGTCCAAAAGCAGATAGTGCTATCTCCTAGTTTGTCATTAAAGGAGCAATTGAATGGGAAGAATCTCTCACTGAAACACCCAATGAATGAGCGATAACATTGACAAATATCCAAAATGTAAATTTTCTCATTGCTACCAAATAATGACTGTTCCTCATATGTCAATATGTCCAAATATACAGATGGTGTTTTTCACCTACCTTCCACAAATTACATAGTCACAGAACACAGAACCTATACAGACTTTAACAATGAATTTATTGTGCATGTTTGAGATCTATACAGAAAGGAAGATGATATATTGTGTAGGATGTAGTGACCCAGAACAAATAACAAATTGTTATTCTTCATTGTGCTTTTACTTTAGTTTTTTGATGTTTCCTTTTATAAGAATTACTCTAGATCCTCTATTCACATTACATACTTTGAATTTTATATTAGAACTATCAAATTCATCATCTTTGTACTCTTAAAAATCAATAATATTATCTATTTTTTTTAGAAGAGAAGCCATATAATCATAGATCTAACCTTTTTCAAAGAAAGAATTTACCTTTAATTGAGGGAAATAATAAATTGATCACATGGAATTGTTGTTTATCTAAAAATTAGAGGCCCAGTGCACTAAAATTCATGCACTGGAGGGGGGTCCCTCAGCCTGGTCTGCCCCCTCTCACAGTCCAGGATCCCTCAGGGGTGGGAGGCGACCTGGTGATCAGGAGAAGGCAACACCCCCATCACACCTCTGCTGCTGCCACTGCTGAAAGCACAAGCCTCGCCGGCCCTGGTTATCTAAGCCTCAGGCAGCCCTGGGTGGCTGGGAAGCTGCCATCCAAGGCTTGCCTCTGCCTCAGGCGTCAGCTGGGCAGCTGACATCTGAGGCTTGCCTGTGCCTCGGGCCGGCCCTGGGCGGCTGGAGGGCTGAGGGTGGGTCCAGCCGCACCATGCACCTGCCACCCCCTTGGTGGGGCTGAAAGGACTGGAGGACTCCGGCGGGGCTGAGGGGACTGGGTGCCGCCATCTTGTGGCTATGGGTGCCACCATCATTGTGATGGTGTGATGGTCAATTTGCATATTCCCTCTTTATTAGATAGGATAATATAGCAAATTAGATTGATTATATTTTCTATTATGCAAACTTGTTAGCTATTTGTTGCACTAAGAGAAAGATCCCATTGTTTTTCTATCTTCTTTAGTTTTGACAATTCTATAGTATACTAAAAAAATGCTACTTAGGTTTATGAAGACGGCAAGATAATTTGCATAAATAATACTTCTAGGTTTGTACAATGCACAACTTACATACATAGGTGTCCAGTGTTTACTAATACCCCAAATCTAAAAAGATAATACATAAGGTTATTACGGCACCTATCATTATAATTTAAAAATATAAAAATAAGTGTTTATACTATGTTTTTGTGAACATCAAGGGCTATGAAATATGTTTTAAATAATGGCTGACAGAGGAGACAGTAATATTTTATAAATTATACCTGCTTTTAGTCATCTGAATATAAATAAAGTCTCTGTCAGTTCATTATCTTTTTTTTTTTATGCTGAGATACAAATATATGTAGAAGTTAGTTAGGCAAAGGGTGAGGGGCTAGAGACCAAGGTTAGGGTATCTGAAAGCTCAAAGTGAAAGATGGAATAAATGAGGACCTAGAAGTAATGGAAAATATAATGCTGGGAATTTAAAATTCTTATTTTGCTTGTATATAACAGAGAATATGAAGTAGAGAGTGGCTAGATATGAAACAAATTGAGTATACAAATTATCATATCTGTAGTCAAAGGCTACATTATAATAGGCCTTCAAACATGTTAAACATTTTAGAATGAAGAATGGGGACACCGAAGAAGGGTTTATTTTTTTATTTATTTGTTTTCTTTTGTTATATTTTAGGTTTTATATATTTGAAAGGAGTGATTTATATATAAAAACTACTTAAGATATCTGAAGATTTTACATTGATGTAAACCCACCAATTAGATTGTTATGAAACATATTCAGTATCTCTAAAACAAGCGTGTCAAACTCAAAGGCTAACACGAGCCAAATAAACAAGGTTTAAGTTTATGTGGGCAGCAAAAAAATAAAAGCTTCAGTTTTCATAGAAATTTAGGTTTATTTTGATAGAGACATTCTGAATACAAAGGGCTGAAATAAATGAATAATCTTTAATATAAAATAATTGTACATTTTAATAAAAATTAATATTTTTCTTTAACATTAACTTACCAGATACTGAGTAACTGCACAAATTAATAAGCTTAACACAAATAAACCTATTTTTTTTTTGTTCTCCAAAAGTGAAATCTTTCCTGTTGTGCACACCAAACAAGTCAGCCCAAGACTACTGATGTGGCAATTAGCTGCTGAAATATTCGTTGCCAGTATTAGTGGAAAGAAATGGTGCACCTGTGCGTAAGGAGTGTAAGGGAAATGAATGCAACACGATTATAATAATCAGTCATTAGCAAATGTTGTAGTTTGTTATAAATAATCCTATCTAATAAAAGAGTAATATGCAAATTGACCATGACTCCAACACACAAGATGGCTTCCCCCACATGGTCAAAGATGGCTGCCCTCATGTGGACACAAGATGGCTGCCACAAGATGGCAGTCAGGGGAGGGCAGTGGGGACGATCAGGCAGGCAGAGGAGGGCAGTTGGGTGTGACCAGGCCTGCAGGGGAGGACAGTTGGGGGGAACCAGGCCTGCAGTGGGGGGCCATTTGGGGCAACCAGGCCTGCAGGGGAGGGCAGTTGGGGGCAACCAGGCCTGCAGGGGAGGGCAGTTAGGGGCAATCGGGCCAGCAGGGGAGCAGTTAGGCTAGCAAGGGAGTGGTTAGGGGGGATCAGGCTGGCAGGCAGAAGTGGTTAGGGGCAATCAGGCAGGCAGGCAAGCGAGCAGTTGGGAGCCAGCAGTCATCGATTGTGAGAGGGATGTCCAACTGCCTGTTTAGGCCTGATCCTGCACCCAGATTGGAGAGGGTGCAGGCTGGGCTGAGTGACACCCCCCCCCCGCCCTGTGCACAAATTTTGTGCACTGGGCCTCTAGTTATGTATAACAGGATAGTGTAAAGATTAAGTTACAAAATTTTTATTAAAACGTTCCTTACATACAGTTATATTGGCTGGGCTGCAAAAATATTCGTTGTGGGCTGCATGCTGCCTGTGGGCCCGGAGCTTGACATGCTTGCTCTAAAAGCTCCCTTTCTGATATCTATATTTGTTACTTATTTTTCTTGCCACATTTCACTAGTAAGAAATTACCTGAGCTGGGTAAATAACACTCCTGCTGTGTCCTTTGGCTAATGGTACTAGTGACAGGACCATGGTCAAATGGGGCTGTAGCCATCCAACAGACAGGGGCACGGGGCTGTTCCGGGGTCTATAGCTAGGACCACATTTATTGAGTCTGTCACCTGCCTTCACAAAATCACCCTATTCGGTCATCGGCTGCACTGAATTTCGCAATCACCTACCTGAATCCTGAAGCTCCACAAAATCACTTTTGTCTGTGGATTGCTGCCAAATGATTGATGCTGAAAGGGAATATGATTAGGGGACCTCCTATTGTGTCTTCTTGCTGACATCCTATCCTATTTTCCTGTATTATCTTTGTCACTGTGTGATATCAAGGAAATGGTGTCCTCATAAAACAGGTTATTAAAGATTTATTTGTTTCTAAAATGTTGGATAAAATTCAGCAATAAAGTCTGGGCTTGCAAACTTCTTTGGGGGGGTGTTAATTACATAGTTGATTTCTAAAACAGAGAAAGGTTTATTAAGATCTTGTTTCAGTTATTTTTGAGATTGCTTTGTTTAATAAAATGTCCACAACTAAAAACATATCTTCTGGCACATCTTCTGTAGTTGGAATGTTTCTCAGTTGTGGTGTCTACAGAAATACAAGTTCTCTGCACAGATTATAACATGCTAGCAAAAGACAGTCATTCTTTTTATTAAACTTTGTATTTGTAAAACCTTAATAAGCAAACACTGTGGTGAGAAGGGGATGTGATTCCTGGAGCCTGTTCCTATTATAAGCGAGGTTCATTGTGCATGAGCACTTCTGCCTCGGAAAAGAACTGCAGAGTGCTGTTCTAATTTCTGATTCCTTGTTTCCCTTAGAGATCCTTTGTGTGGTAGTCAAGTATTTTCTGAGTTTTATTTTTATAAGATTTTGTCTGTTTTATTTATTATCAAATCTATTGATTTCAAGATAGTCATAATGTTCTAGCATTATCTTTTTATGACCTATAAGATCTATAGTAACTTGTCATGATATTGATAGTTTCTGATATTTTTTACTGATAGATTCTATTTTCTTTTTTTCACTTCACCAGTTTTCCTAGGAGCTTATTGGTTTTCTTAATTCCTTAAAAAAATCAAACTTTCCCCTTTTGTTGGTTTTCTCTATTGTTTGAGTGTTATTTATTTAATTGATTTCTACTTTTATTTACACTAGAGGCCCAGTGCATGAAATTCATGCACGGGGGGGGGGGGTCCCTCAGCCCAGCCTGTACCCTCTCCAATCTGAGACCCCATGGGGAATGTCCAACTGCCAGTTTAGGCCCGATCTCCGGGTCTAAATCCTGGACCGCTGGCTCCTAATCGCTCACCTTCCTGCCTGCTGGGTTGCCCCTAACTTGCCTCCCCCACACTGGCCTGATCACCCCTCAATGCCTCTGTGTGCCAGCCTGGTCGCCCCTAACTGCCCCCACTGCCAGCCTGGTTGCCCCCAACTGCCCCCCCTGCTAGCCTGGTTGCCCCCAACTGCCCGCCCCCCACTGGCCTGGTCACCCCACGCAGCCTGCTGTTCAGTCATTTGGTCATCTCTCACTAACCTCCCTGCTGGCCTGGTTGTAGGCAGCCATCTTGTGAGGGTGTGAGGGTCCATTTGCATATTAATTCTTTATTATATAGGATAATTTTATTTACTTCTATATACACTGATTTTGATTTACACATCTGTAGCTCCCTAAGTTTGAATATTAATTAGTAATCATCTAAAATATGTTTTTTTTCTGAGAAAAATCTGTTTTTCAGTGATCCTTCTGATGTGCCAACCCAATACATTTAATGTTTCAGAACTATTTTTGTGGGATCTAGGATTATTTTTTATTTTTCTTAGAAGTTCCATTTCTCTTTTTCTACCTCTTCATCCAATATTTCATGCATTTTCTTAAATATATATGTAAGGATTATATTAAAGTTTTTATGACCAAAAAATGGCTTATTTATATCTCTAGTTATATTGGAATTTTAAAATTATTAATACAATGTCCTGCTTTTTTGCATAACTTCTATCTTTTTTTTTTTATTGTACTCTGAACATTAGGATAGAAAGCAGTGACACCTAAAGTAAAACATTTCAATAGAACCTTCAATCCCAAAAGTGTAAGCTATTACTTCTATGTATCATTTAGGATAAGAGACTAATTTTTTAGATTGTTTTAAAAATCAATTTTAGCTGGGGCTGGGCCACACTTTTAATTAGGTTGAGTTCATTTGTCAATACCCAATACCAAGCTCTTGTATTGCCACCATTGTGGTTCTGATTGCTCTGACATTATCAGTAGTTGAGCTGACAGTACAGTAGGACCAGAGTTTCAGACAGTTTTGCTTCACCACTATATTTAATTAAGCTGTATCCTGGAATCTAAGCATTGTATGATATATAGGGTTGCATGAATTTTCTCTGCTTTCTAGGTCTTTCTCAAATGCTTCTCTCTCAGCAAATTTCTGGAAGTGGGAGAGTGAGTGAAAAAAGGAAACTTGACTTTAGTAATTATTACATTTGCATTTGGGGAATGTTCCAATTTCAAATCTATTGCACTTGACAATAGTGTTGATAAAATTAATCTGATTTCTTTCAGCTCACATTGGTGCCCATTGATGGCCCAAAAACTACCATCCCTCTTTGTTCATTGAGGAATTTCTAGTTCTTCCCAGCATTCAATTCTTCAAGAAAGTCTTGTAATGTCTCTTCAATAATTCATATTAAAGTATGGATTTTTTAATCCATTGATTTTTCCCCTTTGTTATTTCCACAAGAACAAAGATCTACTACCTTCTTCTTCAGCCAGAAATGGAATTCTCATTAAACTTAAGAATTGTATACAGGTGAGCTACATGTTTAGTGTGATTAAAAAGTATCTCCAGATATGTATAAAATGCAAGAAAGAAGGCAACTGGCTGAAAAAAAAAATGTTAGGAGAGGTGTTAGTAACTGAGGAGAGAAATTATTTAGCATAGACTTGCATAGTATCAAATGTAGAATATTGAGAGAATTTTTTCAAAGGAAGCATAGAAAAAAATTGGTTATTCATTGGGTGATAAGGTGAGACAATAGAAGAATAATGCATGATATTTAGAAGTTTGGGGAAGTGGATAGATCTCTAGAATGTAAATTCTATGAAGGCAGGCATTTTTATCTGTTTTGTTCACTGATGTTTCATAAGTGCTTAGAACAATACCTGGCAAATAAAATGTAATCCATAAATATTGATGAATAACACTGGGTGAAGAGCAGGTTGGACCTGTAGGGGACAAGGTGGGTTCATTTTTCTTGACTTTGAAGTGAAGTAAACATCTGTGTTGAGATATATGGTAGGTATGTCAATCTGTAATCTAGAAGAGAAGGCCCACCCAGCTGATTATATTTATGCTATATAATTATTACTCAAGCCTTTTTAGATATCTAGCAATGGCTAACAAGTAGCTTTTAGAAAGCAATGGAAATATTACATTTATATGTTTTACTATAATCAGCAAAAAAGTCTGTTATATTTATAAAACTTTGGTGTAGGTATCAGATTAATAGTGGGTTATTTTGTTATTTATATGATATACTTGATTTTATTCAAATGAATATTTTGATAAATTTAAATGGTTTTTAGAAATAAGTATTATTGTATATCCTTTTGTTATCAGTTCCTATAGAGGTTCCAGTAATGCCTCGAAATGTACATTTTACTTTTTTGTTTTGTTTTTGTCAAAATATCATTTTATTAGAACCAGAATTTATCCTAAATGTTGCTGTTTTACCCAGTGAACACTTGCATAATGCTAACATTTGTTGTCCATGTCTTTTGTTTACAGCCTTCAGATTCTTTTAGACCATCTTCCCTCTTACTCACCAGGTGGCCTAGCTGGAAAGATTTAGTTCTTTTCATCTGCTTGAATAAATCAATACCATATTTTTAACAGAACATTTCTATTCTTCACAAATTCTTCTTAGTATTCCCACCAAAGTTTTGATGAGTCATACATATTCATGAAATCGAATATCTAAAGTTGTAGAAGTTGTAGCATGGACTGTTATTTTGTGAGGATATACGTTTTATCAGTTTATTAGTTTTGGTTAGTCTAAAAATAGGCTGATGATTTCAGTGAATCTTGGAACATAAATCTATATTTTCTTTGTAATAGAAGATAAAAATGAAGTTGAATTTTTGACATAATAATTTGGCATTTCCCAAGAATTCCATTTGCACTTATCATTCTTTAAAAATATCAGGGAATATTATACTCATTCCTACTCATCTGTCTTAGATTTAAAACTATAAAGCCAGAAATGTATTAAAAATAATAAAAATCTTACAAGTGATTTTAATATTAACTGGAAAGTGTGTGTGTGTGTGTGTGAGAGAGAGAGAGAGAGAGAGAGAGAGAGAGAGAGCGAGAGAGAGAGAGAGACATATTCCTCACACTCTTGCCTGAATAGTTTCTAGAGTTAATAATGGATCAGATAAATAAATTCTTTTACCTTTTTGTCTTTGGGGGAAAATTGTATCAAAGTATTTTTCATGGATTTTAGTTGCACTGCATGTTGGTTATAATACTTTATTTATAATTTACCATTTAAATTATAGTCTTACATTTGACAATTATTTGCTTGCATACAGAGGCATTTTGACAGTGTTTAGTGTTTTGAATATTATTTAACTATAGATAAATGTGTGTCAGTAAAGAGAGAAAGTTTTATTTTAAAATATTCATATTTTATTGCTCATTTTATTTTATTATTTAAAGATTATTTTATTGATCTTTAGAGAGAGAAGAAGGGAGTGGGAGAGACAAAGGGAGAGAAACATCAATGTGAAATTTACACATCATTAGTTACCTCCTGCACTCATCCCATCTGGGGTCAAGCCGCAACCTATAGGCATGTGCCCTGACTGGGAATCAAACCTCTAGGTGCCCAGGATGATGTACAACCAGTTGAGTCACACCTGACAGGCTGTTGACCATTTTAAATATAATCTTGAACATTGCACTTATTTTTGGACAAAGAGAACAATAAATTATAGAATAGTATTTTCTACTTTTTATTCACTTTCTCATATAGTGTTATGTTTATTTATTATGAAATGGACATTGTAATGTTATTTGTAGCTGCTGATATTATCCTCTAATAGATATTTATTGCTGCTATACCTTAAGTTCTCATTTTATTGCCATAAATAAAAGTTCTCCTTTCTTTCTTTCTTTTTTTTTTTTTTTTGTTAATCCTCATCAGAGGATATATTTAACATTGAAAGAGTGCAAGGGAGGGAGGGAGAAGAGGAGAGAGAGAGAAAGAGGGAGAGAAAGAAACATCTATTCGAGAGAGACACATGGATTGGTTGCCTCCCTCTCAGGATCGAACTTGCAAACCAGGTATGTGCCCTTGACCCGGAATCAAACCTGGGACCCTTTGGTTCGCAGGTCAACGCTCTATCCACTGAGCAAAACTGGCTAGGGTCCTCTCTTTCTCTCTCTCTGTCTCCCTCTTCTTGCTCTCCCCCCCCTCTTTATCTTCTTCTTTCTCTAAAATCAATCAATAAAAAATTAAAAAGAAATAATATTTCTTTAAACCTGCACTATCTTTGTTGGTGAATGATACCTTTCTGGTATCTTTTATTTTTGTGCCTAATTTTGAGGAATTTTTAGTAGATCAATTCTAGTTGAAAGCAACAAGATCTTATGCTCCTTTCCAAATATTAAGTTTGACAGTGATAAGTTGACTACCTTAGAGATTCTAAATGTCATTTTTAGAACTTGCTTTTCCAATCTTCCTTTTATTTAATTTTATTTTTCTCACTGACATTACCATATTATTTTAAAGGTAGCATTTGAACCCTAGCTGGTTTGGCTCAGTGGATAGAGGGTCAGCCTGCAGAGTGAAAGGTGCCGGGTTTGAATCCAGTCAAGGGCGCATGCCGGGTTTCGGGCTAGATCCACATTGAGGCATCTGATCCATGATCATCATTGATGTTTCTATCTCTCTCTCTCCCTCTCTCTTCCTCTCTGAAATCAATAAAAATATTTTTTAAAAGATAGAACTTTGATAAGATTATGTGTGAATAATGAATATGTTGTACCTCACTTTTACATCAGAAAAAACGAAATGTATAATTATCTTTTTAAAAAATTACTTGGAGAAGTATAATATGTCTTTTGGTATGTTTGGCTTTGTTGTTTTTTGACCAAAGAATGTCCTTAAGGAAAATTCTTACCTGTAACTTAATTACATTCTAGCTGGAGATACAGAAGATGAAAAAGATAAATGAGTATGGTATTTTATAATATGATTAATATTATGAAGAAATCAAAACAGGAAAGTGGCAATGTCAAGGAATGTGTATATGGAGAGGGTCCTAACTTTTAATAGTATATTAGTTTCTTATAACTGCTCTATCAAATTATCACAAACTTGGAGGCTTACAACAACAGAAATGTGTTCTCCCACAGTTCTAGAGGCCAGAAGTCTGAAATCAAGGTATAGCAACACCAAAATTTTTGAAGAGGCTCTTGGGAGAGATTGTATTCCTTGCCCCTTCCCAGAGGCTGTCTGCATTCAGATGGCTGCCTCACTCCAATCTTGCCTCTGTTTTCATATTGCCTTCTCTTCTATATCTTCTCATCTTCTGCATGCCTTAAATCTGGGCCTTTCACTTACAAGTACATCAGTCATTGGATTTAGGGCCCAGTGGATAATCAAGGTGACCTCATTTCTTTCTTTTTTTTTTTAATATATTTTATTGATATTTCACAGAGAGGAAGGGAGAGGGATAGAGAGTTAGAAACATCGATGAGAGAGAAACATCGACCAGCTGCCTCCTGCACACCTCCCACTGGGGATGTGCCCGCAACCAAGGTACATGCCCTTGACCGGAATCGAACCCGGGACCCTTCAGTCCGCAGGCCGACTTTTTATCCACTGAGCCAAACCGGTTTTGGCAAGGTGACCTCATTTCAAGATTCTTGACTTAATCACATCTGCCAAGAACCTTTTTCCAATTAGGGTAATAGTCACAGATTCCAGGGCTTTGATGTGGCTCTCTCTTGGGGGCCAATTTTTTTCATAACAATGATAAAACCCAAATAGATTATGCAGATTCTGAAAAGGAGCAAGGCAATGCTTGCAATGAGAAAAATAAAAGAATCAATCTTAAAATATACTATTGTGTAGGACTCTATAGAAATAAAAGTGGATGCCTTTACATTTTAATTAATTGGGAAATTAGAAACAATCATGGAAAATTTGTATTCCAATGTGTATAATACCAGGAACCAGGCTCTTTGGTCACCATTATTATTACATTAGAGGTCAGGTTCATGAAATTCGTGCACGGGTGTGGTCCCTAGGCTGGGCTGGTGATTAAAGTGCAAGCATCTGGCATGGAAGGGCAAGTCTCAGCTGACCTCTGAGCCCTGGACAGCACCTGGGCCCTGGACCCCCGTGCGCTCCCCTCCACCTGAGTCATGGCGCCCAAGTCCCCATGTGGAGGTGCCATGAGCGTAGCCTGATACCGCAGGCCGGGGCGCAGCGTGGGCCTCTGGGCCACCCAATCGCACTGCATGGAAGCTGGGCAGGCAGCATGCTCTCTCCCAGCTGGCCTCACAGACCAGCTCCTGTGCAAACCCACAGGGAGCCTGACTGGCCCCTGAAGTCCCGGCAGCTTCAGCCCAGCTCACCCAGAAGAGACCACGTGGGTGTGGGGCAGGCTCTTTGTAGGCACCTGGCACCTGAGCATGGGGGCTTCCCCAGCGTACCAGCCCTGGCATCCTGGGGGAGGATAGTAGGGAGAGTGAGAATGAGCTCGACAGACACCCCACATTTCACCACACCTCTGTCCCTATTACCCCCGCCCCCAGGTAGCCAGTGAGAGGTTGCAGCCCCCAGCCTGGGTTCTGTGGGACGTTGGTCGCCGCCACACCCCTCTCTCCCATTTCCCTGTCCCCTCAGTGCCTGGGAGCCAGACAGCAGCCCCGCACCCCACCACTACTGCTAGTTGCCATCTGCGGGGCGATAGATCTTGGCCGGGTCTCCCACCCAGCTCCCTCAGCTCCTGGGAGCCAGGTGGCTGTCCCACCTTCACTGCTGCCACTGGTCACTGTCTGCGGAGCAATTGGCAGGGCGATCAGGCTCCCACTCGCACCCACCTTGGCCTGATGCCGCCCACTCACTTGCTCCACCATCTCACAGTAGTCCTGCTCTTGTCCAGGCCCATCAGGGCTGGCAGTGCCTCCACTGCTGCCCACTGCCAGCGCCGCATCATCTACACCCACCATGTTCCAGCCACCCCCTGGTGGTCAGCGCACATCATAGCCAGTAGTCAAACTCCTGGTCAAGGGGACAATTTACATATTAGGCTTTTATTATATAGGATTTTCCTAGGGGAACAGCTAGCCAGGAATCACTAGGACTGCAGAACAGCAAACAGCTTTGGGCCCATACTTTATAGCATAATTACATAAACGTGAGGGACAAGGCTAAATCTACTAGAAAGTCTTCAAGTAAAGATGAAGGCAAAAGGCATTTTGAAATACTCTAATATGACAAGGGTTTTCTTTTTTCCCCAGTGAATATTGAGGAAGAAGCACAACTCAGAAGGAACATATACTTCAGGGAGGAGACAGACTACGAATAATTAGGTTTAATGAAATTACAATATGGTTAATGTCACTGGTACTTAAGATAACCATACAATGTGGGTGAGCATCAATGTCTTTGCAAGCTAAATGAACACAATACAAAAGTCAAGTATCGATCAAGAGCACAGCATGCAGTGATGATGAGGACTGTGGTGTGAAGTAGAATGACTGTAGTGGAAATGGCTGAAGAAGGAAAGTTGGTAGATTCTAAAAATTTTGGATCTTCATTCAGACATTGGTTGCTGTGCAAAGTCTTTGACCCCACAGATAAGCCTAAGGGACAAATATGCAAATGCAGTTTTAAAAAGCTCTGCTCTCTCCTTTCCATGCAGAGAAATGACAGTGAGCTCCCTGCTGCTCATCAAAGTCCTTGTTTCTGATCATCTTTCATACAAGTTCCAGACAGCTCCACATTCATGAATCAGACCCCAGAACTGTGTAGCTCAGATAATGTCAAGCCCAAGAAATTTAACTGTGCCCAAACAGTAGCAGGACAAATAATACACATAAGCTCCATTAGAGCTTTTAAACTTCTAAAACTAAATAATAAATATCAATTCATAAAACAATTTCTGATGAGAAAAAGTATCTACCATCCCTCACCTAAATCCAAACTTCTGCAAGGGTGGATTTTTAAAATATACCTATGTTTTGATGATCAGAGGAAAAGTTAAAAAAAAAGGGGGGGTGGATAATAATCTAAATTATCTATGCAAAAACATGACTGGATGATCCCAAGTCAGGTTCAATTAGATAGAGGGAGAGGGAATAAAGCTGGGCAGAAGGAAGGCTCTGAAAGCAAGATCTGTAACTTTAGGAAAGAGGAGTTCTGAGAACTTTTTTATGCTATATTCAATCTATTTCCACATCAGTCTCCCTCACAAACACATCATCCCCCATTACACAGACACACTGAATCAACAAGAAATTTCAGTAGAGCTCTATAATGCTTTTGGTGATTTTGGAGTCAGATGTATCCTTTCAATATGCAAACATGTAAGATGTGTCTTTTTTGCCCTTCTTTTCTTTTTCCTTTCTTCCTTCCCTCTTCTCCCTTCTTTCTTTCTCTTCTCTCCTTCTCACTTTTATCTCTTCTTTATTCCCTCCCCTTTCCCTTTCTCCTTTCCTTCCTTTCACTTTCTTTCTATTTTCTGTCTTTTTCCTCTCATGCACACCTAAGAATGTTTATCATATCCTCTTTGTACTAATATATTTTATATTCTAAGACCTGGTTATTCATATGTTTTGGATTTATAATTTCTTCCTTTTATAAAATAATGTCAATAGTGAATGGAAGTTTTTATTTTCTACCTGACAAAATAATGTGTTGAAAATGCTATCACTGTTCTTCAGCTAATCTGTGTATTTATATACAGTATAATGTAATATTATAAGTTGGATCTTCAGCTGCAAATATTGCCTCAGATGATTAAAATAATTAATAAAAAATTTAAAAGTACCAAGGTTTGATCAGATTTAGTTTTCACAGAGAGAACTTTGACTGAGAAGTGGAGAATGAATAAAAAGAAGCATAAGAGGTGATGAGAAAAATACTGTCGATCAGCAAATGAATTAAGAGTTTATAATTATAGTCAGAAGAATGATATTATGAACTGAAGTATTAGGGGAAAATAGTGGAAAGGAAGATGTGTATTTGAGAGTAAAGTCGCTATTGATATTTTTAGCAAAATAAACAATGTTTGCTGATAAATTAGACAGGAATGATGAGAGAAGAGGTTGGGATGCTCTATCTTTAAGCTTATATCCATGAATGGATAGAATTGCCATTATCTAAAATAGAACATAAAATAGGAATCATACATTTTGGGAAGTGATGATTGTTTTGAAAGATTATAGGAGGTCTATAAAACCACCCAGCAAACATTGAAAGATTGAGCAAAAGCTCTCAATTACATAAAATGATAAAAAAAAACCCTGAAAATTTTATTAAAAAGCTCCATCTAATTTTTATGTTAAATCGTATTGACACAACCTATATGTATATTTCTGCTTTGTTAAAAAATAAATTTTACTCCTATGTTTTTCAACTGATGTAGTCAATTTGTGTGTGTGTGTGTGTGTTTATGTATATACTACATACTCATATTTTCATTTTTACTGTTAAACAACTTAAAGATTTTTTATTTTATGCTTATCTTTTAAATACACCAGCCAATCTGAACTGCATCTTCTTCCAGTTCAAATTTAGTTTCGAATAGTTCACTTGGTTTAAAGTCTAACACAGATCTCCCTAGCCTAAAATTAAGGTGCTGGCAGGACTGCATTCTTTTCTGGAGGGAGACTCTCTGAGAGTATCCATTTCCCAGCCTTTTCCAATCTAGAAAGTCTATCTACATTCCTTGTCCATGGCCCCTTGCTTCCTATATAGTAGTATATCTGTAGTCTAGCCCTGATTCCATTGTCACTTTTCTTCTACCTCTTTCTTTCCTTTTTAAAGATCCTAACATTGTAATTACATTGGATCTGTCCAGATAAACCAAGATATTCTCTCTATTTTAAAGTTAATTGATTGGCAAACATAATTTTATCTGCAACCTTAATTCCCCTTTGTCATATAAGGTAGGTAATATATTTGCAAGTTCTGTGAATTAGGATGTGGACATATTAGGGAGGTCATTATTATTTCCACCATACAAATCTAGTCATTTATCTGGATTTTATTATTTTCTAGAAAATAGAGTTAAACCAACTTCCTATTTCCTCCCATGACTGTGGTAGGCTGCCTCTAAAATGGTCTCCAAAATCTGCACATTCAGTCATCCACACTGTTATCTAATTCCCTCTACCTTGAGTATGAGACAAAATTACTGAATTGCTTTTAATGAAGAGTATGGAAAATATGAGATGTCACATTATATAGACTACTAGAGGCCCGGTGCAGGAATTCGTGCACTGGTGGGGTTTGGCAGGCCCACCCAGATAGGGGCTGATCGGGTTGAGACAGCTGCAGGAAGGGGATGTGGGAGGTTGGCTGGCTGGTGTGTCTCCAATTGGGGCGGGGGTGCCTGATCTGGGGTGGGGCTGGCTGGGGAAAGGGGCCATGGGTAGTTGGTGGGCCCCATCCTGCTGGAGGCAGAGACCAACAGTAGTTAGCATAATTATGCGAGAAGTCCGCTGGAAGGCTAATGGACTTTGATATTCAGCAAGGGCTGAAAATCAGCATTATATTACCCTGCTGTTGACTGAATGGCTGAAGGCAACCCCCTAACCTGATAATCCTTTTACTGTTTACCAAACTTTACCTTTGATATGCCTGTTTGCATTCCTAATGGGCAAATGTGTATTCAAGTAAATAAAAGATGATGGGTCTGGGGTTTCTGAGAGCTTCTCCGCTACAGGGAAGCTATCCGCCTGGCTCCCTATGCCTTCTAAATTTGTATTTCTTGTCTAGTATATTCATTTGTGCATCAGCCCCTTCTCCAGACCTTGAACCCTAGTGGCAAATGGATGCAGTGTTCACACCGTCCCCTGGTCAAATTCTGGTAAACTCGTGGTTGAGGGGAAATTTTTCATATTAGCTTTTTATTATATAGGATGGCCTCTGAGTTTGGATGTCCTCTCTTGATCTGTTGCTTTCTTCTTCACTGGCTTTGAGATCAATCAGCTTCCATGTTGTCAGCTGCCCTGTAGAGAGGACCATGTGACAAGGAACTAAAGTTTCTGGCCAAACAGCACAAGTATCTGAAGCCTACCAACAGCTATGTAAGTAAATTGGGGAGTGGAACATTCTCCAATTGGGATGTGAGATGATTGATGCTCAGTTCAATACCTTGTTTTTAGTTTTGTGAGAAACTATTTTAATTTCATGAGTCATTCAATTTGTCCATGCCCAGGTTTCTCACTTATGAAAACTGTGAGATTAAAACAAAAAGTTTGTTGTTTTAAGCTATTAAGTTCTGGTGTACTTGTTATACAGCAATAGATAAATAATATATATTTTTTGTGCCTGAAAGTAGTAAGCTGCCTTAACAAATACCAAAAAATGTAGGTATGGCTTTGGATCTAGGCAGTGAGCAATGCTGTAAGAATTTTGAGAAGGGTGTTAGAGAAAGTATAAATTATGTTGGATTGTGGTTAGTAGAAATATGAATTTCAAGCATACTGATGTTGAGAGCTCAAAATGAAATGAATAACGTTATTAGAAACTGGAGGAAGGAGGATTTTTCTTTTGTAGAACAGAAATTTTAGCACCACCATTATCTACAGTAATGTAGAAAGTAGTAAATGAATTTGTTACACTAGCTTAGGATATTTATAAGTAAAGTGTTGATAGCACAGCCTGATTTAGTCTTGCTGTTATAGTAAAATTGAGGGAAAGAATGTTAAAAAGAAGAAAGAATTTTATCTTTTCAAAATTCTCAGAATTTCTAGATGGCAAACATGCTAAAATTAATAAATCACTTCTGAGCAAAGTTTAGTTCTAGAGTACTGCCAGAAAATCTGGTCTAGAGGTGAAACTGAGTCTCTGACTTACAGATTTTTTTCACTCAAACAATCCTATCTAATAAACAAATTTTCAATTATAGAAGATAGATAAATCACAGATCCCAGGGCCTCCGCTTGGGTCGCTGGGGGGCGTGGCTGGCCTGCAAACCACCACAGGCCCCTCGCCCAGGCCACCCCACGCCCCAAGGGAACCCCTACCCTGATCCAGGACAGCCTTCAGGGCAAACCAGCTGGCCCCCACCCATGCACCTGGCCTCTACCCTACCTAATAAAAGAGTAATATGCAGATTGACCATCACTCCAACACACAAGATGGCTGCCCCCATGTGGTCAAAGATGACTGCCCTCATATGGACACAAGATGGCCAGCAGGGGAGGGCAGTTGGGAGGGACCAGGTCTGCAAGGGAGGGCAGTTGTGGGCGATCAGGCCAGCAGGGGAGGACAGTTGGGAGGGATCAGGCCTGCAGGGGAGGGCAGTTAGGGGTGACCAGGCTGGCAGAGGAGGGAAGTTGGGGGCGACCGGGCCTTCAGGGGAGAGCAGTTGGGGGGGACCAGGCCTGCAGGGGAGGGCAGTTAGGGGTGACCAGACCTGCAGGGGAGGGCAGTTAGGGGCAAACAGGCTGGCAGGGGAGCAGTTAGGCATCAATCAGGCTGGCAGGGAAGTGGTTAGGGGGTGATCAGGCTGGCAGGCAGAAGTGGTTAGGGGCAATCAGGAAGGCAGGCAGGTGAGCAATTGGGAGCCAGCAGTCCTGAGAGGGATCTCCGACTGCCCTTTTAGGCCCGATCCTACTGGGATCGGGCCTAAAAGGGCAGTCGGACATCCCTAGTGGGGTCCCAGATTGGAGAGGGTGCAGGCTGAGCTGAGGGACAGCCCCCGTGCACAAATTTCATGCACTGGGCCTCTAGTATTATTATAATACCAAACCACACAGAGGAGAAAATGTGTAGAACAAAAGAGACATAGCAAAAAAAAAAAATAAAGAATAGTTTCAAAATATAAATAATTTTCAGTACTTAACATCATGTAAATATAAAGCAATTGTATCTCTGTATAAACAATAGTCCTGACAGTTGTGTTTACCAGGTAAAATTATTACTACAAACATGGGCTTATTGGATTCTTAGTAGTATGATTCAATACCTTTGTGGAAAAAGGGATTGTAGCAAAATTATAAAATATTTACTCTATACATATAATATCCTGCATGCATGTTAAATAAAGAGCCACATAACAATAACTTGTTCATATGCACATTAAATACTAAATAATTTAACACAAGCAATTCAAAGAATATTAAACAGCTATGCTGCTGTTTTTTCACTTATTCCAAATTTATTGATTCTGCTGCTACTCAAGTTAAACTTAGAAAATGATAGTGTCATTTATTGCTTAATTCTGTAATTATTGTTTTCTTATACATTACAGATACAGGAAATAACAATATACAAGGAAAAAAACAAATGTATATTATTTGGCTTGTTCTTAATTTACTTACACTTCCCAAAATAATTCAAGACCTCATGATATTCCTGTTTGATTAGATTTGAAGGTAATAGGCCATTTTAATGTCTGAATACATTCAACTCACTCTTTTGTAGACTATTATATTTTCCAGATTTTACAAATTATCTCATCTTATTTATATTTTAAATGTTGTAATTTCTTTGTCATAAATCAGAATATTTTAATCCAATTATATTTCTACTTTGGTCTTGCTTTCTATGTTTACTAGAGGCTCAGTGCATGAAATCGTGTGCAGGTATGGTCCCTAGGCCAAGCCTGCGATCAGGGCCATCTTTCCCTGCTGCCTGCAACCAGCCTCGTCCCCTGCTGCCACCCACCTGGGTTCCCATTTTGCCATCTGGCAATGGGAGCCTGAAGGCTGCAGGGGAGGGACTGAGAGGTTGGCCAGTCCCACCTGCCCATGGCCCTGCCCCTGCCCCAGGTCACCTTCTGTGCATGGGGTGACCGGCAGGATGGAGGCCTTGGTTTGGTGCCACATGCATCCCCTGACACCCACCTCCGGGTCCTTGTTCACCATCCTGTGATGGGAGCCTGCCGGCTGTGGAAAGGGACCGAGAGGTGGTCAATCCACCTCATAGTGACTGGTTGAGTAGCCTTTCTGGTCATTCTGCTGTTATGGTCACTGGGCTTTTATTATATAGGGCTAGAGGCCTGGTGCATAAAATTTGTGCACAGGAGGAGGGTTGTCCCTCAGCCCAGCCTGCACCCTCTCCAATCTGCAACCCCTCGAAGGATGTCCTACTGCTGGTTTACAGGGATCAGGCCTAAAACGGCAGTCTGACATCACTCTCACCATCTGGGACTGCTGGCTCCTAACCACTCACCAGCCTGCCTGCCTGATTGCCCCTAACCACTCTGTCTGGCAGCCTGCTTGCCCCCAACTGGCTCCCACTGCCAGCCTGCTCACCCACAAATGTCTCCCCTGCTGGTCTCCTCACCCTCACCTGCCCTCCCCACTGGCTTGCTCACCCCCAACTGCCACCCTGCTGGTCTGCTCACGCCAGTTAGGGGTGACCAGGCCTGCAGGGGAGGGCAGTTAGGGGCAAACAGGCTGGCAGGGGAGCAGTTAGGCATCAATCAGGCTGGCAGGGGAGTGGTTAGGCTGCCAGGCAGAAGCGGTTAGGGGCAATCAGGAAGGCAGGCAGGTGAGCAGTTGGAAGCCAGCAGTCCTGGATTGTGAGAGGGATTTCCGACTGCCCGTTTAGGCCCGATGCTACCGGGATTGGGCCTAAACGGGCAGTCGGACATCCCTTAAGGGGTCCCAGATTGGAGAGGGTGCAGGCTGGGCTGAGGGACACACGAATTTTATGCACTGGGCCTCTAGTATAGCCTATAAATAGCTAAATGCATATTGTGAAGAGATTTGTGGATGTGGCTTTTGTCTAATAGAGGTAAACCCCAATGATATTCATAGGAAGCTTATAAAGTTTTTGAGAAAATTATATTGAAACACTGCCAGTTTGAATTAACAGGGACATAGACAGTACTAAATGAAATAAGCAAATCGAGTCTCAAAGTTCTATTAGAGGGTAACAGATTTAAAAGGTATTCATTTGTAAACTTGTACTACCTTTCCTGAAAATGAAATGAGTCATGGAAATTATTTCTAGATCTTAAGATCTAATCAAGAAATGTCCAGTTGGATTTAAAAGTTGCTATGGACCAGTTACATTTTTGTGACCCTCATTTAATGTCAATAACTATTACATATGCCTATCCTACCATTGCATGTTGCTTACTTGAAATCAGCTAACTTGTCTGTTTATTTTACCATTTTACACATTGAAAAGAATTCTATATAAGAAGTGATAATTTTGAAATTTTATTTTAGAAGACTCATTCACTCCTGAACTTGATTTAGATAGTGATATTCTTGACTTTGAGTTGAATCTATAGGGAATAAGACTTTTGAAGGATTCCTGAGCCTTCAAATTATAATAAAGGTTTGCTTTTTCAGCTACTAAATTTTGAATAATTTGTTACATAGCAATGATAACTAATACAAAGCTTTACTGAATCTAATTCTCACCTTCTATTGAAATCCACCTGAAAAATCATTGATAATTAGTCATATGGGAGCTCCCTTATAGGTAACTAATTTCTTTAAATACCTGATAATTAAATAGTTTTTATACCTTTGATATTTACCAATTATCTTGGTATTAAGAGGACACTTTTTTGGGGGGTTAGTTTTAAGGACAGTTACCAAACTTTTGAACTCCAAAAGTTAACTTCTCTCCAAATAATGGAATGTTTCTGCTTTAAAAAATACATATTCAGCATTTTAAAAAGTATTTCTTTTTCCCCATTTTTAGCTCTATTATATATGAAACTGAGTCCTTAAAGTTATATTTTCTACTTCTATGACCTTATCTTGGACTAGATAGTGCTTTATAAATTATAGTGAATGAATGAGTAAAAGAACAAATATATGACATATTACATATGAATATATGTTAGAAACAATGCAAAATAACAAGCATATTTTAATAAGAACTTCTCTACCTTCTTATCCTAAAACATAAATGTCTTTATATATTTCATTATTAATATTATTTTTTGTTTTAATTTTTAAAAGAGGTGCATTTTAACAACAATAAGGACTCCTATTTTATTTTACTTTTTATTTATTTATTTATTTATTTATTTATTTATTTATTTATTTATTTATTTTTGCTAAGACCTTTTTATACTTCTATTGGAAAAGATCTAAGGTTTTCTCCTCTTTGGACTTTTATTTCTAAAACATACTTTTGGAGAGATTGTATTTATCATTATTTGTAGATGATATCCCATTCAACTTTAATTTATTCTTAGAAACCATTTAGACTTATTGGATTATTTGTTGACCTATTTTAAAGTGTGATTTACCTTTACATTTTAAATTCAGTAATCCGACATGAATGTCTGATAAACCTGTCACTTTAAAATTGTACTTTTGTATTCTTCAGTTCTATATCCTGGATACAAATGGTTTAAGGGAGGTCAAAGAAGCATTACCACTTCGGTGGCTCTTTTATTTATCATCTTCTATGTGCCTACTAGTTTTCATTTTGAATCTCACAGGATATTCTTTATGAGATTTGCTCTATTATATAGAATGCATTTTTATAAATGAAAACTTAACTTTTAAACACTTTCTCAGTAAATCATATTTGTTTTTATAAAAAATATCTTAAAAAGCTATCCTTTACAGTAAAGTCATTAATTCCAAATCTACATTGTTGTAAGGATGTGAATGATACAGTCTTTTAGTGTATGTTCATTTTTACAGGTCACAATATAGTGCAATAGAAGAATTTATATGGCACAAATATGCTGAACACTTTTGGAAATATAATTTTTTAAATGGCTTAGTGAGGTGCTTTTTTTCCATGTCTTTAGACTTATCCCACCTATTAAGAATATGACTATTATTCTTAATGGATTATATATTCTGATATGAAAGATAAGATATTGTCTCTTACTCTTCTTCCTTAACATTAAATTTAAAAAGAAAATAAATATTTTTTTTATTGATTTCAGAGAGGAAAGGAAAGGGAGAGACAGAAACATCAATAATGAGAATCATTGATTAGTTGCCTCCAGCACACCCCACACTGGGGACCAAGCCAGCAGCCCAGGTATGTGCCCTGACCTGGAATTGAACCATAACCTCCTTGTTCATAGGTCGATGCTCAACCACTGAGCAACACTGGCCGTGCAACACTAATATTTTTATAACCTTTTAATATTAGAAAATATTCTATGTATAATTATATTACCAACACATTAAATTTAAAAATATATGGAACCATTGAATTACAGTTTTCCTCTTGTACCCACGTTTTAAGTGAGCACTCATCAACTAGAAAGTTATTACATGTAGGTACATTTTATTTTACATTTATAAAGTGATTAAATTGGTAAATATAAGAATAGGATGAAAATATTCTATATAATAAAGAGTTAATATGCAAATTGACCATCACTCCAACTCATAAGATGGCCACCCCCATGTGGTCAAAGATGGCCACCCCCATGTGGACATAAGATGGCCATCACAAGATGGCCAGCAGGGGAGGGCAGTTGGGAGGGAAAAGTCCTGCAGAGGAGGGCAGTTTGGGGCGACCAGACCAGCAGGGGAGAGCAGTTAGGGACGACCAGGATGGCAGGGGAGGGCAGCTGGAAAGGAAAAGGCCTGCAGGGGAGGGCAGTTAGGGGCAACCACGCCTGCAGTGGGGGGGCATTTGGGAGGGACAAGGCCTACTGGGAGGGCAGTTGGAAGGGACCAGGCCAGCAGGGGAGGACAGTTGGGGGGGATAAGGCCTGCAGGGGAGAGCAGTTAGGGGCAACCAGGCCTGCAGGGGAGGGTGGTTTGGGGTGACTGGGCCAGCAGGGGAGAGCAGTTAGGGTGACCAGGCCAACAGGAGAGGGCAGTTATGGGTGACAGTGCCAGCAGGAGAGGGCAGTTAGGGACAACCAGGCCTGCAGGGTAGGGCAGTTGAGAGTGACAAGGCCTGCAGGGGAGGGCAATTGGGGGGACAAGGCCTGCAGGGGAGGGCAGTTGGTGGGACCAGGCCTGAAAGGGAAGGAAGTTAGGGGTGACCAGGCCAGCAGGGGAGGGCAGTTGAGGGCAACAAGCCCTCAGGGGACGGCAGTTAGGGGTGACCAGGCCTGCAGGGGAGGGCTTTGGGGGGGGACAGGGCCTGCACGGGAGGGCAGTTGGGGTTGATCAGGCCAGCAGGGGAGGGCAGTTAGGGGTAACCAGGCCTGCAGGAGAGGGCAGTTGAGGGTGACCCAGCCAGCAGGGGAGGGTACTTAGGGGTGACCAGGCTGTCATGGGAGGGGAGTTAGGGGTGACCAGGCCAGCAATGGAGGGTATTTGGGGGCAACCAGGCCTGCAGAGGAGGATAGTTATTGGCCATCAGGCTGGCAGGGGAGGGCAGTTAGGAGTGACCAGGCTGGCAGGGGAGTGTAGTTAAAGGGCAATTGGGCCAGCAGGGGAGCAGTTACGCGTCGATCAGGCTACAGGGGAGTGGTTAGGGGGTGATCAGGCTGGCAGGCAGAAGTGGTTAAGGGCAATCAGGAAGGCAGGCAGGTGAGCAGTTGAGACCCAGCAGTCCTGGATTGTGAGAGGGATGTCCGACGGCCCTCAAGGGGTCCCAGATTTGAGAGGGTGCAGGTTGAGCTGAGGGACACCCCCACCCCCGTGCATGAATTTCATGCACCAGACCTCTAGTTATTTAATAAATTTAATGTGTGCAGTATCATTTTTTATAATTTAATTTACAAGTTCAGAAAATTACAGCTAATTTTCAATTAAAATTGGTTGTATCTGTATGCAATAGATAGTTTCTATTCTCAGGACTGTGGTTCTAGAGGTTGGCAGGGGCCAGTTTTAAAAAACTTTAAGTGTAATAAGAATTTTTAAAAGTCTCAAAGTAAGAGAAATGGAGAAACCCTATACAATTTTAAACAAGAGAATGAATTTGTGTAGAGAATGACTTGGTATAAATTACAGTGGAAGTAAGAAAAATAGATAAGAAGCTATTTTATTTGTACTCAAAATAAATAAAGGATAGAATTGTAACAGGGAAGCTGGAAAGAATAAAAGAACTCAATTTGGGGGGGGGATTAGAATAAGGAGTGTATATCAATAGGTTGACTGAGAGATATGAGAAAGAAGGACATGTCAAGGAAAAATCCCAATTTTCTGGCTGGAGAACTTGGGCAGATGAAGGTGCCATTAGTTTAGGTAGGGAACATTAGAGGTAAAGCAGAACTGAACAGTGGACAGCGATCATGAGTTAAATTTTGAAATTATACCTAAGAATCTATGAAAAAGTGAAGTGAAGAGAGATTTGGACAAAATACTTACCTTGAGAAGTTGGCAGGCTAATGGTATTATAAGTCATCAGAGATAAACTTACATAATAAGATGTACAGAGATAGTGAATTTGGTGAGAAATATAATTCTGGATATATTTTGAGAGCCTATATAATGAGATTGTAGATATGTTTTTAAGGTGGAGACTATAAGATTTACCAACTAATTGAATGTATGTTATGAGCAAAAAATAAGAGTTATGGATAACTCTTAGATTTTTAGTCTACAATTGAAGGATGGAGATTTCATAATTGAGATTAATGATTTTGGGGGTTCAGATAGAGAGAGAATGGAATGATTATGTCTTTTCTAATTAAGTATGAAATAGGTATTAGTTATTTAGGTTAAGGTAAGGAGTGGCAAGTTTTAAATATTAGTCCAAAGTTTAGAGGAGAGTTTTTTTTTGGGTGAAAATTGATATTTTATAAAGCTGCATGTAAATGGAATTTAGAGTCAACATTGGATGATATCATCAAGGAAGTGAGTGCAGATAGAAAGAAGAAAAGTCAAAGGACTGAAATGTAGGGCACTCAAAGTTTTGAGGTCAGAAAAATAAGCACCAACCAACAAAGGAGACTGAGAAGGAGCAGTGATTTTAGAACAGGAAGACATTAACTCAGTGTAGTGTCCTTGAAACCAAAGAAGAAGTGTGTTAAAAAAGAAGAAATGAGTGACAATGTCAAGCATTGCTGACAGGTGAAATAAGATGCTAACTGAGAAGTGATCTTTGGATTTAACAAAGTTTAAGTAATTGGTAAAAGACTGAATGAATGGGTTTAGGAGAGAATGAAATTGAAGAAATATAAAAAAAAATCTTCAGAATTAACTTAAAAGTAGATAAAATAGAGAGGAATTGGGCTTACCCAACTTATACTTATGAAAATATCGTGTGACAAAATATCCAGAGGATGACAAGTGATAATGAGAAGAGAGGGGATAGAGGCTAATGCACAAATTACTTATAAAATATGAGGCAGTCTTATCTGCTGAAGTGGATAGGGATGTGAGGACATATAAACATAATATCATGGAATATACATTACAGATAATGGAGAAAAATATTATAATAGAAATATGGTTAAAAAAACAGAACAATATTGAAATCCTAGATGAGATTAGAAATCATAAATTATAAAGATACCAATATTGAATCTTCTCTAATGATGTATAACTTTTTAGGTATAATCATGAAAAAGTCAGGTTGTTGGGTTAACTGAAAGTTAATTTTTTTTTTGTAATGATAAGGAAAGAGGATTCAGAGAAGATGGAGATGTTTGCTAGGTAGCTATTGTAATGATTTACTATGATAACTTAGGTGAACATCAAAATAAGTAAATATATTAATTAGATGATAGACAGGTGAAATAGAAGGGTCATGGATTATAGGGAATGATGAAGTTAAATAATTTTTGCAGTGGAACTTGATAAAATGAGCAGAAATCCCAGAAGATTTCACCAAAGACTAGGATGATTGGATTAATAGCTGCCCTGGGGTAAATGATGATGACTGAGTTCAAGAAGTGACCATTAGACCAAGTACAAAAAAAAAGCTGACTGGAGATGAAAAATTCAAGGAATTTAGAAGCTAAGATATCCTGGCATTTTTTATTCTTTGGCAGGATCAAGAATGGAGATAAAGGCTGTTATCTTGGTGATGTGCTATTCAGTACATGAGAGGAAAATAAGGTTTAACAGTATAACAGTAGTGAAGGAGAGGAGGTGATTTAGGAACATAAGTTAACATTTCAAAGACAAGGATGACAATTGTAGGCCAAACAAGACTAAATGGGAGGAATGCAAACGTATTTTTGGACCTTCAGTTGCACCCTTTCATGGCCAGTTGATGTTTCATGGTATTGATTGCATATTTTATCACCTTGGAAAGTTTTAAAATGATGCCTAAGCCAGGTTTTATCACCAAGCAGTCTAATTTTATTCACTTGAGGTGGTATTCAAGGCAGGTGATTCTAACATGCAGCTAGTGGGAGTCCCTTTGTACCTCATATTGCCATGCATTGAGACATCTTCTCTTTGCATATTTTGTGGCCACATGGTTGCAAATGTTAGCTGAGGACCATAAATACACTGAGTTAAAATTTATATTGGATTAGTTCATGCTATTTCTTCCCCCTAGTTGCCTTTCCTATAATTCTTCATGTCCGATTACTAAACCTATTTGCTGGATGTTCTCTCTCTTTTTTTACAGCAAATATTCAAACTACATCATTCACAACATCAAGGAGTGACATGTTTATGGTTTTATATTTCATATTGCATTTTAAATGCACACATACATGGACAATGAAAATCCATACTGAGGATATTAGATTCATCTTTGAATCTCCTAAAACTTAGGAAGTGCTTATTAAATATTTGTTGAATGAGTAAATATATATGAGTCTACTAAGTTACATCTGCTTGTGTTACAAGAAGTTGGCTTTATGGATGAAATTTTATGTATTACTAAATTGTATCAAAATCTAACTAACAGGACCTATTTGGTTTATTTTTAGCTATTGTGAAACAAAATAGTAGGCAATAAGTGCTTGAATTACCTATTTTAAAATTGCAATGCATTTCAGAGATCCTTAAAATATGGGTTTATATTACAAAAAAAATAACTATAGAAGCTATGTATACATAGATGTTACGGTCTGTAAAACCTAATGGGCCTAAAAACAGTCCTACTGTGAAATTATTTAACTTGTAAATTTTGGTTTAATAGTCAAAAGCTAGTTCATTTCCAATTTTCTGAGTTAAGCATCTCAAGATGAAAGTTAAACATTGGAATGCCAGAACTTTGGTCTTTGATGTGCTATGCTGCCAGTGGTGCCGTGTCTGATCTTATGGTAATATCAGCAACAGAAAGCCAAGATTCTGCTTCTTTAATAGCAACTCTTTTGTCAGTTCCTAATGAAATTTAAATAAATTTAACATGTCTTACTTCTGATCAGATTTTTTTATATTGTTTTACTTTTGAGCCAGATACCACTGCACACTCTGCATACACAGTCAAGGAGGGCACTGTCAGGAAAGTATTAAAGATGAAACTAAGTTACTAGCTTTTTCTTTCTAATCCTCTTTTCAAAACCGCTTAGCGTCCCTTCAGAAACTCTGCTGTTTACAAGATTACCAAACTGGTGGAGAACACTGAAACATTAAAATGTTGAACTGCTATAGTGCCTCATAAACACATTCATAAAGAAAGGCAGAGCCAATTAAAAAAAATTAAACTCCTCATGTACCGTGAGATAAATTGCTGCAAGCCAGCCAGCAAAAATAATAGAGCTGTCAAAACAATATAATTTCTGTGCACAAACCAAAGCATATACAATATAATATAATGATAGAATGAAGATTTCCTGAGTAAATACCTAGTCAGGAATAAACTGCTGAGGAAATCCCATTTATTTAGAGCTCGGTTAGTTCATGAAAACAAATGTCTACTTACAAGTTTGTAATATTTGACAAGTGGAATAGTATAGTTTAGCCATGGCCTTCAATAACTTAAAATATGAGAGGCTTTAGACCTTGCTTAGTTAAATGAGTTACCCAAATGTTCACCTTTCACAGATTGATAATCTGGGTATAGACCGCGACACTTCACTATCTGTAAACTGATGAATGATCAAGGCATTTAACTTGATAGATTGGGGCCTTTTGCTAAATAAATTAAAGCAAATAGGAGTAACTGAGCAAGTTCTTGGCTGGTCTAATGGGCATTTGTCAAATTAATCTCAGTCAGTTATTTTGAAGAGATGTGTTTCCAATTCCATCTTATTCATTAGGGGGCAAAGTTTGTTCTTGAGTGCTGAATGGTCACAGAACATTCACTTAGATGACTGAAATAATGTAAGGTTATACAAAAGTAGAATATAGAGTTGCCTTTTACTCAGAGAGCTGTAAACATGAAGTCAAATAATGTATACCAATATCTATAACAAGTTGGTTATAGAGACACAACCTGTCATTTACTTTTCTTTTATATATATACTAGTGGCCTGGTACACAAAATTCGTGCATGGGGAGTGAGTCCCTCAGCCCAGCCTGCACCCTCTCCAATCTGGGACATCCCTCTTACAATACAGGACTGCTGGCTCCCAACTGCTCGCCTGCCTGCCTTCCTGATTGCCCCTAACTGCTTCTGCCTGCCAGCCTGATCACCTCCTAACCACTTCCCTGCCAGCCTGATTGATGCTTAACTGCTCCCCTGCCAGCCTCATTGCCCCTAAATGCTCTCCCCTGCTGGTCTGGTCCCCCCCAACTGCCCTCCCCTGCAGGCCTGGTCACTCCTAACTGCCTTCCCCTGCAGGCCTGTGTCTCCTCCCCCCCCCCAAACTGTCCTTCCCTGCAGGCCCAGTCTCCTCCAACTTCCCTCCTCTGCCCACCTGGTTAACCTTAACTGACCTCCCCTGCAGGCTTGATCACCCCCAACTTCCCTCCCCTGCAGGCCTGGTCCACCCCAATTGCTCTCCCCTGCAGGCCTGGGTCCCCCTCAAATGCCCTTCCCTGCAGGCCTGGTCCCTCCCAACTGCCCTCCCCTGCTGGCCTGATTGCCCACAACTGCCCTCCTTTACAGGCCTGGTCCCTCCTAAATGTCCTCCACTGCTGGCCATCTTGTGGCAGCTATCTTGTGTTCACATGGGGGCAGCCATCTTGTGTGTTGGAGTGGCAGTCAATTTGCATATTACCCTTTTATTAGTATATATATATACTAATATATATATATACTAATATATACTAATATATACATATACTAATATATACATATACTAATAAAAGGGTAATATGCAAATTGGTCATGACGCCCTCACAGTAACAACCGAACAGCAGGCTTTGTGGGGTGACCAGGCCAGCAGGGGTGTTAGCAAGGGACAACCAAACGACTTACCAGCAGGCTGAATGGGGCAACCAGGCTGGCAGGGGGGGCAGTGAGGGGTGACCAGGCTGGCAGAAGGGGGCAGTTGGGAGTGACCAGGCCAGCAGGGTGGGCAGTTAGGGGCAATCAGGCTGACATAGGGTGGCAGTTGGGGGTGACCAGTCTGGAAGGCAGAGGCACTTAGGGGTGATCAGGCTGGCAGGGGGGGCAGGTAGGGGCGATCAGGCAGGCAGGCAGGCAGGTGAGCAGTTAGGAGCCAGTGGTCCCGGATTGTGAAAGGGATCTCCAACTGCTGGTTTCATCCCAATCCCTGGGATTGGGCTGAAACCGGCAGTCGGACATCCCCTGAGGGGTCCTGGATTGGAGAGGGTCCAGTCTGGGCTGAAGGGACTCCCCCCACCACCCTGTGCACAAATTTCGTGCACTGGGCCTCTAGTGTGTATGTATGTACATATATATATATATATATATATATATATATATATATACACACATATGCATATATATATATATATACACACACACACACACACACATATATATATATATATATATATATATATATATATATATATATATAATTTCAGAAAGGAAGAGAGAGAGGGAGAAAGAGAAACATCAATGATGAGAGAGAATCATTGATTGGCTGCTTCCTGCACGCCCCCTACTGGGGATCACTCCCACAAACCGAGAATGTGCTCTTGACCAGAATCAAACCCCAGTACCCTTCAGTTCACAAACTGATGCTCTATCCACTGAGCTGAACTGGCTAGGGCTCATTTTACTTTTCTTATCTACTTTACATACATAGTTGTTTTCTTTCACTGCTATTATTTCTAAGTAGCTTATTTTTTATTTTTATTTTTAATCTTTATTGTTGAAAGTATTATATATGTCCTCTTTTCCCCCCATTGACCTCTTCTAGCCCACTCCTGCCCACCCCCCCTCCGGCCCCAGGCCTTCACTACCCTACTGTCTGTTTCCATGAGTTATGCATATAGGCATACATGTTCTTTGGTTGATCTCTTCACACCCACCCACCTTCCTGCTGAGATTATACAGTCTGTTCCATGTTTCTATGTCTCTGGATCTATTTTGTTCATCAGTTTATTATGTTCATTAGATTCTACATATGAGTGAGAGCATGTTTCTCTGACTGGCTTATTTCACTTAAAGTAATGCTCCCTATTTCCATCCATGCTGTTGCAAATGTTAAGAGTTCTTTCTTTTTTATAGCTGCATAGTATTGCAAATGTACCACAGCTTCTTATCCATTCAGCTACTGATGGGCACTTGGGTTATTTCCAGATGTTAGCTGTTGTATATTATGCTGCTATGAACATAGGGATGCATACATTCTTTATGATTGGTGTTTTGAGTTTCTTAGGACATATTCATAAAAGGAGGATCACTGGGTCAAATGATAGTTTCATTTTTTGAGGAAACTCCATACTGGTCTTGACAGTGGCTGTACCAGTCTGCATTCCCACCAGCAGTTACTAGGGTTCCCTGTTCTTCACATCCTTGCCAACACTTGTAATTTGTTGATTTGTTGATGATAGCCATTCTGACAGGTGTGAGGTGATATCTTGTCATTTTAATTTGCATTTCTTGGATGATTAGTAACTTTGAGCATTTTCCCTTATGTCTCTTGGCCTTCTGTATATCCACTTTGGAGAAGTGTCTATTTAGGTCCTTTACCCATTTTTTAATTGGATTGTTTGTATTTTTTGTTTTGTTTTGTTAACTCCCTATATATTTTGGAAATCAACCTCTTATCAGATGTATCATATGACCCTAGTTGTAAATGGGGTGCAACTGACATTTCTGTTCAGTCATATTTTGGGGCCCCCCAACCTGATGATGGTTTCCAAGCAAAGTTCTTAGGACGCAAAATAAGACAAACAAAAAAGCAATTGTCCCTATAAGAGAAGGGATTGATAACAAATGAGTACCTGAAAACAAATTCATGTCACAATTCCAAGATATAATAATTACAAAGGGTTTTTTGCCTTCCAATCTGAATTTTAAAAGGAAGGGATAATGTAAAATTTTACCTTCTTTTTCTGCCAGGCACTACAGATAGAGATTTGATAGTGCTGATTTTGGTAAGAATTCTCACCCTTTGCCAGAGTTTGCCAGTTTTCCAAGAATCCTGCCTGTGTAGGCTGTGAAGCAAATGTGGTACCCTAGCGAGTCTCATTCTTGCCCACTAGAAACTGTAGAGGAGAAAAATAATTTTCCCTCTACCCGTTATGGTAAATGCTTGGCTGAGACCCCTTTTTCTCTAAGACACTTTGTAAATGTATCAGCTTACTTAGGTTAAAATACTCCACTGTAGTCGCTGTAATTCAAGTATATTATTTGTAAGGTTAACCTGCTTGTTCAGTTTTAAAACAGATTTTTATTTACCCAAGGCCTTACACTGCACCCAGTCCAGTTTCTAACTCAACCACAGATCCCAGATCCAGCTAAGTTTCTAAGTCAAACCCAGTCCAACCCTGGACCTGGTCCATTTTCTGGTTTGACCCTAGACTCAGTTTGGTTTCTATGTCAAACCTAGTCTGACTCTAGCTGGTTTATGGACCCAGTTCAGAAAAGGAAATTCTCAAAGTCTGAAATTCCACAATGCAAAAGCTACAGAGCTAGGATCTGGGAGGGACGTAACCCACCACATCCAGAGCAGCAATCTCAAGGTTTTCAAAGGTACCTAGGTGTGGCTGCTAATTGCTCTTGGAGGCTGCTGAGGATCCCCTTCAGGTCCCTGTTCTGACACTAGACTTGTTAAAAGATCAACTGAGGCACATTGAAAATTTTAAGAATTTATTTGAGCGAAAATCATTTGAATCAAGCAGCATCCAAACCAGCAGAGAAAGGAGCTCCAATGAGCTGTACAAAACTGAAGACTTCTATAGGCAGAAAAGAGCAGGAGCAAATAGTTCATGCTAGGCAGAAAAGTAGGTTGGGTATAACAAAGTTACTTTCCTTTAGGGGATAACAGGGGTCTGTCAGCCAGATGACCTAACTAGTGCTGACCAGGCGATTCCTGATTGACTGGTTTAAGAGTCCATTTGAGGGAAAGCTGAAACAGTAATTAAGTTTGGTTTGGTGATGAAAGGCTTAGTATAAGGGACTCCATTTTGCTACTATTGTCTTGCTTTTTAACATTAGATTATTCTGTGAGATTTACTAAATATCTTTTCACTTACCTAGACAGAATTATTTTTGAAAGTAGTTTAAATGTATCTATTTTGCAATAATCTGTCAGATTCAGTAGTCATTTAACAAGAAAGATATTTGTTGTGAGAAAGTCTTAGTGCTACATAAAGTTGACCTGCTATTAACTCTTGTCTATTTTGTGCACTTTTAACATGAATCTGAACTATAAAATGAAGCCAGAGGTGGAACTGCTGACACTGGAGAAAGTTAGATTGTTGTTCAATTTACCATTTTCCCTCTGCTCAACATCTTCTTCCAATCAGCTTCAAGCTGGGAGAGATATTATCATCTCTGAGATTGTAAAAGATAGCCCTGCTTCTTGTCTGCTTCCTGCTAATCTCCTTATCCACTTTCAAGGATCCCATAGGGAAAATACTGAATGTCCTACAGGTGTCTGCAGAGTAAGCTGATCACTGGAGTGAAACATCCTAATGACTGAACACATTCCATCATGTACTTCTAATTGGCACCAATACGTCGGTTACAGTCTTTTTGCCTATTTTTCTCCTCCTGAACTTTTGTGAGTTAATTTGGTTTTGTGGTACTTATAAAAAAAGATTGCAGGCACCTTGTTTCAGTTCTAAAGATCACCAAAACATATTAGAGCTCTGCTTCTTTGACTTTCCCAAGTGGACATCTGGAATAATAGTTGTTTTAGGAAAGGCTGATGTTTGTTTGGCAATCTTACCAATCTGAGATGATTCTTTTTTAATAATGTTCTCTGGCTAAATGACCAGACACATATTTTAGTTCTGTGCTCTGGCATTGTGCTGATAGTTAATTATACTTAACTAGAGGCCCAGCATGCGATATCATGCTAGACCCAGACCCACCACTCCGGCGGGACCCAGACTGACTCCTGCCGTGCTGGGCGAGACACAGAACCAGAGTCAAGTCCCTGCCCTCCCATGTGCACCTCAAGTTCCTGCCCACCCGCACACACCTCGCCCCACACGCAGCCTCCTGGTGACCAGTCTTTGGTCATTCCGCCATTACGGCATCATGACCACAGGCCTTTTATAATATAGATTGCTTTATTTTCTTTCACAGCTCATTAGAAATTTTGTTTCTCTTACTAGTAAATATTGCTACTTCATTATTCATGCAACAAGTATATACTGGCCACTTTCTAACTGCTAAAACCATCCTAGACTCCGGGCTTACAATGATAAGCAAATGTGTACCCTATTTTTATACTTATGGAATTTCATTCACCAAATTGTTCAAAAGTGTAAAATAGTATGAAATAGTAAATTTTACCATACCCGAAGGCCAGAAAAAAGCCTTTATTAAGAAAGTAATTATTGACCTGAACTCTGAATGCCGAGTAAAAAATAAGTAGAATGAAGGAGGTAAGGACATGCACAAATGCTCTGTTGAAGGAAGCATGTGTCATTTGAATTATTTATTGAAAGCAAGAAAAGAGCTTTGGAGAGATTGATAGAAATAAGACCATAAAAAAAAATCAGCCATAGAGGAATTTGTAAGCCATATTAGGGATTTTTGGCTTCTTGCTCAATCATAGTAAATCAATGAAGCATTTTGTTCTGAGTTTGGGGAACATAATCAGAAGATTGTTCTGCCTGCAGCACTGAGAACAGGAGAAAGTAAATACAGGGCATCCAGTTAAGGAGCTATTGCAGAAGCGAAGAGCAGAAATAAAGGGAGATTAGAATAGGTTAATGGGTGTAGAACTCATTGGAAAGAAAGGGACAGCTTCAATAAACATGTAAAATTAAAACCAATACATGTGGGCTAGATTGGATGTGAGTGTGAAGATTGTGGCAAAGGAAAGGACAGGGTCAATGACATTGCCTGGTTTTCTGAGCTGTAACATCATTCTCTGGGATAGGGAAACCTGAGAGAACACAAGGTTTTGGCAAGAAATGATGAGTTATGTTCTGTACATGCTGATTTTGAGATACTTTTGAGAACTTTAAGTTAAGATTTAAAAAAAGAACATTGACTATGTAGATTTCTAGCTGAGAAAGTCTAGGTAATTGAAAAGCAAGTGCAGACCATCTGCTTACATGTGATAATTAAAGCTATGTTCATTTGTATTAGTGATTTATAACTATGGATTCATTGTTTCCTTCTGACTGCTCTATAAATACCATTATATTCTCCATTTACAAATAGATGGGAGCCCAGCCAGTGTAGCTCAGTGGTTGAGTGGCGACCTATGAACCAGGAAGTAACAGTTTGATTCCTGGTCAGGGCACATGCCCAGGTTTAGTGCTCAATTCCCAGAAGGGGGTGTGCAGGAGGCAGCTGATCAATAATTCTCTCTCATCATTGATATTTCTATTTCTCTCTCCCTCTCCCTTTCTCTATGAAATCAATAAAATTATATTTATTACAAATGATAAAAAAGATTGGAAAACTGAGATGAAAAGGGATTATGTTCTTGCCATAATTACAAAACTGGTAAGTGCCAGAGGTAAAATTTGAACCCAGGAAAGTTGAAAAATGCATTCATATTCTTAATGACTTTGTTATGCCACTTGTAATGAATGACATTGCTTAAGGAAGGTATGTAGATTGATCAAGGAACCCATGACCGAGCTTTGAGAAACTCCAACATTTAAGGGCCAGAAGATGAATTCTAAAAAAGAGACTAAGAAGAAGCCAGGAAGGTAGGAAGAAAACCAGAAAGGTATAATTCTTGAAAATTAGAGTGTTGGAAGATGTAGAGGATATCAACTACTTCTAAGACAATGAGTTACCATCTCATACCTATCAGAATGGCTATCATCAACAAATCAACAAACGACAAGTGTTGGTGAGGATGCAGGAAAAAGGAACTCTCATACACTGCTGGTGGGAATGCAGACTGGTGCAGCCACTGTGGAGAACAGTATGGAGTTTCCTCAACAAACTAAAAGTGGAACTCCCATTTGACCCAGTGATCCCACTTCTAGGACTATATCCCAAGAAACTAGAAACATCAATCAGAAAAGATACATGCATCCCTATGTTCATAGCAGCACAATTCACCATAGCTAAGATTTGGAAACAACCTAAGTGCCCATCAGCATATGAATGGATTAAAAAAACTGGTACATCTACACAAGGGAATACTATGCTGCTGTAAAAAGGAAGGAACTCCTACCATTTGCAACAGCATAGATGGACCTGGAGAGCTTAAGTGAAATTATGCTAAATGAAATAAGTCAGTCAGAGAAATATAAATATCACATGATCTCACTCATTTGTGGAATATAATGAGCATAAACTGATGAACAAAAACAGGTCCAGAGACAGAGAAGCATTGATCAGACAGTCAAACCTCAGAGGGAAGGTAGGGGAGGGTGGGTGGAAGGGGGAGAGATCAACCAAAGGACTTGTATGCATGCATATAAGCATAACCAATGGACACAGACACCAGTAGGGTGAGGGCATGAGCCGGGGTGGGGAGGGGGGGCAATAGGAGGATAAGGACATATATGTAATACCTTAATCAATAAAGAATAGATTTTTTTAAAAAAGAAATAAGATCAGATCTAGGGGAAAACCTAAGATTTGGATTAAGAGATATATAGTTAATTGGTGACCCTAGTGAGAGCCCTTATTGAAGCACTAGATGCTGAACCCAGTTTGGAGGGAATTGAGGAGTGAGTGGAAAGTATGGAAGAGAGAAGAAACAAATCTTTCTGAAGAGGAATCAGTTTTATAGCTGGAGTAGATTGGGGTGTTTGCTTTGTTTTATTTTAATAGGAGGGATTGGAATGCGTTTATAAGTCTAAGAAGCCAGTTGATAGAGAGAGGTTGACCTCCAGGCAGCAAATAACACTTTTTTAACATGACTTCCAGGAATTCGACTCTCCTAGACTTTATCCCATCTCTTTCACCACTGCGTCTCAGTTTCTTTTCCTGGCCTCTTCTCAGCTCTCTGGCTTTTTAATGTGAGGGTGTCCCAAAGAACAGACCATGAACAGTTTTCCATCTACATGCAAATCCTTGGTGGTCTCAACCAACTTTTCTAACACATCTAAAATTGAATTACTGATTCAGTTCTTTATTATGTTCCACCCATATTCTTCCTTGTATCAATACATTTTTATTTCACCCTTTTATTTGTTCAGGTGAAAACACTTGGAGTTTTCTTGACTCTTTCTTTGTCTCCCACCACTTTTCCAATTCATCAGTAAATCCCATAGTTCTAACTTTGAACAAAGCAGTCAGTTTGATCTTGTTAAAAGGTGAACCAGGTCATGCTACCACTTTTTGTAAAATTGAGATATGCTTTACACAAAGTGAAATGCATCAATCTTAAGTGCAGAACTTGATGAGTTTTAACAAATACACACAGTTGTGTGCAAGCCATAACCTGAGGAAGAAATCCGGTTTTTCTATCTTTCATCTTTTTCATATGTGCTTTTGTATTCTGATACTGATGCTGATTTTTGGAGCTCCTCCTCTGAAAAGCTCCATCTTATTTATCTTCTCAACTCAGTGAGAACACCTTTTTTTGTTTGGTCTTCCCTACCCCTGTAACATGGTACATAAAGTGTTTCCAAATAGAAAGATGTGGTGGTGGAGGCAGATAGTGGAACTCACCTTGCCAGTTTTCCTTCACTCAGTTCTTGCTGCCTATTGTCTATTACCTGTCTATATAAATTTCTTATATTTTAGCCAACCGTTATTGGTGGAAGTGGAGTTCTTAGGGTACTGCTAGGATAAGCTTTTCTGGAGGCACCCACAGGAGGATGAGAAATGGTAGAAAGCTTTATTTTCATGGAATTACATCCCTGGGTCTCCAAAGTCCCATCTCCCTTAGTCCAGTCATAGAAGAAGTGTAGATGGGATTTCAGTAAACTTAGAAGCAGAGTCAGAGTCTGGAGTTTCCATTCCATGTTGGAGCCAGGTCCAGTACAGCATCAGGCTAGTTGCAGTCCCTTTTGTGTCTGGGTCCACATAGCCATGGGCCACACGGAAGATGTAGGAGAGAGCACCCCAAGCAACAAGAGTCCCAAGGGTCCTGAAAAAACAAAAGGATGAATTCCTTTGTTCAGGGGATTAAGTATCCCAAATCTTCATGCCCTTACAATGGCCATGCCCATTTTGGCCATCCATCTCTGTCCCCAAGTGTGATTGACAGCAAGCACCTTCCCTATGTCACCCCAACTTTACTGAGCATGCATCTATCTCCCCTTTGTTCCATTCCCTGGGGAGTGTAAAGTTGTAGCTTCCTAGGGAAGCTGCCTAAATGACATGCCTATAATATCTGGCCTTTCCTTTGCTCATTTCCTGTTATTAGCAACTAGGTTAATTATAATGGTAACACAACTTTGTATTATTTAGAGAGAGAAGGCTAGTCTGGTTTCATTTACTTTATCATAACCGGAAGTGGAAAATGCTTCATACCATTTTTAACAAATTCAGGTCACCTCACCATCTTGTAGGCAACACATAGCCTCCACATACTTACATAGACAATTAATTTTTTAAAAATTCTGTTCAGTTACATTGGTACTTACTTTGGCATATGGGCTTCTGGTAAGTAGAATTGCTGCCTATATTTGAACCATAGTTTTTCATTTATGTTTGTCTCATGACACTTAGCTCGTTTGGGTAGTTAGTTATATGTGCTTGCTTTATCCTTCATACATGAGTGTAAACTTTTCAACAACAGAAAACAGCATGCTGTAAATATTTATGAGATTGAATTAAATATATCAGAGAACCAAGTGAGTAAGAATAAATTTGGATAATTATGATTTTCTGGTGAACTGTAGGCCCCAGAGATGAAGTGATCTGTTTAATTTTTAATTACTTTTGGGATAGTGCAGTTATCTAATACATATTTATTGGCAGACAGGCAGGACAGGATCCACACTAAGGAACCCATAACAGTTGAGTTAAATGTCCAGAAGCATTGAGTTTTTGCTGATGGTCTATTCCTGTATTTACAACTAAATCCTATCCAAATATGCTCCCTTCTCTAGTGAGTTAATATGAAAATGACTATACTATTTTAACCAATGTGTGAATGACCTCTGTCAGGTTAATTAATGGGAAGAAAATTACAAAAGAAAACCCTTTGTTGTTCTTTTTGTTGCTTTTCTTTTGTCTAGAAGTAAAATCCTGTTTGCCATGGAGAGGCTCAACTGGAAGTTGATAGTATGTACAAGAATAGACCCTTTTATATAGCTTTCTTCAATGGGTTAAGTTAAGGCAATCTTGCAAAAACAAAACAAAACAAAACATATATGGTAATGAGAAACAGAATAGAAGGTAATAGATTTTTTGACTGTTGATCTTAACTAGCTACTCATAAATTTAACAAAGAGGCCTGTGGACCTTTACAATCAATTCTGTAACTCTATCAATCAATAATTTAATATATGAAATAAATTGAATTAATGATCTGATCTGAAGTACCACAAAATGAGGTTATCTAGAGGCCTGCTCTCATGTGGCCTTTATCCCATAGTGAATTTTGCAGCATGAGTGGTTACATTATCAGTCAAATTCTTTAAAGTTTATGCTAGTTCATTTAAAGAGTAACATGCTTGCTTATTATTAATTAATTAATTAATTAATTTATTTATTTTACAATACTGACCAGGTAGGTAGTATTGTTATAATAAATGAACCTGTTTCCCAGGTCTAAAAGTTTCTAAGGAAATTTGAGATAACAAAACCTTCCAGATTTGCAAATTAAAGCTTTCTTGAAAATAACATTATTTGGGACATCTTAGAAGCAATAATTAGTGAAGTGTATATGTTGCTATTGGCTATGAATACAAGTTATTTTCTGGTGTGGGCATTAACAAATACTGAGTTTACACTGCCTTAGAAGTGCCTTTTACTCATAATACACACAACACCTCAGGCCATTGTCCTTTAGGAAACAGAATCATACACAATTCTCTTGTATATGAAGTTGTTTTGTTTTGTTTTTGTTCTAGGCTTTCTGACCCTATTAAACTACTTGTAATTCTTGAAACATAATCAGTAATCTGACTGTAGAGGTCACTTAAGCAACAAGAATGGGGATACTTTAGCAAAATTTTATATAAATATGGCTAGATCTCCTGAATTGCTGCTAAGGATATAAATTTTAACTCTAAAAGCTAATGTGTTTTGGTTGCATTTCAATTTCTATCAGTGCCAAATTCTAAAGGACATTGACTATAGTTGTGTTGTTTTTCTAGATAATAACACAGAAATAGTGTCCTTAATAGGCACTTTTATTAGTAATGCTATCATAGAACTCACTTAATGTGGTTATGTCTTAAAGAGATCAGGGAGTTAATACGTAGTTACACAACCAAATGCTGGAGATCCCAAAGGAAAGGGAAAATGAAGAAGCAAATGTACTTTCTCAACATAAGAACCTCATTAACATTGAATAGTGATTTCTGCAAATTGGGGAAAAACAAGGAACAGATGTGTAAGATGAACAAAATGAAGCACCTTAAATATCAATCTAGCCAGGTAATTCAGTGGTTCACAATCCTACAGGTTAGAATGCTTCAGGAGGATTTTAACAAATACCTATGCAGCAAACCCATCCCCTGCTCCACCCAGTTCTGATTTAATAGGTCTAGGTCCAGTTTAGGCATAATGAGCCAACCGTTCCAAAAGCACTGATGTAAGTCTCTTTGATGAAAATTCTATTATGATAATTGGAACTGAAAATTAGAGAATGATTTTAACTTACTGTAAATGTGTGTGTCTCAGAGAGGGAAATAATGGCGGCGGAATATACAGATGTGTTCCGAGCCTTGTCCCGGAGCAGAAAGAAAGAACAGCTGAGGGTCACACAAGGAGTATTTGTTGGCAAGTTGGGAGACAGCTGAACTCCAGAAGAAGGTGGGGGACTGCTAGACGGGGTTCCCCTGACCTGGCAGCACCAACTGTGGCTGGGTCCCCTCCCAGAGCTGTGGGCTTGGACGCGGAGTCTGCGCCATCTTGATCTGGAAAGAGGAGCTTATCGGAAGCCTAAGAATCCACAACTGCAGCACCCACGGAACAGCTGTGAGCCCCAGAACAACGCTCCCCAATTGGCACAAACACATGGGTTCAGAGGAGCTCTACACTCCACCACGGAAAGGAGAGAGAGAACTACATAACCAGACACCCAGAGAAGAGAGATCATGGGGAGACAAAGAAACAGCCCGCATATGAAAGAAAAGCAGGCATCACCAGAAAAGGAAGTAAGCGAAATGGAGGCAAGCAGCCTTCCAGAGAAAGAATTCAGAGAAATGGTCATAAGGTGGCTGAAAAGAATGGAAGACAAATTCGACAATATGAGCAAGAACCAAGAGGAAATGAAGAAGAACCAAGAAGAAATGAAAAATGACATCGCTGCTGTAAAGAACTCAATAGAAAGCATCAAGAGTAGACTAGAAGAAGCAGAGGACCACATCAGTGAGCTAGAAGACAAGATGGGAAAAAATAACCAAGTAGAGCAACTTCTAGAAAAAAAAAAATTAAAAGGCAGGAGGAGAGCCTAAGGGAACTTTGGGACAACACGAAACAAAACAACATCCGCATAATAGGGGTTCCAGAAGGAAAGGAAGCTGAGCAAGGAATAGAAAACCTATTTGAAGAAAAAATGACAAAATTTCCCTGATATAGGGAAGAAAAACCCCACACAAATCCAAGAAGCTCACAGAGTCCCAAGCAAAATGAACCCCAAAAGACCGATGCCAAGGCACATTATAATTAAATTGGCAAACACCAACGACAAAGTAAGAATCTTAAAAGCGGCAAGAGAGAGACAGAAAGTTACATAAAAAGGAACCCCCAACAGACTAGCAACTGATTTCTCAACAGAAACTCATCAGGCCAGAAGGGAATGGAATGAAATATACAAAGTCATGCAAAGGAAGGGTCTGAATCCAAGAATACTGTACCCAGCAATGCTGTCAATCAAAATTGAAGGTAAAATCAGGAGCTTCACAGACAAAAAAGGACTAACGGAATTTATTACCACCAAACCAGCAATGCAAGAAATGCTAAAGGGTCTGCTGTAAAAAAAAAAAGAAAAAAAAGAAATAGGAAGCAAAGAAGGAACACAGGGCTAAAGAATAGGAATGGTGACCAATAAGTACCTATCAATAATAACTTTAAATGTAAATGAATTAAATGGCCCAATCAAAAGACATAGGGTAATGGATTGGATAAGAAAACACGACCCATATATCTGCTGTCTACAAGAAACCCACCTCAGAAAAAAAGACGCACACAGATTGAGGGTGAAGGGATGGAAAAAGGTTTTCCAGGCAAATGGAACTGAAAAAAAAGCTGGGGTAGCAATACTTATATCTGACAAATTAGATCTCAAACTGAAGGACATAACAAGAGATAAGGAAGGCCACTTCATAATACTAAAGGGAGCAATCCCACAAGAAGAAATAACTCTGGTAAACATATATGCACCCAATACAGGAGCACCCAAATACATAAAAAACCTCCTGGAGGATATCAAGAGAGAGATTGACAGCAATACAATCATAGTAGGAGACTTCAATACCCCACTATCACCATTGGACAAATCCTCTAAACAAAAAATCAGCAAAGAAACATCAATCCTAAATCACTCACTAGACCAGATGGAATTAATTGACATCTTCAGAATATTTCACCCCAAAGCCACAGAATATACATTGTTCTCAAGTGCACATGGGCCATTTTCAAAGATAGACCATATGTGGGGACATAGGCAAAGTCTCTTCAAATTCAAGAAGATAGAAATCATATCAAGCATCTTCTCAGACCACAGTGGCATAAAACTGGAAATCAACTACAATTAAAACAACCCAAAGAAATCAAACACATGGAGACTAAACAGCATGCTATTAAACCATGACTGGGTTACCAGAGAGATCAAAGAAGAAATAAAAAACATCATGGCAACAAATGACAATGAAAACTACAATCCAAAATCTATGGGACACAGCAAAAGCAGTCTTGAGAGGGAAGTTCATAGCTCTACAAGCCTACTGTAAAAAACAAGAAACAGGGGTAATAAATTACCTAACCCTACAACTCAAAGAGTTAGAAAAAGAGCAACAAGAAAAGCCCAGTGTAAGCAGAAGGAAGGAAATAATAAAGATCAGAGCAGAGATAAATGACATAGAGACCAAAGAAACAATACAAAAGATCAACAAAACCAAGAGCTGGTTCTTTGAAAGGATAAACACAATTGATGAACCTCTAGCCAGGCTCACCAAGAAGCAAAGAGAGAGGACCCAAATAAACAAAATCAGAAATGAAAGAGGTGAAATAACAACAGATCCCGCCGAAATACAAAGGATTGTTAAAAAATACTACGAACAACTCTATTCCAACAAACTGGACAACCTGGAGGAAATGGACATATTCCTAGAAAAATATAATCTTCCAAAACTCAATCAGGAAGAATCTAAACAGCTCAATAGGCCAATAACTATGGAAGAAATTGAAGCTGTCATCAAAAAGCTTCCAGCAAACAAAAGCCCAGGGTCAGATGGCTTCACAGGGGAGTTTTACCAAACATTCAAGGAAGAACTAAAACCTATCCTCCTCAGACTATTCCAGAAAATTCAAGAGGAAGGAACACTTCCAAGCTCCTTCTATGAAGCCAGCATCACCCTAATACCAAAACCAGATAAAGACAACACAATGAAGGAGAATTACAGGCCAATATCCCTCATGAATGTAGATGCCAAAATCCTCAACAAAATTCTAGCAAATCGGATCCAGCAGTACATCAGAAAGATCATACACCATGACCAAGTAGGGTTTATCCCAGGAATGCAAGGATGGTACAATATCCGCAAATCAATAAATGTGATACATCACATAAACAAATTGAGAGATAAAAATCACATAGTCATATCAATTGATGCAGAAAACGCATTTGACAAAATCCAATACCCTTTCTTGATAAAAACTCTCAACAAGGTGGGAACAGAAGGATCATACCTCAACATAATAAAAGCTATATATGATAAACCCACAGCTAACATCATACTCAATGGGCAAAAACTAAAACCATTTTCCCTAAGAACAGGAACAAGACAGGGATGCCCACTCTCACCACTCCTGTTTGACATAGTACTGGAAGTATTAGCCACTGCAATTAGACAAGAAGAAGAAATAAAAAGCATCCAAATTGGAAAAGAAGAAGAAAAGCTGTCTTTATTTGAGGATGACATGATATTGTACATAAAAAACCCGAAAGACTCCATCAAAAAACTAACAGACTTAATAAATGAATTCGGCAATGTAGCAGGATACAAAATTAACGCTAAGAAATCTATGGCATTTCTATACACCAACAGTGAACTTACAGAAAGAGAGACTAAAAAAGCAATCCCATTTTCCATCGCACCAAAAAAATTAAGATACTTAGGAATAAACCTAACCAAGGAGGTAAAAGACCTATACGCGGAAAACTACAGGACACTGAAAAAAGAGATAGAGGAAGACATAAACAGATGGAAGAACATACCATGTTCATGGATTGGTAGAATCAACATCATTAAAATGTCCATACTACCCAAAGCAATCTTTAGATTCAATGCACTCCCTATTAAAATACCAACTGCATATTTCACAGACCTAGAAAGAACTCTCCAAAAATTCATCTGGAATAAAAGAAGACCCCAAATGGCCACAGCAATCCTGAGAAAGAAGAATAAAGTAGGAGGGATCTCAATACCAGATTTCAAGCTGTATTACAAAGCCACTGTTCTCAAAACAGCCTGGTACTGGCACAAGAACAGACATATAGATCAATTAAACAGAATAGAGAATCCAGATATCGACCCAAACCAATATGTGCAATTAATATTTGACAAAGGAGGCATGAGCATACAATGGAGTCAAGACAGTCTCTTCAATAAATGGTGCTGGGAAAATTGGACAGATACATGCAAAAAAATGAAACTAGATCACCAACTTACACCATACACAAAAATAAACTCAAAATGGTTACAGGACTTAAATATAAGACGGGAAACCATAAAAATACCAGAGGAATCCACAGGCAGCAAAATCTCAGACATATGCCAAAAGAATTTTGCACTGATACTGTCCCTAGGGCAATGGAAGCCAAAGAGAAAATAAACAAATGGGACTACATCAAAATAAAAAGCTTTTGCACAGCAAAAGAAATGATCAACAAAACAACAAGAAACCCCACTGTATGGGAGAACATATTTGCAAATGTTATCACTGATAAAGGTTTAATCTCCAACATCTACAGGCAGCTTATACAACTTAATAAAAGGAAGATAAATGATCCAATAAAAAATGGGCAACAGACCTAAATAGAATCTTTTAGAAAGGAAACAGAAGGAAGGCCAACAGACACATGAAAACATGCTCAAAGTCACTAATTATCCGAGAGATGCAAAACAAAACGACAATGCGATACCATCTCACACCTGTCAGAATGGCTATCATCAACAAATCAACAAACGACAAGTGTTGGCGAGGATGCGGAGAAAAAGAAACCCTCGTGCACTGCTGGTGGGAATGCAGACTGGTGCAGCCACTGTGGAGAACAGTATGGAGTTTCCTCAAAAAACTGAAAATGGAACTCCCATTTGATCCAGTAATCCCACTCCTGGGAATATATCCTAAGAAACCAGAAACACCAATCAGAAAGGATATATGCACCCCTATGTTCATAGCAGCACAATTTACAATAGCTAAGATTTGGAAACAGCCTAGGTGCCCGTCAGCAGATGACTGGATCAGAAAACTATGGTACATCTACACAATGGAATACTATGCTGCCATAAAAAAGAAGGAGTTACTACCATTTGTAGACACCTGGATGGAATTAGAGAACATTATGCTAAGTGAAATAAGCCAGTCAATGAAAGAAAAATACCACATGATCTCACTCATTTGGGGATAATGAAAAACATTATAAACTGATGAACAAAAAGATAGATACAGAGGCAGTAAAGCATCAAACAGACTGTCAAATTACAACGGTAAGGTTAGGGAGAGGTGGGGGAAATAAGAGATCAACTGAAGGACTTATATGCATGTATATAAGAGTAACCAACGGATGCAAAACATTGGGGGGTGAGGGCATGTATGGGAGTGGAGTGAGGGGGGCAATGGTAAGATATGTACACATATAATACCTTAATAAAAAAAAATGTGTGTGTCTCTCTGTGTGTGATTAGAGTAAGACAGAGAAATAAAATACCAGTTTTCTCTTTGCCTAGTTAAAATACTGGGACTAATTCTGACCTCCTCCTTTTCCTTCATTTTCTCCTTAGGTAGGTCTATTGCATCACAAATTAATGGAGAAATAATTTTTTCATGCATTTATAGTTTGAGAAAAAAAGTTGCACACACAAGGCAGGTTGAGGTAATGCTCTAATAAAGTTTCCCAACTTAAGTTCTTGAAAAATAACATCACCACTTAATTGGGCTTATGGCTGGGGAGACATTCAGTACATTTATTTCTGTGACTTTTGACTAACATGTAACACATCTATTGTTTCTATAAGCTGGACTCGCTTACTAATTGTGCTTAATAGGTGAGAATTGGTACTTTCTGGTCTATAATGTTGATTGTAGGCTGCCTTCCATCCCTATTATATTTCTTAAATGAGCTAATCTTACCTCTGTATAGACAAGAAAAAGTTGTCCTGTTTTGTTACCGAGTTTACCTAAAGGCAGTTGGCAGAGGAGAAAGTGAATGTCATCCAACACTGTGTATTGCTTGATGGTTATTCATTTGACATGTTTATATTTCTCCCTAGGCATACTAATTAAGATAGTTCACCTGCTTCTGTTAAAAATTGACTGAGTATGGGCTGCTAAAACCAACCACAATGCCCAAGGTCATGTCTAATAAAATAAATTGTCCAATTATAGAGTAAGCTGCAGAGACAATAGGGGAAACATAATGAAAATACTTTAATTAGTGCTGTCTCACTAATAGACTGGCTCCTTCCCACTCTATCTGGATGATAATATTTAGCTAATTTTTTTGTTTCTACAGGGTGAAGTTTTGTCAGGGTCATTATTATGGGAGGGGTCAGTCCATCTCACACCTACACAGTACTTAGTATAGCCAGGAGTCTTATAAACACTAGACATCTATTAAGGGACTTGATCCTCACAACAACCTGAGAATGAAGAAATTAGTAATGTTCCCATTTTACAGAGGAGGAAACAAAGTTATTAAGACAAGACTTGGAAAATATGGTAGTTCAAGTATTTTAGATCTTTAAATGGTTTAAGATAGAGCATTTTTTCCTTTAGTAAACATTTATTGTTTTATTGAATTTAATTAATGTCCCCCCAAAATATATCCTTAAGTCCTATAACTTGGTACCTGTGAATGTGACATTATTTGGAAATAGGATAAATGTAATTAAGCTAAGATGAAATCATATTGGATTAGGGTGGGCCCAACATCCAATGACTGGTGTCTTTATAAGACAAACATGAGGGCCATTTGGAGACAGATACACAATTATGGAGGGAAGATTGTCATAGAAGCAGACATTAGAGTAATGTAGCTATAAGCCAAGGAATGCCAATGTCTTATAGCTACATCACAAGCCAAGGAATGCCAATGTCTTATAGCTACATCACAAGCTAGGAAGATCATTGACACCTTAATTTTTTTTTAGACTTATAATTTCCAGAAATTAGAGAAAATAAACCGTTATTGTTTTAATACACCTTGTTTGTGGCAATTTGTTATAGCAGCCATAGAAAATGAATACAGCGGTGTTATTATTGTGTGGTGGTTCTTTTTATTTAAGCACATATATACCCAGGTGAGAAATCGCATAGTATAACCATTCTTTCTTTACTCCTGCCTTCTTATCATCCTTCTCATCTTCCCTCCTTCCTCCTTTTTGTTTTTTATTTTATTTTAGAATCAGAAAAAAAAAATCCTGTGAAATCTAAATATGCATGTGATTTACTCATTGACTTAATTTATTAATTTTTAAGTGTCTTCCTGAGATAAGTTACCTAAAGGATATTTAGAGGGTACTACGGACGTTCATATTGAATAGTTGGGTTAAAGCTTCCTGAGTGACCACTGGAGCTCCAATAGGTAAGGGCTATTAGATCAGGAAATCTTAACCTTTCTACTACCCTCATGTCTGCTGCTGTGACAATGGCAATGCAGTGCACATCTCTCACCACTGAAGTTCAAAGCCTATACAATGGTCCAGCAACATGGCCCAGGGAGTTGAATTAATAGTGAAAGGAGTTTTAGGTATAAAATAGGCAAGTTTAGGGAGTTTAGGGAATTACAGGGTCCATGGGGGAGGATTACAAAGGTAAGGGCTTGGAGCTGCCTAAAGGCATACATTCACAGAGAAAAAAAAGGGTGCCACAGGATAATGGGAGAGGAAGCCATCCATTCACAGAAGATAGGGAAAAGCCACAGGATATGGGGAGAAAGAGGAAACAACTGTTCACGGAGGATAGAGAAATGTCAACAAATGGGAGAAAGGAAAACAGATTTTCACAGGAGATAGAGAATTCTACCATTGAAGCGGGGGAAAAAGAAAGGGGGGCACCATGTGGGGTTTGAGCTTTGAAGCTGATATTCTACCAATTGCAAGGCAGTATGAAGAGACAAAGAACTGCAGCCTTTATAAACCTTAGCAAAAAAGAGCTGGTAGGTCACCCCTTGGGACCCCTTTCCTACATAGAAGTCTGTACTTGCTTCCAGTAAATTTCCACCCTTTTCATCTACCACCTTTTGTCCGTGGCTTCATTTTTTGAATCCATCTGGACAAGGAACCAGGAAAGAAATCACCCTTGCATCCTGCTCAGGAAAACAAACTGACTCAATAGCAACATCACAACTTCATAGCCAGATGCTAGATGAAAAACTATTTTGCTCTATTTTCCATTTTTGCTATATCTTGGGTTGAGGCTTCAGCTGAGAGAAAGAAAATAAATTTTCTAAGTTTTGGCATTGTTTTTGCAATCTATCTTGACAATTATGTAAGCCAATCTACACTAATAAAAGAGAAATATGCAAATTGACCATACCTCCACGATGCCCACCAGCCAATCAGGAGTGAGTATGCAAATTACCCCAACAAAGATGGTGGGTTAATTTGCATATGTAGGCACGGAGCGAAGACTGAAGACTGAAGACGACTGAAGACTGAAGACTGAAGAGGCTGGGAATCTCCGCTGTGGCCAGAACAAAGGCTTGGGTCCCAGGTGCCGGAGGAAAACCGGTGCCAGCAGCCAGGGGAAGGAAGGCCTGTTGCACGAATCTTCATGCAACCGGCCTCTAGTTTCTAATAATCTCTCTCTTTCTCTCCCTGTTTCTTTTTCCCTGTCTGTCTCTCTTTCTCTCTTTTTCTCCCTCTCTACATCTCTCTATCACTCTCTCCCTTGTGTGCACGCACATGCGTGTGTGTGTGCATGTGCGTGTGTGTGCATATATCCTACTGGTTCTGCTTTTCTGGTTGAACTCTGATACACCTACCAAATGATACCAAATTTCTGGACTGGAACCCGGATTCTCATGATTGGTACTACCATCAACCAAAGACATATGTAAACATGATGGTATTTTATTTATTTATTTATTTTAAATCGGGTGGGGAATGTTCAGCTTGCAGGCTATACAGCCTGATAAATCCTTTGGTCTGGCCCTGCCAAGGCATTAGGGGTGAGTTCATTAAATGTTGACCAAATATAGCAGGCTAATTTTTAAGTTGATAATTTTGTATGACCTGTGAGTGATGTTATAAATATTCAAATGGCCCTTAGCAGAGAGTATGTTTTTATTGATTTTTATTGAAAGAGAAGAAGAGAGAGGAAGAGACAGAAACGTGCATGTGAGAGAGAAACATCAATCTGTTTTCTCCTGTACACACCCTGAAGGGGAATCGAACCCACAATCTAGGTATGTGCCCTGACTGGGAATAAAACCCACAACTGTTTGGTTCAGGGGATGATGCTCCAACCAACTGAGCCACCTGGCCAGGGCTATCTTCACATTTTAAAATATTAAAATAGTTTACCATAAGTTGTTTGAAAATACAACCTAAACTGCATTGCTTAGCACAACATGTGCTTTGCAATTTGGCTCTGGAGTACTTGTAATCTTACTTATAAATTCCTCACTCAAGTATTAAGCTCCAGTTTCTGAATTTATCTTGCTATTTCTAACTCTGCCTTTAGTCATATTCTTTTCTTTACCATGGACATCATCCACAATACCTTTCCTGCCTACTTAAAGACTACTCAGCCTTAAGACTCACATTTAGCTTTCATTCCTTCAGGAAGACTTCCATGCTTCTCTTCTCCCATGTATTATGTTAGAACTCCTTCCCTGCTAAGAAGTGTCCTTCTCTACCTCTGTTATAGTAGTTGTCAGACAATTCCCTAATCATTGGTTTTCTTATTTGTCTTTCCTATAAAAATGTAAACACTTTGAGGTTAAGAAACATGTTGAATTCAATTTTGTGTTTCCAGTGCCTATCTTAGTGTTTGGAACTTAGTATTTAAAGAATATGTTTGAATAAATGAATAAATAAAAATCTGTATATTGAAACTCACTCTCTGTACTTATTGGCTGCACACACCTTGTTCATTTTTCACTGAGAAACCGACCCATCATTTCTTCATCTTCGCTTTTATCCTCATGGTATGTCCCTGACTTCACCTTGTCATAGTAAAAGCAGAATTTCAATTTCTTTTCAAGCTAATAATTTTCACATGTGTTTTAATCCTATTGTAATGTAAATCTTTTCTCCACTGACTTCCTTCATCTCAATTTTCAAATATATTGAGTATCCTCTCTCTTAAAATTTAAAATCTCTGACCTTTTTTTTTTAATGTTACTTTCACACTTTCACATTTCCTTGTCTTTTCTTACTAAGAAAGTTATTGAATGATTTGTCTGCTGTTAGAGTCTCCATTTCATCTAATCTCCTTTGTTTCTCAAAAAACTGGACCTCTAGTTGATTTGCTCCTATGTAAATTGACATATCCAAAACAGCTGACCACAAAAAAAATAATATTAAAAAATCATCTGAAAACTTTATTGTTTGTTTCTTCCTTCTTGTCACTCTCATTCTTTGATTTTGTGTTATCACTGTTATCCTCTAATGAGTTCTTCCTAGTCACATTTCAGAATTCCTTTCTTTGCTTTTTCTTGGTTAGCTTTCACTAAGTAATTCACATTTTGTTCATTACTAGAGGTCCGGTGCACAAATTCGTGCGTGGGTGGGGTCCCTTGGCCTGGTCAGCGGTTGAGGCCACCTGGGGGAGGGGCCGTGGGAAGTTGGCTGGCCAACCCTGCCCCCAATCGGGGACCATTGGGGCTGGGTCAGACAAGGGGGGGAGGGGCTGTGGGAGGCTGGCGAGCTGGCCCCCCAGATCAGGGCCATGGGGGGGCCAACCCGGGGTAGGGGCTGCGAGAAGTTGGCTGTGGGAGCACACTGACCACCAGAGGGCAGCTCCTGTGTTGAGCATCTGCCCCCTGGTGGTCAGTGCATGACATAGCAATTGGTTGACCAGTTGTTCTGGTCGATCAGTCCCAAAGGTCGCTTAGGCTTTTATATATATAGATTCTGAAATCTTTATCTTTAACTACGGCTTGTTTCTGCTTTCCAGACAAATTTTAATATTCATGAAGGCATTTTCAATATTATTCATCTAGGAAACTCAAACTTATACACCTAAGACTTCATTTAATTATGTTCTGACTACACCTACATTTTTGCATGCATTCTCTCCCTACATAATATATCTCCACCAGGTGATAAATCCTGAAAATACCTTTGATTATTTTCTTCTTTATTTCCCCAATTTTTAATTATTAAACAAGTACTCTTAATCCACATCTAAAAGTTTGTTTATATACATTTCCTTTATTTATTAGTTCTATTTTTTTTGCCACAGCTTAAGTTAGGTCCCCTATTTCTTGGTTGGGCTAGCACAATAACCTTACTTTATATCTTCTAAAATAGACTGTATTTCACATTGATTACTTGTGATCTCTGAATTTATAAATGTAATTGGACTCACTTGAAAATATGATCAATGTTTACTGTTTATCCTACCAAACTCTAACTTTCTTTACATTCTTAGGGCACAGAACAGGCCAACTCTTTGTAGATATTCAGTATCATTTATTAAGTCATATTGACCTAGGTGTTGAGTGGGAAATTAGAAGTTTAGTCTCTCGTCAGTATAACTCCAAAGTTTATTCTTTTTCCATTATAGCAAAAAAAAAAAAGAATGTTGTATAAAAGTGTTAGAAATAAATTTTTTAGCCTTTGTCTAGGAAAGAATATATATTTAACCAATTTACAATCTCTTTTATAATTCCATAATAAGAAATAAAGTTTAGAATGGTGACACTGATATTAATAATAGCAATTTTTAACCACTGCATAGTGAATACTAAATTTTACATTGTTATTTAATCTGCAGTGCAGCTCTGTGTGGTAGGAAGCATTCTATTTTCTTCTGGAAGAGACTTCTAGCTAGTCAATAAATTCATTTTATCTTCTTCCTAGCCTCATAGCCAAATACCGTGTTTCCCCGAAAATAAAACATCCTCCGAAAATAAGACCTACTTACAGGTTTCCTTCTGAGTGAAATATAAGGCATCTCCCCGAAAATAAGGCCCCCAGGCTCTGTCTCAGAATGAAAATTAATTTACCATAAACTGGTCGCTAGGGCCGCCCCGACTGGCGTCTAGCAACCAGTGACGTTATGCGGAGTCCTGACGTCACTGCTGTGTGGAGGCGGAGTGGAGGTCGGAGTGAGCGGTGAGCGCGGGGCGGGAGAGAGGAGGAGACTTTCGCAGATGCGTGTAGAACAGGAGGATTAGAGCGGACGGGATGCAGCGAAGGTGGTGAGTGCTGGTCTGTCTCTGGTGACACTACCTGATGCTCGCGGCCGCCTTCATGATGACTGAAGGTTCTCAGTCAGTGGCAGACCCTGCTCCAGCCCAGATCCAGGCCCCAGCAAGCCCAGTGACAGTCCCCAGGCAGGCCCCAGGGGGTAAATGTCTGATAAAGGGGTAGGGGAGATGTCTGGTGAAGGTGTTCAGTGGCACAGGGGTGGGGGGAGGGGGATCACTTAAAATGACACAAGAGGATCAGAGGGGGCAATCAAAATGACACAGGAGGGTCAGAGGGGACAATCAAAATGACACAGGAGGATCAAAAGGGGTTACTAAAATTGTAATCCCCCTCTGATTCTCCTGTGCCATTTTGATTCCCTCCTCTGATCCCCCCTGTGTCATTTTGAGTGATCCCCCTCCCCCCACCTTGATACCCTAATTCCTTTTTTTTACCCCTAGAAATGAGTGCAAAAAGAAAAAGCTACTCCATGGAGTACAAGAAAGGAATCATGGAAGACTCTTGGGGCCAAAATCTTACTGCTTTCTGCAAAGAGAAGATGTTGAGTATCCGATTGGTCCGAAAATGGCGAGCAGAGTATAGTAACCTCATTGAACAAGTGGACAAGGGAAATGCTAAAAAGCGCAAGTGTGGATCAGGTCAGCAACCATTATTTTCCGAGCTGGAAGACCTGATCTGTGAATGGGTTGTTGACAGGAGAGCAAAGGCTTTGGTTGTGAATAGGGCTCAGATTCAAGAATTTGCCCTTGCAATGGCACCACAGTTTGACATAGCCCCCGAAGACTTCAAAGCATCACAACACTGGCTGGATAATTTCCTTCAGCGAAGTGAACTGTCTTTAAGAAGATCTACAACATTGTTTAGGTTGGAAGATACTCAAGTTATTAAGCGAGCATTTGCATTCAAGTCCTTTATTGATGATGCTGACTTCTCTAAATACAATCTTTCCAACATGATTGCTATGGATGAAACTGCAGTGTTTATGGGCCAATCATCTCAAACAACAATTGAACAGTGGGGTGCCTCGTTGGCATACATTCCCTCCACTGCTTATGAAAGTGCACGTGTTTCCTGTATTTTGGCAATTCGTCTGGATGGCACTAAAATCCCACCTTTAATCATTTCTAAGGGCAAGAAGGAAAAGATTGAACGTGTTTTGGGCATTTTTATTCTTGAAACTGAAAAAGCCTGGGCCACACAAGCAGTTATAAGGAAGTGGGTCGATTTAATGCTGCCGCTCCTTATGCGAGGGAGCCAAAGAGGTCCGCTAGTCTGGGATGCAGCCAGCACTCACCGCGCTAAAGACATGAAGACATTTCTTCACGAAAGAAAAATAGATCAGATAATGATTCCTGCAGGAATGACGGCCTATCTCCAGACTCTTGAGATTGCAATAAACAAGCCATTCAAAGACAATTTACGCATGGAAATTAATGACTACATTGAAAATAGAATGGAGAGAAATCAGTGTGGAAACTTTGTGAAACCTAAACTGCAAGAAGTTGTGACTTGGGTGAAGAATTCATGGGAGAAAATCACTGACAGTTGCATTGCAAATGCACTGCGAGCAGGCTATCTTGACAAGAAGTACTCATTTAAAGACAGTGCTATTGCTAAACATGAGAGATTTGGTCCACTGATTCTGAAAGAAATGGAGTCACAAGAAATTCACCAGGAAATTCAGGAATTGGATTGTTATGATGATGTTCCAGAAGATGATGACATGATTGTCATTGAATAAATGAGTAAATTCTTGATACTGTAGGATTCACAGTTTGTCTGGTTTGTGTTGACAACTACTGTACTACCGTACCGTATACAGGTAATAAATTTCCTTTATTTTCATTTAACAATAAATGTGTACCGTATTCTTCTTCATGGAAAAATAAGACATCCCCTGAAAATAAGATCTAGCGCGTCTTTGGGAGCAAAAATTAATATAAGACACTGTCTTATTTTCGGGGAAACAGGGTAGCATCTCAGACTCCATTATAGGAAGGTGTAGTCACGGAATTCAATTCTAACCAATGAAAGATGAGCAGAAGTGATAGGTGATTGACACAAATAACTTGCACACTTGATTTTACATGCTCTTTTCTACTGTGGAGCAGTATCCAGGCAACATTGTTGTTATATATTGAAGACAGCAGAACATTTATTTGTCTGTCACTCCTCTACCAAATCATGTCCCCCACTCTTCCCTATCACATACTTCAGGGTGACTGAGAGCATTTACTTTAGACTTTCACTGAGTAAAAAATAAAAGTATAGTATTTAAGTTCAGACACTGGGTAAAGGATTAAGCCTTAATTTGAGCCCAAGTCTTTCCAATTCTAAAGTTCACAGCTCATTACCACTACCTTAGAATGAAGAAAAAGATAAACTAATCTATATAGAAATTTTATTTTCAAAATCAGATTTTAAAGCAAATGAGTTCTATTTTTAAACTTTTGTTAACTATACAATTACAGAATAAAACAAAATATTTTCAGTTTGTCAGAAGTTTTCTGTGATATTTATATCTTGCTAACTTATCCTATATAATAAAAGCCTAATATGCTAAGTGTCCGGTAGACCAGTTGGCTGATCAGCCAATCAAAGTATAATATGCTAATGATATGCTAAGGCTGCTCAACTGCTTGCTATGACATGCAATGACCACCAGGGGGAAGACAGTCAACCGGTCAACCAGTTGCTATGATGTGCACTGGCCATCAGGGGGCAGACACTCCGACTGGTAGGTTAGCTTGCTGCTGGGGTCCAGCAGATCAGGACTGAGCAAGATGGGCTGGACATGCCCTGGAGCCCCTCTGTATTCCCTCCCTGAGTGGCCAACCTCCCACCTCCCTCCCCAGCACTGATCGTACACCGGTGGGGTCCCTCGGCCTGGCCTGTGCCCTCTTCCAATCTGGGACCCCTTGGGGGATGTTGGAGAGCTGGTTTCAGTCCTATCCCACAGGCCAGGCTGAGGGACCCCCTTGGTGCACAAATTCGTGCACAGGGCCTCTAGTACTATATAATAAAACCCTAATATGCAAATCAACTGAATGGTGGAATGACCAGTCGATATGATGTGCACTGACCACCAGGGGGCAGATGCTCAATGCAGGATCTGCCCCCTGGTGGTCAGTGTGCTCCCACAGTGGGAGCACTGCTCAGCCAGAAGCCAGGCTAATGGTAGGTGAGCGTAGTGGCAGTAGTGGGAGCCTCTCCCACCTCCGCGGCAGTGATAAGGAGCAGCGAGCCCAGTGGTAAGGAGCAAGGGGTCCATGACTGCAAGATGGCACAGGCCAGGCTGAGGGGACCAACCCCTCCTCTTCAGTGCACGATTTTGTGCACCGAGCCTCTGGTTATTCATATATAGGAGTTAATTGCATGTCCTTTTTCTTATACAGTTTATTTTACTTGTTAGCTTGTCATTGCTAAGTCACTATATAAATGTTTACTAAAATTACTTTATAAAGAGAAAGTGAACCAAAATCTTTTTAACAAATTAAGTTAACTTTGTTTTCCATTCAAATTAATATTTTCTCCTATTGATCTTTTTGGCAATGTTCATACATTGACACAAATTTTGCAAGAAAATTTTGTGTTCTTATGGAGAAAAAAAATCTTAGAGCAAACTTTTTAAAAACATCACTAAATAAAGATAGTTATCTTGATAACCACTAGCAATTTTATTAGCTTTATCAGGCCAAATTTGCATTTTGATCAGGGTTGGAAACAAATATTCCAAAATATATTTTTATTGATTTCAGAGAAGAAGGGAAAGGGAGAGAGAGATAGAAACATCAATGATGAGAGAGAATCATTGATCAGCTGCCTCCTGCATGCCCCACACTGGGGATTGAGCCCTCAACCCAGACAGGTTCCCTGACCAGGAATCAAACTGTGACCTTTTTTAAAAAAATAGTAAATAAATAGTCTAGTTAAGAGATATTAGTCTGTGATATTAGAAAGAAATTTATCCATCTAAAATACAAAAAAATATACTTCAGTTGAGATAGGCTTTCCTTTTGCTTTCACTCTTACCTGATACTTTTTTTTTTTTTTTGGTGTCCTGACCAGGAATACAACCTGAGACTTTTCAGTACAGGGTAGCGTGCTCTAACCAACTGAGTCACACTGGCCAGGGATGATACTCACTTCTTAAGGAAAGTATACAAAGGTGAGGTACAGTAGAGATAACATATTCCTTAGTAAATAAAGGATGATAGTACTTGTTTTGTCCTTTTTTAATTAAATATTTTTCAATTGCAGTTTACATTCAATATTATTTTGTATTAGCTTTAGGTGTACAGCATAGTGGTTAAACAATCATTTACTTTACATTGTTCCCCCAATAGTCCCAGTACCCACCTGACACCATACATAGTTATTATAATATTATTGACTATATTTCCTATGCTGTACTTCACATCTTCATGATTGTTTTGTAACTACCAATCTGTACTTCTCAATCCCTTCACCTTTTTCACCCAGCCCCCAGCCCTATTCCTCTCTCACAACCATAAGTCTGTTCTTTGTATCGGTGAGTCTGTTTTTGTTGTGTTTGTTTTTTTATATTGTTCTTTAGATTCCACATATAAATTAAATCATAAGGTATTTATTTGTCTTCCTCTGATTGACTTATATCATTCTAGGTATATGCTGTCCAAATGGTAAGATTTCATTCCATTGTATGGCTGTAATATTCCATTGTATATATTTACCACTACTTTTTATTTATTTACTAGAGACCCAGCGTTCAATTGAAATTGCACAAGGAGGTGCCCCACCTCCTGCCATGCGAGGAGGCACCCGTGGGTGGCTGGGACCCACACCTGACCCGCATAGCACCAGCACCGTGTTGTGTCCACTGGGGTGGGGGCAGGCACACCTGTGTGTTGTGTCTCTGCTCCGGCCTGCCCCCAAGCCCAAGCCTCTCCCTGTATTGTGTCTCCACTCTGGCCCGCCCCCAGCCGGAGCTTCCCCTCAGCCACTGGGGCTGGGGGCAGCATGCAGTCCCCACCTGCCCATCTGTGCACAGCTCCTGCTGAGTGGTTGTGATGCAGCCTCCTCCTGAGTGGTCATGACGCCCAGCTAATTAGCATATTCCCTGTTTATATATATATATATATATATATTGGCGGGTTTTCAATAAAACTATTTATGAAAACAGGCAATTGGCTAAATTTGGCACATGGGCCACAGTTTGCCAATACCAGATATACAGTGAAAATAATGGAAAAACTCTGAATGGTTTCTTGACAACATTAATCTAATATAAGACAACTTAAAAAAAAAAAGTCATTGACCAGTTGCCTCTGGCATACACCCCAACTAGAGATTGAACCTGCAACTTAAGTATTTTTGCCCTGACCAGAAATCAAACCCGTGACCTTCTGGTGTGCAGGACACTCTGTACCACCACTTTTTTTATCTACTGTCTATTGATGGGCACTTTGGTTGCTTCCATATCTTGACTATTGTAAATAATACTGCGTTTAACACATTAGTGTTTGGGATTTTTTCAGATATATACCCAGAGATAGAATTTTTGGAAAATAAGGCAGTTGATTTTTAATTTTTTTAGGAACCTCCATAGTGTATTCTATAGTTGCTGCACCAATCTGCATTCCCATCAATGGTGTCCGAGGGTTCCCTTTTATCCACATCCTCACCAACACTTGCTGTTTGTTGGTAGCCATTCTGACAGTTGTGATGTAATAACTCATTATGGTTTTAATTTGCCTTTTCTGATGATTAGTGACATTGAGCATCCTTTCATATCTCTATTGGCCATCTGTGTGTCCTCTTTGAGAAGTGTCTATTCAGGTCCCTTGCCCATTTTTCATTTGATTATTTGCTTTTTTGTGTTAGGTTGTATTAGTTCTTTATAAATTTTGGATATTAGGCCCTTATTAGGTACTAGAGGCTCAGTGCATGAATTCATATACCAGTGGAGTCCCTTGGCCAGGCCTGCGGGATTGGGCCGAAAGCGGCTCTCTGACATCTCCCAAGGGTTCCTGGATTGCAAGAGGGCACAGGCCAGGCCGAGGGACCCCACTGGTGCATGATAGGGGCCGGGGAGGGACGTGAGAGGGCCCAGGGCGTGTCCGGTCCAACTCGCTCAGTCCCAATTGGCCGGACCCCAGCAGCAAGGTAATCTACCAATCAGAGCGTCTGCCCCCTTGTGGTCAGTGCACGTCATAGCGACTTGTTGACTGTCTGCCCCTGGTGGTCAGTGCACGTCATAGCAAGTGGTTGAGCAGCTTTAGCATATCATTAGCATACTATGCTTTGATTGGTTGAACGGACGACCGGACACTTATCAATTAGGCTTTTATTATAGAGGATATTTTTGGCAAATATCTTGTCTTATTCAGTGGATTATCTTTTCTTTTTGTTGATGGTTTCCTTTGCTATACAAAAACTTTTTATTTGGATGTAGTCTCATTTGTTTAATTTTCTTTTGTTTTCCTTGCCCAAGGAGATATATCAAAAGAAAAATATCACTATGAGAAACAACTGATATTTCACTGCCTAATGTTTTCGTGTGTGTGTATATTATGTTTTTTTGTGTGTGGTTTTTTTTTTTTTTATTGATTTCAGAGAGGAAGAGAGAGGGAGAGAGAGACAGAAATATCAGAGAGAATCACTGATTGGTTGCCTCCTGCATAACCCACAGTAGAGATCAAGCCCACAACCTGGGCATGTGCCCCAACCAGGAATCAAACTGTGACCTCCAGGTTCACAGGTCTATGCTCACCCACCGAGCCACGCTGGCCGGGCCACTGCCTATATTTTTTAATATGAGTTTTATGGTTTGGATTGGACAATCTGGAAGAAACAATAAATTCCTAGAAATATAAAGTCTTCCAAAATGCAACAAGAAGAAACAGATAATCAGAACAGACTGATTACAACTAAGGAAATTGAAACAGTAATAAAAAATAAAAACAACTTTCAACAAACAAAAGTCCTAAATGGGATAGTTTTACAGATGAACTTTGCTAAACATTCAAAGAAGTGATACCTTTACTTTTTAAACTATTCCAAAATCTTTAAGAAGTGAAGACCCCCAAGCTCATCTTACAATGCCAGCATTATCCTAATTCCAAAACCAGATAAAGACACTACAAAGAAAAAAAATTATATGCCAAACTCTCATTGATTGGCAAAACCTTTTGAAAGAAAGAAGAAACAATTATAAAGCATAGAGAGAAAAATGGAAAGATATATTAACATGATCAGAAAGATGTTGATTATAGAGAAGAGAAAGGGCACCTCGTAAAAATAAATTGTTCAAAACTCCGTACGTTACATTATCCCATCCATCTACAATGATATGTGTGTGAGTATGCAGAAGAAAATTGAAGTCTGTGGGCTTAAACTCAACCTTTCCTATGAGCATTGAGGAAGTAGAACCATATTTATTAGACTTACTAGAGGCCCAGTGCATGAAATTTGTGCACGGGGTGGGGGTGTCCCTCAGCCCAGCCTGCACCCTCTCCAATCTGGGATCCCTCAAGGGATGTCCAACTGCCTATTTAGGCCCAATCCAGATGGATCAGGCCTAAACGGGCAGTCAGACATCCCTCTCACAATCCAGGACTGCTGGCTCCCAACTGCTCAGCTGCCTGCCATCCTAATTGCCCCTAACTGCTTCTGCCTGCCAGCCTGATCATCCCCTAACCACTACCCTGCCAGCCTGATTGATGCCTAACTGCTACCCTGCCAGCTTATTTGCCTCTAACTGCCCTCCCCTGCAGGCCTGGTCCCCCCCAACTGCTCCCCCCTGCAGGCCTGGGTGCCCCCCAACTGCCCTTTCCTGCAGGTCCAGTCTCCCCCAACTTCCCTCCTCAGCCAGCCTGGTCACCCCTAACTGCCCTCCCCTGAAGGCTTGATCGCCCCCAACTTCCCTCCCTTGCAGGCCTGGTCCCTCCCAACTGCCCTCCCCTGCTTGCCATCTTGTGGTGGCCATCTTGTGTCCACATGGGGCAGTCATCTTTCACCACATGGGGGCAGCCATCTTGTGTGTTGGAGTGATGGTCAATTTGCATATTATTCTTTTATTAGATAGGATTAGATAGGATAGAGGCCTGGTGCATGGGTGGGGGCTGGCTGGTTTGCCCTGAAGGGTGTCCCGGATCAGGGTGGGGGTTCCCTTGGGGCATGGGGTGGCCTGGGCAATGGGCCTGTGGTGGTTTGCAGGCCGGACAAACCCCCCAGTGACCCAAGCTGAGGTCCTGATATCTGGGATTTATTTATCTTCTATAATTGAAACTTTGTAGCCTTGAGCGGAGCCAAGCCTCCTGCTCTCTCCATGGCCGCAGCCATCTTGGTTGGATTAATTTGCATACTCACTCCTGATTGGCTGGTGAGCGTGGCTTGTGGGTGTAGCGGAGGTACAGTCAATTTGCATATTACTATTTTATTATATAGGATATCATGGTGTGGGAGTTAGAGAAAACAGTAGAGATAATATTTGCCTTTACCTAATACACTTTTATATTGTTTTACTTTCTTTCACATGTGCTGCTTTTGTGATTTTAAAGCATCAAATAACAATCACCTGTAAAGGTAAGTAAATGAACATTTATTGGAATATATTAATGAAAAAGTTGTAGACCTTGAGATATCATGACACATGTATATATCACTTTCAGAAATATCTTAGAACTATAAAATTGAAATAGTCAGTAATAGTCCATGACTAAAGTAATAATAGTAATTATATAAAGAAAATAGCTGATTCTTTATAATAATGTAAATGCTTAACAATAAAGATCAGGTTAATTACTATCAAAGAACAATATCACATTGATATATTAATATGATTTAATATTTAGTCAACAAAGTTACTCATTTAAATATTGCCTTGTAATTTATGAAATCATCATTTAACCAGAAATTGTTTTAAAAGTCTACAAAATATAAATTCATCAAACTTCATTTGGCATATAAACTATGTTTATATTTAGAACAACCTATATACATTTTTTTCTCTATGAAAACAATGCTTAATTTTTCTAACTTCAATACCAGTGAAACACAAAGCTAGTAAATTTGACTTTGATATATGCTTTGCAAGAAAATATAGACAGTTCAATATTGTATATGGTTACTAACAATAAATAATCAGTATTTCAGAAGAGTAAAAAAAATATCTCTGGAACATCCTTGTAGAACCTTCTTAATGTCCTTGTGCCATCTGTTGAGAGACTTATATGTCCAACTTTCTTGCAGAAGATTTATGTGTGCATGTGGTGTGCCCATATAAATATAGAGAGTATAGAGAAGGTTTTTTACAATTGACATAAAAGTTAAATTCTTCCCTGTAAATAAATAATTTTTTTTCTTTGTATCTTTGGAGATGAATCTTATGTGACAGCTAAAAGTTATTTCTAAACTTATATAAAACGTTTGTCACCAGAAAGATAACCAACTAGGGCAGCTGACAAGCATATCCACTCCACTGTCCAAATCAAAACCTTGGAAGATTGGCTTACATTGCTGCTCCTTGCTGTGAGTGGCATGGTATTTAAGTTTAGTGGGGAAGAGGTTGTGTGTGTGCTGAGGCAAAGTTCTGATCACTTCAGCTGATAAAAAGTAAAGTACTAGTAGCTGAGTAGAAAGAGTAGAACTCTGTAAATTTAAGACATGGCATGACTCCTCTGTGGCTTTAGCTCAGCCATTTAGTCTCCTTGTACCTTGTTTCTTTTACTGTATAATGAGGGCTTTATAATCTTTCAGTATTTTACTGACTGAACTTTGGTTAAATGAAAAGTTGGGTCCCTCAGTTTCAAAAATAGTGCTGATTCAATGAGAATCACAGTACATAACATTATGTGAAATCATGTGTTAGATCAACCAGTTTAAGTGGTTTAATCCCAAATATCCAAAACATGTTTAACTGCAGACAATTTTGTGTTTCTTTTTACTCAGAATTTGGGACTTCACATAATATAATTTATTGTACTAAATGATATGTAATGTCCCTTCCAGGCATGCAAGTATATTTATTATGTAAATCAGTCTGAGTAGAAAAGTGATATCACAATTATTTTTTATCACAAACTACAGATTTTTTTTTTTAACATTTAGCAACATTCCGGAATAATATAGACTAAGCCAGAGGGCACTTATTTTCTCATAACATAAAAACAAAACAAAACAGTTTTCTCCCTACAACTCTTCTTATTCATCTGCTCACCAATTTTACTTAACATTCATTGTACATAAATAAACCTTCTAGTATAACATATTAGTATGGTTACCAAAAATATTTATTATATTCTATTAATTAGTGATATACTTAATATGTTTTCAAAATGCATATAAATATTCTGCTTGAATCCATTACTGAAATTATAGAACTATAATGATGTTCCTCACCCATCCAATTGAAAATAATGAAAATATGTTTCCATAAATGGTTCCAAAGTAGTGCTCACAGGTATACTGAATATGTAAGAATCCAAAATTAATTACTTTCCTGCCCTCTTGAAATATGCCCTGAAAGGAACTTACTTTACACCAACTTTAAAATAACCTGGCTGTGGTAAAGCATGACCATTCAACTGCCTGCAGCCACCCTTCTACATTCCATTTGTTTAATGAATGATTTTGGTTATATAATGAATCCTGCTCAGCTCCCCCAGACCTGTACTATTTTGAGCAGCTTCCAGGGCTTTAAGCAAAGAAATAGTCTGAGGCAGAAAAAAAAATGGTTCCCCATAACTGTCACCTTTGGCACCAAACCAAAGAGATGGTAGGCATCGCTGACTGCTCTGCCGAATGTGCTCCCCCAGTCAGGGCAACATACAGCACCTCTTCAGTGCACACATTTCCCTTCTGTTTTCTGCTCTGTTAAGTTTTTATTTAAATGCAGATGTACGACTGGGACATCAGAGAATTGCTTTCCATGGAGTGTACATGCAATTATCATGACAATAGTCAGCAAAGAAAAATTAATTTTATAAAAAAAGTGACAAAATTCAAATAAAATGTGACCTTGAATACAGATGTATTTATATTAAGGAAAGAAACTGCCTTTTCTTCTCAGTCATTCAGATGTAAGCTTAGTTACACAGAAAGTGTGCTTTCTTATAAATTTATTTTACATTTTCAATATTTAATACACTTTGGGCACACTATTTTTTCACATCAAACCTGAAAATTTTTTATCAAAATATGCAAAACTTTAAAGATGCTACTAGACTCCTAGTCCATTCTAGATATTTTTCATGCCCTTTAAGTATTTTTTTTTTAAATTAAGGAACATAAATATATCATCATAAGGCAGATCTGAGCATAGCTGCTTCTAGGAACTGAAAGAAGAAAAGATGGAGCAGACTTAGAGCAGCAGAAGTGAGAGGCAAGGTCATGTGAAGAACCCTTACCAACATTCAGAAGTCTGTTTCTCATTTGAATGCAATTAAGCCCCTGTAGGTGTTCTAAACTAAGCAGCATGGTACGATTCATCCAGTAAAGGAATCACTTGGTCTGCCATATAGAAAATGGATCTTCGGGCAGGATGGGGTAATGGTGTCTTGCCCTAGTACAGAAATAAGTATTAAAATTGAGAGAAGTAAAGAAATTCAAAATACATTTTCAGTGGTGCTGAAGATTTGCCGCTATTTTGGATATTGTGGAGTGGAGAGTCAGTTCTGTTCGTCAATTATGATGAAGCTTGGACTATTTCCTGTTAGATTCAGGGGCAATATGGTGTTGAGGGCAATCACTGAGCTGATAGACTACGGTTACAAGATTCCTAGTTCTTTCACTGATGAGTTGTGGAGGCTCCCTGTTCCTCTATATCCCAATGACCTTCGCCTTTCCTTCCTTGAGAATGCTATGAATGCTACACACGCAATCTATGTTACTGCTCAGAGTGTTCATACAACTCCTTTCTTTGTCTTAATTACGTATGCTACACTTGTTCCTATTGAATGTCAGTTCCATTTGCTTTTCATAACTTCTCCAATTTATCAAAGTCAACTGAATCCAATCTTATTCTCCCCAGTATTGACCTTCCCTTTTTTCCTTTTTTGTGCTCATGTGTACTTCTAACGAGTTAAATTTTCTACTCTATCATTTAGCTTCTAGATTCTTCTTTTGGTATTTATTTCCACTATTCACTTACTTTTCCAATGATCATGCTTTTGAAATCCCTTGCTTGCCCTTTGTTGTTAATAAAATGGCTTTAACATTTAAGACAAAAGATAAAATTGTGTTTTAGTAAAGATACATCACAATCCATACTCTTCACAATCCACTATATGCAACACCCTGGATTCAGATAAGGATTAATCAAACTGCACTGCAGAAACATGAGGCTTCCCACTGTAAGCTCTGCTCATGTGAATACGTATTTCACACTGTGGTAAAGCTTTTAGATATAGGAAGTAAATGTATATGTACTTCAAGTTCTGCTGGTAAATTGGAGCTTGCAAGATTAAAATACTCATCTTTTAAAGGTCATGTATTAAATATAAGTGAAGGGTATTACATATTATATTATATTTCTAATATAGGTTATATGTATATTTGTAAATATGTATTATATATGTTATTAAAATGCCTTTCATTATGTCACTCCAAAGTTTGGTTTGACTATTTCTCCATTGCCTGATTGCATTTAATTCCCCTTTTTGATAAATGTAGAAAAGGAAAAAATATAATTAAAAGTCTATTTTTAGTGGTTTTAGTGTATTTATTCTCATTATCCTTCATATACAACACAAATATACATATAACCTATATTAGAAATATAATATAATATGTAATACCCTTCACTTATATTTAATACATGACCTTTAAAAGATGAGTATTTTAATCTTGCAAGCTCCAATTTACAGAGAATAAATGTCTAATTACATAAAAAATAATTAAAAATAAGACTAATATTTTACTATGATTTCATATTGTATGGTTTTAATTAGAAAAAAGTTAATATAAACCTGTGAATACAGATAATTATTTTTAAATATCAGTGTGTGTCCAACTTAATATGGCTTACTTTTCTGGATTAATGACTGCTTTCTATTCATTAATGCTAATATATTGAATTTTGTAAAAGTATGACATTTTATAGCAGTGAGCAATTCTTTTATTTGTCATTGTAAAATTAAACATGGAAGATTTAGCCTTTAATGCTAAAAAAATGTACTAATCCACCTGAAAATACTTAAACAGCATGAAGTAACACAGTACAGGATACAGTATTTCTAATGATTCTTATACACATTGTATCAAAGTTTATTTGCAAACTTTCTCAATATTTTAGGCAATCTGTGTCCTAAATAACATGTACAGTATAAAATATAGTTTATATGCTTACATGTTTGTCTATAAAGCATATAATATGACTATAGTAATCAATCCAGTATGTATGTGTAAATCAAATCACCATATTTGATTTTTAGTACAATATAAATATATAATTTTTATTTTAAAAAATGTAAACAGATAAATTTCACACTAATAGAGAATGTATTATTTAAAACAGGAAATAGAAACTTTTCCAACATTAGACTCAATTTTACATATTTCCTTTTGGCAAATAAAATAATACGATATACTTAAAACAGCAATTCTTATCTAATAAAAATCTTTAACATGACTTAAAACAATGATTCTATAGTTTCCACCTTTGAGTCAATAAGTTTATTTTATTTTCCTGTGTTTCTATATTTTAGAAATAGAAACATTAGAATTTGTCATTGAAATAAAATAGGGTAGCAATAGTGTATTACGACATGCCTACAATAAACCACAGAGCACAGAAAATATAGTCTAAAAGATATAAGGATGAAATTTAAATTATTTTTATTATATCTAAGATATACTATCAATCATTAATATTGGGAATATGCTCAAAATAATAGCATGCCACTTACTCTATCCACAGTTCAGAGGCACTTTGGGATAATACCTATCACAGAAAATTCCTTAGATACACAATAATAAATGTCTCAATTTTGTGACAGGTTTTATAAATTATTTTAGCTGTATAAAACTGTGGCTGTCACTCTAACATACCAACAAATGAAATGTATATTTTAATCAAGTGAACACTTCATCATTAAAAGCCTTGAAATAAATACTTGAAAATGTATTTTTAAAAGGAGGCATTCAGCAAGAAGTCAATGGGTATGGGTCCTAGTAAGTGTAATGGTTGTCTTTATGAAAAGGCATTCATTTAGAAAAAGAAATGCCATTAAAAGATGAAAGTAGTGATCATATAAAAGAAATATTATGGAAGAAAATATTTTTGGGTAGCATAATTATATGTCTTTCTATATTCATCATTATTTGAGTCACATATTTAAAAATAGAACTTTGGTTCTTCATAAAATATTAAAAAGTATTGGAAAGTTCAAACTCTAAGTTTAAAAATTTATAGTGGTGACAGTTATTGTACTGTATATTCCACAGTAATGTTGACATAGTAACCAGAAAAAATATCTGCATAAATTTAGTAAAATACTAAGAAAAACAAGGTTTAAAAGTTGAACAAAGTAATGTCTCTATACTGTCCAATACGGCAGTCACTATCAAAACTATTAAATCCTATATAATAAAAGAGTAATATGCAAATTGACCGTACCTCCACTGCACCCACAAGCCACTCCCACCAGCCAATCAGGAGTGAGTATGCAAATTAACCCAACCAAGATGGCTGTGGCCACGGAGAGAGCAGGAGGCTTGGGTTTCCCCAGCAATGGAGAAAGCCAAGTTTCTGCCTGCCCTGACCTGCCTTGTCCTCCACTTAAGGCTGCAACGTTTCAATTATAGAAGATAAATAAAACACAACAAAAATGGCAACAACCACAGAGCTGGAGAGAGCAAGAGGCTTGAGTTGCCTCTGGCGATGGAGGAAGCCAAGCTTACCAGCAGGCCTAGGCTTTCACTCAAGGCTACAAAGTTTCAATTATAGAAGATAAATAAATCCCAGATACCAGGGCCTCCGCTTGGGTTGCCAGGGTGTGTGGCCAGCCTGCAAACCACCACAGGCCCCTCCCACAGGCCACCCCATGCCCCAAGGGAACCCCCACCCTGATCCTGGACACCCTTCAGGGCAAACCAGCCAGCCCCCACCCGTGCACCAGGCCTCTATCCTATCTAATCCTCTCTAATAAAAGAATAATATGCAAATTGACCATCACTCCAGCACACAAGATGGCTGCCCCCATGTGGTCAAAGATGACTGTCCCCATGTGGACACAAGATGGCTGCCATAAGATGGCCAGCAGGGGAGGGCAATTGGGAGAGGCCAGGCCTGCAATGGAGGGCAGTTATGGGCGATAAGGCCAGCAGGGGAAGGCAGTTGGGAGAGACCAGGCCTGCAAGGGAGGGCAGTTGGGGGCGATCAAGCCTGCAGGGGAGGGCAGTTAGGGGTGAGCAGGCCAGCAGAGGAGGGAAGTTGGGGGAGACCGGCCTGCAAGGAAGGGCAATTGGGAGGCACCCAGGCCTGCAGGGGAGAGCAGTTGGGGGGAGACCAGGCCTGCAGGGGAGGGCACCTAAGGGTGACTAGGCCTGCAGGGGAGGGCAGTTAGGGGCAAACAAGATGGCAGGGGAGCAGTTAGGCATCAATCAGGCTGGCAGGGGTGTGGTTAGGGAGTGATCAGGCTGGCAGGCAGAAGCAGTTAGGGGCAATTAGGAAGGCAGGCAGCTGAGCAGTTGGGAGCCAGCAGTCCTGGATTGTGAAAGGAATCCCAGATTGGAGAGGGTGCAGGCTGGGCTGAGGGACACCCCCCCACCCCCCCACCCCCCCACCCTCCCACCCCCGTGCACAAATTTTGTGCATTGGGCCTCTAGTTTAAAATAAAATTCAAAGTTCAGCCTCTGGATTGCACTACCAACATTTCAAGTGATCAATAGCTACATGTTGCCACAGGCTACAGTACTGGACAGTACAGATATAAAGCAACACCATCATTGAAGAATATTCTATTGGATAGCATCAATTAAGACTTTCTACATATCTTCAATTTTAAGTAAAAGTTCATTTGTTTCCATATTTTTTCTATAAACTTCTAGACACAAAATGAAACAAAATGAAATAATATGTCTTCTTAAATGTGAAAAAAGTTAAAAGTTATTCAGTTTGGATGCAATACTTTTCAGAAGGCCAGAAGACAGGAAACCAAAGCAAACCTAAATATCAGTGATTTCTAAATTTGGACATTAAAGAAGATGCATTTATATTAAAAGACTGAGTGAGAATCACACTACCAACTGATAAGGTTAGTCCAAGTTTCTCATTGAGATTCAAATGTAGGGATACATTTATAAAGTGTTATTAAAGACCTCTAACCAATGTTTTGTTTTATTTTGTTTTGTTTTGCTAGTAAAAATAAGCAACAGGAATCACAAAGTTTCAGTTATGAAATAAATGCTTCCACTGACAAACAAATTTGCAATCCACTTCATTATTCCTTCTCTCCTAGATCAAAACTGTTAATTCAACACTCAGTATCAAGTGTGCCAACACTCTATATCCACAATGCAAGTATGCCAAAGCTTTTAGAGAGCACCACTTTTATGAAATTTCAGGAATTAGCCAATCAATTAGCAAATTTGCTTAAAGCTGACCCTTTAATTTGGGACCACTTAACTGATTCACTCATTCCATCAACCCATTGTCATGTTCAAAGTATTGGAAGGAGTTATAGATTCATATATATATATATATATATATATATATATATATATATATATATCTCCTCAGTATAACATGTGAATACAACACATATAATTTTGTTCAACAAAATAATCTCATAAAAACTCTGCTTATCCTATTTATAGTGTCATCTTTAAATATATAAATCATGAGGGTTCTTGTAGGAGGTTCTCTCTCCTTTAAATGTGGCAGTGAAGATAAAGCACATGTTGAATGCTTTGATAAAAAGTTTTAGGTATGCATTTATTAATATGTTTACTATATAAGGTATGGGACCAGAATAACTAATGATAAGGAGAACTGGATGTGGGAAGAGGAATAAGAGAGGGTGCAGAATTCAGTAAGGCTCAGAATGGAGGTAGTCAAGCAGCAAGGAACAGTGACAGTGGCAGTTGTTATGAGTGGACAAAGGAGCAAATTCCAGTGGAGAAATGAAGGCAAAAGCTTCAGCAGTAGGGAATTCTGATGCAAGTATCTTTGGTTTAAAAGTATGTAAAATCTCAAGCAGTTAATGACATGCCCACAAATTATATCCCATTAGAAATTACCAACAATCTATAATTGGCTTTTGTTATGACTTAAAGCATTAAAATCTATGGTATTTTCTATAGTTCATCCTGTCAGTTACCAAGTAAACTACTTATTTTTAATACATTTTTATTAATTTCAGAGAGGAAGGAAGAGGGAGAGGGAGTTAGAAACATCAATGATGAGAGAGAATCATTGATCAGCAGCCTCCTGCATGCCCCCCTACTGGGGACTGAGCCTGCAACCTGGGCAATCAAACCCAGGACCTTTCATTCTGCAGGCCAATGCTCTATCCACTGAGCCAAGCCAGTTAGGGCTAAACTACTTATTTTTAAATATGCTTTCATATTACTTCCCTTTCTTCTCATAGGTTTCCATCTTATTTGTGTCCTCATTATCTCTGGCCTCAATTGCTACAATAACTGAGTTTACTTCTTCCGCCTAAATTTATGGTTTATTTTACTTTGATGTTGCCTTTTTCTTTTCCTTATTTTATATGATTTAATAATGTTGTGGCTCTTTCTTTAATTCCCCCATGTTAATTTGGAAATTTTTCATTTTTTATTTTTCTCTTTGTTAATGTCTGCTGATCAGTGCTCATAATCAAACACATAATTTTTTAATCTTATCTATACTAATAATAGAGGAATATGCAAATTGCCTGCGATGCTGTCACAGTAACAGTAACGACCAAACAGCAGGCTGCATGGGGCAACAAGGCTGACAGGGGGGTTAGTGAGGGACGACCAAAGACAGAACAGCAGGCTGTGTGGGGGTGACCAGGCTGGCAGGGGGATTAGCGAGGGATGACCAAACAACTGAACAGCAGGCTGCATGGGGTGACCAGGCTGGCGGAGGGGCAGTTGGGGGCAACCAGGCTAGCAGGGAGGCAGTTGGGGGTGACCAGGCTGGCAGAGGGGGGCAGTTGGAGGTGACCAGGTTGGCAAGGGGGGGCAGTTAGGGGCAATCAGACAGGCAGGAAGGTGAGCAGTTAGAAGCCAGGGATCCCATATTAGAGAGGGTTCAGGCTGGGCTGAGGGGACCCCCCATGTACAAATTTTGTGTGCTGGGTCTCTAGTATGAAAATAAAATCCCAACCATTTGTCCCGACAATATACTTCTTTATTTTTAACACTTTTTATTGATTTCATGGAAGAAGGGAGAGGGAGAGAGAGATAGAAACATCAATGATGAGAGATCGAGCCGGCAACCCAGGCATTTGCCCTGACCTTTTTTATCTTCTTCACACAACTGCATAAGACCTTGACAATATTTTCATGTCTCAACTCTTATACTGTTTTCCTTCTTTCCCAAACAATAAGAATGTTGGATTGCTTTTCTTCTCCTTTCCTAAAATTGTAACTTTGCTGAGGTTATAAAGAAGGTTTTATTTCTTTGTGGTCTTTTATCTCTTCTTTATCTTTGACTTTATTAGGATCTCTGTGGTTATTCATTTCACCATTTTATTAGGGCCACATTCTTTTTTTCAGATGGAATGTGTGAGTGGAATTTTATTTCTTTATATATAGCAGACTGATGTTTTCTGTTCATAATGCAACCTGTTTATGCTTGTGGTCTGGGAATTTTATCAAGTTGTATTTTTTTAAAACCATAGTCAATCATAAGTAGAACTCTGTGAGTTCTTAAAGTGTATGGGATCATGTCTCCATCTCTTTCCTTCATATTTTTGTTTTTATACTTTAGAGTCTTTCATTTATCTCATATTTTGTCTCCTGTATCTATGCTCTGAGTCACAATTTATCATTTTTTATTTGGTTATTTTGGTACTGTTCTTTAATACATTTCTTGAATTTAATGTTCTAAACCCTTAATTTGTATTTTAGTCTCTGCCAATTCAACTGATTTTTCATTTAGTAAATTCTTTTTGTAATTTTTATCAAGTTTAATTTGAATGCTAATCTGGTCCACTTAAGTGCTTTTATTACTTTTGGTACAAGCTTTTTTGTTCTTTTCTGTTCTTTATTTTTAACTATTATCAATGCTTTTTGTATATCATATTCCTTGCAAATTCTGTATTCTGGGGCCTGACCTAGCCTCTGAACTATATAAATTATTACAGAGTGGTAGAGTTCCCCTTTTGGGGGGCTAGCAGATATTAGCAAGTCTGCTGTCAATGTCTTAGAGAGGCATCAGAAGGCCAAAGGCCCTTATCCTACTCCCTGCTTTTACTTTTCTACTCTTAACATTAGAGAGAATTTAGTTCTTCTTCTTTTGAGTTGCATGGGCTCAGGAAACAAGCTACTTACAGAGGCAACAGAAGGGTGCTTGGAGCTTAGGTGGGAAAAGGCAGACAGGATGTGCCTGGGGGAAGGAGAGGAGGAAAGGCAGGGCAGGCTCCAGAGAAAGAGTGTGCCCTGGATAAAAGAGGGGGTGAGGAGTGCGAGAGAGAGAGGGGGGGGGGACAGCTGGACAGAGAGAGAGGCAGAGGGACAGAAAGAGAGACACAGAGAGAATCACAACCACAAATTTAGTTCTTTGAGGTCTCTTTAGTAATGCTGGTGCTAGAGAAAAGAGACAGGTTAACTATCCTCCAGGGTTCCACAGATCTGTGATATAAACTCTCCCCAAATTTATTCAGAGTTTTTCAGCATCTCCTCCTGTTATAAGTGGGATAATTTCTCTTCTTTGGGACTCAAAACAGGACTTTGAAGCTTCACTGTACATTCTTGCACCACTTGCCTCCCAGGCTCACCCATAGCTTGGCTCAGAAGAGACAAATGGTTTGGAATTGGCAGTAGAAGGATATTAATATTAATTCAAACTTATTTTAAAATATTCTATCACCTTAATAGATAAGTCATACATATGTAAATGCATAGGTATATTTTTTATTATGAAGGACTTCTCATTGATTTTCCTTTATGTAGAATCTCTAACATTTATTGCTTTCTATGTCATGACATTGTTTTTGTGATTCCTAAAGAATATTAGTTGTTTTTAGTTTACCAATATTATTTTAATGCAAGATTTGAAAGACAAAATGGATAAAACTACTCTCATTTGTACCCATTCTTTATGTGTTATAAAGAGAAAAATGCTTTTATTCACCTCACTTTTCCATAGTATCAAAACCCTTGACAATGTTATTAAGTGTTCAGTTGTATTCATACAATAATCAATTAAAATTAACCTGGAAAAATAGTATTTATATAGTAAACATTTTAAAGATTTAGATGAGTTATTCTATCTTCATAGATAATATGTTACTGAAATAGTATTTGTCTTATTAAAGGCTAGTGGCCCGGAACAAGAAATTCATACATGGAGGAGGGGTTCCCTCAGACCAGCCTGCATCCTCTCCAATTGGACATCCCTCTCTCAATCTGGGACTGCTGGCTCCTAACCACTCACCTGCCTGCCTGCCTGATTGCCCCTAACTGCCTCTGCCTGCCTGCCTGATTGCCCCTAACCCCTCAGCCTGATTGCCCCTAACCTCTCTGCCTGCCTGCTGATAGCTGCTAACTGCCTCTGCCTGCCTGCCTGATCGCCCCTAACTACCTCTGCCTGATCACCCCTAACTGCCCTCCTCTGGTGGCCTGATCTTTCCCCCAACTGCCCTCCCTGCTGGCCAATTTGGTTCTGATTGCTCAGTTTCTATACCAGTCAGCGTCAAAAGCTTTGCCTCCTAGGCATCCATTGGCTCCTCACAGTTCACCCAGATTTGGTTCTGATTGGTTGGTTTCTATGCCAGTCAGCATCTCGGGGCCAATCTCTGGGCCTGATCAGAAAGGCAGAGCTGATCAGCAGCCCCCACAGAGGCCTGGAGAGAAACAGAGGTGCGGCTGCTGGCAAAGAAAAAGAGGCAGCAGCTGATCAACAGCTGCCACGGAGGCTGTGGATCAGACCCTGCTTCTCTCTTCAGGCCTCTCTCCGGGCCTGATCTGCAGTCCCCTTGGCAGTCAGTGCTGAGTTGCCGCACCCGCACTGGTGGCAGTCAGTGCTGGGTCACCACGGCAACCCAGCACTGACTGCAGGACTGACTTCTGATGTTTGGTTGAGCCTTTAGTCCAGCCGTGGGCAAACTACGGCCCGCGGGCCGGATCCGGCCCGTTCAGCTGTTCTATACTGCCCGCAGAGCCGAAAGAGCGGAGGGTTCTCTTGCTCTCCCCTCCGCTCCTTTACTTTGAATTTATATTAGTTCACACAAACACTCCATCCATGCTTTTGTTCCGGCCCTCCGGTCCAGTTTAAGAACCCATTGTGGCCCTCGAGTCAAAAAGTTTGCCCACCCCTGCTTTAGTCGGTTGTTACAGAATTGTAACAATTCCAAGACCATGGGTTTTTATATATTAAGATAGTCTTGTAGTCCAAGTAAAACTTACATTATGATCTCAACCATGCCTTGCAAATCAAAAAGTTACTTAATTGTTCTAGACTAAACATTTGCCCTTTAACATGTAAATTTACTCTCTCAGAGCAGTTAAGCAACCATAAAAAGAGTACCATTTTTTAAGGTTATGAACTGAATATAAACCCAGTTATTTATCAAAAAACAACAAATGGCTTGAGCAATTTCTGACTCTCAGTTGCATATGTGAAATTATTTTTAGAACCATGTACTAGGAATAACTTTGCTTCTATAAGAGATTAAAATGTGGGGTTGTGTTTTTGTTTTTTTAATGCTTATATTGATTTTTTTTTAGATAGAGGAGGTGAGAGGGAGAGATAGAAACATCAATAAGAGAGAAACATCAATTGGCTGCCTCCTGCAAGCCTGCAACCTGGGAATGTGCCATGACCATGAATCCAACCAGGAACCTCTTGGTGCATGGGATGACATTCAACCAGCTGAGCCAAACCCCCTGGGCTGAAATGTGTTTTATTAACAATAAGTTTTTTTTTTTTAACTAATAATATTTTCCTCTCATTTTGATCAACAAGGAGCTAAGATCCAAAGTATAGGTCAATTCTAGCATCCATGTTGGCCTTAAGTCTTGAACATTTGTTTTCTGTGACTCCTCCTACCCCACGCATTTCCTTTTCCCCTTATCAATCATGACTTTGACTTCAGAGTTGAGTTTATATCTTTCTTGATATTGAGTTTCCCATATGTTGAGGAATTAAAAGGGGTATAAAAACAAATAGGTAAGTAAAGTAGTTACTGAAAAGCAAAAATAAAGACAAAATATGTCTTGAAAACTTTTTTACCTGTAGTTATGCTTTGTCTATTACATTCATTAAACAAAACTTCAATAATGTATTAAGAATATGCACACCTACATTCATAGCAGCACAATTTACAATAGCTAAGATTTGGCAACAGCCTAAGTGCCCATCAGCAGATGAGTGGATTAAAAAACTGTGGTATATCTACACAATGGAATACTATGCTACTATAAAGAAGAAAAAACTCTTACCATTCATACCAGCATGGATGGACATGAAGAGCATTATGCTAAGTAAAATAAGCCAGTCAGAGAAAGATAAATATCACATGATCTCACTATTTGTGGACTATAATTAACAACATAAACTGATGAACAAAAATAGATCCAGAAACAGAGAAGCATCTAACAGACCATCAAACTTCAGAGGGAAGGAAGGGGAGGAGAGGTTAAGAGATCAACCAAAAGACTCATATGCATGTATATAAGCATAACTAATGGACACAGACACCAGGGGGATGAGGGCATGTGTGGGGGCTGGGGGTGGCCAGGGAGAGGTCAATAGGGGAAAAATGAGACATATGTAATACTATATGTAATACTTTAAACAATAAATAATTTTTTAAAAATAATTGAAAAGTTTTAGAATATATAGAGAACATTTCTTCATTAGTCACTTTCTGCTAGAAGATTGCACGTTAGATGTTTGTCAGGAAAAGGCTATATAGACTTATCTGATGATGTAGATTAAATCTAAAGTCAGGGTGTTAGATACTTGGAAATTACTTCCCCCTTCTCCCCCTCCCCGCCCCGACACACACACAAATTCATTGACAATGGTTGCATTATTTTTGCTGTGAATATTTTTTGCCATTGGGTCTCACAGTTATAGATCCATATATTACATCTAACAGGGACATTGTAAGAAGATAAATGAGATAAATCATATTCTAAGTTTCATTCATCTCAATTCTATCTTCATATATTCTAAACTACTCTTGATTATTCCTTACAGTTGAGTAAGAATTATCTTTTTAAATTTAAATTATGTAAGTTTTCTGCTTAAAATAATTTATTGTATATTCTCATATGTAGCTTAAAATCCAGCCTTCTTTGAAAGTACAAAGTCCCCCATTAGTGGGTATTTGCCACCTGTCTAGGTTAATTTTTGAAACTTTCTTTAGGAATCATAAATTATGTGCAATTCCAATACACAACACATCCTGACTTTCTTTAGAAAAAAAAAAAAGTTGTTTTTTCTTCTGGAAGTTTCCTTCTTTGTTTTATAACTTGGTATACTCATCCTTAGCTCTGAGGGACAGAATCTCTAAATTCCACAGAAAATTTAGTTGTCTGTGCCTTTCTGTTACCATAGCTCTATATGTGGGTTGCGCAATGGTTGATGAACCAAACACGTGTCACTCTACACTTATATTATTACTAGTAGCCTTAAGCACAAATCCATGCGCCAATAGCTCGCTGACACCCTCCAGTAGCTCTCTGCCCACTGCCCCGCCCTCCTGTAGCTCCCCCTGACCCCCCTTATAGGTTGCTGCCCTGCCCCCTCCTGTAGCTCTCTACCACCCCACTTGTAGCTCGCTGCCCCACCCTCCTGCTGATCGGTTATCCGGTTGTTACATGGTTGGTAGTTACGATTCACGGCGTAATGACCGTTTGCATATTATATCTTTATTATATAGGATAAGAGAGCCTCTTTGTTCAAGGTTGCAGTAGACATAAAAATTGCATAAAGTTTTTAGCTGTCTTGAATATGGATACAGATAAGACAAACACAGCCTGAAAAGAGAAGATAGTATTGGTTAGAAGAGAGTATGGGGAAGGAGAAGGAACTTGAAGTGAGACAGTGGGTTCGAACATATCCTTCATGAATAGAACATTATATAACAAATTAAGGTACTTAAAAATATCACTATTGCTATGCCCCCAGAAGAAACAGAAAATGAACAACAGGGAACTTGAATAAAATCAAAAGAACCAGAATTACATAATTAGAGGGAGTGATGATGGATATGTATATTTTGATTGTTTGTTGTTGTTTTTGTATAATGGACCTACTGTCCTGAAATATGCTATGACATGAAAACAATGATAACAAATGCGATGGACTCTGACAAGTTCAAATAAAAAATTACAAAATTACAGAAATTTTCTGCTTGCAGAGATGGTTCTTTACCTGAAGATATTAAAATTGATAGTTTGCATTTTTATTTATATAATTCATTGAGAGAGTGTGCCCTGATTATTTATTTTTACATCCTTGGAATCTTTTGTAATATTGCAATGTTGAGTGAAGGCATGAAAGACTGAGAGAATACACAAATAATTTAATAATTATTTTGTAATGGCAATTATTTCTGCCAGTGGAGGAAAAATATAGTGTTTACTAATAATCGAAGCACTAGAGTATATTTGACTGCTAGGTCGTACTGCAGAAGAAATGCAGATCCCATTCAGAAAGGTAGAACATAGCATAGCAAAGAATAATTGCTAAGATGACATAAGGAAACTTGTACTATAAAAAAAATTTATACTCCTTCATCAAATCAAATGGTATTTAAAACTGCAACCCTTGAAACATAGCTACTATTGAAAATTGATCATGTTATCTGGAAGTGAAAATTCAAATTAGATATGAGATGTGTGGTTGATAATTTAGTTGCATTATAATGAGAGTGGTGAACAAAATGTCTTTCCTTGTAATACACATAAGCTACTTCTATTGAAAGTACATGAAGAATAAAAATGCTTTTATTCACTGCATTAATTTCTCTGTAGACTTTCAGAGAATTTTGACTTTTCCTAACTAGATCATCACTTATCAATAATCTCTATTGTGTGTGTGAATTCAGGTCATTTACTTAAAGTATTAATTTGGATTAATTAATGTGATGGTGCTGAATATGATACACATTTAAACCTCTTTTGGGTAAAACCATTCTTTGTTATCACAATATTAACTTTTGCAAAAGTTAGTGCTTTTAAAATATACACTGAGTGGCCAGATTATTATGATCTCTGAACATATAATAATTTGGCCACTCAGTGTATATATCCTATATAATAAAAGGCAAATATGCAAATTGCCCCATTGGGAGTTCAACTGGGAGACTGGGAGTTTGATGGCTCACTACAACATGCGCTGACCACCAGGGGGTGGCATGGAACATGGCGGGTGACCAAGTGGCAGCGGGGCACTGAGGGAGCGAGGGGAGGAAGAGGTGGGGAGGCAGGGAACCTGATCAGCCCTCATGGCTGGTGAGGCCTAGGGACCCTACCCTTGCATGAATTTTATGCACCAGGCTTCTAGTGTTAGAGGCCCGGTGCATGAATTCATGCATGGGTGGGGTCCGGCCAGCCTGGCCAGGGGTAAGGGACATGGGTGGTTGGCCGGCTTGCCTGCTGGTCATACTCCTGGTCAAGGGGACAATTTGCATATCAGCCTTTTATTATATAGGATATACACTGAGTAGCCAGATTATTATGTGTTCAGAGATCATAATAATCTGGTCACTCAGTGTATATCTAGCTATACTAAAGTAACTTTCTCACTTTGTAATATATGGTGAACTTTACAGGTCTACTCTAATCTCATGTCCTAAGTGCATTTATATGTTAAGTAGAATAATGTTGAGACCAGAGAGATAATCACAGAAAATGAGAGCTATAGTTCCTGAGTCAGGAGATATAAGACCTGCCAATTTGTTCACCACTCACATATCAGTAAATGTTTATTACTTAAAGATGCATTAATAAAAAAAGTGAAATAAGTCAATCAAAGAAAGATAAATATCACATGATCTCACTCATTTCTGGATTATAATGAACAACATAAACCGATGAACAAAACAGATCCAGAGACAGAGAAGCATCGATCAGATGCTCAAACCTCAGAGGGAAGGTAGGGGAGGGTGAGGGTAAAGGGGAGAGATCAACCAAAGGCCTTGTATGCATGCATATAAGCATAACCAATGGATGCAGACACCAGGGGGTGAGGGTGAGGGCAGGATTGCGGGGGGTGGGGGGTAATGGGGGGGATATGGACACATATGTAATACCTTAATCAATAAAGAAAAAATTATCATTTTAAACTAAGTTTTCACAATAAGTGTTCATTTATGTAAAAAAAAAAAGTCAGAGGAGTGGGGCCCCTGATGTCTGGGCCATGCATATTAGAAGTAGTCTCGTTGTAATGAACTATGTGATTCTGAAAGTGTTTCCAATCAAGTGAATTCTTGTAAAAAATAGCTTTCATTCATAGATGAAATAATATCTTTATGCTAAGTTTACTAAGAATAAAGAGTAGTACACTTTTACTTCATTATTTATCACAATCTCTTCTTTTTGTTGAAATGTGTTTTAAAAGTAAGCATTGGTTTCTATTTTTTCTTTAAACTAGAAAATATATAAAGATACATAACAGTAGAGAAAATGTTCAATAAACATACATATAATCATAACATACTTAATAACTGTTAACATTTGGACTTATTTCATTACATTTTTGCTGATTTATTTGTAAGTAAACATATCATGGCATTTTATCCATAAATATGAACATTTCCTATATCACCACAATAATATTAGCTCAAAAAAGTTAAAAATAATTCCTGAAGATCGTCTACTATTCTGTCCAGATTCAAATGTTACCAATTGTTCCCCAAATGTTTTTTTATAGCTATTTAATTTTAAACTGTTTTATTAAGATCAGTATGCAAACAAGAAAGACAAATTAACTTTTATTATATCTCATAAATCCCCTTTAATCTGCAACAGTCCTAATATGGGATTTTATAATAATACTTATTGAAATATTGTAAGTGGAAATAGTTTGGGTGGTTGAAGGTTGCAGCAATGGTGGGAGGTCATTGCTCAGATGTCCTTGACACAGAAGCCTTGCTGTGGAGGGGAGTGGCTAACAGCATCCCAATGCTGTAAGTTCAGGATTCATCTAACTTTCATTCGGAGGCTTTACTCTACCCTGGTTACTCTGAGCCAATGTCTTACGTATGTAATTCTGTCTTGGAGACTTTTGGAGATCCTGAAATGATTTAAGAAAAGAAAATGGTACAGGAATGCAGAAAATTCTCTTTATACACATCTTGGTATTCAGACAGAACTTTCAGAACATATATGTGCTGAAAATATATAGAAATACATAGAAAGCAATATGAGCAATATGTACATTCTAAGCAGATATACATATTACCTTCCATTTTATTTATTACATATAGTGCTTTTTATTTTTATTGCCACTTGACCCTGGAGTGATGGATAATAGTTTAGAAAATTATTCTTAAATTTGAGTTATGACTTCCTGTTGCAAAGGGATTCTATCTATATTTTCACACCAACTATTACAAACCATTGATAGTCTGTAAAGAGCTAGAAATGAAAATTTGAATAACACTTGCCACTATTAGAAGAATGCCATTTTTAAAAAATATATTTTTAATGATTTCAGAGAAGAAGAGAGAGGAAGAGAGAGATAGAAACATCAATGAGGAGGAAATCATTGATTGGCTGCCTCCTGCACGTTGGATCGAGCCTGCAACCCAGGCATGTGCCCTTGACCGGAATCGAACCTTGAACCTTTCGCTCTGCAGGCCAACACTCTATCCACTGAGCCAAACCAACTAGGGCGAGGAATGCCATTTTTAATTGTTGGATTGGGGTTCTGTTTATTTTTCTGCTGAACAGTGTAATAATTCATTGGTGAGAACAAAATTATATAAAGTTAGTTATGCTTCAATGTTTGTTATAGAAAGACACAATGTGGGAGATTCAAATGGGCTTCTGTTTCCTCATGGGATTCATTTGTTCATTTGCTCACTCATTTATTCATTGAGTTTGTATTGAATTGCTGGTTTGGAAAAAATGTTCAGTTTTTAATATCAATCCTAGTCCTCAAGTTGTTACATGGAACAAATAGGCATAAAAAATATTCTAATAGCAGAAGGAGTTTGTTTAAAGTGCTAAATAAGAATGAAAAAAGCTTTGGAAACTCAGAAGAAGGGTAAGGGAATTATAACTAGAGAGATCGGTGATAGAATCCATTTTGCTGCTGAATGCTGTTGGATGCCTTGCCAACAGCAAAGGCCCTTGTAAAAAGGTGCATCCAGGATTCTGCAGCATTCAATCCAACCAAACAAAAATCTCAGGTTGAATTAAGGTGGATATGTTGTTGAATAATGTAGTAAACACACTGCAATCTGCACCAAGAAGACATTAGGTTTCTTACAATAAATCCACATTATATATTTACTAGAGGCCTGGTGCACAAATTCATGCATGGGTGGGGTCCCTCGGCCTGGTTGGCGATCGGGGCTTATTGGGGCTGTCTTGCCCAATCCCAGTTGAGGCTGATGGGGGCTGGCCAGCCAGCGGGAGGGACTGGCTGCAGGAGGTTGGCTGTAGGAGTACACTGACTACCAGGGGGCACTCCTGCATTGAGCATCTGCCCCCTGGTGGTCAGAGCACATCATGGCAACCAGTCAACCTGTCGTTCAGTTGTTCGGTTGTTCGGTTGCTTAGGCTTTTATATATATAGATTAGCTAAAGTTTCAAAAATAAAAGCAGTGCTCTGACAATAGAAGGTTCTATTTTTTTAAAGGATTGGATCTTTATAGAAAAAGTGGCATTGGTTAGACCATCTGTTGAGTACCCCAAATTCATTGAACTATCCTGATGTAACACTAGGTATCACCATCTATTGAATAACCCAAATTCAACGAACTGTCCTTTGATGTGATACTAAGGTATGGCCTGCGCAGTCAGAGCACAAGATATGGCTGTTAGCCGGCATTCACTCCTGCCAGAATCTTAAGCATTTGCCTGGGAAACAGAATAGCCTTCAAATATTTGGCCTTGCATTTATTAACCACAGAAGAACATCTTACTCCAGGCAATTAGTTTTGACAATGAAACAGTAAAAGACCCTAATAAATGACAGTTCATAATTATTCTTTCCTATGTGGACATTAACTGGTAGTTAGGCATTAATTGTAACATCAACATGATTACCTATCAGTAAGAAGACAATTTTGCAGCTTAATTATGTATTTCAAGCACTCATATATCTTGTGGCTTTCAGAATCACTTTAATCAGACTTTAAGTCTTGAAAAGGACTAGGAAGTCTGAAATAACAGGTGTCTTTTGACCTTTCCCTTCTTTGTTCATTTTAATTAATGCCATCTTCATGCAACTCCCCCTTGTCTCACACCACCCCCGCAAACACACATAAAACCACTACTGGATCTTGCTGTGCATTACAGAAGCTCTTAGCCCCCTGTGGAGATTGAAATTTGTTTCTTTAAATAAAATTAGAAATTTAAGATTTAGTCAGACTAGCAATATTTGAAGTGCTCAGTAGCCACAAGAGGCTAGTGACTAGCTACTGTATTGGCAGTGCAGATATAGAGCATTTCCATTATCACAGAAAGTGGTACAGGCCAGCAGAGCATATAGAAAAAGCCCCCTGAAGGCTGGGTTTTTGTCTATTTTATTCGCTGATATATCCCTATTGTCAGGTACTGAGTAGAAGATCAGAAACTATTTGTTGCTTGATTAAATGACTACGCTCTTCCCCTTATGTACTCAGTTGCTTTTGGATTGCACTCAGATACACAAACTTCATGAATGCCCGGAGTCAGAGAAGGAGCACTCTCTGACAGGGATAAGAATGAGCAAAAGAAGTACCTACTCATTTGAGCTCTCCTCTCTAAGGTACCAGAAAGAGTACACTACTTGGGTTTGATAAAAAAAAAAAAAAGTGCTTCCAGCAGAAGATAGTACTCCTTATTTTACCAATTATGACATATTCATTAGAGTGAAAGAGCACAAAATATTGCCTATGAAAAATGATTCAGCAGAGATTTTTATTAAGTTAAATAATTAAATCAAAGAATAATTATGGTTTTTCACTTTTTCAGAAATATATTTGAAATAAACTTTGCATAAATTTAAAGTGTACCTGTTAATTTGATACATTTATATATTGTTATATGACTGCCATTATAGCAACAATTAGTACATCTTCCATGTTAGTAATTATTTTATGTAACACATATTTTATCACATCTTGGAAATATTCTTGAGAAAACAAATTTCTAAAAAATGAATACTAACCATATGTACAGCAAATAAACTAAAATCAAGGAAACTGAACATGTTTGTAAATGGCACTTTGTTGATTTTTATTATCAAAAAAACTAGGACCTAAATATGTCTTAATGAAGCAAAATGAAAACTGAATTTTTAAATAATGAAGGCAAGATTTATAAAATGACAAAATCAGTGTTATCCTAAGAAAACCAGGAGACACAGAACAGACAAATAGACCAATGGAACAGAACAGAGAACCCAGAAATCCACCCAAGCCATTATGCTCAATTCATGTTTGACAAAGGAGGCAAGAGCGTACAATGCAGTCAAGACAGTCTCTTCAATAAATGGGTATTGGGAAAATTGGACAAATACATGCAAAAAAATGAAACTATACCATCAACTTACACCATACACAAGAATAAACTAAAAATTGATAAAAGACTTCAATGTAAGCCTTGAAACCATAAAATCCTAGAAGAAGCCATAGGCAGCAAAATCTCAGACATCTCATGTAGCAAAATGTTTATGTATACATCTCCTAAGACAAAGGAAACTAAGGAGAAAATAAACAAATGGGTCTATATCAAAATAAAAAGCTTCTGCATAGCAAATGAAATTATCAACAAAACAAAAAAAGAGCCCACTGTATGGGAGAACATATTTGGCAATGATACATCAGATAAAGGGTTAATATCCAAAATATATAAGGAACTCATATAACTTAACAAAAGGAAGACAAACAATCCAATTAAAAAATGAACAGAGTGCAGAATTTCAAAGGGAAGGTGGGGGAGGGTGAGAGGGTGGGAGGTAATCAACCAAAGACCTTGTATGCATATATGCATAATCCATGGACACAGACAATAGGGTGCTGGAGGCCTGAGTCAGGGGATGGAGGAGGGGGGTGGAAGGGGTCAATGGGGGAAAAAGGGGGACATATGTAATACTTTCAACAATAAAGAATTATTTTTAAAAAAATCAATTGACAAAAATAAAAAAAATTGGGCAAAGGACCTAAATAGACACTCTCCAAAGAGGACATACAGAAGGCCAAGAGACATATGAAAAAATGCTCAAAATCACTGATCACCAGAGAGATGCAAATTAAAACGACAATGAGATATCACCTCACACCTATCAGAATGGCTACCATCAACAGATCAACAAATGACAAGTGCTGGGGAGGATGTGGAGAAAAGGGAACCTTAATACACTGTTGGTGGGAACACAGACTGGTGCACTCATTATGGAAAACAATATGGAGTTTCCTTAAAAAAATTAAATATGGAACTGCCATTTGACCCAGTGATCCCACTTCTAGGAATATATCTTAAGAATCCTGAAACACTAATAAGAAAGAATGTATGCATTCCTATGCTGATAGCAGCACAATTTATAATAAGATCTGGAAACAGCCCAAGTGCCCATCTGTAGATGAATGGATAAAAAAGCTATCGTACATTTATGTCATGGAATACTATGAAGCAGTAAAAAAGAAGAATCTCTTACCCTTTGAGTCAGCATGGAGGGACCTGGAGAGCATCATCCTAAGTGAAATATGTCAGTATGAAAAATATTAAGTATCACATGACTTCACTCATATGTGAAATCTAAGTAACAAAACAAACTGATGAACAGAGTGGATCCAGAGACATTGAAGCATGGAACAGAGTGTGGAATCTCAGAGGGAAGGTAAGGAAGAGGGTGTTGGAGGTAATCACCAAAGACCTTGTATGCATATATGCATAACCCATGGACATAGACAATAAGGTTCTGAAGACCTGAGGTGGGAGGTGTGAGCGGACTGGAGGGGTCAATGGGGGGAAAAGGGGTCATATATAATACTTTCAAAAATAAAGATTTATTTTAAAAATAAAATTATAAATTACAAAAACAAACAAAGAAAACCATTAGTTCTCTTATTCCAATTAGTGTTTGCAAGTGTGATTAGCAATTTTATAATAATGTCCTTTAAAGCAAATTATAAAAAATAGTATGATCTTCATCTATCAATCAATCAACCAACCAATAGAATCTTCATATTTAAGATAGAGTTCAAGTTATATACTCTCTTTCTATACCATATAAAATTGTGTAATATTGGCAGGTAATATATTAATATGTAAAGCCATATCTAAACACTAACCAGACTAAATTTTAATGTTCTAAAATTCAGAAATGGGGTCCCACAGATATGGTTTAAGGAAATACTTAGCTTTGACTTAATATCAGAGTGTACAGTCACCCAAAGTTTAGAAGGAGGAGTTGATATCATCATTACAAATGGTCTGGGCTTAGAAGAGGGCTACACGAAAACATATGTTGTCCCTGAGTCTTCTGGTTAGATTGCTTCTATTTCTCTATTTAACTTAATTCATCAAATAGTTATTGAATACCTACTTGGTTCCAGACCCTGAGCTATGTCCTGGGGACCCAACATTGTACAAGTTTAGCTTGATGATCCTTTGCCCTCAAGGAGCTTAGAATCTATTCAGAAAGATTGGTAAAATAACATATTTTTATGATAGCTATTATTTCTAAGGGAGACTACTATAGTCTGACTGAATAAGTGGAATGGTTTGATTGATGATATGATTAAGATAATAAGAGCCTATTGCTTAGATAAAATACTTAACAGTGCATCAGAATTTACTTAATGATTTCTGAGCACTGATTCTTTACATTGAACAATCTGATTTGTAATGGGGGACAATAAACCATTTATTAAATGTGATATTGGAAAATAAAAATCAGGTCCCAAATGTATTTATGTGAATGTTTTGAAGAGATAATAAAAATATTTAGCTAAATCCTCAAAATGAAGTTATACCTGTCAATCAAATATCAGATTCTATAATAAAAAATACGTTTTTAAAGTTCTATAGGTCTGCTAATTTTTAATAATAAAAAACAACAACATTAATGCAGGCTGATAATTCTTGCCCCAAACAGAAAACATTAGAAGTTAAGCTTGTTTTTATTGCTTACTAATTTAATGTGAGGTATTTTATGCTACAATTGACTTAATTAAGCAAATCTTCAATTTTTATAGTGTTTGGTTAATGTAGCGTAACTGGAAAATTCATTTCTACTCTAAGAATGTTCCATTGAGCTTTGAGGTGAGCAGAAACCTGGAAAGTTCACATTGCACTCTACAGTGTTGCCTCTTTTAAAGCTCTTTCCAATTAATAAACCCAGCATTTAACTTTAGGAGCATACTAATGTTCTAACACATTAGGGATGAGCTACCGCTCTGATTAAATTAATAACTGACTTAAACCCTTTCCCAAGGTTGAGTTTAACCATTTGGGAACAATGATTTCACTATTAAACATTTGCAGATCTAATTATCTTCTGATTCTAGCCAAAGCCAGTGCTGAGCATCTCTGGAGGAGCCATTCCCACCCCTACCCCCCCCCCCCCCACCCCGCCCCGCCACAAGTTAGCTGGACTAGAATAGTTTTAGAATCATACAGTTTATACTCCATAACAAAAGCAAAGACTGTAAAACATGTAGAACAAGTTTTAGTCTCTGTTATCTTGATTAATTCAAAATATCTGTGCCTAAGACCACTCAATGAATGAGAGGACAAAATGTTCTCATTTCTGTATCATATAGTAGATATTTTATTTGCATTTTAGAATTGTCTTATATTCCATTAATTACTTTAATTTTACATTCTACTTTGTATAGAGTTTTCTGAAAATTCTGGTTCCTACAAATCAAATATTTTAGGGAAAAATGTATTTTCATTTATATTTCCTCACAAAGAACACACTTTCTCCAGACTGTTTCATTCAAACTGCTTGTGACTAGAACATTTCCTTTTTTAAAAAAAAAAAAATATATATTTTATTGATTTTTTACAGAGAGGAAGGGAGAGGGATAGAGAGTTAGAAACATTGATGAGAGAGAAACATCAATCAGCTGCATCCTGCACACTCCCCACTGGGGATGTGCCCGCAACCAAGGTACATGCCCTTGACCGGAATCGAACCTGGGACCCTTGAGTCCGCAGGCTGACTCTCTATCCACTGAGCCAAACCGGTTAGGGCTAGAACATTTTCTAAATCCTGCTATCTTTACTATCCAAATATATATTATAACACAGTGCAAATCAAGTGGTTTTCAGATCACAGGATGCATTTCAAGCTGCTAGAAAATTGAATATTAGACATTTGGATTAGAGGTGGTGTCATTTAAATTGCCTTCCCTCTCTCAACCTTCACTATCTCCAAAGAGTCACAAATGCCTTCCTAGAACCATTTTGCTATCATCTGAATATTTATTGACCTTTGCAATTAAATAATTACTGATTTTTAGTTTCTCTTCCATAGAACTTCAACATATATTCATTGTGATGGAGGTATGTTTAATCTCTGACAGTTTCTTCTTACCCAATACATTATGAGCTCCATTATATAAGCTTTTAATGAATTCTTCTTCACCTCACTTTACTTCAAATCAGTTCAACAAATGCCTTGTTAAATTCCTACTGGTACTAGGTATTGATATACACACACAATGTCCTTATAATACCAGCAATATGCTCTTTTAGAGAGTCATAAAACATTCACTGAATAAATACATTTAACTGAGGTCATTAATATAGGAAATCCTATATAATACTGGTAAAAGCCTAATATGCTAAGTGTCCGGTCATATGGTCAGCCATTCAACCAATGGTGGGGTCCCTAGGCCTGGCCTGCACCCTCTCGCAATCCAGGACCCCTTGGGGGATGTCAGAGAGCCAGCTTTGGCCAGATCCTGCAGGCCAGGCAGAGGGACCCCACTGGTGCATGAATTAATGCACCAGGCCTCTAGACTATATATATAATAGCTTAAGTGACTGAATGACTGAATGACTGGTCACTATGATGTGCGCTGACCACCAGGGGGCAGATGCACAACACAGGAGCTGCCCCCTGGTGGTCAGTGCACTCCCATAGCCTACCTCCCCCTGGCTGGCCAACCTCCCATGGTCCCAATTGGCCTTGATTGTCAGCCAGGCCAAGAGAACCCACTTATGCACAAATTTGTACACTGGGCCTCTAGTATTTTAAATAAGAAATTATGCTTATATTAGCTAATATTAACATCATTATTTTTCATTGTTGAATTTTTCAGTGTAGCCACAGCAGTAAATTGATCAAATGGCTCTACCCATACAGTCAGATTATCTTGTCTTCCCTACTATGAAACTACCTAAATTAGTACCTTTTATTCCTCCCTGAGGCCAGGTAGAGACTCTCTCCAACATAACCATACAAGTTTAAATCCCTTCTTTCCTCAAAGTTTCCAAGCATACATGGATGGATGTTGTGGGGTGCACAGGTCCTTCTCTGCCAGGAACTATACCCCCGTAGATGCTGGGTATTAGAAAATGGAGAAGATATGAGAATTCATAGGCTTATAGGAGAGGCTTTATTACAGACCAAGTAGCCATTAGAGAAAACAGTTCTTCAAAGTAGCCTTACAAAGTAGCTGCACAAACATAGGAGCCCTTGCTAATACAGTAGCTAACACAGGAACCATTCCAAGCAGCTGCATGCCGGCTGGTCAGTAACATATCTTTATACTAACTTAGACAAAAGAGGCTTCTTGCCAAATAGTGACAACAATATTTGGGTTACAGAAAGGCACGCTTGCACAGTACATACAGTACAATCACTGTATCCTTGCTTTTGCACCTGCATATGGCAAATTGGCCTTGAGCATCCAGCATACTCTGGACAGGGCTCCCACACTCAAATTGGCCTTGAACATCCAGTGTACTTTGATTAGGGTTCCCATACTCTACCCCTTATGCTGAATGGTCTTCTAAGGGTACCCTGGCCTATTTGCCAGCTCTTGAACATAGAGTCTACAACTGCAATACAAACTGTTGCATGTTAGGACTAGTACTTCAGCTCTAATAGTAAAACTTACAAAAGCCCAATGCCATGTCCCTGACAATCTATCCCACCAGTCTTGGAGGAAGTCATGGGTAAGGACTTGTATGGCTTGTACTTCACTGTCCATCTCTTGCAAGGCACTGGTTATATTGCCAGGGCTGGATCAAAGGGTGCGACTGTAACTTATAGTTGTGCATGTTTCCCTAAGGGGATAGGAGGGCTACCTAGGGCCTTTCTCCTGTGGCAGACCATGGCCAGGTCTACACTCCCTGTTCCCCCTCTGCCAAGGGGGAAGGCTTTGGGTCACAACAGTTCATCTGTTGCTTTTATCTGCACATGCAGTGTCTGAGGATACCTCTGTATATACTTGTCTAGTCCAATCTTTTAGGCTAGGTAGGTCCACCCCTAGATGGAGCTCACATTTCCTGCCCCCCCACCATGGGGTGATGGCCTATTAGCCACTTCTGCTTGTGCCATCATGGCAACTATATAGTTAAGCCTGTAAAGACAACCCAGCTGTCTGTTCTAATGGCCAAAGGGTTACTTTGCCTATTATCTGAATCAAACTACATAGTTCGTCAGTATCTAAATGGAAGTCACAGCTTTCCAGGTAGTAGAGTTCTTCCTTACTAGACCCATCTATATACTATAGTTCTCTGGGAAGGGTGGCGTACCCTCTCAGAATGGACTAGGATGTACCTACTCCATAGGAGTTTTATCCCTTGACAGGGTCTTATATGTCGCAGGACCTAACAGGATATGCAATTCCTGTGACAGAGGACTGGTACTCACCACTGCCCTCTGCTCCAAATAGACCCCCACTTGGCTAAAGTTGGGGTTGTGCCACTCCCTACATGGGTGTGGTCACACAGGCCTGTAAGGCAGCATACATGGCTGTCGACTGTCTCTCAACAAGAGAGTATTGGCTCCCAGTTGTCTTCTATAACTGGGACCAAAACCTGATAGGTACCCTTCTCTGCCCACTTGGAAGACTGCCCTCTTGGCAGCTAAGTACCCTTCTCTACTTCTGGGGTTCAACCCCACATTGCCCCATCCAAGGAAAACTGACACATGGCCAAGTGGGGAATGGACACTTGCCAATACCCTCCCAAAAGACCAACATAGGTCTGTAGACCATTATAGGTCTACAACAACTACTGGCAACTGCATTTAAATTCTACAAGAGAGTCAGAGATTAGCAAAGCATCATTAACACCATGGAACATTGGCACCGTGGCTGCCCCTGGTAGCCAAATCCTGTGCCATCAAACCATGACAAATGATAGGGCCATGCAAATATCCCTGATGGAGGGTGACCAAAGTCCACTGTCAACCCTCCCATGCAAAAGAAAACTGTCCTTGACTCTCTGGAGCCCTCTCCCTGGAGAAGAAGGCACCAGTTAAGTCTATCACATAGGGCAGTGGTCGGCAAACTGCGGCTCGTGAGCCACATGCAGCTCGCAAGCCGTGGTTTGCTGCTCTGTTTACTAATGAGTTTGCCGACCACTGTCATATACTACCCTTTACCTCTTTGCACACAATATGCCACAATTGCCTAATTTTCACAGCTTCCAACTACACAGTAACATTTAGTCTAGTCCCGTGGTTGGCAAACTCATTAGTCAACAGAGTGGCAAACCGCAGCTCGCGAGCTGCATGTGGCTCGCGAGCTGCAGTATGCCGACCACTGACATAGGGTATTGGTGGTCAGTGCACATCATAGTGAGCAGTTGAACAGTCTTAGCATATTATTAGCATACTAGAGGCTCGATGCACGAAGATTCGTGCAAGAATGGGCCTTCTTTCCCCTGTCTGCCGGCACCACCTTCGCTCCGGCCAGAGCCACCTTTCTGTTTTGGCTCTGGCCTGGAGCTGCCTTTACACCTTCCCACACTGCCCAGAGGCCCGAAGCTGCTTTGGCAGTGCCGAACGCCTGCATCATCACTATGGCAATGACGCAAACATCCTGCCCTGCCCCCAGCCGCTCAGTGTCTGCATATGAAAATTAACCCACCATCTTTATTGGGTTAATTTGCATAGTCACTCCTGATTGGCTGGTGGGTGTTGCAAAGGTATGGTCAATTTGCATCTTTCTTTTTTATTAGTGAGATTACACTTTGATTGGTTGAACGGATGACCAGACGACTGGACACTTAGCATATTCGACTTTTATTATATAGGATACACATACATTTACATATGCATGCATGTATTTATATGCATATACAGGCATATGCATAGATAGATAGATAGATAGATAGATAGATAGATAGATAGATAGGTAATGTATGTGTGTGTATATTCCTGAAGAAATGAAAACACCTGTGCTCCTTTGATGGATACAATTCTGGGTTCTTACACTATCTTTTCGGAATGTAAACACAGCTTTCTAAGGACCAGATAAATGCCTGCTATCTCTGGTTTTTATACAGGGGCGGGCAAAAGTAAATTTATAGTTGTCAGTACATAAAACACAGTTTATTTTTGTATTATTATTTATTATGTATTATATTATTTATTTGTATTACAACTATAAACCTGCTTTTGCCTACTCTGGTAATCTAGAGATGTCTCAGGTTTATAGGTACTTCTTTTGAAATGTAAATACCTAGGAAGGTAGCATTTCTATCTCCTGGCACTTGGGAGCTTAATCTAGGGACCTAGTCTGGACTAAAATTATTTGACTATCTTTGGGAGATAAAAGAATGCTTGTTATCTTATCAGATCAGAGCAATTAACTAAGTAAATAATGGCATTAATGTCACAGAAAGAATTTGAGTTTAGGAAAACAAAAAAATGAAAACAAAATGTTACATTGGTCTGTTTTATAAATTTATATTGGTCTGTTTCCTTAATTGTAGCTTTATATGAAATATATACCTGCTAGGTTAGTGAAATTATTAGTATGTATTTATTTTTAGGAAAGGACTAGAAGATTTTTTATGTTTTCTGGATAATTGATGCTAATGTGATTTTAACAATGGTTATCTACTTACTTTCTTACCTTATAAGCAACCCCTGGACACTTAATGCAAGAACTAAAATAAAGGAAAAAGTGGATATTTCATAAATTAAATGTATATTATAATATCATCAAATAGTACATTGAGGTTTATTGGAAAGGAGAAAATAGTTTAATAAACTCTATTATAATATTTGTAATTAAATTAGAAATATTTTGCATTCATCAGTTAAGGGGTAATTTTTCATAACAATTGGATTTCTGGTGTAATTTTCCCAGCTGTCTCATGAAACAATCTGAAATACAACTTCAGTGCACAGATTTTGGCTTCTAATGACTTAATGCTATTCTTCACTAAAAGAACCAGCAGGCTTAGTGGAATTACTGGTTCCACATTTGAGATAGAAGACCTGAAGGTGAGCCTTTCCAGAAAGAAGATAGTTTTCATGGGTACCAGAGATTGTGTTAAGTGAGATCAGATTGAAATTTCAACTTACAGGGAAGAAAACTAGAGGACAAATTGAACAAATTGTGCATTAAAACAAAATAAAACTCTTGCTTTGGAGTTAGTTGTAGTTAGTCTTGGCAGGAAAATGCTTTCTCTGACAACCACTAGGGAAGCCTAGATAAGTTCCCAAAACTGTATCTTTAAAGTGTCCAAGAGAAGAGGAAGCAGGGGGAGGACTGAAATGAACAGGGACTCTGGAGAAGGAAGGTGTTCACCTGTGAGCTGACAATAGGTAGGGTCAATTTTTTCACATAAGAATTTGCTGGTGCTGGGCATGGGCTGCAGATCCGAACATGGACAGGGCCCAGGTCTCCTGCTGGGTCAGAGCTAAATCACCTGAAGTTTTCGCAGTGGTATGGATAACTAAAGTGACGAAATTGGAGACTTGAGGCCTTGGTTAGTTTCTGTTCCAGACATTTTCTGAATCCAAAAGGGTGAGTGAAATGATTCAGTGTCTCAAAGTGATTAGAAAGAAAGGCCTACTCACCTGGAGGAAGGAACATGAGAACCAGAGAGGTTAGGTAAGATAGCATTAAAGGAAGGGGTGAGTTGACAATGGGGATTTAGAGCTACTTTTCTCCTGTTCGTACTTATTTTTGAGCTATTTAGGGCCTGAGAGCCCAGGAATGGTTCTGGTAAAAAAAAAACAAAAAAAAAAAAAAAAAAACACACAAACAAACAAACAAAAAAACAAAGCTGGGGGACAGAGAATGAGGAGGCATTTTAACCTTCATATGTGGCTAAAGTGGCAAACCAGAGACCTCAAATACATACCCATTCTTTACCTCAGGGCATTTACCAAATTTTGAAGCTGTGGACCATAAAACATTAAAGAGCTGAGCTAAAAGACTCTGAAGGGCAAGACTCAGTACTCTTCAGTCTTGCAGTGATGAGGTGATAAAGATCCATAAGATCTCATTTGCTATGGATACTGTAAGGTATATTAATCACTATGTTGTACACCTGCAACCACTATAATATTGTATGTCAAATGTAATTGAATATTTTAAAAATAAGCCCCCAAAAGAGGATAATGGAGTCAGAAATTGATGGAGTCTTACCAATACAGAGGCCTGCCCTAATACATAAGTAGATCTAAAGAGGATATTTCATAATGATAGAGATTCAAAAGGAAGATAATGAATGCTAAATATGTTCATTGTGTGACTATGATGTCATATAAAATCTCACTCATATGTGGGATATAATGATCAACATCATTTGATGAACAAGAATAGATTGAACTAGAGACAAATGGTAAGGGACAGGGTGATTAGAGAACAACCAAAGGACATGTGCATGCATATTAGCATAACCAATGGACACAGACACTGGGGTGATGGGGGCTTGCTCGGGCTGGAAAGGGATGGGGGAGGGTGTCAACTAGGGAAAAAGGAGACATGTAAAACTTTAGACAATAAATAAATAAATAAATAAATAAATAAATAAATAAATAAAATATTTGGAAAATCATAATGGTATGAAACAGTCACCAGTGGAGTATTCTGGGCTTAAAATATTTGAGCAGAAACTAGCATTCAATTAAAATTAAAAGTCATGTATTTTTCTAATGCCTCAGAGTATTGTGAATTTCTAGCCAGTTTTTATTTTGGCAGCCAGAGCAAAAAATGTAGATGGTGGTGGTAATCTTAAAGACCAACTGAGAGGGTGATAGTGAGAAAATAAGAACATAGGAGAGCATGTCTTTTATAAAATCACATGTAAGCACAAATACATAAGTGGCTTTTATTGATACTACAGAGGAACTCTAATGCATTCATCATTAGAGAAGAACTGGAGGTTTTATGGATGGAAAGGCGGGCATTTTAGCTGTGTTCTTATGTGATGTGCTCTTGCTGGCAATGTTTATTTTGACAAGAACCACGAACAGGAGACCAAGCATCATGGTGTCATTGAGGAAACCAGGATTGGGAAACTTAACCCAGGTTTGGGAGCAAAATAGGGATAAGGGTGTTAGGGTATAGAAGCCAGAAAATAGAGTGGAAAGAAGAGGTAGTCATGATTCTGGGGTTGAAGGAAAACAAAGGATTATCAAACCTTAATAATCAGTTACGTCAAGTAAAAGTAAGGAATTAGTTCATGAACAAGGTGATTGGCGAGAGTGACAGGGGGCTGCTCGGGTGACTGTTCACTGAAGAAAGGAAAATATTTCGGAGAATTACTGCATGCAGGACTTGAGTTGAACCTGAACCTGAAGTGTCATTATGGCCCTCCTCTTCGAATAGTGTTTCTGGAAGATGGGTGACAAACAGCTCAATTCAGTTCATCAGTATCCAATTATAGCTGCCAAAGTTCAGTGGTTCCAGTGGTTCTGTGGACCAATCTGGTGGATATTTGCTAGTTTCTAAATATAAAATAATTGGGATTGACGTATCAGCCCACACACACAACTATGTCAGAGTATAAGTATATTTATATGAAGATATACATATATATTATTATTACTTTACAGAAAAAGAATGAGGCACAGAGAAGCTATATTATTTTATTTAGCTAGTAAGCTGCAGAACTGAGGTTTGAATCCAGACTGTCAGACTCAGATGTCTGTGTAGTCACCCTTATGACACTACATGTTCTGAAAGTATAATAGAGTATCTGCTTTTGGGTTCACCAAATTGTGGAGCAAGCATTGAACTTAAATCAGAAACACCCATTTCATCTCAATTGTAACATGTATTATACAGTAAAATAAAATAATACCACAAAGCAAATCATTCTGCTTTATAAGATTGTAGCGATTTTTTTTTTCATTATTCAACACATAGTATGATCCTGGCAAGTTTATTGTGCTGCTGATTTGAGTGGCAATGGCCTCTTAAAGAAAATTGGTTTTTGTAAAATTGTAAGGTTTAAAGCAAACCCCTCCAGCAGAAAGGAGCAAAAATGCTTTTACATTTCTTTTGTAATTTCTCTTTGGATCTGGTCCTCTGGAAAAGATACAATTGAGCCAAATAGCTTTTACTGCATTGGAGGTCACAGAAAATCATCTTTTTCTTATGGGAAATGCTCCACAGAGACAGCACCCAATGAATGGCATCCAGTTAAATTGCTGGAAAGATTGAGCTGAGTTTGCACGGCCACCCCTATATTTGCCACATCGCACCCCGGATGAAGGGAAACCATTTTATGACTCTTCCAATATTATGCTCAGAAATGAAATAAATAATCATCAGTTTGCATCATCCATTGTGGTTCTCTAAGATAAAAACATGTTTTAATTGAAGCCGTGGAAGCGAGAAAAGCCTTTCTCCAAGACACCTATGAACAGGGGAGTTGAGGACATTCTTTTTGCACCCTAGATCTCCCACTTAAAGTTGGAAAAAATTCCACTATGCTCTTGGCTTATTATATTTCTTCATTAGATTTTAAACAATGTATATGAATTACCTAATTTATGTTTACATAATTCAATTTTATACCAATAGTCTCCAACTATTAAGGAAAAAATGATGTTTCTAAAATCATTGTATAGAAATTGTTAAAATACATGCATTCATTAATTTACTAAATACTAATTAGGCCATGATAATATGTTAAACATTACATTCAGAATTAAAGATGAAAAATGAATAGTAACAGCCCTAATATACATTCAGGCCAATAGGGAGACAGAGCCTAAACAAATTAAAAATTGTTTTAAGAAATGCTTTAATAAGATTATGTTCAAGGATCAAAGGGAGTACAGAGGAGAAAAAGATTAACTATCTATCTTTTTATTCTTTCTATCATCTTCAGACTTCTACAACTCCATTAATAGGTTATTTAGAACAGTGGTCACCAACCAGTGGTCCACGAACTACTGTCTGTGAGAAAATTTTGGTGGTCCGTAGAAAAATTTGGATATTATTTGCATTTTTTATGTTTTATTAATCCTAATAAATAATAAAAAAAAGTATTCTAGGAAATTATTATATTCTGACTGAATAACAATTTTCACCTTTACATTGCACTAAATTCATGAAATGTAAATTTTGTGAATTCCCCTTTCTAGTAACCAGAGGGGGAAACAAGAGAGGTGCAAGCAGCTTCAGTATTGTTTCGACCATTATAGCAGTCACCTGATCCTTGATTACCAATTCTCATCCGATTGTTTTATTTTATTTGTGTAATAGAGGCCCAGTGCATGAAATTCGTGCGGGGGTGGGGGGGGGTTGTCCCTCAGCCCAGCCTGCACCATCTCCAATCTGGGACCAGTCGAGGGATGTCCAACTGCCCAGAGGGATCGGGCTTAAACAGGCAGTTGGACATTCCTCTCACAATCCAGGACTGCTGGCTCCCAACTGCTCGCCTAACCTGCCTTCCTGATTGCCCCTAACCACTTCTGCCTGCCAGCCTGATCACCCCTAACCACTCCTCTGCCAGCCTGATTGATGCCTAACTGCTCCCCTGCCAGCCTGTTTGCCCTTAACTGCCCTCCCCTGCAGGCCTGGTCACCCCTAACTGCCCTCTCCTGCAGGCCTGGTCACCCCTCACTGCCCTCCCCTGCAGGCCTGGTCCCCCCCAACTTCCCTCCTCTGCCGGCCTGGTCACCCCTAACTGCCTTCCCCTGCAGGCTTGATTGCCCCCAACTGCTCTCCCTTGCAGGCCTGGTCCCTTCCCTCCTGGCCTGATCGCCCATAACTGCCCTCCCTTGCAGGTCTGGTCACCCCTAACTGCATTCTCCAGCGGGCTTGATCGCCCCCAACTGCCCTCCCTTGCAGGCCTGGTCCCTCCCAACTGCCCTCTCCGGCTGGCCTGATTGCCCACAACTGCCCTCCCTTGTAGGCCTGGTTCCTCCCAACTGCCCTCCCCTGCTGGCCATCTTGTGGTGGCCATCTTGTGTCCACATTGGGGCAGGATCTTTGACCACATGGAGGCAGCCATCTTGTGTGTTGGAGTGATGGTCAATCTGCATATTACTCTTTTATTAGATAGAATAGAGGCCTGGTGCACCGGTGGGGGCCAGGTGGTTTTCCCTGAAGGGTCTCCCGGATCAAGGTGGGGGTTCTCTTGGGGCATGGGGTGGCCTGGGCGAGGGGCCTGTGGTGGTTTGCAGGCCGGCCATGCCCCCCGGCGACCCATGAAGAGGCCCTGGGATCTGGGATTTATTTATCTTCTATAATTGAAACTTTGTAGCCTAGAGCGGAGCCAAGCCTTCTGCTCGTTCTGTGGTGGCAGCCATTTCTTTTGGGATTTATTTATCTTCTATAACTGAAACTTTGTAGCCTTAAGCAGAGGCCAAGGCAGGCCAGGGCTGCAGAAGCTTGGCTTCCTCCATCACCATGGGTAACCCTAGCCTCCTGCTCTCTCCAACTCCATGGCTGCCACCATTTCTGTTGGGATTTATTTATCTTCTATAATTGAAACTTTGTAGCCTGGAGTGGAGGCCTGGGCTGGCCAGGGTGTGCGGAAAGCTTGACTTCCTCCATTGCCAGTGAAACCCAAGCCTCCCTCCTGCTCTTTATGGCTGCAGCTGTCTTGGTTGGGTTTATTTGCATATGCCCTCCTGATTGGCTGGTGGGCGTGGCTGGTGGGCATGGCTTGTGGCTGTGGCGGAGGTACGGTCAATTTGCATATTACTTTTTTATTAGATAGGATTATATGTAACTGTATTTTCTTTTTTTTCAATATATATCTTTTTTATTATTTATTTTTTTAATTAATTTTTTTAATTGGTTGAAGTATTACAAATAGTAGTACATATGTCTCTTTTTTATCCCCATTTCCCTCCCTCCAGCCTCCCCTTTCCCCCAGTACATGCCTTTACCTGCCCCACCTCCCAGTGTCTTTTATCCATTGGTTATGCTTATATGCATGCGTACAAGTCCTTCAGTTGATCTCTTACAGCCCCCCACCCCAAAACCTCCTCTGCCTTCCCGCTGTAGTTTGACAGTCTGTTCAATGCTTCTTTGCCTCTGTATCTATTTTTTCCCCTTTTCTTTCCTTTAAAAAATCTTGCCTCTGCAGACTAGAAATAAACGTATAATAACAAAAAATGTTTGAGTCCCAATTTCAATGTCCAACAGTTCTGAGTCCCCATTTCAATGTCAAAAAGTTCCTTAAGTGTACATGTCAGCAATGATATCTGGACGGTGGGCACATGGTGGCAATGCAGGTCCAACCCTCTCTGGTTTGGTCTTAGGCAACCTGCAGCGTTGCACAGCTGCTAACTGCTAGCGTGGCAAGGCATCGTCAGCGTCTTCCATCTCTGGACTGTTTCTCCTCTTGTCTTTGTGGTTGGAGCAGACCTGTCAATTACTCTCTGTTGCAGGAATCCACATGGTCTTGGAGTTGTTTTCTGAAAATATACAAACATATTCTCGACCAAAAGTTAATAAAGGAATCTTTTCTATGTAATTGATTTGGGATCCTTTTTATTTTTGCCCAAACGATTTTACTTTGTCTTATTTAGACACCATATGTGTTTTTCATGGGTGTCTTGCTGTTAGCATTACAAATGAAAATTAATTTTGTAAAGTAAAAATTTTCTAGATGTAATTTATTTATAGGATATTTTTCCTTACATGATATTACCCTACTATCCCCCCTTTTTTTTGATTAATGGAGGTTTTTGTAAATTTTATAATGCAGTCTTGATAACTTTAAATTTTATTTTTTTGCACAAAAATATGACTGCTTTAGTTTCATTGCACGTTCAGGAATTTTACCATGAGATGAACTACCAATAGAAATTTTAGTTAACACTTTAGGAACAGCTTTTTGTCCAGTACAATTAAATTTTCTTGAATATTCACTTATTTGAATTAGCCTATTTAATTTAATCTGAAAACTTGATTATTATTTTACTGTCAAATTTAATACTCTACCAACAATCTTAGTTTACCCTGTAAATATTAGTGGAAAGGATTATTTGCATTCTTGAGTAGGCCCTGAGCATTCCTGGTGCTAGGCTGGATTTAGATATAGGGCAGCTGCTGTCAGCCAAGTCTCTGTCTGTTACCTGGGTCCCAATCTGAGCTGGGCCAAGTCACTGTCTGACACCTATGTCCCGATCTGAGCTGGGCGTGGGAAGCAAAGCAGCCATGGGAGCAGGAGACCTCCCTCAGACGGGGCGAGGGTTCAGGCCCCTGCAAGGTTGGGGGAGGGGGAGGGTCTGTGCCCCACCTCTGATGATCCCCAAGTTCTCTCCTGATGGCCCCTCTGAGACTGTGCCTGTCTTAGGTTGTTCCTTCCCTGAGGAATCTTACCTGTCTCTGGCTAACCAGTCATCCTCCGGGGCCAAGCAGGGTGATGTGAGGTTCAGTTCTGTCTCCTTGGTAACCTATGCCCCCGTGGCCTCCACGCCCAGCACCTGCCTTGGGATCCCCTGGCCTGCTGGCGGGGCCCCAGCACTGATCACATATCTTGGGGAACTCAGGTTTCTTCTCCAGGGAGGGCCCAGCTCACACAATTGGGCGAGAGACAGATCCATGGTACCAGCCACCACGAGGCTTCAAGCTCAGCATGAAAAGAAAGCTCAGGCAACAGCTGAGGGCAATTGGATTGTGAGTAGAGGGTCCCTCTTGGCACAAAAGGCAAGAGAGGCCAATATAGAATGCTCAGGTGCCTTCCCAGCGCCTTAATTCCTTCTGAAAGGGATTATATCCTTTCATGTCCTCTTTTTTTTTTTTTTTTTTCTTTTTTTTTTTAAATTGCTGCCAAACATTCCAAGAATTAGTTTGTAAGTTTGTTTGGGATAATTGTACAATATGCTTTTGTAAAATATCTAAAATTATAATGACATTGTAGAATAATATCATGTAAGGATATTCTTTGCTCTAGGCCATGGCAATTCGATTTCAAACTGGCTGTCAATTTCTTTTTGTAACTTTATATAAACTTTGTCAGGGAGGCAAAAACACAAATTATTCTCCCATAACCCCCTATCCCCCACTTATGCCCCACCCCCTTGTTGTCTGTGTCCATTGATTAGGCTCATATGCATGCACACAAGTCCCTTGGTTGATCTCTCGCCCTTATCCCCACCCTCCCCTACCTTCCCTGAGGTATGACGTGCTTTCAAAGTTTCTCAGTCTCTGGATCTGTTCTTGTTCATCAGTCTATGCCGTTCATTATATTCCACAAATGAGTGAGATCATGTGGTATTTGTCTCTTTCCCTGCCTGACTTATTTCACTTAACATAATACTCTCCATCTCCATCCATGTTGTTGCAAATGCTAGGAACTCCTTCTTTTTTTACCGCAGCGTAGTATTCCATTGTGTAGATATACCACAGTTTTTTAATCCACTCATCTGCTGATGGGCATTTAGGCTGTTTCCAAATCTTAGCTATGGTGAATTGTGCTGCTATGAACATAGGGGTGCATATATCCTTTCTGATTCGTGTTTCTAGTTTCTTGGGATATATTCCTAGAAGTGGGATCACTGGGTCAAACGGGAGTTCCATTTTTAGTTTTTTGAGGAAACTCCATACTGTTCTCCACAGTGGCTGCACCAGTCTGCATTCCCACCAGCAGTGCATGAGGGTTCCATTTTCTTCGCATCCTTGCCAGCACTTGTCATTTGTTGATTTGTTGATGATTGCCATTCTGACAGGTGTAAGATGGTACCGCATTGTTGTTTTGATTTGCATCTCTCTGATGATTAGTGACTTTGAGCAGGTTTTCATATGTCTCTTAACCTTCCTTCTGTTTTCTTTTGAAAAGTCTCTATTTAGATCAGATGCCCATTTTTTGATTGGGTTGTTTATCTTCTTTTTGTTAAGCTGCATGAGTTCCCTGTAAATGTTGGAGATTAAACCCTTATCGTTGATATCATTGGCAAATATGTTCTCCCATGCAGTGGGCCTTCTTGTTGTTTTATTGATGGTTTCCTTTGCTGTGCAAAAGCTTTTTATTTTCATGTAGTCCCATTTGTTTATTTTCTCTTTAGTTTCCATTGCCCTAGGGGCAGTATCAGTGAAGAAGTTCCTTCGGCATATGTCTGAGATTTTTCTGCCTGTGGATTCCTCTAGTATTTTTATGGTTTCCCGTCTTATGTTTAAGTCCTTTATCCATTTTGAGTTTATTTTTGTGTATGGTGTAAGTTGGTGATCTAGCTTCATTTTTTTGCATGTATCTGTCCAATTTTCCCAGCACCATTTGTTGAAGAGACTGTCTTGACTCCATTGTATGTTCGTGCCTCATTTGTCAAATATTAATTGAGCATAGTGATTTGGGTCAATTTCTGGGTTCTCTATTCTATTCCATTGATCTATATGTCTGTTCTTGTGTCAGTACCAGGCTGTTTTAAGAACAGTGGCTTTGTAATACAGCTTGATATCCGGTATTGAGATCCCACATACTTTGTTCTTCTTTCGCAGGATTGCTGCAGCTATTCGGGGTCTTTTTTTATTCCAGATAAATTTTTGGAAAGTTCGTTTTAGCCTGTGAAATATCTCGTTGGTATTTTAATGGGAAGTGCATTGAATTTATAGATTGCTTTGGGTAGTATGGACATTTTGATGATGTTGATTCTACCAATTCATGAACATGGTATGTTCTTCCATCTGTTTATGTCTTCCTCTATCTCTTTTTTCAGTGTCATGTAGTTTTCCACGTATAGGTCTTTTACCTCCTTAGTTAAGTTTATTCCTAGGTATCTTAATTTTTTTGGTGCGATGGTAAATGGGATTGCTTTTTTAGTCTCTCTTTCTGTAAGTTCATTATTGGTGTATAGAAATGCCATAGATTTCTTGGCGTTAATTTTGTATCCTGCTACATTGTCGAATTCATTTATTAAGTCTAGTAATTTTTTGATGGAGTCTTTAGGGTTTTCTATGTACAGTATCATGTCATCTGCGAATAAGGACAGTTTTACTTCTTCTTTTCCAATTTGGATGCCTTTTATTTCTTCTTCTTGTCTGATCACAATGGCTAATACTTCCAGCACTATATTGAACAGGAGTGTTGAGAGTGGGCATCCCTGTCTTGTTCCTGTTCTTAGGGGAAATGGTTTTAGTTTTTGCCCATTGAGTATGATGTTGGCTGTGGGTTTGTCATATATGGCTTTTATTATGTTCAGGTATGATCCTTCTGTTCCCACCTTGCTGAGAGTTTTTATCAAGAACGGGTGTTGGATTTTGTCAAATGCTTTTTCTGCATCAATTGATATGACCATGTGGTTTTTATCTCTCAATTTGTTCATGTGATGTATCACGTTTATTGATTTGTGAATATTGTACCATCCTTGCATCCCCGGGATAAATCCTACTTGGTCATGGTGTATGATCTTTCTGATCTACTGCTGAATTCAGTTTGCTAGAATTTTGTTGAGGAATTTGGCATCTATATTCATGAGGGATATTGGCCTGTAATTCTCTTTCATTGTATTATCTTTATCTAGTTTTTGGTATTAGGGTGATGTTGGCTTCATAGAAGGAGCTTGGAAGTGTTCTTCCTCTTGAATTTTCTGAAATAGTCTGAGGAGGATAGGTTTTAGTTCTTCCTTGAATGTTTGGTAAAACTCCCCTGTGAAGCCATCTGGCCCTGGGCTTTTGTTTGCTGGAAGCTTTTTGATGACTGCTTCAATTTCTTCCATAGTTATCGGCCTATTGAGATGTTTAGATTCTTCCTGATTGAGTTTTGGAAGGTTATATTTTTCTAGGAATATGTCCATTTCCTCCAGGTTGTCCAGTTTGTTGGAATAGAGTTGTTCATAGTATTTTTTAACAATCCTTTGTATTTCGGTGGGGTCTGTTGTTATTTCTCCTCTTTCATTTCTGATTTTGTTTATTTGGGTCCTCTCTCTTTGCTTCTTGGTGAGCCTGGCTAGAGGTTCATCAATCTTGTTTATCCTTTCAAAGAACCAGCTTTTGGTTTTGTTGATCTTTTGTATTGTTTTTTTGGTCTCTATGTCATTCATTTCTGCTCTGATCTTTATTATGTCCTTCCTTCTGCTTACACTGGGCTTTTCTTGTTGCTCTCTTTCTAATTCTTTGAGTTGTTGAGTTAGATCATTTATTAGCATTTTTTCTTGTTTTTTGAGGTAGGCCTGTAGAGCTATAAACTTCCCTCTCAGGACTGCTTTCATTGTGTCCCATAACAATTGCATTGTTGTGTTTTTATTGTCATTAGTCTCCAGGATGTTTTTAATTTCTTCTTTGATCTAGTTGATCAGCCAATCATTGTTTAATAGCATGCTATTCAGCTTCCAAGTGTTTGAATTTTTTGGAATGTTTTTATTATAGTTTATTTCTAATATTATGCCACTGTGGTCTGAGAAAATGCTTGATATGATTTTAATCTTTTTGAATTTGCGGAAACTTTGCTTGTGACCCAGTATGTGGTCTATTTTTGAGAATGTCCCATGTGCACTTGAGAAGAACGTATATTCCGTGGCTTTGGGGTGAAATGCTCTGAAGATGTCAATTAGGTCCATTTGATCTAGTGCGTCATTTAGAATTGCTGTTTCTTTGCTGATTTTTTCTCTAGAGGATTTATCCAGTGATGTCAGTGGTGTATTAAAGTCTCCTACTATGATTGTATTGTTGTCGATCTCTCCCTTGATATCTTCTAGGAGTTCTTTTATGTATTTGGGTGCTCCTGCATTGGGTGCATATATGTTTACCAGAGTTATATCTTCCTGTTGAATTGCTCCCTTTAGTATTATGTAGTGGCCTTCCTTATCTCTTGTTATGGCCTTTACTTTGAGGTCTATTTTATCAGAGATAAGTATCGCAACCCCAGCTTTTTTCTCATTTCCATTTGCCTGAAAAATGTTTTTCTATCCCTTCACTCTCAGTCTGTGTGAATCCTTTGTTCTGACGTGGGTCTCTTGTAGACAGCAAATATATGGCTCATGTTTTCTTATCCATTCAGCTACCCTATGTCTTTTGATTGGTGCATTTAATCCATTTACGTTTAATGTTATTATTGACAAGTACATGTTTGTTGTCATATTTTTCCTTAGTGTTTGTGTTTCTTTTTGCTTTTCTCTTTTTTATTTTTACAGCAGTCCCTTTAGCATCTCTTGCATTGCTGGCTTGGTAGTGATAAACTCTCTTAGCCCTTTTTTGTCTGTGAAGCTCCTGATTCCACCTTCAATTTTGAATGATAGCCTTGCTGGGTATAGTATTCTTGGATTCAAACCCTTGCTTTGCATCACTTTGTATATTTCATTCCATTCCCTTCTGGCCTGGTGTGTTTCTGTTGAGAAATCAGTTGATATTCTAATAGGAGATCCCTTGTAGGTAACTTTCTGTCTCTCTCTGGCAGCCTTTAAGATTCTTTGTCGTTAGTGTTCGCCAATCTAATTATGATGTGTCTTGGTGTCGGTCTTTTGGGGTTCAACTTGTTTAGGACTCTATGTACTTCTTGGACTTGCATAGTTTTTTTCTTGCCAATATCAGGGAAGTTTTCTGTCATTATTTCTTCAAACAAGTTTTCTATTCCTTGCTTCTCTTCCTCTCCTTCTGGTATCTCTATTATTCTAATATTGTTTCATTTTGTGTTGTCCCAAAGCTCCCTTAGGCTCTCCGCTTGCTTTTTAAGTCTTTCAAATTGCTGCTGTGTTTGTGTGTTTTTTCCCACCTTGTCTTCTAATTCACTGATGCGGTCCTCAGCCTCTTCTAGTCTACTGTTTAAGCCTTCCAATGTGTTCTTTATTGCAGCTATGTCATTCTTAATCTCTTCTTGGTTTCTTTTCATGTTGGTGACATTCTCATTCAGCTCCTTATAGTTCTCATTGAGTTGTGTGTATTTGTCATCCATCCGTTTAAACATCCTTATAATCATTACCCTGAATTCTTTCTCTGTTAAGCTACTAGCTTCAATTTCATTTAACTCCCTTTCTGGTGATTCCTCTGCCAGGGCCGGCCTGACAGGTTGAACCAAGCTGAGGTAGGGAGGTGGGAATTGAGAAAAGAAAGAAAGACAGGAAAGCGGGATCGGGAGGACTACAGATCATAGAGAGACTGCAGCAAGTTTATTAACTGCGTAATGCCTTTTATACACAAAACACTGAATAGGAGGTCTGTCAAGAGGAATGTATTCTTTGTTCCTCTTAATCTCTAAGAGAGAGACAGAGCAGAAGGACAAATTCTCAGTACAGCAAATCTCAGTAAATAGTTACAGACTTCTTGGTAAGCTATGAAAGGTTGCTCTCATTCTACTGATAACCGCCATCCAAACAAGCCTGGGAAAACTGTGTGGGTAGGGGACAGCCTTGCTAGTCCCTTCAGGTGCAAGGACCTTGTCAGCTTACACCCGGTCTCCAACATTCCTCTTTTTCTTTCCTTTGGGAGTTGCTTTTTTGTCTCCCCATGTTTTCCTTTATCGGGGGAATCTCTGCCTTTCCCGGCTGCAAACTGTCTCACCAGCTGTGCCTCCTTCGCCAATTCAGGCTGGATTCCACTAGTTTCAGTTGCTCCCTCTATCTGCTTTGGAACAAGGCTCAGGACTCATCAGTCTATTCTGCCTCCATTTTGTCTGTCTTCAATATATATCTTGACATTACCACAAAATATCCTATCTAATCTATTTTCTTTAACTGTTATATTTAACTAGAGGCTCGGTGCATGAAGTTTGTGCAAGAGTAGGACTTCCTTCCCTTGGCTGCCAGCATCAGCTTCCCTCTGGCACCTGGGACCCAGGCTTCCCTTGCAGTCCCAGCTTCATGTGGAAGGTCGTCTGGAAGGATGTCGGGTCTAATTAGGGTATTATGCTTTTGTTATTATAGATGGCATCAAATAGTTTGACTTTAATAACTATCATTTCTTGTTTGGTTTTAGATTCAAATGAAATAAACCCATAATGCATGAAAAAAATCAAAGGAATATTTTGCAATTTTTTAGCAATACAAAAGATAATGTAACTAATGATAATAGTAACAATAGTAATATGTGTACTTCACTTAACCGTGAGCTGATCTATGAATCAGAGTCTCCACAGTCCACGTCAGGCACCATTAGGAAGAACATTCGAACTGGAGGTGGAGAGAAGAAAAAAACTCAAAGTATTAAGAAAATATGATTTGAACTACTTGAAATTTGGATTTGTTTAAGAACCCGGTAGTGAGCTGGATCCTTGGCCGCTTTGTGTTGGTGTGTTCTGAGAGTTTATCCAATGATGCCATGAAACCTTCGAAACTCAAAAGACACTTGCAATCAAAACACCCGGATTTAGCTAAAAAACCACTTGAATATTTTCAAGAATGCGTGAAAATATGCAAAAGCAAGTAATTGCTCTAACAAAAATGACTGTTGGAGATAAATCCTTATTAAAGGCTTCTTATCTGATAGCACTTCAGATTGCAGAAAATAAAAAGCCATACAGGATTGGAGAAGAATTAATTAAGCCTTGCATGTTACAAGCCTGTGAAGAGGTTTTGGGAAAGCAGGCTGCCAGAACTGAAAGCAATTCCTATGTCCGCTAACACTGTCAAATGCAGAATTAAAGACATGGCTGAAGATATTGAAAATCAATTTATAAAAATGGTGAAAAATTCACCATTTTATTCAATTCAACTTGACGAATCAACAGAGTAAGTAACAAGGCACTTCTCCTTTGTTTTGTGAGGGCTGAGTGTGAAGGAGAGTTACAGTAAGTATTACTTTGTTCACTCAACTTACCGGGTGGAACAACCAGCTCTGAGATTTTTGAAGCACTTAATAGTTATTTCCTGGAACACGGAATTGAATGGAAAAAATGTATTGGGATATATACAGATGGTGCCGCAAACATGACTGGACGTCTTTCAGGCACTGTTGCTAAGGTGAAAAATGTTGGTCGCCCAGACATTTTGTCTACATGCTGCATTATACACCGTGAGCAACTTGCAGTGGAAAAACAGTCCCCAGAACTACACGAAGGATTATCAGATGTTATTAAAATTATAAATGAAATTCGACACAAAGCGCTCAGTTCTCGAATATTTGAGGCACTTTGTGAAGAAAGGGGTTCCCAGTATACTCACCTTCTTCTTCACACTGAGGGGAGATGGCTGTCGAGGGGCAAGTTCCTAATCCGACTGTTCGCCCTGCACGAAGAAGTCAAAATATTTTTCCAGCAGCAAAATAATCCGAAATTACAAGAACTCTTCTCCAACGATGAGTGGACAGCCAAGCTTGCATACTTGGCAGGTAATTTTTCACTATTAAACGAACTAAACATATCCTTGCAAGGATAACTTAAGCACGTGTTCACACTAGGAGGTAAAAAGATGCTTTTCAAAAGAAAATATTACTGTGGCAAACACGGTTGGCTGAAGAAGATATGCAAATGTTTTCAAACTTTGATGAATATATGAGAGAGAAGGGTGTCAACCGGCAGGTGGTAACCATTGTTCAATAGCACTTACAATCACTCACAGAATCTTTTGGTCATTATTACCCAAAGAAAGAAGATCCCAGACATGGCAATACATGGATAATAGATCCATTTGCAGCAAACATTGAAGATAGCAATTTAAGCACTAATGAAAAAGAAAGCCTCACCCTAACCGGTTTGGCTCAGTGGATAGGCCTGCGGACTGAAGAGACCCGGGTTCGATTCCAGTCAAGGGCATGTGCCTTGGTTGCGGGCACATCCCCACTAGGGGGCATGCACGAGGCAGCTGATCGATGTTTCTCTCTCATCATGTTTCTAACTCTCTATCCCTCTCCCTTCCTCTCTGTAAAAAATCAATAAAATATATTAAAAAAAAAGAAAGCCTCATTGATCTATCATCCTACAACAGTCTTGAAGCTAAATTCCAGTCATCCTTATCAAGACCTCATTTTTGGATCTCCATTAAAAGTGAATACCCATTGCTGAGTGAAAAAGCAATGAAAATTTTGATTCAATTTTCAACAACATATTTGTGCAAAAAAACATTTTCATCTGTCATGGCAATTAAAACTTGGAACTGGTCTAGGCTTGAAAGAAATATGGCTTTTCTTTCAGTAACGTTATTGGAACCAAAAATCCATAAACTTATTTCAAGCAAACAGGAGCAAATATCACACTCTAAAAATGTGTAATACTTAAATAAGCTTCCATTATTTCATAAAAATTAAACTAACTTTAATAAATTTGGTACAATTAAACAACCTTTGAAGATTTTGTTATGATTAAATAAGTATTTATAATGTTATATTAAATAGGTGCATTCATATTAATAAAATGGAAGTTCTCTGATCATTATTTTACAAATGTATTTATCTTTTTAAAAAAGTCATATTAGTGGTCCACAGGATTTAAAATTATGAGTTTAGTGGTCCATGAGGTCCGAAAGGTTGGCGAATGCTGGTTTAGAATATACAAAACCTTTTACTAAATTTATTATATCAATTATCTCTTTAATCCTCATGAAAAACCCTGGAGTTAAATTCTGTAACAATCCCCATTTAAGAATCAAGGAAGCTGTGAACAGAAGGGTTAGATCAGCCGTGGGCAAACTACGGCCCGTGGGCCAGATCCGGCCCGTTCGGCTGTTCTATCCGGCCCGCGGAGCCGAAAGAGTGGAGGGTTCTCTTGCTCTCCCCTCCGCTCCTTCACCAGCAGCAGTGTTAACATGGCAATGTCGGGAAACACGGCCGCAACTCCTTCTTCTGAGTGGGCGGATTTATATCCACCCATTCAGTAGAAGGAACAACCTCTCAATCTTCCAGAGGCTCCTTGTAATGCCCGCAGACGCGTCTCCCGACATCACCCTGGGAATGCATAGACACGTTATCGTGGTGATGTAGGGAGACACGCCCCTGGAGAGCACAGTATCAGAGTCTTTCTGAGGTAAGATTAAGAGCTCTACTCAAACACAATTTTTTCCTGTTCCCACATTCTGTACATCACAATGACTTGTTAATAAAACAACAAAGACTTTCAGCTTTTAGGGCTTTTATCCACTGCAGTTTTTTTTCCCACTGCGGACGCGCGCAGCAGGGAAAAAGATACACAGAGGACATGTCACACGAGCCATGCTGCGGCTGCATTTTTTTGCTGATAAGGATGCGGTATCAGTAACGCTACCATGGCCACTAACCGCATGTGTTAGTGGCAAAACAAATGCATTTTGCGCTGCATTTGCTTCTCCCCCTTGCACCTGTAAAAATGCGTGCTACAGGGCATTTGTGTTAACATGCACCACTGCACATTAGCATCAACGCAAACATGATGGAAACCTGTGTACCCTGCATTAACCCTAGCTGTGCTGCATTGCAGTACTGCACCACACTGCAACGGCAGCACGGCTAGTGTGAACGAACCCTAATTCAGTGGGTTGAACAAAAAGATTGTATAGAAATGTGAACTAAAGATTTTATTATAAAATCGCTTAATTTCAGGGTTTCAGAAGTAATTGGACAAATGAAAAACTGAAAATCAAATGTTCATATCTAATACTTGGATGAAACCCTTTCTTGGTAATGACAGCCTGAAGTCTTGTACTTATGGACATCACCAGATGCTGGGTTTTCTCCTTTGTAATGCTCTGCCAGGCTGTCACAGTAGGGGTATATATATATAAATATCCTGCCATTTCCAGCTTTTAATAAGAAAAACTGTTGCAATGGGCATTTAAAAGTGGCACTTGGTTGTTTTTATAGAGTCCAGTGGATGCAATCTGACATTGATAATGGGCTCTTTCACACTATGTGCACTGCGGCTGTTTTTTACCAGTAACGGAAGTGCTAGTGGTAACTACTGGTTACCCATGTTTTGCACTGCCCTAGCACCTCCCATACAAGTGTGTCTGGAAGACACAGCAATGTGCAGCTATATGTGTTACCGTAAACAAAAGGCCTGTGTGAAAGATACACAGGTTTCCTATGGAGGAAAGGGGTTGTTCTCTATGGTCAGGGAGTGCCTCTGTCCCATGTCTGAACTTTTTCAGATGATTTTGTTATATATATATATTTTTAGAAGACCAGAAATGTTATAGTAGAGCAAATTTAATCACTTGTTTTTATACTTTACTGTCTTATTTTAGTAAAGAATTTAATAAGAGAACGGTACTGTTGGTTTTAGCCCAATATTAAACATGAGTGGACCAAGGAAAAGGAAAGTGGACAGTGAATGCCGAGTGTTTAAGAGGGAGTGGACAACAAAATATTTTTTCACCGAAGTCCGATCAATGCTGGTATGTCTGATATGCCAGGAAACACTTGCAGTCTTCAAAGAGTACAATCTCAGCCATCACTTTGCCACAAAGCATGGCAACTATGCTAGCAAGCAGTCACCTCAAGAACGGGAGGCTACTGCACAGAGGTTGATGGCTAAATTACAGGCTCAGCAAAATGTCTTTCACAGACAAACTGCAATTCAAGAGCAACTACCAAAGCAAGTTTTATGCTATCATTCAAATTAGCAAAAGCTAGCAAACCTCTCTCTGAAGGCGAGTTTTTGAAAGAATGTATGATAGAGACAGCAGGTCTCTTGTGTCCAGAGAGCAAAGGCAAGTTTGAAAAACTTAGCTTATCGCGCAGGACAGTGACTCATCGAGTGGAACTGATTGATGAAGACTTGGCCAGCAAGTTAAATAGTAAGGCAGAGTTCTTTAAGTTTTATTCATTAGCATTGGATGAAAGTAATGACGTAAAGGACACTGCTCAGCTCTTAATTTTTATCTGAGGGATTAGTGACAATTTTGAAATTACGGAGGAGTTTTTAGCCATGGAGCCACTGAAAGGAAAAACACGGGGAGAGGACTTGTATGACCGGGTGTCTACTGTCATTGAGAAAATGAAGCTACCATGGAGTAAACTTGCTAATGTCATGACAGATGGATCTCCAAATTTAACTGGAAAAAATGTTGGACTGCTAAAAAGAATTCAGGATAAAGTGAAAGAGGAGAACCCTAACCAAAATGTTATTTTTCTTCACTGTATTCACCAGGAATCATTGTGCAAGTCTATATTACAACTTAATCATGTTGTTAATCCAGTCGTAAAGCTTGTTAATTTCATTCGAGCAAAGGGACTTCAGCACCGTCAGTTTATTAAGTTTCTGGAGGAAACTGATGCGGATCACCACAACTTACTTTACCACTCTTGTGTCCGCTGGTTGAGTTTGGGCAAAGTTTTCCAACGAGTGTGGGAGCTCAAAGAAGAGATTGGTGCATTTTTGAAATTAAAGGGGAAGTCTGACGAATTTACTGAGCTGAGTGACAAGAATTGGCTGTGTGACTTTTCATTTGCTGTAGATATATTTTCACATTTGAATGAGTTAAATGTGAAGCTACAGGGAAAAGATCAGTATGTACATGACATGTACACTAATGTGAAAGCCTTTAAATCGAAGCTGATTTTCTTTACCAGACAAATTTCAGACAAAGTCTTCACTCATTTTGCCACACTAGCCACACAGAAGGAGACCATCCAAAAAGTGAAGAAATACAGCAAATCACTGGATGACCTGCATGCAGAATTCTGTCGTTGGTTTTCTGATGTTGAAAAAATTGACCAGTCACTTCAACTGGTGGCCTGTCCTTTGTCACAAAACCCTGAAACAGCACCAGAAGAGGTGTAACTGGAACTCATCAATCTTCAGTCTGACTTTGTCCTAAAGGAGAAATTCAGCTCTCTTGAACTAAGAGATTTTTATGCTTCACTTAACGAAGCCATTTTTCCAAACATCCAGAGGATGGCACAGAAGATATTGGTGCTGTTTGGATCAACCTATGTTTGTGAGCAGACATTTAGCATCATGAACATCAACAAAACCCCTCACAGATCCAGCTTAACTGATGAACACCTCAGATCTATCCTGAGAATAGCCACAACAAAACTAACTCCAGACTTTGATGCATTAGCTAAAAAAGGAGACCAACAACACTGTTCCCACTGAAGTAGATGTTTTAAAGACCAAAAACTTTTCAAACCAGTCTACATTGCCATCTACATCTACGTCCTGCGCATAATTTGGAAGTTGCACTAAAGAAAATGTTTAATTTACTGTTTACACATTTTGTTCTTTTCTATTTGTTTTAGTTTTAAATTATTTTATTATATTTAAGTTTAATTTGAAAGGCTTTTGTACCTTTCCTTTGTTAGGCAATTTTATTTTGCCTTTGCCATCTTCAATATAAGGTATGTTATTGTGCTATGATTCCTCCATTTTTTGAAGTTTCAAATTATAATAATTAGTGTTTACATTCTTCTTGTTAAAATGTTTGAAATGAATAAAACTATTGAAATAAAAAAAAAAGACCATACCCTTTTATGTAATGATGTTTACTTTGAATTTATATTAGTTCACACAAACACTCCATCCATGCTTTTGTTCCGGCCCTCCGGTCCAGTTTAAGAACCCATTGTGGCCCTCGAGTCAAAAAGTTTGCCCACCCCTGGGTTAGATGAACAGTCACATTCACAAAGCCAGTCACTGAGATGGCCAGGACCTGAACTTATCAATTTCAAACCAATAATAGGATAATATCTGATATTATTGCTATGAGTCAGTATCAGAGTATATGTATATGTTGTGTGGTAACCTTTTTGAAAGAGTTATTTAACATAACTGATTTATACCTCTTCTGGACATCTGTATTCTTAATTTCCTTTCTGATTTGTGGACCCAACTATTTGAACAGCAAAGTAGTTCAGTTAGACTGGTGTATAAATTGTATAAAAAAGAGGAATATGAGATAAGAATGAAAAGGGTAGCTACTAAATAAGCAGAAAAGGGCAAGTTCATAAAGGGCCTTAAATATCAGGCTAAGGACCAGGCCAGTGAGAAATTTGGTTGGAACTGTTTACTTGCTAAAACAAGTAAACAGTTCCAACCAAATTTCTCACTGGCCTGATCCTTAGCCTGATATTTAAGGCCCTTTAAATATGGGCTATTTCTCAAAATATGGTTGTAGGATAAATGCTGTTAATTCTTTCTTTCACTATGTAACTTGCTTTCTACTTTAATTTTTTGCATTTAATTTTTCCATCCTCCAGTTTTAAATTACTACACAGATTGCATGTTCTACTCACAAAGCATCAGTGTCTCTACATGGCCTGGAGAACAAAGTGCATATATATACCTCACCCAGGAATCCATTGGCCTCAGCCTAAACTTTCAGAAGCACTTGCCCTGCACTGCTGAGATTTTGTATCTGCTGGCATAGATTCCATGTGCATTTCTACTTGAGTCGGGCTGCATTCTGATATGACCTGCATTTTTTACTTTTGGTGTTTCTTATACCTCCATGGTCTCTATCCACATTCCACTATGGGAAAAATTTCCCCCACTTCAATCACATTTTATTATGCTTGTTCTCATTTTTTGATGGAAATTAAATTACCTAACACAACTTTTCTGATTTGGTGCCCCACCAAATTTGATCTTTTTGTGAAAGAATTGTTTTCTATACAAATTGGTTTGTAAAATGTTGGATTATGTGAACTTCGATAGTATTTTTTTTCTGACAAACCTTTCAGAGGCTTTTATATAATAACTAGAGGCTTGGTGCATGAATTCATGCACCAGTGGGGTCCCTCGGCCTGTTCTGTGGGATTGGGCCCAAACCATCTCTCTGACATCCCCCAAGGGGTACTGAATTGTGAGAGGGCACAGGCCAGGCCACAGGACCCCACTGGTGCACAATCAGGGCCAGGGAGGGACTTGGGAGGTTGGCCAGCCAGGGAGGGACCGCAGGAGGGCTCCAGGGCATGTCTGGCCTGTCTTACTCAGTCCCAATTGGCTGGACCCCAGCAGCAAGCTAACCTACCGGTCAGAGCATCTGCCCCCTAGTGTTCAGTGCACATCATAGAGAGTGTTTGAGCAGCCTTAGCATATCATTAGTATATTATGCTTTGATTGGTTGAATGGCCTTAACATATTAGGCTTTTGTTATATAGGATGTAGATGTCTCTAGGAATACACCATCCAGTAGTTATGAAAATTATTTAAGCAACTTGTGGGTATGTGTGTAAACCTCCTCATCTCTCCTAGGATTGCTCATTCACAGCATACTATTTGGGAGGAATAATATAATTTGACATGGCTTTGTTACACTTATTAACTTTGAATTATGCAACAATTATCTATTATATTTTTTTCTTTACTTGATTTTCAATTCTTATAAGCAAAAGTTTATCTTGTTTATACTTGTTCACCTTTAAGAGCTTGGCAAAGTTTTATAGCATATGGTACTTGTTTGTTAAATGATAGTTAAATTGAATGGAATTTTTCCCATGCTCTTATGGTTTTTTAAGAAGAAGGTTATTCTTTATTAATCAGTATCTTATGTTAAACACTTTTTGCATCTGTGTCATAGATCATAAATTTTTGTATATAAAAAGGTTTAATTTTATATTTTGCCATCATTATTACATAAAAATTAAATAACTTATAAACATTTGCTTTCTACCCTAGAATTGTTTAAAAAGAAGAGATATGTTACCCATCTAGAAGTCAAATAATGTGGGATGACTAGATAGCTCCTTATAGTATCTTTATTTCCTTGTAATCTTCAATAATATTTTATGGTTTAGTCATTAAGAACATTTTCTCATTCACACAATAACTAAATGATATTTTGTGTGAATATTTAAAAATTAAGTAAGAGGATTGTGGCACAGATTTAAGATATGTGAGAAAATTAATTATAAGATATGTGAGCAAATTAATTTTTTTCCCAATTTGTTCTAAAATACAAAGCGTAACTCATCCCCCACAAAGAATTATCCCACCCATAGTTTCAACAGTATTATGGTTGTGAAACCAGGCTGTAATTAATCCCAGTTTGTGAATTATCTCAAATATTTGTGTGTATGTAAATATATGTTTTAAGTTATTTTGCCAATTTTTGTTGTTCTTTTTATCATTCAGAAAGATTTTGACAGGTGGTGCTCAACCTAATTTCTGAACTACACACATGCGAGTATAAGAAAAATTCAGTAATAGCAGTCATAGGCAATTTACCAAGAAAATATTGGTCCTCATTAAAGGCAGTTCCTTGTGAGATGTTGGGAAAGATTTGGTATTGTTATTATGATTATTACAATTACACTATTGCAACAATAAGATGGCTTATCAGCAGTCATTTAAGACTGTTCTCCCACTCTACTCTGACTGCCTTTCTGTCCTATTTACTCTTATGTTAGGTAGCACTGGAATGACCATAGTTGTTACCTTTTTAATTTTGTGATTTGCCATGACTTATTTGATCATTAAATTAAATATACACATTTATACTTATTCTAGAACAGCCTTGGGCAAACTATGGCCCGCGGGCCAGATCCGGCTGTTCTATCTGGTTCTCTTGCTCTCCCCTTCGCTCCTTTACTTTGAATTTATATTAGTTCACACAAACACTCCATCCATGCTTTTGTTCCGGCCCTCTGGTCCAGTTTAAGAACCCATTGTGGCCCTCGAGTCAAAAAGTTTGCCCACCCCTGGTAGAAGAAGGTACTGTCAGTATTCTTCCAGTATTCCCTAGCCCCATGGTTGGCAAACTGCAGCTCGCGAGCCACATGCGGCTCTTTGGCCCCTTGAGTGTGGCTCTTCCACAAAATACCACAGCCTGGGTGAGTCTATTTTGAAGAAGTGGTGTTAGAAGAAGTTTAAGTTTTAAAAATTTGGCTCTCAAAAGAAATTTCAATCGTTGTACTGTTGATATTTGGCTCTGTTGACTAATGAGTTTGCCGACCACTGCCCTAGCCTGAAGGAAACTCACCCTGGAGTTCAACTAGAGGGCTCCGCTGAGCAGTTCCTTTACTTTCCATGGGTGCCCCCTCAAGGGCAGCTTTCCCTGAGGACTTCCTCTGGCTGCATGAGTGTTTCACACACATAGGCACAGAGGAGGCCAGAAATGCCAGATAATTACTGCCCCCAGGAACAACCCTCAACCAATGTAGAACAAGCGTAGTATAGACCTCAGTTCCCTTCCCGCTCAACACGGCATTCGGTGGTAAAATGTCTCCCAGAAGACCTGCAGCAGGGTTGAGCCCCAAATGCTCAAAGTGGTGGCTCTATTTCTTATGCCTCTTTATTGTCTTTCTCCCTTCTTCATATCATAACCTCAATTCCTCACTACGCTTACAGAGTTACTTCCCACAGAAGTGAATTACACCCCATGTTCTCCTCCTCCAGTTTGCTTTTGAAAAACCCAAACTAAGACACCTAGTTGCTGGAAACCGATCATTTTCTCACTAATAGAAAGATGTGGACAGGAAACCGGGAAGGCTGGTCAACAACCTTAATTGCTCTAATCACTCACTGTTTAGTTGAGACATTGTTAGCTGAAGCAGCCTCCACCTCTGTGTCTCCTATGTAAATTTCTGTTATTGGAATTTCCTGCCTAAGGGCTATGGGTGTATCCCATAGTCTCAATGAAAGGAATATCAAGGCCAGAGCAGTGTGTAGTCCTCACACTAGAGGTGGGCTCCCGCCTGGCCCCCAATATTCCCAAATTAATACTTTTCTAGTCTTTTTTCATTGGTGTGTGGCCTTCTCCAGAACCCGAACCATGAACCGAAACCCTGAACCACGCGGGACGTGAAAGGGGTTCCTATATCTGGTGGCTGAACACGGGATGTCTCGAGGAGATGCTATTTTTCGCCTAGAGCGAAGGAGGGAAAAAATACACCGAGAAAAGGTGTGGAAAATTCACCGCATGCAAAGCCCACAGCCAGCTACAGAAAATGGATCTGTAAGTAGGGTGGTAATGACTTTTTCAGCCAGGCTAATGGGGAAGAATTAAGTTATAAAATAATGTGGTTTCTTGTTCAAATTAAAATCTTAATTGGTATTTGGAATTTAAAATCTGTAATAAGAAATGAAACTCCACTGCTGAAACCACCTCTGGTGCAGAGAAATTCAAAGGTGGCAGGAGAGGGCAGGGCTATCCACTCTCCCGCAATGAGATTACTTAAGGTTTCATTTAAAAATTATAAAAGAACTCACAGGGAAATGCAAATCTTGGCCAAATTGGGTGCTAGTTATTACTTCGGAAAGCGAAAAAGAAAGAAAAAAGTTAAGTTCTGTCTTTATCTTTTAAGCATAAAAAGAAATTCGGCCAGATCTGTTGCTGAAACTTCCCCCAAAGTAAGCAGGATGTGGGGGAAGGGAGACATGCGGAGATCCAATATGGAAGCCCACTCTCCCAGTATGCTAATTTAAAGTTTCCTTTCTCGCCATGAAAAAGTCTTAAAAATTTAGAAATGTGTCTGGAATTTCTGTGCTCGTGGGGAGAGAACCTAGCTGTAAGACAGAATGTGCGCATGGTCCAATTTCGGACATTTAGATTGTCTTCAGCTGGAATCTCTCTGCAAAAGCTATAGAAAATGAGAAATCCAGAACTGGTTCTTTTTCCTAAGAAAAATGGGAAAAAAAGGCTTCTCTTAAGAAATTCAAGCTAATTCCAGCAAAAGGATTCGCATTTCCATAATAAAGAGTAGTTTTTAAAATGCTAATAAACTTCCGTCAAAGTTAACTTTTAAGGCCTTCAAGAAAATAAGTAAATTTGTCTCTGTTATAGAATTTATCCAAAGTAAATGCTTTAAAATAATTATAATTGACTCTAGAATCTCAAAGAAATTGTTGAAATATAGATAAATAATGTATTAATTATAAAAAATCTAAATAGCCCAGGTGAGGACTGGCTATGCCCTTTGTTAATGGAGGAAGGGGTAGCAGCTACCCCTTCCTCCAGCAGACAGGTAATCTAGTTTCCTGCCAGGAACCATCTTTGAAAAATGTGCTAATTTACATTCAAATAAACCAAACCTGGTTTTCCAGAGCCACTGGCAAATAAAAAGTCAAGTTTAAATTTGCCTCATAAAAAACCTAGAGGACAGAATTCAATCTATTAATTGATTATGACTTGTATTTTTCTTAAAAATGTAAAGTGTTATTAATCTAGGAAATGCTAAATATATTTGACTTGCCAGCTCTAAAAGTTCAAATTAAATTGGGAGAAATTATATAGTTGTGATAATTAAATGTCTAAAATATAAGAACTTATTTTTGAGAAAATAAAATGTTGTGTTTTCTCTAATAATTAGGAATTCAAAATAAGTTGCTTATTGATCTAATTAAAAAAGAGGATTAATTCTGTGATCCCAACCAAAATTTTTCTATGAAAAAACTAGTTTAAAATCTAATTGATATCTTAAAATAATTATAAAAAGTATTATAATATTTAAACCATATATAGATATTTTGTTGATGGTTTTTTTCCATGTTAAAATTTCAAGACTTTAACAGAGATGATTCTTGGAAAGCTCCAAGGGCCTGGAGTAATACAAGAAATTTATTCTCTCTTCTTAAAGGAAATTTTTTAAAATTTAACTGATCTAATATACTTGAAATTGCATGGAAAGCTTTATCAAATAAAAATTAATAACTATATTTTAAATGTTATGAAGGTTTTGGACTCTGAGAAGGACAAAATGATTAATAAAAAGGAGAAATTTGAAAATTTTGAAATCTCTTTCACTGTATTTACAGGATAAACTGAGGATTGTTATTAAAATATTAAATCTAATCCATACTAGTGGTCACCATAACTTTAAGAGAAATTGTTTCATGTGACAAAGATTTTTAAATGAAACTCTCTGTAGCCTGAAAATTATTTTGGAAGGAAATAAAGAGAGGTTTCCTTCAAATATCATAAGGATTGTAATTGATAACCAATGCATTAGGCCTCAGAAGGTGGAGATAAGAAAAGATTGTCTTAAACTTTAAATGACTTTCAGAAATTATTAGGGGACATTAACTGGTTAAGACCTTATCTGAAGATCTCTACAGGAGAAATGACAAACTTATTTAATTTACTTAGAGGTGACTCTAATCTTTCCTCTCCCTGAACATTAACAGATGAAGCTAGGAATGAGTTGCTAAGAGAGTTGAGCAGGCAATTTCCTCAGCCCAAGTAGCACGGGTACAGCCCGAATTACCTTTATTGGGACAAATTAACCCTACTGAAAATAGTCCCATTGGAGTCATCTTTCAAAATAAAAATTTTCCTGCCATTATTGAATGGGTCCACGTAGGGCATCAGTCCTCTAAAACTGCGGTTACATATGTAGAACTATTGGCCCAATTAATATTTCAAATTAGAAAACATTGTAAACAGCTTAGAGGGGAAGAGTCCCAGTGTATCTATCTCCCCCTCACTGGGAAGCAATTATAAATGTTATTTCAGACTGATATAAATTGGCAAATTGGGTTAAGTGGATATTCAGGGGAACTTAGCTGTCACCTATTAAAACATAAATTACTGCAATTTTTATATAATACCTCCATCATTATACCAAAAAATACTAGGCAGGAACCTATTCCTGGAGCTTTAACTGTTTTTACTGATGGATCATCTAATGGGAAAGCTGCCTATCATACAATAAATTCAGACCGAGTCATACTGACCCGTCATACTTCTGTACAAAGAATTGAACTAGAAGCTATTAAGGCTGCATTGCAGGATTTCCAAGAGCCTCTTAATATTGTCTCTGATTCCTTTTTTGCTGCAAACTTAGTGAATAGAATTGAAACTGTCCGGCTGAAATGGCTTAGTGACCAAAGTTTATTTTCACTATTTAAACAAGTTCAGCAGATCGTACAACAGAGACAATATCCTTTTTATATCACTCACATCAGGGCTCATAGTGTCTTACCTGGTCCTTTAAACAAAAGTAAATACACATGCTGATCAATTGGTGGCTTTATTAAAAGAAGCCTTAGAATCTCATCAGCTTTTACATCAGCCTGCCAAAATGCTGTCTAAACAATTCTTAATCACTCGACAACAGGCAAAACAGATTATTAAGGAATGTCCCACTTGCATGTTACATCTACCCTAGAGGTTTGCTAAGAGACCATATATGGCAAATGGATGTAACGCATTATACTTCCTTTGGATGCCTTGGGGCATTACATGTCTCTGTAGACACCTTTTCAAAAGTAATATGGGCTACTGCATCTATAGGAGAAACGGCAAAACAGGTTATTAATCATTGCCTAGCTGTTTTTGCCGTCATGGGAGTTCCAAAAATTATTAAAACTGATAATGGGCCTGCTTACACAAGCTGTCAATTCCAGGAATTTTGTAAAAGATGGAAAATTCAGCACATTACAGGAATACCATATAATTCCCAAGGACAGAACATTATTGAATGAAAGCATCAGCGGCTAAAATCCCAACTTGAAAAACAAAAAGGGGGGATGATGGAGAAATCACCTGCGGGTAGGCTGCACCAAGCCTTAATTACTTTAAATTTTTTCACTTGTGATGCTGATGGAAAGACACCTATGGAGCTACATTGGTGTCAGAATAAAACAAAAGAAAATGGTCTAGTTAAATGGAAAGATCCCGAATCTGGTTTATGGAAGGGACCCGATCCATTATTAACCTTTGGCAGAGGGTATGCTTGTATATTTCCAGAGAATTTTTCCAAACCCGTGTGGATTCCTGCTAGAAATATTAAACTGCAACAGGGATCCAAGAGAGAAACTAGCCAGACTAATGAGGACCTTGCACCTCTAGCCACACCATGCAGCTGCAGACAATCAACTACCTCAGCCACAGAGAGCAGCAACTCCAAGCAATCCACTGAAGATGAGGAGCAGGAAGAGGACAAGCCAGACAACAAACAGCCCGGAGACCACCTGGCATGGTAAAGAAGACGGTACAGACTCCTGAGAACGTCTTTCTTGCCATGCTAGCAGTCATCAGCTGTACGGTAATATTACCTGGGGCAAATGGGGAAGTATTTTGGACTTATGTTCCTGACCCTTCATGGATAAGAGCCCTTACGTGGGCTGATCCCCCGCCTAATGTGGTCACCAATAATACCAAACACCTTGGTCATCCAGGAGGACCATGGGTGGGGCAAGGAAGTATAAGTACACAGGGGTCACCACCCAGCTTCCCTTTTTGTATGACACAAAATCAAACAACTGCTCCTTTGTGTGTAAAATTAAAGAGAGGCTTCTGGCTTGCGTGGACACCAAAGGAGGGGAGGCAATAGCAAAAATACGTCTACTATCACTACTTGCTCCTGGGAGAGGTGTAAAAAAAAAACACAAAAAACACGTAACTAAGACCTTGTCTATACAAAAAGAAATTGCCAGCCATTTTGAAATTGAATTGCCATGGCCTAGAGCAAAGAATATCCTTACATGATATTTTTCTCCAATGTCATTATAATTTTAGATATTTTACAATAGCATATTGTACAATTACCCCAAACAAACTTACAAACTAATTCTTTGCATGTTTGGCAGCATTTTAAAAAAGGACATGAAAGAATTTAATCCCTTCCAGAAGGAATTAAGGCGCTGGGAAGGCACTTGAGCATTCTATATTGGCCTCTTTTCCCCTTTTTGCCAAGAGGGACCCTCTTCTCACAACCCAATTGCCCTCAGCTGTTGCCTGAGCTTTCTTTTCATGCTGAGCTTGAAGCCTCGTGGTGGCTGGTACCATGGATCTGTCTCTCACCCAATCGTGTGAGCTGGACCCTCCCTGGAGAAGAAACCTCGGTTCCCCAAGATATGTGATCAGTGCTGGGGCCCCGCCAGCAGGCCAGGGGATCCCAAGGCAGGTGCTGGGCGTGGAGGCCATGGGGGCATAGGCTACCAAGGAGACAGAACTGAACCTCACATCACCCTGCTTGGCCCCGGAGGATGCTGGTTAGCCAGAGACGGGTAAGATTCCTCAGGGAAGGAGCAACCTAAGACAGGCACAGTCACAGAGGGGCCATCAGGAGAAAACTTGGGGGTCAACAGAGGTGGGGCACAGACCCTCACTCCCCCAACATTGCAGGGGCTTGAACCCTTACCCCTTCTGAGGGAGGTCTCCTGCCCGCATGGCTGCTTTGCTTCCCATGCCCAGCTCAGATCGGGACCCAGGCAATAGTCAGAGACTTGGCCAACAGAAGCTGCCCTATATCTAAATCCAGCCTAGCACCAGGAATGCTCAGAGCCTACTCAAGATGAAGTATGGTAGCAATCATCTCAGGTAGAAACTGCTGTTTGGGTTCTGTACTTATTTGTTTGCTAAAACAATAGAAAGTTATTTTGATTTTCTGAACTTAAGTATGCTATCCCAATACTCCATTGATGAGGGTTTGAATATCCCATTGATTGTGATCTCACTGGTCATCGAAACACATTCTTCTGGGACCCAGGCTACAGATAACTGAGTTTCGGTTGACTCAGTGGTCCCGGAATCAGAACAGACCCTAAATTGCCTCAGTAGCTACAGATAATGCATTCCTATTGACTCAGTGATCCCAGAATCTGGACAGCACAATTATTCTAAATTGCCCAGGTGGTCCCAGATATTGTGTTTCTGTTTATTCAGTGATTCATAGATACTTTAGATAACTAAGTTGCTCAATTTTGCTTCTGTAAAGAATGCTTTTTGGGAAACAGGTTTCTCATTCCAGACCCAAAGATGTAATCTATACCTTTGTGATATTCTGCCAATATAAGCCAGATGTGGCAAGCTGTTCGGGGCTGTGAGATTTGGAGCTTTAGCCCCTCGTATGCCTCTGGCCTTTAATAAATGACTCCATAATTCGACTTTTTTGAGGCGTCCTTTGTAAGATGGGGGTTACACTACAACAAAGAATGCAAATAATCCTTTCCACTAATATTTACAGGGCAAACTAAGATTGTTGTTACAGTATTAAATTTGACAGTAAAATAGTAGTCAAGTTTTCAGATTAATTTAAATTGGCTAATTGAAATAAGTGAATATTCAAGAAAATGTAATTGTACTGGACAAAAAGTTGTTCCTAAAGTATTAACTAAAATTTCTATTGGTAGTTCATCTCATGGTAAAATTGCTTAACATGCAAAGAACCTAAAGCAGTCATATTTTTGTGCAAAAAATTAAAATTTAAAGTTATCAAGACTGCATTATAAAATTTCCAAAATATCCTGTAAGTAAATTACATCTAGAAAAAATTTTTACTTTGAAAATTAGTTTTCATTTGTAGTGCTAACAGCAAGACACCCATGACAAACACACATGATATTAAAATAAGCCAAAGGAAAATCATTTGGGCAAAAAATAAAAAGGATCCCAAGTTAAATTTATAGAAAAGATTCCTTTATTAACTTTTGGTCGAGAATATGTTTGTATATTTTCAGAAAACAACTCCAAGACCATGTGGATTCCTGCAACAGAGAGGAATTGACAGGAATGCTCCAGCCATGAAGACAAGAGGAGAAATAGTCCAGAGATGGAAGATGCTGACGACCCCTTGCCATACTAGCAGTCAGCAGCTGTGCATCACTGTAGGTTGCCCAGGACTAAACCAGAGAGGGTCAGACCTGCATTACCACCATGTGTCCACCATCCAGATATCATTGCTGACTTGTACACATAAGGAACTGTTTGACATTGAAACTGGCACTCAAAAAACTGATGGACATTGAAATTGGGACACAAAAAACTGTTGGCCCAGAAAGAAACTCACTACAGACTGATTCATCTGCCTCTCAGCATAACCATTATTGCTTGTCTCATTTTTTGTTCTTATATGTTTATTTCTAGTCTGCAGATGCAAGATATTTTAAAGAAAAGAAACGAGGGAGATGCCAGAAACTGATCATTGTCTCACCAATAGAAAGATGTGGACAGGAAACCCGGAAGGCTGGTCAACAACCTTAATTGCTCTAATCGCTCACTGTTTAGTTGAGACATTGTTAGCTGGAGAAGCCTCCACCTCTGTTTGTCTTATGTAAATTTCTGTTATTAGAGTTTCTTGCCTAAGGGCTATGGGTGTATCCCATCCTATCTAATAAAAGAGTAACATGCAAATTAACCACCACTCACTACACCCACAAGCCACGCCCACCAGTCACGCCCACCAGCCAATCAGGAGCGAATATGCAAATAAACCCAACCAAGATGGCTATGGCCACAGAGAGCAGGAGGGAGGCTTGGGTTTCCCCGGCAATGGAGGGAGCCAAGCTTTCTCCCTGCCCTTGCTGGCCTAGGCCTCCACTCAAGGCTACAAAGTTTCAATGATAAAAAATACATAAACCCAAACAGAAATGGCGGCAGCCACGGAGCTGGAAAGAGCAGGAGGCTAGGGTTGCCCCCAGCAAAGGTGGAAGCCAAGCTTTCCGCATACCCTGGCCTGCCTTGGCCTCCGTTTAAGGCTACAAAGTTTCAGTTATAGAAGATACATAAATCCCAACAGAAATGGCTGCCGCCACAGAGCAAGCAGAAGGCTTGGCTCCGCTCCAGGCTAAAAAGTTTCAATTTAGAAGATAAATAAATTCCAGATACCAGGGCCTCCGCTTGGGTCACCAGGGGGCGTGGCCGGCTTGCAAACCACCACAGGCCCCTCGCCCAGGCCGCCCCACACCCCAAGGGAACCCACACCTTGATCCGGGACACCCTTCAGGGCAAACCAGCTGGCCCCCACCCGTGCACCAGGCCTCCATCCTATCTAATAAAAGAGTAATATGCAGATTGACCATCACTCCGACACACAAGATGGATTCCCTCATGTGGTCAAAGATGGCTGCCTCCATGTGGACACAAGATGGACACCACAAGATGGCCAGCAGGGGAGAGCAGTTGGGGGAGATCAGGCCAGCAGGGGAGGGCAGTTGGGGGGGACCCAGACCTGTAGGGGAGAGCAGTTAGGGGAAAACAGGCTGGCAGGGGAGCAGTTAGGCATCAATCAGTCTGGCAGGGAAGTGGTTAGGAGGTGATCAAGCTGGCAGGCAGAAGTGGTTAGGGGCAATCAGGAAGGCAGGCAGGCGAGCAGTTGGGAGCCAGCAGTCCTGGATTGTGAGAGGGATGTCCGACTGTCTGTTTAGAAGATAAATAAACCCCAGATACCAGGGCCTCCGCTTGGGTCGCCAGTGGGACATCCCTTGAGTGGTCCCAGATTGGAGAGGATGCAGGCTTAGCTGAGGGACCCGCCCCCCTCCGTGCATGAATTTTGTGCACCGGGCCTCTAGTAGTCTCAATAAAAGGGATAGCAAGGCCAGAGCAGTGTGTAGTCCTCCCACTAGATGTGGGCTCCTGCCTGGCCCCAATATTCCCAAATTAACACTTTTCTAGTCTTTTTTCATTTGTGTGCAGCCTTCTCTAGAACCCAAACCCTGAACCGGAACCCTGAACCACGCGGGATGTGAAAGGGGTTCCTACATCTAGTTTTGTATTGGCAAAATTATATTATTCTTCTTTAAAAGGGCCTTCTATTTTGTGTAACCTTCAAGCACCACACAACCTGAATCCACCCCTCAAGGCGGTGCACTTATTTTGAAAAAAAGAAAACCCTTAGCTAATTCTGAAATGTCCTCAATCAGCACAGGCCAGCAGAGTAACCAGAGGGAAATGCTGCTATAGATTCCTATAGCTTTCTTAAAAAAAAAAAAAAAAAAAAAAAAAGCTGAAACTGTTTTTGATGTCATGAAATAACATGTCTAAAGAAAACCTTCAGTTTTATATTAAGAAAAGTATTTTAAAATTCTGCCTCCATCATTTCTAGTAACAGAGCTTAGGGGCTGAAGCTGTGAACTTGGATGCCATTTTGACCTAATTCGCTCACCTTCTATGCCCCTAAAGCTGCTGTAAATTTAGGGAAGTAAAACCAACAAACCAAATAAATATAGTAAGTGAATGTCCATTTGGCTTGCATTCTCATAAACAAAAGCAAGACTCCTATAAATAAAAGCAAATCAGAATTAGATGAGGACGTCTTCAACGGCTCACAGGGTTGGTAATAGGATACACACAGCCTTTCCTTTTTGGGTCAGCGGTTAGAATCTGGCCCAGGTCAGTTGAATCCGAAAAAGCCATTCTACTTCCCAGCTGATTTATACACTCTGGAATGAGTCTGGTTTCACGTGGGGTTTGGAAGGCAGGTGTCTGCGGCCTAGCACACAGAGCTGGAATCGGCCCCCTGTTAGCTGCCTGCACAGAAGGCTGAGGTTAAAGGGACATTGAAGCTGAACTGCACTCGCTGTGGCTGACTCAGGAGCCTCAGTCCATTGGCCAGACCGGCCTGGGAGCAGAGCAGTGCTTTCCTTTCCCGGCCTTGCACTGTGTAGACTGCAGGGGGAATTCAGAATACCAGGTGTCAGCTTGCTATTTGTCCAGGGCACATAAAACATTTGAAAAGAAAAGGATTTCATAAGAGCTTATCAAAAATTGCTTTTGGCCTGGAACTCTGCTTGACATGCTTCAACATAAAAGTAAAATGCCATAGCTGAATTATAACCCCTGATTTCACAAGTTCATCATCACAAGCCTTGCAAAGCCCACACTGAAATAGTTCTCCTTCAGGCGCTTGGGTGAAAAGTGGAACTACATCCAATTTCTTTCTGTTTTCATGATAGGAAATAGAATGGTCATTTTCGAACAGTTTATAAATTAATAGGTAAAAATGGATTTTCAATTTTCATAATTTTACTTAGGGTATCTTTTGAAGTGTGTATTATTGGTTTGTCTTAATGCAAAACTACCAACTGAAACTAAACTCTTTAATGAGGTTCATTAGTGCTTTGACAAAACAATAAGTGGTTTCCTCAAGAAAAACTTAACTAATAGTGTGATCAGTACCTTATAATTAATTTTCTTCCCCAATCCTTGCGAGCATGAAAACAAACAGTAAATTTTTCATTTGTTTTCTCTTTAGAACAAGTGTTTAGCAGAGATATGCTTGATTAATGGACTTAATTTGTTCCCTCTTCTGCAGTCAGTTTTCATATTACATTGGTTATCAGAGGATAGGACAATAATGTGGGCATTCTCATTGCACTCCACTCCATCAGTGTCAGCCTGGCTTCTAGCTCCGGGTCTGCATCTTTAACCTTTGTCGTCCCGCAGAATCTTTCATCAATCTGTGTTACAGTCACCTTGGGAAGGGAAGGCAGAAGCACTCGGTCAGCATTTACAGGTAGTAAAGTGTGTCATTATTTCTAACAAAATGCTGGCAGCGGTGCACTTTTCATTTCCAACCGAAATATTATTTGTGTGATCAGCAACCCAACTGTTAAAAGAGAAAAATGGAAGGTCCCAGTCTGGTCACCACAAGGCCCTCTATAAAAACCAACACAAAATACTTAAATGCTTCCCTGCCTGTTGAGCACTTTCAAATGACTGGGGCTAGTTTCGCAAATTGAATATTATTGTCAGAAAATGAGGCTACTTATGTACAGGTCAAAGAGCATCATAACGATATAGTAGCAGACTTCATAATACTACTTCATAGTAGGGAACACATATCCATGCTTCAAATCTGTAGTTCATTTAACATTTTATTGTGATGGAAATAGCCATAAACTCTAGCTTGAAGGGTTTTTATTGTTTTTTTTTTTTTCTTTAAACCTATGTGTATAATAGACTTTACAGAAACATTAAAATGCCTAACAAACTTTAAGGATGTCTTATTGACAATTTTTCATTCTAACATAAAATTTAAAGCTAAACTTAGGTTTAGATATTTTTTTGTATAAAATGTACTTATATGTTATATAATTTTACCAAGGGTGTTGCATTTTAGCAAATTGAAAATAAAGTTATGAATTAGTATACATAAAATGCAGATAATATATACTAAGTACATGCTAATAGTTTGAAGACTCACAAACTTATTTTATGCTTAAAATATGACCTTTCCATATCATTGACAATTTATTTAAAATAGGGTGGATTTTATTATGTTCTTAGTGTACTTGTCAGTGTTATTGAATATTTCTATTGCACTATTATCTGTAAGCACTTCCAATTAATCTGCAAGGAATAACTCCAAAGCAATACATTTTAAAATAATTTTTGACATTATTCTCAACAATCTTTTCTTAACCTGTTTTGGAAGATAAAAATACAAACCCAAATTCTGGTAAGATGCCTGGTACTTAAGAAACTTTCACAATTTTAGACTAAAATTGATGTAGAATCAAGATTGGGGATCTACTTCCAACTTTGTCACTTACTATTTTCTAATTATTAGTCATTCATTCTTGTGTCGATAATGCCATCATTATAAACCTCTTAACTATGCAAATGTGAGGCTCTGTTATATCATTTCACAATGGAACAACAGATTAATGGTTCCTCACTGTTCACTAATTTTATCAATATTCCTTGGTAATCTAGTCTTCCGGCCACATATAGCACTGCATACCACATCGCTCCTCTTATTATATACAGGTGCAACGTCCAGCCATCCTGAACTTACTTATCTTTCTCTTACCTGCGTGTTGTTATGACTCACTCTCTGTGCCCTATCTCTGCCTGGCTAGTGCCTACTCATCTGCCCTCCTACCTTTCTGCTATTTCTACCTACAGTCACAGTTCTTACCTATCTTGATAGCTTAGATAAAATGCCCTTCATTCTTTGAAGTCTTTACACATTATCTCAGTTGGAATTAACTTTTTTCTTCTTTGTAGTTTTATAGTACTCTGGTTTCCATTTTTCTAATGTATCCCACACAGTATGATTTGAAATATAGTATGAACATGTGTCTCCGTCTTTACCACTAAATTACAAGGTCTTGAAGACTCAACTACATACTTTGCTACCCTCCTCACCTTTGCCCTGCCTCACAGGCAGAGCAAAAATGCCTGGCACAGAGTGGAGCTCAATAAAAATATGTTGTGTGAATACATGAATAACTTGATCATAAATTACAAATAACTTGTTTCAAATCACAAATATATTTTGCCAGCTATTTATATAATGCAAATATAAAAGACATTCCACAAAAAATATGAAGCAGCTCACTTAAGAATTTAAGTCATAATATCTTATCCATTATATGCAACTTAATATATTTAATTATTGAAAGTAAGTTAAATTCTTTGTTGGTGTAGCTAAAATTAAACCTAAGAATTATCAGAGGAAGGGGTCAAAAAATAATTTTTTCTAAAGAAAATACAGATATAAAACTTTTTGTTATTTCCGTTTTTAATGGATAAAAATATAAAAATAAATAAAATTGATTTATGTAACAAAATATTAGTTCTGTAAATTTGCCTACAATTTTGGATTCCTCGAATTATTTCAAACCATTATCTCTCTTACGCTCATCCCTCATGTAAATGCTACCAAGCTCTTGGATTTCATGTTGAGTGATAAAAATGTTTCAGAATGGATAAATACATAAATAAATGCTACCAGGCCCAGCACACAAATAATTTAAAAATTATAAAAATTTGTCCATGTAGCTCAAATATAGAAAGAAAAAAACAAACAAAAACATTTAACAAAGAAACTTATATTAATTTCAACCTCTGCAACTAAAAATAGGAACTTTGATAGTGGATAAGAGAAACAACTTTTGAGGGAAATTTTAGTAATTGGAAATGGTTTTTAATAAAAGTTATTTTTTTTAAATCAAAGGAGTCTATGAAACTCTCCCACTGTAGTGCACATTTAATAGGTGCTATCTCCAGGCCTTTGTCATAATCTCAAGGATTGTCCTTCACCCTTAGAAGTTTATGAAAGAAAAAAAAAAAAGGTCAGAAGAATAAAGCCCATATTTACCTGGCAAACCTCAGGCTTTCCTTTGAGATTCCTTCCTTCCATCAGTGATGTTTCAGTTGTCAGTGTAGTCTGAGAAAAGGAGCTATCACATTCGGCTCCAGCTGCCCAACTTACTTTGCTAGGAGGTGCTGCTGACCACCTGCCAGGACAGCACCTCATTTCTTTTCCTCCCCTCCCCCACATTTATTGAGATATAATTGGCATATAACATATACGCTTGAGCTGTACCACATGATTTTATATTTGGAAATGATTACCACAATAGGTTAATCAACACATCCATCACCTCATATAGTTAATTACTCTCTTTTTGTGTGCATGGTGAAAATATTTAAAATCTACTTTCTTAGTTACTTTCAAATATATAAATAGTACTAATTATATTTTGAATGCTGTATATTAGATCCCAAGAACTTATCATCTTATAACTGAAAGTTTGTACCCTTTGACCATCTCCCCATTTCCCCCAACCTCCCCAGCCCCTAAAACCACCGATATACTCTGTGAGTTTGACTTTCTTTTTTTTTTTTAAATATATTTTATTGATTTTTTTTACAGAGAGGAAGGGAGAGGGATAGAGAGTTAGAAACATCGATGAGAGAGACACATCGGTCAGCTGCCTCCTGCACACCCCCCACTGGGGATGTGCCCACAACCAAGGTACATGCCCTTGACCAGAATCGAACCTGGGACCCTTGAGTCTGCAGGCCAACGCTCTATCCACTGAGCCAAACCAGCTAGGGCGAGTTTGACTTTCTTACATTCCACATATAAGTGTGATGTATAGTATTTGTCTTTTTTTGTCTAACTTATTTTGCTTAGCATAATGTTCTCAAGGTTTATCCATGTTGTTGCAAATGGCAGGATTCTTTTTTTTTTTTTTTTTTTTTTTTTACTTAATAAGATTTCAGTGTGTTTATGTGTGTGTGTCCCAATTTCTTTATCCACTTATCTGTCAAGGAATACTTAGGCTGTCCCTATATATTTTTCTTTTTTTAATATTTTTTAATTGATTTCAGAGAGGAAGGGAGAGAGAAATAAAAACATCAATGATGAGAGAGAATCATTGATTGGCTGCCTCCTGCACACCCCACACTGGGGATCGAGCCCACAATCTGGGCATATGCCCTGACTGGGAATTGAACCAGGTACCTCCTAGTTCATAGGTTGATGCTCAACCACTGAGCCACACCAGCTGGGTTGTCCCCATATCTTGACTATTGTGACTAATACTGCAGTGAACATGGGGATGCAGTTTCTCCTCCAAATACTGATTTCATTTCCTTTAGATATATACCCAGAAATAAAATTGATGGATCATATGGTAGTTCCATTTTAAATTTTTTGAGGAATTGCTGTATTGTTTTTCATGGTGGCTGTGACCATTTACATTCCCACCAACAGTGCACAAGGAGGGTTCTATTTTCTCCACATCCTTGCCATTACAATAGCCATTCTAACATGTACCTCTTTTCTATTGAAACTTTTCAATAACAGAAAATAACAGAAAAGTTTGCTCCCTTCATTATTATCATTATTCAAAGTCTTGTTTGCCCAGCCTTAAATAAAACTTCATGAAGAACAAAATTTGCAGCATACATTTGAATCTGCCAAACCAAGTTGATTTTGTACTGTAGTAGGCAATTAGACAGACATGAGCAGAGCAAGGACAATGGGCCATGGTGACTTTTCCTCCCATAGCACATTGCTGGTCATGTGGTTTGGACCCCCTGACCATTCCTCCCTAGAGATAACATCTAGGCCTCAGTTGTATTTCAGCTCCAGGTTCAGAAAAGCAGCAAAACCAGATAATGGAAGCCAAGACTGACCTTAGGACCAGCTGCATTGAATAATGACTCTGCCCTGGTGCCCACCAATCAATCAGTGGAGACCCCCACCCTAAAAGAATACACCTACAAAGCTGCTGAATATCCCATTGAAATCTTCCCCTGTGCCCTCCCCAAAATTCTGCACCTTTAAAACCCTGTGGACAGAGGACCCAGCCTGTGCCTTTCCCCTCCCCCTCCCCCTAGGTCACCTTGACCTTCCTCACTTCTAAGCTCCAAGGGCCCTTCTTTTGCCTCTATAACTTATTTCCTAAGCCCATTTATTCTATGAATTACTTCTACCTCTGTGATTTTCTAAATAAATGTTCTCTTACAGTTTGAGTTTTGGCTCTAAGTTCTTTCCTAGCCAGAACTCAAGTATCAGTGTTGCTGAACTTAAATCCCTCCTGACCCCACCGGTCTCACACTTGGTACTGTTCTCAAGACTACCAACAGGACCACTGGCAGTCCAGACTGTATGGCCTTCCCCTTGTTTCTTGACATTGACACTCAGTGCTCATCTTTCTTGAACAGCTTCCCTCAACAAAGGCAGAGCAATAAAAACTGTGAAGGGCCCTAGGCAGTTTGACTCAGTGGATAGAGCATCAGCTTGTGGACTGAAAGGTCCTGGGTTCGATTCCAGTCAAGGGCACATGCCAGAGTTGCCAGCTCTATCCCCAGTGGGGGGCGTGCAGGAGGTAGCCAATCAATGATTCTCTCTCATCATTGATGTTTCTATCTCTCTCTCCCTCTCCCTTCCTCTCTGAAATAAAAAAATATATATATTTAAAAAAAAAAAAAAAAGACTGTGAAGGTACCACTTAGGACAGAAGGAAACTGGATGAAAGGAGATTTCAAAGGCAAAAGATAATGTACAAAATTCAATTTTGCTTCCAATATGAATAATAATTTATATTATAATATTGCACAACTTAGTTCATTAGAGCCAGGGCTTCTCAAACATTATCTGTTTACAGTTTTGACTTAGACTACCTATAATGACAAGATCTGGCAAATAACTTTTTCACACTAGATGCTAAATAGAACCTTTCTTAATTTTAATTTTATTAAATATATATATTATATTTGTAATTTTGTAATTGTTATGTTAAAGTATAACTTTCAAAAAGTTAATCCATTAGTCTCATACAAATATGAATTAAACATACGTCGAATATTTTCTTAACTCACTAATTGATAAGGGAACCAGCAAGAGTTTTATATCAGTAACATAAAGATTTGAATCACAGATATTTACATTTTCTAACAGAAAAATGATTGTGTATAAGCATGAATAAGGACCATTTCATTGCTATGCATAGGAAAAAATCATATTATTTTCAGTTTTCTACAAGTTAATTTCTATCTCTTTAGAATTATAAGATTATATAGCTTAGTACCACATTATAAAGGTACACATTCTACAGTGTCAGGAAAACCTTGGCTTCACTAGACAATACCAAGCATTTAATTGAAAGAAAACCCAGTAGATCTTATTTGCTTATTTCCAAGATTTTTACAAATTTTTGGAATATTTTTATATTTGAAAAATTCCTTGATTATCCTTATGTATCAAATTAATCACACTTTTGTTTTCTCTTATAACTCAATTTTTTCCCCTGTGGGGAAAAATGTTGCTTTCTGCCCTTTTCAAAGGACACTTTATCCTTATAAATAGTTCCTTTCTTAATTATTCCAGGCTACGGTGTCTAAGATTTGTCACATATTACTTTAAGGAAAAAAATAGTGAAAATCACTCAAAATTTACCCTTTCATGAGCAATAACAACTTTGAAAGAGATGACATTGAAGTGTTCTCAAACTCCAGAGACAGGAGGCATAGTTGCAAGGTCAGAGATAAGAGCATGCTCTAGAGAGGCACAAATAATTTAGATTTATTTGAATGTTCAAAGGGTTTTAACTCCCACTTTGAAAATTAGTGATATAACAGGTAGTCATCAAACTCTTAATTGAAGACACATTAATGTCCAGGTTAATCTGTAGAAGCTAAATATGTCTTTGTTGTCTGGTATTAATGGATGAGACAAAGAAGTAAAAAAAACAATTACAATGTTGTATTTCTTAGAGTCTGTCTCTGGTTGGTACAACAGACATTTGATCATTAAGCCTGGAGATACATTTTAGGACAAAAGGAAGTTTTTGTTTTATAGTGGTTACTTGACTGTATAGCTTCAAGTATGTCCTTAATACTAAAAAGACATGTGAAAACTGGCATTTGTGGAGTTAATGGTTATCTTAAAATAAATGGACTAGGCAAAATCGGAATACTAATATGGCTTTGCAAAATAGTTGTGGATCTATAACTAGGCTCCTTTACAGAGATATAGAAATCCAGGACAGCGGGAATTTGTTATGAAATAAGCCCTGGGCTCTCAGGCTTTGAGTTGAACTAGTCAGATCTAGTGAGAATACTACTGAGGATAAACATTTTAATGCTGCCTCTGAGTGAAATGGAATGAATTTAATGAGCTACGAAGAAGGTCAGTTTTTTTCTAATTTTATTAAAAGTTCATAACATAAGATTTAGCAAATAGCATAAATAAATGAGAAATTTAACTGTAGATAAATTAAAAATAGAGTATTTAAATCTATTATTATAAGTAATTTATATTTTGACCTCAGTGTAAACTGTGTTTTAATACCTAGTCATCTCTTTTATTGGTCCTATCAATTGCAGTAGATATTTAAGAATTTAGTCTTGTCAGATTTTACCTTCAGTAGCTAAGAGGAAATAATAAATGAAGAAAGAATAGCATAGCAGAGTTCAGGGATGCTATACAAATCTTTTTACCCACTCAAATGTCTATCAGTTCGAAATATTCATAGCCTTAGGGTACATGTAGATTTAAGAGATGTAATATTCAATATCATAATGATTAAATAGTCAATGAGTATTTCCATATAATATAAAGTATCAACATCTTCTCTAAATGTAGTTTGGAGAAACCAGACATCTATTTAGTGGAACTAAAGTATATACTAATTAATTCTAAACACTTTTGTGAACACCAGTCCCAATAATTAAGTATATTTGAACATGTATCCCTGAGTTTTTCACCACTATGTTAAAATGTTGGACATAAGACATACCCACAAAGACATAAGACTACTGCGTAATAAGCTTGCAAATAGATAGTATGCACCTATTGCAAATAAAGTAATTGAACAGTAAACAATGGGTTAAAAATGACACTGGATCTAGAGAGAAAATAACTCAGTTATCAGTAAAGCCCTTAAATGAAGGTGACAATTATTCTTCAAAGCACCCAAAATGTCCCTTTATTTGGATACAGATATTAGCAGTAATTTGCTGTCAGAAACATTAGAAGGAAAAACATCATATATGATCAAATAAAATGAAAGAATCAACTTATAAAAATTAATTGCTTTCATTTTAATTCCTGTATATGTTTTTCTACTTTATGAGGACAGTATCTGAATTACTTTGTTGTTAACAAAGATGTATTGGGAATACAAATTAGCTTAAAATGTTTTTAATTTTGGGTTCTTAATGTAAAACATGTTTTACAAAAATTAAGAACAACAAAGAAATATAATTTAGATTGATTCATTCCTATACCTCTGACTTTATAAATTCAAATGTAGGTTGCTATAAGCAAACTTTCTGTATTTCTTAAAGTAGTAAAGTGAATGGTTTAATTTTGAAGATCACAAATAAGAAGTAGAATAAGAAGTGGGGGCTTTGTGCTTGGGTAAAAAACAAGGATTCAAAATGCTCTGATTAGAAAACAAATTAGAAGTAAAGAAGGTATGTTTAAGAGACATATGTTTGACAGCTTATGGAGTATATCAATGATCATGAAGAGAGGGATGCTAAGGCACTTTAGGTAAAAATAAATAAATAAATAAATAAATAAATAAATAAATAAATAAATATTGGTACTGATGTTTAGAAAGTAAATCTAAAAATTTCAAAAAAAGATTGTCTAAAAATTTTTTTATTTTATCAGAATTACATGAATTTTCAAATGATGGTTTCCAAGAGTGCCCCTCGGGCAAGAAAAAGATTAAGGTGAAGAGAATATAAAAGTAGAAATCTTGGCAAAGACTGGCAAAATATTAGGTTCAATATGGAATATTTGGAATGTGCAAACTAGTGTGGAAAGCATAGTGGCTTCTTGTTTATAGTCTACTCTAAACAATCAATATAATCTTTTAAAAGTAATACTTGAAACACCCATAAAATGAAGAGGTTGGATTGAAGGACATTTCTAGGAATCAAATTATTTGCCTGGAGAGCAAAGTGCAAATATGCTTTTTCAATTTATTATTTAATTTATTTTCCAACTAAAAAACTTACAGTATCTCAAAATAAGACACAATTAGAATAATATTGAGCACTAATACTAAAGGTCACAATTTTGCTAAAATCTGGGAGAAATTTACACTAATTATAAGACAAAAAATATATCTGAATGAATGGAGTATGCTGACCTCCAGATGGATCATAATTAAAGATGCTGAACCTTCTTATATAAATAGGAAGCCTACCCTGTGATTCTAAACTCAAATGCCTACTAGAACCAGATAGGCAACATCAACCTGTAATCAGATTTTATTCTCATCCATAGGGAAAGTTGGACTTATATAAAAAAACTAGAGGCCCAGTGCACAAAATTTGTGCATGAGAAGGGGGATGGCCTCAGGCTGGCCTGCACTCTCTCACAATCTGGGACTCCTCAGAGAATGTCCGACTGCCAGTTTAGGCCCAATGCCATGTGATCAGGCCTAAACTGGCAGTTGGACATCCCTCTTGCAATTTGGGACCGCTGGCTCCTAACCACTCGCCTGCCTGCCTGCCTGATCTCCCCTAACCACTCTGCCTGCATGCCTTATCACCCCTAACCCCTCTGCCTGCCTGACTCATCACCCCTAACCACTCGCCTGCCTTCCTGATTGCCCCTAACCACTCTGCTTCATCTGGCAGGACGTCCGGAATGATGTCCAGAAGGTCGTTCGGTTATCCAGTCTAATTAGCATATTTCGCTTGTATTATTATAGATTACAAATAAATCACATAATTAACATTTCCCCTAAAACGTGGTTGGCAAACTGCGGCTCGCGAACCACATGCGGCTTGTGAGCCGCTGTTTGCTGCTCTGTTGACTAATGAGTTTGCCAACTACTGCCCTAGAAGATGAAAAATACAGAAATTCCATTGAAAATGAAAGAAAGGGAAAACATAAGAATAAAAAGGGATGACAAAAGAGATGATAGGGATGTATAAATGCAGAAATCAAACTTCAGAATATTAGTGTTCATGCTAAAAATAAAAAAGAAGCCAAAAAACTCAATTATTAAATATATAGTAAAAGACACTATTTCTGTACTTACAAAAATACTAGATTCTGAATGTAGAGCTTACCAAGTATAAGATATAATTAAGAGATTCAGATATAAAATCAATCTAGTGAACATATGAATTTTGAGCATAAGTAAAATACAGTTCAACTAGAATTAACATATTTTTAAGATTCTCCAAAGAACGGAGGACCAGACTGGTCTCAGACTTTAACTCACAACATTAGAAGCCAGAAGAGAACAGAGTGACCAGAGGTTTGAAGTGTACAAAGACATACTCTCAATGTATTATATTCATACTATTCATTGGTCATAATAATAATAATAAAAAAGGACAAGCCTAGATATTCAAGAACATGTTCCATATCAGACAGAGTCTCAGCAGGATGGCTTATTTAGGAAGCCACACCTCTTATCTCCAAGGGTTTCCCTCTGTGTGCAAGGTTGCTTTACTTTCTCTGGGAAATACATATTTCTCCAATACTGAATTGCTCTAGATAGAATAGAACTTACAAGATTACACTTCAAATAGCACAGAATATTCTGGGGTTGAAAAGGCATTTGCACTTGAAGTGTGGTATATTTTGGTTCCTTTTATTAACATGTTTAAAATTTTTTCTTGTGGATAACAGCAGATATAACCATTCTTTCCTAAATACAAAAACTAATTGAAATAGAAAGTAGAATATAAAACAATGATAAGAGGAGAAAATGTATTCTAATTATTTCATAACTTGTAACCTGTATGTGATGGAGTTAGTAATTGAAGTTTTTTTATGAAAAACAAAGATCTTCCTTTTCCCTTTTTAGGGTTAAAATGCATGACTACTGCACAGGAAAATTTTCCTCATGGATTCATATTGTTAAAAGGGAGAGATGTAGGTACTATAAGAGTAAAAAAAATAAGGTTTATATAAATAAAGAGTCAGAGGACAATCAGCATGGTCAGGAGACATGACAGCATGATCAAAATCATTTTCTATATGAGAGGCTAATTTTCTGGGCCCAAAAGAGCATGACCATGAGATGCAAGCTTGTGAATCATAGTATGAGACATTAAGATTATTTCAGCCATCTGGATGCTTCATTGCTACTATCATGCCCAACTTGGCGTGCATTATGCTGATGAAATTCAGCACAGAGATGGATCTGGTCTTATGCCAAGGACCACTTCAGCTGGTCCAGGCACATCTCATCAATCTTCTGGTTATGAGATATACATTAGGACTACAGAGTACCATGGATACAGTACACACAGACATGAAGTCAGCCTGTATTTATCTCTCTCAGCTTACACTGGCTAACAATGGATCCAAGGACTTTTCTGAACTTCATTTGGGAACTACCCCAAAAGTTCTGTTATCCAGACATTTTTTGAATCATACTAATAAGCCCTCAGAGCAGCTACAAGTTTTGTCCTATAGCCCTTTTCAGTTTGCCTAGGAATGTTTTATAAACAGTTCATAAACTCTTAATGAGTGATACTGAGCCCTAGAAAATCATACTCAATTAGTGACAAAATGGTGATTTTTAAGAATATTTAAAATAAAAATATTTTCTTGTTATAAATTTAGTTGAAAAAAATAAAACCCCATAGTTGTGTGTATTGTGTATTTTTCTTCATTATGTGTCTAAATGCTTTATTAATTCCCCTTATTTAGTGTTGAGAAATTTTTTAGACAATTTATGCATTTGTTTTTTTTCTAAAAAAAGCATAAAATATGTGTTACTGAAAATTTAGCTCTCAGAATATAATATAGTAAGAAATTTTGACTCTACAATGGTACTAACTCATTTGATTCACTTAATGAATTAAACAGAACTACACAGTGCATTTAAAATAAAAAAAAATTCATTAGCCATTTTTATGATTTCCATAAACTCATGACAACTAAATATTTTTGTCAATTAGACTAAATTGTCTTTACAAACAACTCTGCAAAGGGCCTTTGAAATAATAGTGCTAAATAGTTTATGATTATTTGGTCTGTACTGATTAATAATAAAACATTCAGAGAAGGAAATAGAGGGATTGTTTGGTTCTCGACATCACCATATTAGTAAAGATCAATATTTGCAGCAATTTGTGTGTATACAATCTGTGAGTTGTATTTGATCACACCTTAATATTATTCAAAAACACTTTAAAGTCTTAGAATGCACTGATAGCTATGTTGTATCCTAGTCATTATTAGAAATGTTTTTATTGTATGCTAAAGTAGCCAAAAAGCATTTTGCAAATTGATTTCAATTCACAGTAACACATTTTAGGAGAATAAATTACATAATCAAAACAGAGAGCATTCATTAGAAGAAGGGAAAATAGTAGATAGTCCAGATTTAATTGAAGATAAATAGTTGAGGAAATTATATACATTTATTTCAGAAATAAGAACACACAAGAGAAAAGAAAATAGCTCTATCAAATATGTGAAGGGTTGCCAAATGTAAGAAAGAGATGACTTACTCAATGTTGTTTGGAAGTTAGAAATTATAAGAATTCAGATTTCTGATTGACATACCAAATTTTCTTTGCTCTCCCTATTATTGGTATAGTCTACACTGTAAAGTTGAGAACTCCCACTTACAGGATGTATTAAAACTTAAGATGGTTATCCATATCTCCAAGATGGAATGTAAGAAAGTATTGTACTATTGCCTAGAAACTACCAAGGTTTCTTTGACTACAAATTGTATGATAATTTGGTGGTTATGTTTTTTAAATCTTTATTATTGAAAGTATTATATATGTCCCATTTTTTCTCCCATTGACCCCATATAGCCCACCTCTACCTCCCACCCCAGGACTCCAAAACACTATTGTCTGTGTCCATGGGTTATGGATATATGCATACAAATTCTTTGGTTGATTTTTTTCCACACACCCACCCTCCCCTGCCTTCCCACTGAGACTTGACAGTCTTTTCCATGCTTCTATGTCTATAGATCTATTTGTTCAACAGTTTATTTTGTTCACTAGATCTGATATATGAGTGAGATCATGTCACACTTGTCTTTCTGACTGGCTTATTTCACTTAGCATAATACTCTCCAGGTCCCTCCATGGGGTCTCAAAGGGTAAGAGATCATACTTTTTTATTGCTGCATAGTATTCCATAGTGTTAATGTACCATGGCTTTTTTATCCACTCATGTACTGGTACTGATGGGCACTTAGGCTGTTTTCAGATTTAGCTATTATAAATTGCACTGCTATGAACATGGGGGTGCATACATTCTTTCTGATTGGTTTTTTGAGTTTCTTAGGGTATATTCTTAGAAGTGGGATCTCTGGGTCAAAAGGCAGTTCTATTTTTAATTTTTTGAGGAAACCCCATACTGGTCTCCACACTGGCTGCACCAGTCTGCATTCCCACCAGCAGTGTACTGGGATTCTCTTTTCTCTACATCTTTACCAGCTCTTGCATTTGTTGAGTTGTTGATGGTAGCCATTCTGACAGGGGTGAAGTGTTTGATATCTCATTGTTGTTTTAATTTACATCTCTTCGATGATTAGTGACTTCTAGCACTTTTTCATATGTCTCTTGGTTATCTGTATGTCTACCTTGGAGAAGTGTCTATTTGGGTCTTTTGCCCATTTTTTAATTGGATTGTTTGTCTTCCTTTTAATAGTTGTATGAGTTCCTTATATATTTTGGATATTAACCCTTTATCAGGTATATCATTGGCACTCATTAATTTTTTTTTGCCTTAGGAGATGTATCTGTAAACATATTGCTTCGAGAGATGTCTGAAATTTTGCTGCCTATTGGTATCTTCTAGGATTTTTTTGGGTTCACATCTTACATTGAAGTCTTTTATTGATTTTGAATTTATTCTTGTGTATGGTGTAAGTTGGTGGTCTAGTTTCACTTTTTTGTATGTATTTGTCCAATTTTCCTAACACTATTTATTGAAGAGACTGTCTTGACTCCTTTGTATGCTCTTGCCTCCTTTGTCAAATATTAATTGATTGTAATGGCTTGTAATTATGATGTATCTGGGTGTGGGTCTGTTTGTGTTCTTCTTGCTTGAGACTCTCTGTGCCTCCTGAACCTGTGTAACTTTTTCCTTTACCAGGTTAAGAAGTTTTCTGCCATTATTTCTTCAAAGTGGTTCTCTATCCCTTGCTCACTTTTTTCCCCCTCTGGGACTCCTACAGTGTGAATATTGTTACACTTCATGTTGTCTCACAGCTCCTTTAAACTGACCTTCTGTTTATTCATTGTGTTTGCGTGTGTGTGTGTGTGTGTGTGTGTGTGTGTGTTGTTGCTGTTCTCTGATTGAGTGATTTTTTTTCTACTGTGTCTTCTAATCACAGATTCAATTCTTGGCCTCCCTTACTCTGCTGTGTATTCCTTCCACTGTGTTATTTATTAGTGCTATGTCATTCTTCATAGTTACTATATTTTATCTCATGCTGTTGAGCATCTTTGCCATAATTTTTCTGAACTCTTTGTCTGATTAATTTCTTACCTCCATTTCAGTTAGATCTTCTTCTGGAGAATCCTCTTGTTCTTTCATTTAAGGCTTATGTTTTTGTCTTCTTATTTTGGCTTCCTTTTTGTGTTTGTGATTATGTATTACATAGATCTGCTATACACCTCCCAATCTCTAGTGCAGGACAGTGTCAGATGTTGTTTTTGACTGACCCTGAGTACCCTGTTTTGAGTTATCAGCAATCCACAACTTGTGGCTCTCTCTTCTGGGGTAGGGTGCCTTTGGAAAAGACAAAGATGCATGCCAAGGTCTGTTTTTCCTAGTTCCAGGCACTGAATTAGATCAGGTTTTAAAATGGAGGGGGGCAATTGCTTCTACCAGTAGGCTGATTACTATTCTCAGTCTCTTAATGGGCCTCAAAATCTCCACAGGGTGGCACAAGGGGTTTTATAATAGGGTAGGGCAACGGCCATTCCTCCCATGAAAACAACCTGATAGCCAAAGTCACCAGAGAAAGATGTTCTTTGCAGCATGAGGTAATGACTCAGCACAAGAAACTAGGGTGTCCGCCTTTTATAGTCTGATCCAAGAGCCCCTAATCCTGATTTCTTCTCACACAGCTCCAGCCCACTCTACCCTCCCTCTGCCAGAGCTCAAGGTGTGTGGATGCACATTAAATGTTGTGTCTTGGCCCCTTAAGAAGGTGTCTGCATTTCCAGCCATGTCTTCCTGGCAGACAGCAACCCTAATGCTTTTCACAGCCAGATACTATGTGGGCACATTTCTTAGTTCTGGTGCTCTGGCCTCCGGAGCTCAGCTTGGGGTTTATACCCCTGAGTTCTCAGTAGGAAACCAGCTGAGATAACCCTCCAGAACTTCAACTATCCGTGGGAGCGTGGCCAGTCTTTTTGAATCTCCTCAGTCTTTATGTAGGGCTTTATAAAGCAAACCAGAGCCTTTCCTCACCCCTTTCTTCCTCGGGGTGTGCCCTCTCTCTTCTGGAACAAACTCTGGCCTCTCCTCTTTCTTTCCTCCCTCCTAAGCTACAAGGGGCCTTCCACTACCTCCATAACTTTCTAAATAATCTTTCTCTTATAATTTGAAACTTGACTCTGAATTCTACTCTTAGCCAGAACTCAAGAACTGAATTTGCTGAACTGAGGTCTAGCACCTGGTGCTGTTTTTCCACAGCTAACAATAGTAATTATGTTATAAATTCTCAAAGAACCATGCTAATGAAAAGAAGTAAGAGAAAGTGTGATCAAGATCATTATAGTCCAAGCTAGGACAAACTCAAAGCAGTTTAACCCCAGAATAAACTTATAAAAAGGTTTGGCATTGAGCTAGTTAGAAGATTTAGGCATCACTATATCCAAGTGATCAAATGATATTTTGAGAAACCTTTTTTTTTTTTTTTTTAAATCCTCACTGGAGGATATTTTTCCATTGATTTTTAGGGAGAGTAGAAGAGAGAGGGAAAGACAGAGAGAAATACTGATGTGAGAGAAACACATCAATTGGTTGCCTCCTGCACAAGACCCAACCAGGGCCCAGGCTGGGAAGGATCCTGCAACTGAGGTACATACCCTTGACTGGAATCAAACCCAGGACCCTTCAGTCTGCAGGCCAATGCTCTATTCATTGAGCCAAACTGGCCAGGGTGGAACCTTCCTTCTTGATATACACATCCCCTCACTCTGTCCATTTTTTACAGTGGGTTTTTCATTTCTTGTGTTGCATTTTCTTGCAAGTGCTCTTCAAATGCATGGGCATATTCAGTCAGACCTAGTTCTTGAATATACTGATCTCAAAAATAAATAAATAAATAATAAATAAATAAATAAATAAATAAATAAATAAAGCTATACTTTCTCTAGAATTTAGAGGGATCATAAAATAATATTTTATTGGCTCTTTTATGTACTATTGATTGTATATTGGAATAATCCCTGTGGTCTGGACATTAAATTTAGAGCAAATCCACACTCTAGTTGAGGAGTCAAAATATTGGGAGGGTGGGGGGAAGAGTCATGTGAAATAAGAAATATTCTGAAAAAGAATACAAGGATATAATGAATATCTATTACATATACAATTTAATAGCTAATATAAAGTATATTTCAAAAGACCTAATCAGCCGAAACCGGTTTGGCTCAGTGGATAGAGCGTCGGCCTGCGGACTGAAAGGTCCCGGGTTCGATTCTGGTCAAGGGCATGTACATTGGTTGCGGGCACATCCCGAGTGGGGGATGTGCAGGAGGCAGCTGATCGATGTTCCTCTCTCATCGATGTTTCTGGCTCTCTATCCCTCTCCCTTCCTCTCTGTGAAATATCAATAAAATATGTTAAAAAAAAAAAAAAAGACATAATCAAATAAACAATTGTCTTCTTTTTTATATACCTGATCAAATTACTAGGCCAAAATCCTAGCTTTGAAATGGAAACATCTCTTTGTAAACAGAAAATAGCTTAAAGCAGTGGTCGACAAACCGCAGCTCACGAGTCACATGTGGCTTGCAAGCCGTGGTTTGCTGCTCTGTTGACTAATGAGTTTGCCGACGACTGTCATATACTACCCTTTACCTCTTTGCACACAATATGCCACAATTGCTTAATCCTCACAGCTTCCAACTACATGGTAACATTTAGTCTAGTCCAGTGGTCGGCAAACTCATTAGTCAACAGAGTGGCAAACCCGTGGTTTGCCGACCACTGGCTTAAAGGAAACCTGAACTATTAGCTAAAGATGGAAAACTTTATATACTTGCTGTGTTACACATAGTTTTACTATACATAGGTAGTTAATATACTTACCCAGTGGCCATAAGCAACTTAATTTTTCAATCTTGATTATTGCTCATTAATATCTGCATACACTGAGTGGCCAGATTATATAATCTCTGAATGCAGTGTATATCCTATATAATAAAAGGCTAATATGCAAATTGTCCCCTCTACCAGGAGTTTGGCTGGCCAACTGCCCATGTCCCCTCCCCCTGTCCAGGCTGGCTGGACCCCACCTATGTCTGAATTCATGCACCGGGCCTCTAATACACACACACACACACACACACACACACACACACACACACACACATACACACATTGAGTGGCCAGATTATTATGCATTCAGAGATCATAATAATCTGGCCACTCAGTGTATATAAAAGCCTAATATGCAAAGTTTCCCCTTGGGAGTTCTACTGACAGGGAGTTTGATCACTCACTATGACGTGTGCTGACCACCAGGGGGCGGCAAGGAACAAAGGAAGTCCCTGGCTGGTGGCTGGCAGCTGCTAAGGACCCTACCCATGCACAAATTTCATGCATTGGGCCTCTAGTAACATTATAAAATACCAGCTACAGCTACATGTCAGATAGTGTTTCAGGAATAGATAAAAAAGGCATGTTTCCTACAATAGGCTCATCCCAACCTCTATTAAACTCCTATTTCCTACTTGAAGTTTGTCTTAACTAGGTGTACAAGAAAAATAATGAGATTAATGAAATCTAAAATTGCTTTTGTGTGTTTTTTCTTTTTCATGATAACAATTCTTGATAAATCTCTTTTGTTATTACCCTGGGTCCACTAAGAAAACCAGAATCACTCACTATTTTAACATGGAAAATTTAATAAGGAATTAGAGAAATAGCTATTGTTATACTAAAAAGGCAAAAAGAGAATAAGGAATACTTCTTTGGAATAATACAGAGGTATTAATTACAGAAAGTATATATAATCTAACATATTCTATATATTTGATCACACCACGCTGCCTTAAGAGACTTAGAAAATAGAGAAGATAAAATTTTGAAAGTGTCAACACTTGTACTGGAAAGACTTGTCCAAGTTACTAAATTTATACCATAAATGCCGAAAGAAAAAATACTTTGCTGAAATGATATTTGTAAAATCGAGCAAAGGAGAAATGAACATTTGCAGCATCTCAGACATAGCATCACAAGGTGGAATACAGAATTGTGAACCTGAATCTGAAAAATACCTTAATAATCATTTCACTTTTCAATTGGTTGAATATCTCTCACAGTTTTCAAATAAAAGAGAAATTTCAATCAGTACAGGAGAGGACCTTTTCAACATTATTACATACTAGAGGCCCAGTGCATGAAATTTGTGCACGGGGGGGGGGGGGGGGAGGATGTCCCTCAACCCAGCCTGCACCCTCTCCAATCTGAGACCCCTTGGGGGACAGGGATCAGGCCTAAACCGGCAATGGGACATCCCTCTCACAAACCGGGACTGCTGACTCCTAACCGCTCACTTGCCTGATTGCCCCTAACTGCTTCTGCCTGCCAGCCTGATCGCTCCCCTGCCAGCCTGATTGACACCTAACTGCTCCCCTGCCAGCCCAATCACCCCCAACTGCCCTCCCCTGCCATCCTGGTTGCCCCTAACTGCCCTCCCCAGTAGGCCTGGTTGCCCACAACTGCCCTCCCCTGCTGGCCATCTTGTGGTAGCCATCTGTGGCAGCCATCTTGTGATGACATGAGGGCATAGCGAGAGGGCGTGAGGACCACCTAGGCTTTTATTAGTATAGACTAGGGCAGGGGTGGGCAAACTTTTTGACTCGAGGGCCACAATGGGTTCTTAAACTGGACCGGAGGGCCGGAACAAAAGCATGGATGGAGTGTTTGTGTGAACTAATATAAATTCAAAGTAAAGGAGCAGAGGAGAGATCAAGAGAACCCTCTGCTCTTTTGGCTCCACGGGCTGGATAGAACAGCTGAACAGGCCGGATCCGGCCCGTGGGCCGTCGTTTGCCCACAGCTGGACTAGTCACTAGGGGCTTGGTGCATAAAATCTGTGCACTGGGGAGGGATCCCTCAGCCCAGCCTGCCCCCTCTCACATACTGGGAGCTCTCAGGGGATGTCCTACTGATGGCTTAGGCGCGCTCCCCTTTGGGAACAGGCCTAAGCCATAGTCTGGCCTCCCTTTGTGGGAGGCAACCGAACTGATCAGGGGAAGGCTCCAGCCCCATCACCCTGCTGCTGCAGCCACTGCCAGTCACCACAGCCACCAAGGTGTTTTCATCAACACGGACTCCAGTCCCTTCACCATGAAAAAATGACAACTTTCTTTAGGCATTTTTAAGATGTGTCTTTCATAGGATATGACATTTTTTTTTTTTATTTCTTTTTTATCCTCACCTGAGGATATGTTTCCAATTGATTTTTTCCCCTTCCTTCTGATCCCAGGCTTGGCTCCTCACCCCTCGTTCACCTGCTCGGCACCTCTGATAGCTGGCTTGGAGTGACCTGGGTGCCGAGGATGTTACTAGGACCCAGGTACATATGCAAATTAACCACCATCTTTGTTGGGTTAATTTGCATACTCACTCTGATTGACTGTGGGCGTCATGGAGGTACAGTTAATTTACATGTTTGTCTATTATTAGGTAAGAATATATAAACTACAAGTGGAACTAGATCTCCAGCTAATTTTATAAACTTCTATACCTATGTATATTTACCCCATTAATTATATTCTTTATAGTAACATTCATTCTAGAGGTAGTTCACTGTGGTAGAAAAAACCCTGAACACAAGGTCAAGCCTTGCCTCTCTCATTGTGAGCTATGCAACAAGGGCACATCTTTTAAATATCTTCAACCCTATTTTCTTTAGATAATATTAATTAATCTATTTAGTTATTCAACAAATACATCAAGTTGCCTTAAAGGACTTAGAAAATATAGAAGATAACATTTTGAAAGTGTCAAAACTTGCACTGGAAAGGCTTGTCCAAGGTACTAAATTTATGCCATAAATAATGAAAGAAAAATACATAATTCAAATCTGTAATTGTATAAAGGTCATAACTAAAGCTTACAGTTATTAGTTAAATACTAGTGGGTCGGTGCACTAAATTCATACACATTAGAAGGGGATTAATTAGAGGAAATATTTTAATATTGCTATTTGCCCTTCCTCTATAATAGAAGTGTCAGAGATGAAAGAAAATTATTAAAATGTATATGAAAATCTTCCTGCTGTCAGAGTCTGGGGCACACCATGGGACCCAGAGTCAAGTCCCTACCCACCCTCGTGTGCCTCAAAATCACGTGAGACCCAGACCCAGCCAGTCCCCCCCCATTAGGCTAGATCCAGACCCGGCCGGTCCCACCCTTGTCAAGTCCTGCCAGGTGGGGGGTGCAGCCTCAGGTCCCCAGGCCCTGCCCCAGGATGGGGGGCAGCCTTAGGTTCCCCGTCAAGCCCCGCCAGGAGGAGGGAGCAGCCTCAGGTCCCCCATCCAGGGCAAAGGGAGCAGCCTGAGATCCCCAGGCCCAGCACTGGGTCAGGGGGGTGCATCTTGAGGTCCCTTATCAAGCCCGCCAGGCAGGGCATGCAACTTCAGGTCCCCTGGCCCAGTGGCAGGGTGGGGGGAGCGGCCTGAGGTCCCCCGTCAAGCCCTGCCCAGCAATGGGTGTGGCCTGAGGTCCTCTGGCCTGGCACTGGGGCAGGGGACATGGCCTCAGGTCCCCAGGCCCAGTGCCAGGGCAGGGGGTGAGGCCTGAGGTCCCCTGTCAAGCCTTGCTGGCCTGGGGCACAGCCTAAGGTCCCCCAGCCCGGCACCAGGGTGGGAGGTATACCTTGAGGTTCCCCGTCAAGCCTCACCAGGTAGGGGGCATGGCCTGAGGTCCCCCGTCAAGCCCTGCCAGGTGGAGGGCACAGCCTGAGGTCTCCCAGCCTGGTGCCAGGGTGGAGGACATGGCCTGAGGTCCCCTGTCAAGCCCCAGGGGGGCTGTTAGGGGGCGTGCAGCCTCAGGTCCCTGATGATTGCTCATTAAGGCTCGTTACGAGAACTTGGCCTCCACTGTGGGCACAGCCATCTTGTGTTATGGAAACCACCCCGCCTCCCCTGTGGGTGCCGCCATCTTTGTGGTGGAGTGACAGTCAATTTGCATATTCCCTCTTTATTATATAGGATAAGCCTTGGGCCTATTCTGCTAGAGATATAGACAAATATTACAAATATATACTTAATATATTTTAACACATTATTTAATTTTTTATAGAGAAATGCAGTCCCAGAGAAGTACAAATGGTCTTTATAATGTGAAAAACAAAATAAACTGAATGCATGAAATAATTGGCACATTAGAATAGTTTCACATTTTCTATTAGTCCTCAAATTTCTAAAATGATGTATCAAAATACATATGTAACCAAATATATAATAATCAAATACTAACTCCCATGGATGACCTGTGATGTAGGATTGTAGCAGAAATAATACTAGTAGATCCCTTAGAATCAGTTTTCACTAATATTTCTATCTGCATGCCGTAATAACCCATTATCCTGCTCCATTTCTCCTTTCCTTTTGTAGTCATGATCTTTTTTGTGGCTCTGACAGATGGTAATAATGTTGAAAATTATTTTTTCCCTACTTCCATTTTCTTTTGTCTTGATCATGTGACTTGCTTTGGTCAATAGAACAGGGAACATTCATGACCCATGACTTATACATCCTAATCAGAATATTTTAGAGAATTTGTTAGATTTCAACAGTGATCTTGCTCCTGTGCCCTCTGTCTATAGTAGTGGTCAGCAAACTGCGGCTCGCAAGTCACATGCGGCTCGTGAGCCGCGGTTTGCCACTCTGTTGACCAATGAGTTTGCCGACCACTGGACTAGACTAAATGTTACCCTGTAGTTGGAAGCTTGAGGATTAGGCAATTGTGGCATATTGTGTGCAAAGAGGTAAAGGGTAGTATATGACAGTGGTCGGCAAACTCATTAGTCAACAGAGCGGCAAACTGCGGCTTGCGAGCTGCGGTTTGCCGACCACTGGTCTAGAGAATAATCATGGGGCTAAGAAAGAAGAAGGAGACTAGAACTACATACAGCTTGGGATAGAGCTACAGCAGTAGATCTAGACATGTAGCTGCTGACAGGCACTGGAAATAAAAGACACAATATACAAATGAATGACAGCCAGACCATTTATAAAAACACTACTCTAACCTACAATCTGCAACAACCAGCCAAGAAGCCACACCACAACCTCTGAGGCAATCAGCCTCAAATAGCCAGCATTTGATGCATAATCTCAACAGATTCCCAAAATTTTGCCCCCATTTCAAATTTAGGGGCAACCAGAGGAAGCCAACCATGCTGCCCTAACCAACCACATTGGATACCGCACTTTGAGTTAACCTCCTTCAGCTTCCCCTGCCAACAGTTTCCAATCAGGGCATACCTGAAGCCTCCCCTTTTTTTCACTTTAAAACTTTTCCACTGTAAAGCTTTCTCCTCTGTGGGTGAGCAAACCCAAACAATAGTGGCTGACTTCTTTGCTATAAAAAGCTCTCAAAAAATAGCTTTTGTTTATTCTTATTTGGATGGTCTTTGTTTATATGCGCAGAACTGAGAAATAAACATGAACCACTAAGATTCCAAGATTCCTCTCATTCAGCATATATGGTATTAGGAAATTCTGACTGTCATAATAATACATGAGAACAAAGGAGTTTATTTAAAGAAAACAGAAAACATTTGGCCATAAGAATTTGGCCATGAAAATTTAAGAGGTGATTTTCTGGCAACATAATACTCATAAATCAAGTAATGTCATAGTCTATGTCTGAGAGAAAAAAAGGTTCAAAAGACTTTGTAACCCAACATATTGCAATGTTTTACCAGACACCTCAGTGTCACCCCTTTTCCATCTAAGCAGGTAACAAAGGCAAGGAGAACATTTCTAGAGGCTGTTCTTTGTTTTAGTCTCCTTGCCCACACCCAGTCCCACTATACAAATAGTACTCAGCAAAACCTTGGAACTTCTAAGAAATGAAATTTCTCAACCCCTTCCTGGACCTACTATACAATCAGAAACTCTAGTAATACATGCATTAATAGGCCTTCCTGGTGATTTGGAAGCAGGCTAAAGTTTGGATATAGAATGTGACATTACTTGAGTTACTATGAGTACTATGTGGCCAGTAAAATTATCTTAAATTTTTATGGCCAAATGTTCTGTTTTCTTTAGGTAATTTCCTTTGTAGCCATTTATGATTATAATTGTCAGCATTCCTGAATATCACTGAGTTATATATACTATCACTCAAACACCATTGTGCTTTGAAATAGCAATTGCTAACATTGTCATGGGAATGCTGCTGATTCCTAAGAGAAAGAGGATAGTAGCATATTCTAATTTCCAGTGTTACCCTGATCTACAAAAGCTCATTTATACATTTCAAATTCAGAACAGTTGTAGTCAGTGCTTTTCACTGCAGTACTATTGACATTTGGGGTGTAGCATCTCTCTGTTGTATATGATTACCCTTGCAATGAGAGGAAGTTAGGGTGCTTGCTTCCCTGCACTAAATACCAGGGCAACTCTCCAGTCTATTCATTGTGCCATGCAAAAATATCCCCCAGATATTTTTTTTAACTTTATTTTTAGTGTTGACACTATTACAGATGTCCCCATTTCCCTCCCCCTTGCCCATTTCCACCTAGCTTCCGCCACCTTCCTCCCTCTGGCCATTACCACACTGCCATCTGCGTCCATGGGTCATGCATACATGTTCTTAAACTAATTCACCTCTTCCTCCTTTGAAGGCATGTGCAGCGCCTGTTGAGAACTATTGTTCTTGCGTAGCTTCTGACTTTTTTTTTTTTTTAATTTGTTGTAATGGATGGCATCTGGAAGCAGTTAAAATGAAATTATAGACTGCTCTATATTCTCCCTTCCTCCCTTACTAACTTTCTGCTACTAATCCAGATATCATCACTTGAGACTCAGTTCAGCAGGATTTATAACTAGCTCTTTCCAAGCTCTTTTCGAGTTTTTCTTTTCTCCAAGCATTCATGTGTATTGTATACTCCCGCCAGACCACCAGTAAACAGCACTTTTCTTAGGTAACCAGTTCTAACATACCACCACCAATTTTATCACATCAACCCTACTGTTTGAATTCCATGCAAAAATTATAAACTGGCCATTTTTACTCTTAACAAATTAAAATAAATTGTTATTCAAGACAAAGCCTCCATTTCTCTCTTGCAGGTTACTCCCTGTGTAAATATTCTCTTGATTCTGGATCTATACTCATATGCTCATTACCAAGAGTGCTCTTTCCTCATCCTTTCCTTGTATTTAAATATTATGCATCTTTATTTATTTATTTATTTATTATTTATTTATTTTTAAAATATTTTTTACTGATTTCAGAGAGTTGAAGGAAGAAGGAGAGATACAAACATCAGTGATGAGAGAGAATCATTGATGGGCTGCATCCTGAACCTCCCTACTGGGAATAGAGCCCAAAACCTGGACATGTGCCCTGACTGAGAATCAAAGAATGGTGACCTCCTGGTTCATGCGTGGATACTTAACCACTGAGCAACACTGTCCAGGGCAATATTACACATCTTTAAATAGATAATTTAATCTCCACATTTATGATGGGGACTTGACTTATTTTACTTGCTTAATTTGATCTCTTGTTACTTGAACTTCTACAAAATCATATATGCCACTTAATGTACAACTTCCCTACATTTAGTACCATTAGGGTACATACTTCCATATGTAGGCTTCTATTTAAAAATATTGTATTTACACAGTTATTATTGTGTTCAGAATATCTAAAGAAGAGAGACTAGTTGGGAGTATTATGATAATAGTTAAAGGATGTTTAATGGAAGAGAAAATTAAAAAGGCTTGACAAACTTTATTGTGCGCAAGAGGAACAAGAGAATAATTAAGGATAGAGAATAATTAAAGATAAATCCAAAACTGGGTGACTCTAAGTACACTCATATCTCAATATCTCTATCTATCTAAATAGATATTTAAATAGATAGATAGATAGACAGATGGATTTTTTAGACATTAGCTTAGAGGCTGAGCAGTTTCAAGATTTACAGTCAGTCAGTAATCTGGAGACCCAGGAAAACTAATGTAATTTCAGTCTAAATCTGAAAGCCTGAGAACCAGGAGAGCTGATGGTATAAGTTCCAGTCCAAGGGACAGAGAAAACTAATGTTCCACTGCAAACAGTCAGACAAGCAGAGTTCCCTCTTATTCAGACATTTTTTTATTGGATTCAGGTCTTAAATTAATTGGATGGGGGCCACCTACATTAAGGAGGGAAACTGTTTTACTCTTTCTTTGACTCAAATATTAATCTTATCCAGTAATAACCCACAAACACACTTTGACCAAACAGTTTAGTCAAGTTAATATATAAAATTAATTGTCACATGGTCATTAAGTAAATAGTGAAATTAGGAGAAATTATGGCTCTTAAAAATAAAATAATGAGTCAAAATTAAAATGTTAATAGACTATCCTTGAAGAATTTAATGGTGAGAAATAGATTATATCTGCAAAGAGTCTATTTATAAATAAGGCCACATTCTGAGGTGCCAGATAGAGCTGAGTGGAGAGCGGGGAGCACTATTCACCTCAGATCTAGTCACTGGTAACTTTAGCAAGTCAATAGGCACTAGGAATGGCGATGTATAGAACTCAGGTAAAGCATTAGGGAATAATCCACTTGACCTAGTCCTAGGACAAGCAGGATGCAATATGAGGCAAAAATGTGAATGTGAGGAGTACACAGTATTAATAACAATATCTATCCCAAGCTGAGGAACCAGATATAATCAAGACCCTCCTTATATGTCCCCTTTTGAGGTGAGGAAACTTGGTTATAGGAATTTGAGCTCAAAAACATCTAACTTTCCACACTTCATATTATATTATATAAGTAAAATATAAGCCTTTTAAATTTCCACAAGGAAGTCAGATATTATTTTGAAATCTAAGATAAAATAATAATATAACCTGGTACTTGTCAGTTTATAGGGATTTTGACATGTTTTTGGAGAATTTCAAAAGACTGGCTAAAAAATGCTATGGACTCAGATTAAATATATGGCATAGTTTGAATCTGTTTAAAACTTTTAGCTTTTTTAGTAGAGTCTTTGAAAAGGTATATTTCCATGGGAAACAAAAGCATGATTTTCTAATATTTTCTTTGGTATACAGAAACATTTTATTGAACTTATATTCTATCCTCAGAAATCACACACACACAAAAAGTGAAAATACTTCACAGTAAAATTTGGATGAATTCAACCTAGCAATGTACTAAATACATTTTCCATGTGGCTTGTGACCACTTACTAGCATGTAAAAGAACCAGGTTGGGCTAAGAACTAGTTATTCCTGTGGAGCAAAATGACAGAGAATGAGTGGAAGAGCCAGCTTTAGTATAATATGTGATTGTGTGTGTATGTGAGTATGTGTGCATGCACACACATGCAGATATGTTTAACCTTTTATTATTATTAAGGTCATATATATTTCCTGGAATTGTTTTTGAGCAGAAAATAATATGCACATTATTACTTAGATATTTTAGTTAAAATAAATAAGTTTAGTTAGATTTATTAATGACATTATTTAAAAACTAGAGACCCGGTGCACAAAATTCGTGCAGGGGGGGGGGGTGTCCCTCAGCCCAGCCTGCATCCTCTCCAATCTGGGACCCCTCAAGAGATGTCCGACTGCCCATGTAGACCCGATCCCACTGGGACCAGGCCACTGGGATCAGGCCTAAACGGGCAGTCGGATATCCCTCTCACAATCCAGGACTGCTGGCTCCCAACTGCTTGCCTGCCTGCCTTCCTGATTGCCCCTAACCACTTCTGCCTGCCAGCCTAATCACCCCCTAACCACTCCCCTGCCAGCCTGATTGATGCCTAACTGCTCCCCTGCCAGCCTGGTCACCCCTAACTGCCCTCCCCGCAGTCCTGGTCCCCCCCAACTGCTCTCCCCTGCAGGCCTGGGTCCTCCCTAACTGCCCTCCCCTGCAGGCTTGATCACCCCCAACTTCCCTCCCTTGCAGGCCTGGTCCCTCCCAACTGCCCTCCCCTGCTGGCCTGATCACCCACAACTGCCCTCCCTTTAAGGCCTGGTCCCTCCCAACTGCCCTCCCTGCTGGCCATCTTGTGGTAGCCATCTTGTGTCCACATGGGGGCAGGATCTTTGACCACATGGGGGCAGCCATCCTGTGTGTTGGAGTGATGGTCAATCTGCATATTACTCTTTTATTAGATAGGATAGAGGCCTGGTGCATGGGTGGGAGCCAGCTGGTTTGCCCTGAAGGGTCTCCCGGATCAGGGTGGGGGTTCCCTTGGGGTGTGGGGTGGCCTGGGTGAGGGGCCTGTGGTGGTTTTCAGGCTGGCCACGCCCCCCAGTGACCCAAGCGGAAGCCTTTTATTTGTTTATCTTCTATAATTGAAACTGTAGCCTGGAGAGGAGCCAAGCTTTCTGCTTGCTCCATGGCGGCAGCTATTTCTGTTGGGATTTATTTATCTTCTATAATTGAAACTTTGTAGCCTTAAGCGGAGGCCAAGGCAGGCCAGGGCTGTAGAAGCTTGGCTTCCTCCATTGCTGGGGGCAACCCTAGCCTCCTGCTCTCTCCGGCTCCTTGGCTGCCGCCATTTTTTGTTGGGATTTATTTATCTTCTATAATTAAAACTTTATGGCCTGGAGTGGATGCCTGGGCAGGCCAGGATGTGCGGAAAGCTTGGCTTCCTCCATTGCTGGGGAAACCCAAGCCTCCTTCCTGCTCTCTCTGTGGCCATAGCCATCTTGGTTGGGTTAATTTGCATAGTTGCTCCTGATTGGCTGGTGGGCATGGCTTGTGGGTGTAATGGAGTGATGGTTAATTTGCATATTACTCTTTTATTAGATAGGATGTTCTGCCCTGCTGGTATTCTCAGTGGTTGAGCATGAGCATCAGCATATGAACCAGGAAGTCACCAGATTCCTGGTCAGGGCAATGGGCTCTGACTGGGTTGTGGGCTTGGTCCCCAGTCAGGGGCATGCAGGAGGCAGCTGACTGATGATTCTCTCTCATCTTTGATGTTTCTATCTCTCTCTTCCTCTCCCTTCCTCTCTGAAATCATTGCCACTAGTAATGGAGAAATCCATTTCTTCAGCAACATTATACATCTTTGGAGTAAAACTAGCAGTTCTGATTGGATGGGGCAGGTCTTAGTTTATTGTTAAAAAGGCACAACCAGTGTTTACCTGCAGTGATTTACCAAGATGGTATAAACAACCAAGTGGGCATAGTTCAGGTAATGCAGGCATTCCAGGTGTCTGGGGACCTAAAGGTCCATGACCCACACTGAGGGCTCTTGGCTTTGCACAGGAAAAATTCAAATGTGAGCAATCATAGGGTTTAAATTAAACAGAGTTTATTGATGAAGCAGTGAGACAGAGAGTGGGCTACTCCACAGACAAAGCAGGCCCTTCACTAGTGGGTTTTACTTCTTTTATTGAGATTCATTTCATCATGTATAGGGCATTCAATAAGGAAGAGGAATATTTAGGATTTTTTTGGAAATAGGATGGAGACTTCTTGGAAGACCAGGTTGGGCATTTTTTATCTTATATAGGCTTTCTGTCTTTTATTGTGGCTAATGTATGACAATGAGTGCTAGGGATTACTGCAAGGTGAAATTAGTTGCCATGTAGGATTAAGCTGGTTTGCCAGTTCTAAGCCATTGGGGGTTGGTTTTACTATATCCTAGCCCTTATGGTCACAGCCATTTTGCCACATACCTTATCTCAAGGAAGCCGAGAGTTCAGTCTGAAGTTCTTCCCAATATACAGTAGGATAGGAACCCCTGTCAGCAAATAGCTGCTAAGACTGTTATTACTTACAAAATTTGGGCCCTCAGTTGACCATGGGGAGTCTATCTCAGCAGATAAACTCCTTCTCAGGGTTCACATCAAATGAATCTTTATTCTCAGGGTCCACAGATTCCATACTAGTCAGGTAAATACACATGTATACACACACACACACACACACACACACACAGAAGTTAAGGAAGCAAATTTAAGTAGTATTTCCAGATTATTTTAAAGGAGTGTTTTTGTTAGAAGCTAGGAAAATTTTAAGACAAGCAGAATAGGGAAAATAAGACAGTTAAACAGCAGTTTGCAGCCACTTAGTAAATCCTATCTTCCCTAAACCAAGGACACTTAATAGCAAATGCTTTACACTTCTCCTCATCAACCAGAGGATAAATAGCTTAAATCACACTACTCAGGGAAGCCAGATGACAGAAATTCAATTAGTGCCATTTGCCAACCACACACAAGGACTGATAAATTTTGGTACATCAGCATAAAGCTGATGAATATCCTATTAATTTTCCCTAAGACAGTGGTTGTCAAACTCATTAGTCAACAGAGCGGCATACCTCGGCTCACGAGTAGCATGTGGCTCGCGAGCCTCAGTTTGCCGACCACTGCCCTAAGACAGCCCCTAAATGCCCAGCCTATAAAACCCCAGAAAACAATGGTCCTAGCACAGTCTTCCTCCAGGGAGCACATTCTTGCCATTCTCTTTCCCCTCTTCATAGACACGTATCTCCTAAACTCCAAGGGACCATAAGAGACTTGCAACCAGGGGAGCAATGGGCACCAGCACCTTGTCCTGAGCTAACCCCTTGAACTTGTCTCCAAGGCCCCCTTTTCTCTGACTTCCCAGTGAGCCAAAGCAGACCAGCCTGGGCTCTCGTATTGCTGCTTCCATGCCCTTGCTTGTTTCACTGTCCTAAGTGTGTGTTTGCTATGGTCATTAGTTGTTGCTTGCCTTGCTGCACTTTGTCTCTTGATTGAAATCTTTCCTTCAAGATGACAAGAACTGAGGTCTTGTCTTCTCACTGGTAACATTTTGACTAAGACATTTACATAGGAGATAGTCAAAGTATTAGCAGAGAATTGCATTGGTAGAATGTCTGCGTCACTATGGGAGTAGGGTTCTTGGGATACTGCTGGAATAAGCATTTCCGGAGGCCCCCACAGGAGGATGAGATGTGGTAGAAAGCTTTATTTGTGTGAAATTACATCCTTTAGTTTTCAGAGTCCCATTTTCTTGAAGACGGTCCTGGAAAGGGTGCAGTTGGGGCTTCAGCAGAGCTAGAAGCAAAGCCAGTGTCCAAAGTTTTCATTCCCTGTTGGAGTTGAGTCAGCAGAGCATCAGGCTAGTTGTAATGCATTGTATATGGGATCCACATGGCAACAAGAGTCCCAAAGAGAGCAAGAGGGCCAAGAGAGCAAACGTCTTTGTTCAGGAGCCTATGTGTTTCAGATTTCACGCCCTTGCAGTGGCCCAGCCCATTCTGGCCAATACACTGTTCCCAGGTTTGATTGACAGAAAGCACTTTCCCAAGTTGCCCAGACCTTACTGAGAATGTGTCTATTATCTGGTCCTTTCCCACAGCAATCTGCAAGGAACAAACCTGGGGAGTGTTAAATGCAGCTTCCTGGAAAAGCTGTACAAATGGCATGCCCAGATTATCTGGCCTTCCCTTTGCTCTTTTCCTGTTAATTAATTAATAACTGGATTAATTATAATGGTATCAAAAGAAATTCACAATGAATCTTAGAATAAGTTGAGACTTAGGAGCTATAGGGAATTAAAAAAATAATTTCCATAACTGGCAGCTGTAATTTATATCGTGCTTTCTGTCTATTTGCTTATCTATATGTCTATAACCAGGTTCATTGGCTATAAATTCAAGGTAGCATCCCTGCTATAAGAGAGCATTAAAAAAAGGATTGAGGGAAGCCTTGCTTTACTTTATTTAATTATAGGGATAATGCATGTGTAAGCCATATTGAAATTATGACTCAAAGAAAAAATAGGAAAAATACAATATTTTCACTGGATGGCCATGTTTCCTTACAATGGTAAAAAGGCTGCAAAGATATATTTTTATGTTATCTACAATTGGCTATACATTTAATTGTATTTTGTAGAGGAGATGTGCAAATATGTGATAAAATAAATATCTACAAATATGTCAGTTTTTAATCTTGATTTGTCATTTAAAGTCTCCTTCCCCAACTCCCATTATCCTCAGCGTTTAAAAAATGTAGCTTGGCAGTGCTTTTTATTCCTGAGAGTAGTTCATTCTTAGAGGTAAAAGGAGAATCGGCAGACAGTGCCTATGGGTTAAATAAGAAAAATGCAGTGAAGGGTGATAGCATATGCCAACATATATCTCTTTGGTATAGGAATTATTTTGAGGAACAGCAGAGGAAAAGCTCTAAAAACACAGTATTTGCTAAGGGAAATTTACATTTATAAAGGAGATCTTCATTTGTAAGGATGTCTCCTTATTTCTATTAGACAGAGACAGACAATTGAGAATCACAAGAAAATCTTATGAATGGAGAACCCCAATTAAATCAGTATAACAAACCTCACTATTACTTATTAGGAAAATCTTAATTTCCTGATAACCTCCTCAGGACTGGCCTACCCACACCTTTCTTTTGGCTTTAGCTGATGCTGGTATTCAAGCTAGTGCTTAGGCCATCCCAGAAAGTTTTAATTTTCCAGAGTACCTCCCATATATACATGAAGTGTATATGTTAATAAACTTCTATTTTTTTTTTTTCACTTATCAATTTGTCTTTTATTACAGGGGTCTCAGCAAAAGTTTAGGAGGGCAAAGGGAAAAGTATGTTTTCCTTTCTTATAATGGCAAGGTAACACATCAGATAGAAATCTCTTCTCAGAGAAAATGAACAGAACTTATGAAAAGACACACCTTTTAATGTGTTAAACACAAATAAAACACTAACCTGGTAAAAGAGTTTCAGAAAAGACAAAGCTAGGAATGTGTTGTATATTGAAAAAAATCTATAAAGACATGGAACATAAATTTGAAGGTGAAAACATAAAAGAAAATAAAGGGATGTCTCACTATTTTTAATAAATTGTGGAATATTAAAAGATGACAGAGAAATGAAAACAACACATCCCATATTATGCTGTCATTTTTGTCATGTGGGATCATTTTCAGATGCAAATGTTCCTGGTGAGACAACAATACCTCAGTTCTTGTCTTTCTTTTCTCCTTTCTTTCTCTTTTTTATTTAATGTTTATTGATTTTAGAGAGAGAGGGAGGGGGATAGAGAGTTAGAAACATGGATGAGAGAGAAACATCCATAGGCTGCCTCTTGCAGGTCCCCCACTGGGGATCAAGCTCACAACCTGGGTATGTGCCCTGACTGAGAAGTGAACCAGTTGATACAGGATTTTTGGAAGGGAACACACAGTGTTCCCCTGTGCAGGATGGTTCCGGGCTCTTTGTCCGTCAAAGGTGAAAAATGAATCCACGGACGGAAGATGGTATAGCAAAGGTGGAAATTTATTGAAGAACAAGCACAGACTCCCAGTGGGGAAGGGGAAAGAATCTCACAGCATAGACTCCAACTTGGGGAAGGAGAAATAATTTCACAGCATAGACTCCCACATGGGGGATGAGGAAAGAGTCCCACCAAGTTCCTGTTTCCATGGTTTATAAAGGCTGCAGTTCTTGGTGCCTTGATATCTCCTCTGATTGGTCACTATTCCCCTTTGAATTGGTTACTATAGTAACTCCTGAGCTCAAAGGTCAAACTTCACAAGGGACACGTGGGGCCCTCCTCCCTCATTGTCCTCCTATTCCCTCTGGACTTTCTTCCTCCTTCTTTATTTTGTAAACATAGACCTTTTGTTACTCCCAGTTCCTTATCTTATGGAAATGTAACCCTTGCCTCTCTCTTGTGTTATGGAAATGTACCTTCTCCCAGCTCCCTTGTCTTATGGAAATGTAACCTCTGCCCTGTAGCCCTTTGTGTTTTCCATGGGGCCCCTTAAATTCTAAATTTTTTCTAAACCTGCCTATTTCCCCCTAAAAATCCCCATTTTACCCCCAAAACTCCTTTCACAGTGACCTCTTAGTTCATAAGTTTGTTGTAAAAGACCAAAGAAATCCAAGCAACACTTAGAGAAATGGAGTTACACAGTTTTATTATGCTGGCGGTCTCAGAGGAGTTGCCTCCAAAGTCTGAGCAAACCAATATGGTGGAAGCCCTTCTTTTATCCCCTTTGGCATCTTTTTCTTCCAAATATGGATGGGACTTCCAGACCTTTCATGGGCCAAAAAGCCCCGTGTGTTGGGGTGGGGCCTTGAGACCATATCTAAGGGCCTGGTCTGGCGCAAGCACTGATATCCCCCTCTGGGGGTTGTATATTGTTCATGGTTTATGGCCTCTCTAAAATGGGAGTAGTACTTTAGGTAAACAGGTCTTGCAAGACCAGATTGTGGAGAAAGGGGCAGTGACTTAATTATAGAATATCAAGAATGTACATTAGGTTACTGGCACAGATTCAGATTGCTACTCCCCAAACCTCAGGGTTACATTGGAATTAGCCTTTAGCCTTCTCGGGTTGACACTCAACCACTGAGCAGCACTGGCTTGGCAGTTTTTGTCTTCTTGAAGGAAAGATTTCAATCAAGACATAAAGTGCAGCAAAGCAAGCAAGAATTTATTGACCACAGCAAAACCGCACTTAGGACAGTGAAACAAGGAAGGGCATAGAAGAAGCAACAGGAGAGCCTATGCCAGCCTGCCTTGGCTCACTGGCAAGTCATAGAAAAGGAGTCTGTTGTAGTAAAATATAGAAATGTTTAAAAATGCTTAAAGAATATGAGAAAAATTAAAAATGTTTAAGTTAACTTCCCTTAAAACTTAGAGTCTGATATTAAAGATACATTCCCCACTGCCCTGAAGTGTGTGTACCCAAGAGATAAGGACTTGAACTGATACAGAGTGACTTGTGTCAAGATAAACACTTGCCTGAGTGACGTACTCTCCTTAGCCCCCTTGCCGTGTTTAAGATTAACATATGTGCATTGATGTAAGTCATTGATAGCCACCTGGGCTGCTACAGGTATGAACAAGCCTTAAATATGGACCCCTGCCAGCCAATGATGCTCATCTTATCGAGACATTACAAAGGCCCGTCCCTTTGTCGGTCTGACAAGCGACACTGCTCCATGCTCCTCTTCCTGCCAGATGACAGAAGAACAGCCAGTAATCCCCAAGTGAGATGTGACTGAGCTCTTGGGAGAAGAATGCCAGCCCCATGCACCCAGACCAGACCGGCCTAGCTGCTCAGCCACAGAGGACAACTCCACAAGGATCCCTAACTAAGTTTGTACCTGCAGCCCCTCAGGAATTTGTGTGAATAATAAAAAGCTTTGTGATTTGCAACTGCATATGTTTCATGTGGTGTAATTCCTCTGGCAGTTAATTAAGTTAATTTGCATAGGCTTAAAATTTAAATTAAAGCCTCTGGTCTTTGTTGGTCCTAAGCCTGCCACTCTGGTCCTGCTTCCATAAGAGCAGTCTCTTCGCTAGCAACTACTTGAATGTCCCACACTTGCATGGTTAAAGTTTGTCTCAAGGGACACCTTAGATAAACACCCCAGATCCTTTCCCGGGATCTACTTAGGACAAAGTCCTTGGAGACAGGTTCTTGGGATTAGCCGGGACAAGGTGCTGGTGCCCATTGCTCCCCAGATTGCAAGTTTCATGGGTCCCTTAGAGGGAAGAAGGGGGGGAAGGAATGGCAGGGGCATGCTTTCCTGGGGGAGAGTGCACTGTATCATTTGTGTTTAGGGTATTTATCTCTCTCTTGCAGGTGGGAATCACAGGGGAGGGTCTCAATAGAATATTCATCAGCTTTCCAGCTGTGCTCTTTCAGGGTTATAGTCTTCACTGATTGGCCAATACCAGAACAGGGGGTCATTAGTCAATGAAGCTGGTCCTGAGGTAGCCATGGTATTATTTGTCTGGTTTTATTGCTTTTCTGGGCCTGGAACTGAAATAAAATGGAGGCCTAGATGTTATCTTTAGGGAGGAAAGGTCAGGGGGGGTCTAAATCACATGACCAGGGATATTCTAGGAGAGGAAAAGTCACCCTTGGGGTGAGGTCTTGGTTTTCCCAGTTTTGTCCCTCGCTAGGTACCCAGGACTTTCTGCCCTGGTGACCTTCTGTACATGGCCCATTGTTATTCTGCTCATGTCTTTCTAACACAAAGACTAGACCAAAATTAAGGGGTAAGTTAAGAGAACTATTAGAAGTTTCTAGCAATTTTTTTAAATTTTAACTCTTCAAATCAATTTTTTTAAAACTATGTTTTTATTGACTTCAGAGAGAAAGGGAGAGGGAGAGAGAGATAGAAACATCAATGATGAGAGAGATCATTGATTGGCCACCTCCTACATGCCCCACCCTGGGGAATTAGCCCACAACCCCGACTCAGAATCAAAATGTGACCTCCTGGTTCATAGGTCAATGCTCAACCACTGAGCTACACTGGCTGGGCTACAATCAAGTTCAATACATAGAGACTACAATTCAATTGGTTTGCATGAAGTTGCTTGTTCATTAGAATTTTTTAGTTTTTCAGGGAATCTTAATATATAGGAAAGTAAAAATAACTACGTTATAGATAATTAAGCCTCTGAAGGCTAACCTGTGAACCTAAGTTTTATTTATAACATAGTTTCTAAGGAAACAATATTATTATTCAGTATTTACTATTTCTAATTCTCTACTGAATTCAGAAGGAATTAAACAGATTGTAGGAGGAGATAGACAAGGAAGGAGTGATTACTGGGATACAGTTTTAATCCAGTGACTACTGTGGGCAAAGGAACCTTATTTATTTATTTTTGTTATTTGTTTCTATAAGATTAATGGAATTAGCATGATAATAGTATTGCTTTGTCTTTCAGTTATTGATAAAAAGTACTTTCATCTAGCCCCTAACCGGTTTAGCTCAGTGGATAGAGCGTCAGCCTGCAGACTGAAGGGTCCCAGGTTCGATTCTGGTCAAGGGCATGTACCTTGGTTGCAGGCACATCCCCAGTAGGGAGTGTGCAGGAGGCAGCTGATCAATGTTTCTCTCTCATCGATGTTTCTAACTCTCTATCCCTCTCCCTTCCTCTCTGTAAAAAATCAATAAAATATATTTTTTAAAAAAGTACTTTCATCATCTATATTATTATTGTGTGATATTCAACACAATTCAGATTATTAGGCAAATAATACATTATTCTTTTAAGACTGAATTCTTAAGATGGTAAGGGACTTGCCTGAATTTACACAGTTAACTTTACTGACACTACATTTGCTCTCCTGTAAATCTTGTGTATAGAAAACCACGATAAAGCCTTTATTACAATTTTTGGACAAGATAGAAATATTTAGAATATAAAACAAACAGGTGAACTTGTAGATTATCACATATATTTATCCAAAGTATGTTGCTTGGTATCAACCTTGATAAAGTTTTATTCTGAGAAGATCAAAGTCTGTTCTGGTTCTACACTTCTAAATATTTATTAATACTGAATGCAATAAAGATATGGAAGCTATGGTTTTCAAATACACAAAGTCAACATGGACAGTATCTTGCATACCAGAATTCACAGTTAAAATTCTGACATACTGAAATAAGTGGTCAAATATGGCAAGATAAAATTTTACATGCAGATAAATTTTGCATTAGGTTCAAAAGTATCAAGTATATTTAAAGAGAACATATTAATTATCTTTAAATACTTGAAGTATATTTATATAGAAGAGAAGTTTAATGTACTTTGCATAGATCTTCAAGACAGACGTAAGATGCTGAACAAAAGGTCAAGGTATTTTGTATGAGAACATGAGAGGACTTTCTGACAGGATAGAAACTTAAATATTTGGAAGCTTTGTCCATGCAGGGGTGGGGAACCTGTCTTTCTGCCAAGGGCCATTTGGATATTCATGGGCCATACAAAACTATCAACTTCAAAATTAGCCTGCTGTATTTGGTCAAACATTTAATTAACTTACCTCTAATACCTTGACAAGGCCAAACCAAATGATTTCAAGGGCCTTATATGACCTGTGGACCGGACATTCCCCACCCCTGATGTAGGGGCTTGCTACTATGCCATATTATTCTATTTAATCCTTATAGGACTTCCAGGAGGAAGGTATAGTAAATTGTACTATAGTGAGGAAACTGAGGTTACGTAGGTTAAGCTTTTGTAAAATGCCAAATATGGAACATGAGGTAGACTCAAGATTGGGACTCAAGTCGGCCTGTTTCCATTTTGCAAGAAATAATTACAAAACTAACAAAATTTTCATCATGGAAATTATTCAGATATAGTTGGGGAACTATTTGTCAGGAATTTTCCAGAAAAAAATTTTTAAATGGTCAACTAAAATATGTTAATTTTCTTTTCAAATTTCCTTTTAATTTTGAACTTTTTGATTCTGTGACCTCTTTTCTAAAATCTACCTCCTTCTCAATCACAATGGCCATGTAGATTTCACATTTTAGTACAATATGACCTGTTTCCTGAGGCATAGTTAGCTTTCTGACCAAAGACAGTGGTGGGCATTAGTCCAATACTGGGCTAGGAATCCTTTCTATGAGATTTCTAAACTACAAAATATAAAGCTTAAAAACTTGTAGAAGCCATGTTTTCATTCTAGCCAGAAGGAGCTGGTCTAAAGCTCAAGCAGAGAGAATCAGACATGAGAAAGGAAGTGACCCTTTGGCAGCCAAGAAATTGAATCTGGCTTCCTGACGCTGTGCAACATCCTGGACATTGGTTCAGATGGATACCCTTTGCCTTGGGTGTTAGCTAAGTTTAAATAGGATTTCTCACTATTACAATGCATAGTTCCCAGTCACTTTGCCAAGAAGGATAGCATATCAACCCTAAGATACAGAAATGGCATAACACATTTGAGGATTAAGACTTTGCATGTCAGAGTCACAAAACTAATCTAAATTATAATTTAATTTTTTCACAAAAGTGTTACCTCAGGAGCAAAGCTTAATATTTATCTCACCACCAATTTTTCTTGTGAAAATGAGTTCTATCTTTATATCATTATATAATTTTTGCAATAAATTTTTATTAGCAATAATAGCATAGGGGTATGAGAAACAGAAGTTATGAATGACTGTGTGTATATGTATAAAACCAGGATTTTAATTTTCATTCCCTAAATGACCCGAGAAAATTTAACTTTCTATTAAAGTTATAAATGCAACTAAAAGTGTTTTTAATTAGGACATTTAAAGCTCTATTTCCAACATTTTACACTGGGCAGTGAATATATTTGATTAATTATTTTGTATAAAGCTCATTAAAAATTTAGGCTTTTAATACCATCTCTACTCTATTTTACTCTCAGCATCTCATGCCATATTCAGAAGTCAATTAAATGATAATAAAATAGTTTCTATTGTGTATATAACCATTAACCTTGTATCAATGGTTTCTAAAAAAAACTGAGCCCTGAATTGCATTGGTCAATTATTTGATAAGAAGGTTCTGTGATGGTTTTCATTCAATAATCTTCTATACCATCACTCTTTAATATATGCCTAGACTGGCATTTGTGATATACTGACATTTGCCAATATACTTATATTTTCCTACTACCTGATTTTCTAAAAACAAATGTTGCTGTATGCATTTGACTGTTGAAGTTTTACAAATTTGGTAAAAATTAGTTTTAAGTGAATATCACATTATATTAGGAAATACAAAGAGATTCTCTTTTAAGTTTTAATAAAACACAATATGTTTTGTGAAAAATTTAAAAATGTAACACAACCATTTTTCTAGATAAAGTGAAGAAATTAATCTTATGATTGTCTTTTACATACCTGAAAAATATGAAAGGAATTACTTCTTCCCAGGAAAAAGTTGAAATGTGTCTATATTATTTCTTTCTGTTGGTAAATTATTGCACAGCATCTTATGTTTTCAGAATTGAAACAAATTGACAATCATAGATGTCTAAAATATAAGTTCCTAAATATGAATATATGTATGTACATACATACAATTATTAATAAAAACTATTTACTATTTTAAAATGTTTTCTGAAAATATGATCTTAGTAATCATCAGCAACATTTGCTGATAGCCTTGGGGATATAAGGGTAAGTATTGACATGTTAATAAGCAAAGCAAAATCTAAACTAATTTGACTTTTTAGAATAAGAATATCAAGTACAGTGATATTCAAATTTAAAGGACATAAAAGATGAGTGTTTCTTTTTATAAGAATCAAAATTCATTACTTTTTATATCTGATTGTATTCAAATTTTCCTATAGTTCTGTGAACTATACACTGACATTGAATATAGTCCTTTTGCATCTTTGTATTTACTTATCTATCTACTCTTAAATAGGTGTGAATCTATTTATATGACTTATCAACAATTTTTAATGGATAAAAAGCATTTTAAGAGCATATCTCAAGTACTGGAAACAGCTAATTTAGTTGCACTTTTATTGTGAGTTTGCTATACAGACTGAATATTTGTGATTTCCCAAATTCATATGTTGAAGCCTGATACTCAATGTGATGGTATTTGGACATGGAGCCCTCATAAATGAGATTAATAACCTTATAAAAGAGACACCAGAGAACTCCCGTCACTCTCTATCATGTGAAGGTAAAATGTGAAGTCGGTGATCTGCAACATGGAAGAGAGCTCTCAATAGAATCCAAGAATGCTAATTCTTTGATGATGGACTTCCAGCCCCCAGAGCTGTAGAAAATGCATTTCTGTTGGTTACAAGCCACCCAGTTTAGAAGAGGTCAATGGGGGAGAAAGAGGACATATGTAATACTTTCAATAATAAAGACTTAAAAACATCAACTCTGAACTAATGAAAACAAGGTTGCATATATTTTTGATATTTTAGTAATGCATGTAAATTATATGGATGATATTAGAATTAGGTTCCCTTTCACTATTTAAAAATATCATTAATTTCTAGGAATCTTTATGATAAATTTCTGGTGGTATGGCAGATATAAGAATTTGTAGCACAGAGGATATTTCTGTGGTACCTCTTTACATAGAAACTTGAAAAATATTTCATTTTTAATTTTAATAATATTAACTCTGTGTTTTTAAAATCTCAAGATGAAGAATATGTATGTTTACAGTATGATTCTAATTTTTATTTATTTCTTTTCTCAATTTTTATTGAGATATAATCTATATATATATAAAAGCCCAGCAACCAGAATGGCAGAATGACCAGAACAACTGGAATGACCAGTGGCTATGACGTGCACTGTGGCAGACAACCAGCTAATCTGGGCCCCGATTGGCCCCCAACACCCCAATCGGGGGAAGGGGCAGCTGGCCAACCCCCACAGCCCTCCCCCCCACCAGCCTGGCCCGATGAGCCCCCATTGGGGTGGGCCGGCCGGACCCCACCCATGCACGAATTTGTGCACCAGTCCTCTAGTTGACATATGACATTATATTAGTTAGGTGTACAACATAATGATTTGATATATGTATATAATGCAAAATAATTATTAAATTAAGTTTAGTTAACATCCATCATGTCACAGTTATAATTTTTTCATGTGGTGAGAATTTTTAAGATCTATTCTCTTAGCAATGTTATATGCCAATAATTATCCAATTATTCATTGTTAATTATAGTTATTATGTTGAACATAATTTCTCCAGAACTTATATTAGAAGTGGAATTTTGTATATTTTTTACCAATTTCACCCATTTTCTCCACCCTATCCCCAACCCTGCCTCTTACAGCCAACCATCTATTTACTGTACTTATGAATTCACTGTTTTAAATGATCAACATATGGGTGATATCATACAGTATTTGTCTTTCTTTGTCTGAGTTATTTCACTTAGCACAATGCCCTCAAGGTTCATTCTTGTTGTTATAAATGGTAAAATGTCCTTCATTTTATGGCTAAATAATATTACATCATATGTATATGTACTATGTAATATATATGTACATATGGTATAGTGTACATGCACACACACACATATTTTCTTTATCCATGAACACTTAGGTTGTTTCTATGCCTTGGCTATGTATATAATTCTAAAATGAACTTGGGAGTGCAGATATCCTTTTGATCCTTTTGAGATAGTGATTTTATTTCATTTGGATATATACCCAGAAATGGAAGTGCTGGATGATATTTCTATTTTTTCATTTTTTGAGAAACCTCTATACTGTGTTCCATAGTGGCTATACCAATTAACACTCCCACCAACAGTATGCAAGTGCTCTCTTTTCTCTACATCCTTCACCAGCATTTATCTCTTATTTTTTTAATAATAGCCATTCTAACAAGTGTGAAGTGATATCACATGTGGTTTAGACTTACAGATGGCAATAATTAATGAGGCTAAGCACTTTTTAAAATTTACCTATTGGCCACTCATATGTTTTTTTTTTTGGAAAAAAAAATATTTATCAGATCCTCTTCCCATTTTTAATTGGATTATGTATGTATTTTTTTATTATGTTGTATTTGCTTCTTATATATTTTGGATATTAACCCTTTATCAGATATGTGGTTTTCAAATATTTTCTCCCAACCCAGAGGTTGCCTTTTTATGTTAATCATTTATTTTGCTGTGCAGAGCTTTTTTCTTTAATGTAGTCCAACTTGTTTATTTTTTACTTTCTTGCTTGTGCTTTAGATGTCATATTTTTTAAAAAAAAAGCATTGCCAAGACTTATGTGAAGAAGCTTTTTCCCTGTGTTCTCTTCTAGGACTTTTATGGTTTCAGGTCATACACTGAATTCTTTCATCTGTTTAGAGGTGTTTTTGTTGTTGTTTGTCCATGTTTTTTTTGTTTTTGTTTTGAGAGTGTGAGAGGTCTAATTTCATTCTTTTGCATGTAACTACCCCAATTTTCCCAGCACCATTTATTTAGGAAAATGTATTTTCTCTATTGAGTGTTCCTGTCTTGCCTGTCAAATATTAGCTGACATATATGCCTGGGTTTACTTTTAACCCTCAATTTTATAACACTGGTCTTCTTGTGTTCTTATGCTATTTTGGTTACTATAACTTTGTAATATAGTTTGAAATGAGGAATTATGATGCTTTCAGGTCTGTTTATAAAGACTAATTTGGCTAATTGGTGTCTTTTGTGGTTTCATACAAATTTTAGGATTTCTTTTTCTGCAAAAAATGACATTGGAATCTTAATAGGGATTGTATTGAATCTATAGATGGCTTTGAGTACTATGGACATTTTAACAGTATTTGTTCTTCAAATCCATGAACATAGAATATCTTTTCATTTATTTAAGTCTTCTTCAAGAAGACAGGTTACCATATAAAAATGCTCCTTGCTTTTGTACATTAATTTTGTATGCTGCAACTTTACTAAATTTATTGATTATATCTCACAGGTTTTATTATTATTTTTTTTTCTTTTTGGTGGAGTCTTTATGATATCTATATTATAAAAGGCCAGTGGCCAGAACATCAGAACACCCAAAAGAACGGTCACCAGGAGGTGCATTGATGGGTCCTGTGGCGGCGGTGGGAAGGACTCTTGGTCCCGTGGTGGTGGCAGGAGGAACTCTGAGTCCTGCGGCAGCGTCAGGAGGGACTGGGTCCCACAGCACAGCGGGACTCTGGGTCTCACACAATTTTGCATGAGGGGCCTCTAGTTCTATATATAAAATAATTCCATAGGTGGTCTAGATTAAACAGGAGTTCACTTGCATTTTTAGGAAATAACATATTGACGTTTTCTATTGGAGTAATTTAAACATTAAATAATATTTAATATGCTATTATCTACTGAGAAGAAGCTAGCAAAGTAAATGATAAATTATCATTAACTTGGAAATTATGAACCTTTAAAAAGAATGAAGTATGTATGTATTCATATATATTCTACCTATTATTGAATGAGGGAAGCAAGTTGCAGATAATAGCCTATGCTATATATATACACTGAGTGGCCAGATTATTATGATCTCTGAACGCATAATAATCTGGTAACTCAGTGTATATCCTATATAATAAAAGGCTAATATGCAAATTGTCCCCTTGAACAGGAGTTTGACCAGCAGGCAGGCCAGCCAACTGCCCATGTCCCTCCCCCTGGCCAGGCTGGCCAGACCTCACCCATGCACGAATTCATGAACTGGGGAGGGTCCCTCAGCTCAGCCTGCCCCCTCTCACATACTGGGAGCCCTCAGGGGATATCCTACTGATGGCTTAGGCCCGCTCTCCGTTGGGAGCGGACGTAAGCCGCAGTCTGGCCTCCCTTTGCAGGAAGCGACCGGACTGATCAGGGGAAGCCGCCAGCCCCATCACCCTGCTGCTGCAGCCACTGCCAGTCACCGCAGCCACCAAGGTGTTTTCATCAACACGGACTCCAGTCCCTACACCATGAAAAAATGATAACTTTCTTTAAGCATTTTCAAGATGTGTCTTTCATAGGATATGACATTTCTTTCTTTATTTTCCTTTTTATTCTCACCTGAGGATATGTTTCCATTGACTTTATCCCCTTCCCTCCGATCCCAGGCTTGGCCCCTTCCCAAGCCTAAAGCCTCCGCCCCAGGCTTTAGGCTTGGGAAGGGGTTGCCCCCTCCCCCGCACCTCCAATTGCAGGCTCAGCCCCTTCCCAAGCCTAAAGCCTCCACCTGATGGCTGGCTGGGAGTGATCTGGGTGCCGAGGAGGTTCTCGGGACCCAGGTATGTATGCAAATTAACCACCATCTTTGTTGGGTTAATTTGCATACTCACTCTGATTGGCTGTGGGCGTAGCGGAGGTACTGTGAAAGGCCACGGCCAGCATGGCTTTCAGGTTCAAATGCTTGGAGAAAGAGCTGACGCACAAATGATACACACAAGACAAGATTAATTTTGTTATTATGGGGGGACGCCAGGGCAAACTCAACTATAGAAGTCAAGTTCCACTGAGGCTCCTTTACCCAGCTGCTTTTATTTACTAGAATACACAATTGCCTTTTAGGAATGCAAACAGACATATCAATGGTAATGTTTACAGTAAACAGTAAGATTATCAGGTTTTGGGGGTGTTTGCTTTAGGCCATTGAGTCAGCAGTAGGTCATAAAATGCAAATTCACCCTGTGAATTTCAAAGGAGCCACTCAGCCTTCTGGTGCACTCCTTGGATTCATATTAATTACTGTTGATCTTGGTTTCCAGCAAGGTACGGTCAATTTACATATTTCTCTATTATTAGGTAAGATGCCTAAGCAACCAGCCAGCTGGCAAACCAGCTAACCAGCCGACTGTCCGGTAGCTATGACGTGCACTGACCACCAGGGGCAGATGCTCAATGTAGGAACAGAAACCATAGGCAAGGAAACATGGAACAGACTGATGAATCTCAGAGGAAATGGAGGTGGGGAAGGTGGAGAGAGATTAATCAAAGATGTTATGCATACTAGAGGCCCTGTGCATGGATTCATGCACCAGTGGGGTCCCTTGGCCTGGCCTGCAGGGATCGGGCCAAAACTGGCCTGATGCATGAATCCTTGCACCAGGCTTCTAGTTTTATATAATAAGGAGGATTAGGGAATACATCTTATGTCACTTATATAAATATATACAACATCAAGAAATAAAGGCACAAAACAGTAATAATTCTTTTTTGTGTATGTGTAGGTTAAATGGAGGTAAGAATAAATATACTTTTCACTGTATAAATATAAAAATAATGATAATATATGTTGTACATATGTTGTAGTGCAAATATATGCATATATATGCACATATATGTATCATATACACATATACACTATATGATTCTTCACACATATATAATGTTTAAATAAAAATTGTTTGGGTTATATGAAAACTAGCCATTCACTCTTTGTCTAAATAATGACTTCTACACAAAGGTAATATCTATGTAGCCAATCTGGCATTCTCTATCCAAGTGGTTAAACAATTTGGCTTTGTTCTCTTCATTTTCTTGACCTAATGCCAGTGTTTTGATATTGGCTCTTGATAATGAAAAGATTGCCCTGGGCTGGAGCCATAGATGTGTGTATATGGCAGAATATTATAGACTCATTCCAGGAGCATTAAGGAAAAATCCATCTGCACAATAGGAAGCATTAGACATCTATATTTGCACATTCTGAATAGCCCAAGATTTTTCCCAGTGTTTAGTATGTTTTTATACAACTCACCAGCCATTAATATATATATATATATCTGAGTTGGGCTTTTAAGGCTTGTTAAGATAAGGGCACAGAGCCCTTGATAATAATTTATTTCTACAATAAATCATAATTCTTTATAATCATAAGAAACCAGCACTCTATATTTTTGCTTCAAGAAGGAAATTTATATATACTCATTATATGTAAAATTTGTGAAAGATGCCATAAATAATGATGTTCTATAATGCAGCCACAATGATGCATTTGACATTTAGAGTATAGCAATGCCAAGTTCTCACAGAAATGTCCCCAGAGCAATATACAATACTTGATAGCTTGCTCAGTACATTATATAATTTTTTCTTCTGACATACATTGATATAAAGAAAATTGTGTCTTATAGTGGGTGTTCTTCAGTGATTGCTGTCATAACAATAATACCTAACATAATAGGCTATTTTATAATCCACAAAACACTTTTATTCATATTATCTCATTTGTTCCATACATAGGTTAATATTTTAAAAAACACAAAACTAAGTTAAGAAATGTCTATTTCTCCTTCAAAGCCAAATATCTGTTAAATATAAATGCAGAGACAAACTTAGATTTTGTGATATCTTATTTTGTACTCTCCTCATTACATTTGCTTAGGTCTTTAAAAATTTATACATTTTAAAATGCTCTAAATCACTCAATCGGCTATTAGATCTCTCACGAGGATGGCCTATAACTTAAGTTGTAACCACTGATGTTACTGTACAAGAGATTTTTGAAATGTATTACATTTTGGAATGAGAGTATTAACATTTTATTATTATTCTATTTTTTTTTTTTTGGTGTGAAAGAAATTCCATTCCTGCTCTACAGTAGCCTATTACTGTAAGTACCTTAGAAGAACTTCAAGACCCCTAAACCTAGTCTGTTACAACTGTATATTTTGGGGAATTCTGGATATCCTCCCACTGTCCACCTTAATTATAGCTGACTAAGTATTGACAAGGAAGTACCCCACCACCATCAACAGCAGAACCAGTGTCTGCCTCAGGAGAGGCGTTTATGTTATGCCTCCACAGCTGTATTTGGTAAAAGGTATGCACTAGTAATTTTGGGATATGATTTCTAAATGTGAATTTTTATAACAGATATATCATTCTATCTCCACCACTATACCTTCATTGTTATTGAAGACAGTGGGCACATCTATTAGCTTCAGGTAAGTGGACTATGAGATGTAATCTATCATCCTGATATAGACATATATAGAAGCAAATGTCATGGGCTTTGAGCTGGTTTGGTAACTGAGTGAAATTTTGGGACTGCCCTCTTGTGAAGAAATTAAATCTTTCAATATATGTATGTCAGATTATCTCTTGATAGCTAGTTTTTCAAAGGGGTGGACTGTGAAAGGATTAAAACCACTTACATAGAAACAGAAACCTGTATTATTAGGTATGAGGTGTCCTCAAACACACACAATTGCACGCGTGCGCGGGCGCACACACACACACACACACACACACACACACACACACACACACACTTTTCCATATTCCCTTGCAAATAATTATAGCAATGTGACAATGTTCTGGTTAAAGAGATTTACTAAGAAAGAACTGGTAGAAGAAGCTTCTAGAAAATCACTCATCTTTCTTCACTTATCCTGCTGAAATATGAACGTGATGGATGGAACATTAAAGTTTTGGACAATGAGGCTACTTTAAAACAGGCCAGACAGTAAAGGTGGCTAGAGAGAGGGAAGGACTGGCCATCTCTGATAACGAAGCTGCCATAGCAGGTCTGCCACCTCTGGACAAACATATTGTGGGGAAACCGCTGCTGTTTCCAGTCACTGTTATTAGCGCCTGAACATAATATCCAACTGATACAAGAAAGATTGTACACTTTGTTAGCTCATTGGCCAATCACTAGAATACCATATTCTTTTCTTACTTTCACATTGGCTAAGCTCAATTGAGTATTGATACAGAAAAAAAATGTCAGCAGAAATAAAAGTTAAACAAATTTAAGAAAACAGCATTTGACTTCAAGATGAGAAAATGGAAGGTATTTTTTACAGAGCACAGCAAAATGCAAATATAAAAACGTGAATAAAATGGTGAGTGGATGCCAAAACTGTCAAGTGCAAATAGTAAAGTTTATAACTTTTTTTAATAACTTTTTTTTATCCTCACCAGAGGATATGTTTTAATTGATTTTAGAGAGGAAGGGAGCAAGAGAGAAAGAAAAAAAAAAAAATCAGTGTGAGAGAAGCATTGATCATAGGTGCCCTGACCAGGGATCAAATCCACAACCTAGGTATGTTCCCTGACTGGGAATGGAACCTGAAACCTTTGTGGTGTATGGGACAATGCTCCAACTAACTGAGTGAGCCACCCAGCCAGGGAACCTTTATAATGTGAGGAAAAAACCCATATGAGATAGCAGAAAATTTTTGCTGATGTGGCAATAATTCTTAATTCATTAGTTTTTGTGAGAATTAAACAAAATAATGCATAAAAAGTGGTTATCAAGTTACCTAGAAATTAATTAATAACCTTTCAATAACTATTATTAGCTATTTATTAACTAAAGAATGTCATTAGTCAAAACTGCTAAGAGTTTCAAATTCACATCCATATTAATAGGGAAAAATACACAAATCTTACTATTTTGGGCTAAATACTAAATTCACATAACAATAGTCAAAATTTTAATAGTTTCTAAGGTGAGACATATTATTACCATGTGGATATTTAGTATTTTATTCTCAGCATTTATGCTCCTTTATTTCAGCAGCAATTCAGAATGGGGAGAAATTCTCTAAGAATAGAATATAGAAATTTTCAAAATGAAGAAAAGTGAACAAGTTTTTCTTTACCTGACATTAATGTATCCTATAATGTAACTGTTAAATATTTACATTTTTACATTAAGATGATTAGAAGAGCAGTTATAATTACTAAAATATACTGAAGTATTTATGTGAACTCAATATATGGCAATGTTGACCTTTCAAATTTGTGGAAAATGATGATGAACTTAGAAATTATTATTAGCATAATTGGCCATCACCTGAAAGTAATCTACACTAATAAAAGAGGAAAATGCTAATTGACTGTACCTCCTCTATGCCCACAGCCAATCAGGAGTGACATGCAAATTAAGTCAACAAAGATGGTGGGTAAATTTGCATATGCCGGAGGGGCGGGCTGCGCCTGATGCCGCCCATGCGGAGTCCAGGCCGCCATCAGGGACCAGGCAGGCCAGGCGGGCAACGCCTGACGCCACCTGCTGGGTCGAGGCTGAGATAGGTAACCAGGCAGGGTGGGGGGAGTGCCTGACGGGGTCAAGGCAGCCATCGGGGTTGGGAAGGCCTGGCAGGCTGCGCCTGAGCCGCTGTGGGGTCCAGGCCGCCATCAGGGACCTGGGTAGGCGGGGGTGGCCAGGGTCTCTGGGATCACTGTCTGCACCCGGGCTGCCTGTGGACACCGGTGGAGCAGGCTGGGGTTGAACATTTTAATGAAAATCAGATGCCTGTGCCCCAGCCCACCGTACCCGGTCCCTGGCAAGGAGAGGGCAGTGGGCAGTTAGCAGGCACCAGGACTTGGAAGGGACTGGGAGCAACCTGCAGGCATGCTACCAGGAAGAGGTGCTGAACCATGATGACGCAGAGGGCTGGCAAAGGTGCATATGAGGCGGCTCTCGCTGGTGCTGAGCTTGAAAAGCGCATCAACAGCCTGATGAACTAAAACACCTTTCTGAAGAAGATGCATGAAGAGGAGATCCCCGAGCTGCAGGCGCAGATCCAGTATGCTCAGATCTCCGTGGAGATGAACATGTTCTCCAAGTCCGACCTCTCTGCCACGCTCAAGGACATCCACACCCAGTATGAGAAGCTGGCTGCCAAAAACATGCAGAATACCGAAGAATGGTACAAGAGCTGCTTCACCATGCTGACTGAGAGCACTGCCAAGAACGGGGTGTGCGCCGCCAAGGAGGAGGTGTCTGAAAGCCGCCGCCTGCTCAAGGCCAAGACCCTGGAGATCAAAGTATGCCGGGGCATGAACTAAGCTCTGGGAAAGCAGCTGCGAGAGCTGGAGGATAAGCAGAACTCCCATGTTAGTGCTATGCAGGACACAATCAACAAATTAGAAAATGAGTTGAGAACTACAAAGAGTGAAATGGCATGATATTTAAAAGAATACCAGGACCTCCTCAGTGTGGCTTTGGACATTGACATTGCAACTTACAGGAAACTCTTGGAAGGTGACTCCTCACCAGCATGGGAAGCATAGCCAGTGGCTACTCCCAGAGTTCCCAGGTCTTTGGTCGATCTGATTACGGTGGTTTACAGACTAGCTCCTACTTGATGTCCACTCGCTCCTTCCCTTCTTAATACACCAGCCATGTCCAGGAGGAGCAGATCGAGGTGGTGGAGACCATTGAGGCTGCAAAAGCCGAGGAAGCTAAGGATGAACCCCCCTCTGAAGGAGAAGCTGAAGAGGAGGAGAAGGAGAAGAAAGTGGCTGACAAAGAGGAAGGAGAAGAAGAGGAAGAAGGTGCCAAGGAAGAATTTGAGGATTCAAAGGAGGAAGAAGAAGGAGGTAAAGGTGAAGGAGAAGATGCCCAAGAAGCTGAGGATGAGAAGAAAGATGAAGGTGCTGGGGAGGAGCAAGCAACCAAGAAAAGATTGAGCCCCCCTTTCCTTAATTATTTCGGGAATAATCCTCCTGAAACCAGGTCAACCCTGTCACCAACCAAGCAGTTGAGTTCCCAATACTATATGAATTAAGAAGTCAATATATATAACATTCTGAGGTGATTCAGGTTGGACATTAAATGTTGTACTATGACTTTTCTCCTTATGCAGAGTATCTATTTGCTTGCAGAGTGGCTTCCTGGCTTGCTGCCAGCCTGTGTATGGTCCATGCTTATGAGTTCAGGATCTATGACAATGTGAATAATTCATATGTTTACAATAAAAACACATGAATACATGAATTCACTGATGTTAATGTTAAACTTCATGGAAAAAATAGTCCTTTGAATCTTTGATGGTTAGAAATTAAAGACCTCAAATCATGTGTAATAAACAGTAAATAAAGTTACACTGGATGACAAAAAAAAAATAATAATAATAAATTAGGGGCCAGGAAATGTTCAAAGAACTGGGGAACCATTCCCAAATCAGGAAGGGAAGTCACAGGGTGTATATTATTGCTATGAATACAGTATTTCCTACTACTTACAAGATATACAATGTAATGTATTAGATGCCTTCCTGTCTCATGAAATATGTACTCTCATAGAGTAATACTGGTACATATGTTATAGTTATGGCAGTATGTTATATCCTATCTATATTAATAAAAGGGTAATATGCTAATCAGACCATGAGACCTTCCAGAAGTCCTTCCAGACAAAGCCATGGTGGTGGGGCCGAGGCAGAGGCGGTTAGGGGTGATCAGGCCAGGAGGGGAGGGCAGTTGGGGGTGATCAGGCTGGCGGGGGTGGGGGGACCAGTTGGGGGTGAGCAGGCCAGCAGGGTGGTGCAGTTGGGGGCAATCAGGTCAGCAGGCAGAGTGGTTAGGGGTGATCAAACAGGCAGGCAGGTGAGTGGTTAGGAGCCAGCAGTCCCAGATTGTGAGGGGGTTGTCTGACTGCCAGTTTAGGCCCGATCCCACAGGGGTCTCAGATTAGAGAGGATGCAGGCCAGGCTGAGAGACACACCCCCTCCCCATGCATAAATTTCGCACACCGGGCACTAGTATATATATACACACAAAGACTTAAATATAAGTCATGACACCACAAAAATCTTAGAAGAAACCATAGAAACCAGAATCTCAGACATCTGTCAAAGTAATATCTTTACCGATATATCTCCTAGGGGCAAAGGAAACTAAGCAGAAAATAAAGAAATGGAACTACATCAAAATGAAAAGCTTCTGCACAGCAAAAGAAACCATCTACAAAATGAAAAGAGAGCCCACTGTGTGGGAGAACATATTTGCTAATGACACATCTGATAAGAGGTTAATTTCCAAAATATATAAAGAACTCATACAACTTAACAAAAGAAAGACAAACAATCCAATTAAAAAATGGGCAAAGGGCCTAAATAGACACTTCTCCAAAGTGGACATACAGAAGGCCAAGTAACATATGAAAAAATGTTCAGTCACTAATCATCCAAGAGATGCAAATCAAAATGACAATGATTTGATAGGTATCACACCTATCAGAATGGCTACCATCAACAAATCAACAAATGACAAGTGCTGGCAAGGATGTGGAGAAGAGGGAACCCTAATATACTTCTGGGGTGAATGCCAACTGGTGCAGACACTGTGGAGACCAGTATGGAGTTTTCTCAAAAAATTAAAAATGGAACTCCCATTTGACCTAGTGATCTCACTTCTAGGAATATATCCTACAAAATCAGAAATACTAATAAGAAAGAACATATGCACCCTATGTTCATAGCAGCATAATTTTCAATAGCTAAGATTTGGAAACAGCCCAAGTGCCCATCAGCAGATGAGTGGATTAAAAAGCTGCTTTAAATTTATACAATGTGGAATATTATGCAGCTGTAAGAATGATAAAACTCTTACAATTTGCAACAGCATGGATGGACCTGGAGAGTATTATGCTAAGTGAAAGCAACCAGTCAGAGAAAGATAAATATTACATGATCTCACTCATATGTGGAACCTAATGAACAAAATAAACTGATGAATGGAGTGGATACAGAGCCATAGAAGCATGGAACCAACTGTTGAAACTCAGAGGGAAGGTGGGGAAGGGCTGATGGGTGGGAAGAGATCAACCAAAAAACTTGTATGCATATATCCATAATCCATGGACACAGATAATAGGGTGGTGAAGGCCAGGGGTGAGGGGTGGGTGGCTAGAAGAGGTCATTTAGGGAAAAAGAGGGACATATATAATACTTTCAACAATAAAGATTTCTAAAAAGGAAATGTGTGTGTGTGTGTGGGGTCCTTATAAATGGAATAAATATGTATGTTTTTAAAATAAATGATAAATATTTGAAAATTATTATAGAATCTTGGTTTAGATTCAGAAAGGACACCTAACATATGAGAAGAGCTACAAGTTGTAAGTGGATAATATTTGGTACATGAAATTTCACCATAAACAAAATCTGAGAGAAAAATAGACTGAAAAATTATTTACGACAACTGTACTCAATATTAATATTCCTAGATGATAAATAAATAAATAAAACAGGCAAATAGCTCTTATATAGGAAATTGAGCATCTTTCTTTGGAAGTTTTTACCCTAGGAGACAGACCACAATTTGTCATTCTCCAGTTAAAGAGACTGGTACCGGTCACCCTAGATGAGGCCTACCCAACTACAGTACTTACACAGCTCACAGAGTTTTAAATAGCTTTTTGTTGCCTCAGTACTAAATAAAGAATGATGATCAAATCAACTGACATTCCAAGAAATCCTGCCACATAAAAGACACATTAAAAATTTATTTTTTGAGAAAATTCAGAAGTAATGGAGAATTCTAACACAAGTATGGTCAATTTCTGCTAAAATCTAACAGAAGACATAGCGTCTATGAAAAAGAATCTACACTAATAAAAGAGAAACATGCAAATTGACCGTACCTCCACTACACCTACAAGTCACGCCCACAAACCAATCAGGACCGAGTAGGCAAATTAACCCAACCAAGATGGCTGCAGCCACAGAGCGAGCAGGAGGCTTGGGTTTCCCCGGAAATGGAGGAAGCCAAGCTTCCTGCCCATTCTGGCTGGCCCTGGACTCTGCTTGAGGCTACAAAGTCTCACTTATAGAAGATAAATAAATCCCAACATAAATGGCGGCAGCCACAGAGCTGGAGAGAGCAGGAGGCTTGGGTTGCCACCAGTGATAGAGGAAGCCAAGCTTCCAAAACCCTGGCCTGCCTTGGCCTCCGCTCAAGGCTACAAAGTTTCAATTATAGAAGATAAATAAATCCCAGATATCAGGGCCTCTGCTTGTGTCGCCGAGGGGTGTGGCCAGCCTGCAAACCACCACAGGCTTCTCTCCCAGGCTGCCCCATGCCCAAAGGGAACCCCCACTCTATTCTGGGACACCCTTCAGGGCAAACCAGCCGGCCCCCAACCGTGTACCAGGCCTCTATCCTATCTAATAAAAGAGTAATATGCAAATTGACCATCACTCCAACACACAAGATGGCTGCCCCCATGTGGTCAAAGATGGCTGTTCCCATGTGGACACAAGATGGCCACCACAACATGGCCAGCAGGGGAGGACAGTTGGGAGGGACCAGGCCTGCAAGAGAGGGCAGTTGTGCGCAATCAGGCCAGCAGGGGAGGGAAGTTGGGAGGTACCAGGCCTGCAAGGGAGGGCAGTTAGGGGTGACCAGGCCTGCAGGGGAAGGCAGTAGAGGTGACTGGGCCTGCAGGGGAGGGCAGTTAAGAGCAATCAGGCTGGCAGGGGACCAGTTAGGCATCAATCAGGCTTGCAGGGGATATGTTAGGGAGTGATCAGGCTGGCAAGCAGAAGTGGTTAGGGGAAATCAGGAAGGCAGGCAGGCGAGCAGTTGGGAGCCAGCAGTCCTGGATTGTGAGAGGGATGTCCAACTGCCCACTTAAGGCCCAATCCTACTGGTATCGGGCCTACACGGGCAGTCCAACATTCCTCGAGGGGTCCCAGATAGGAGAGGGTGCAGGCTGTGCTGAGGGACACACCCCCCATGCATGCACGAATTTGGTGCACCGGGCCTCTAATCCTATCTAATAAAAGAGCAATAAGCAAATTAACCATCACTCTGTAAACCACAAGCCACACCCTCCAGCCAATCAGGAGCGAGTATGCAAATTAACCCAACCAAGATGACTGCAGCCACGGAGCAAGCAGGAGGCTTTGGTTTCCCCAGCAATGGAGGAAGCCAAGCTTTCTGCACACCCTGGCGGGCACAGGCCTCCTCTCAAGGCTACGAAGTTTCTATTATAGAAGATAAAATCCCAACAAAAATGGCAGCAGCCACGGAGCTGGAGAGAGCAGGAGGCTTGAGTTGCCCCCAGCGATGGTGGAAGCCAAGCTTCCAAAACCCTGGCCTGCCTTGGCCTCCGCTCAAGGCTACCAAGTTTCAATTATAGAAGATAAATAAGTCCCAGATACCAGGGCCTCCACTTGGGTCACCGGGGGGTGTGGCCGGCCTGCAAACCACCATAGGCCCCTTGCCCAGGCCTCCCCACACCCTAAGGGAACCCCCACCCTCATCCGGGACACCCTTCAGGGCAAACCATCTGGCCCCCTCCCATGCACCAGGCCTCTATCCTATCTAATAAAAGAGTAATATTCCTGCTTTAGTTTCATTGCATGTTCAGGAATTTTACCATGAGATGAACTACCAATAGAAATTTTAGTTACCACTTTAGGAACAGCTTTTTGTCCAGTACAATTAAATTTTCTTGAATATTCACTTATTTCAATTAGCCTATTTAAATTAATCTGAAAACTTGATTATTATTTTTACTGTCAAATTTAATACTCTACCAACAATCTTAGTTTACCCTGTAAATATTAGTGGAAAGGATTATTTGCATTCTTGAGTAGGCCCTGAGCATTCCTGGTGCTAGGCAGTCATATTTTTGTGCAAAAAATTCAAATTTAAAGTTATCAAGACTGCATTATAAAATTTACAAAAGCCTCCATTAATCAAAAAAAAAGGGGGGATATTAGGGTAATATCATGTAAGGAAAAATATCCTATAAATAAATTACATCTAGAAAATTTTTACTTTACAAAATTAATTTTCATTTGTAATGCTAACAGCAAGACACTCATGAAAAACACACATGGTGTCTAAATAAGACAAAGGAAAATCATTTGGGCAAAAATAAAAAGGATCCCAAATCAATTATATAGAAAAGATTCCTTTACTAACTTTTGGTCGAGAATATGTTTGTATATTTTCAGAAAACAACTCCAAGACCATGTGGATTCCTGCAACAGAGAGGAATTGACAGGTCTGCTCCAACCACGAAGACAAGAGGAGAAACAGTCCAGAGATGGAAGATGCTTACGATGCCTTGCCATGCTAGCAGTCAGCAGCTGTGCATCGCAGCAGGTTGCCTAGGACCAAACCAGAGAGGGTCGGACCTGCATTGCCACCATGTGCCCACCATCCAGATATCATTGCTGACATGTACACTTAAGGAACTGTTTGACATTGAAACGGGGACTCAGAACTGTTGGACATTGAAATTGGGACTCAAACATTTTTTGTTATTATATGTTTATTTCTAGTCTGCAGAGGCAAGATTTTTTAAAGGAAAGAAATTGGGGAAAAAATAGATACAGAGGCAAAGAAGCATTGAACAGACTGTCAAACTACAGCGGGAAGGCAGGGGAGGTTGTGGGGTTGGGGGAGCTGTAAGAGATCAACCGAAGGACTTGTACGCATGCATATAAGCATAACCAATGGATACAAGACACTTGGGGTGAGGTGCAGGTAAAGGCATGTACTGGGGGGAAGGGGAGGCTGGGAGGAGGTTAGTGGGGGGGGGGGAAAGGAGACGTATATACTATTATTTGTAATACTTCAAACAATTAAAAAAATATACATATATAAAAATAAAAAAGAGTGCAACATGTTGAATTTTCAATTTTATCATGTCTTCTCCTACTATTAGATGGAATATTTCTATTAATAAAAATGTCTTTCAACTAAAAAAAAAAAAAAGAGTAATATGCAAATTGACCATCACTCCAACACACAAGATGGCTGCCCCCATGTGGATACAAGATGGCGGCCAAAAGATGGCCAGCAGGGGAGGGCAATTGGGAGGGACCAGGTCTGCAAGGGAGGGCAGTTGTGGGCAATCAGGCCAGCAGGGGAGGGCAGTTGGGAGGGACCAGCCCTGCAGGGGAGGGCAGTTAGGGTTGACCAGCCCTGCAGGGGAGGGCAGTTAAGGTTGACCAGGCCTGCAGGGGAGGGTACTTAGGGGTGACCATGCCTGCAGGGGAGGGGAGTTAGGGGCAAACAGGCTGGCTGGGGAGCAGTTAGGCATCAATCAGGCTGGCAGGGGAGTGGTTAGGGGGTGATCAGGCTGGCAGGCAGAAGCACTTAGGGGCAATAAGGAAGGCAGGCAGGTGAGCAGCTGGGAGCCAGCAGTCATGGATTGTGAGAGGGATGTCCGACTGCCCTCGAGGGGTCCCAGATTGGAGAGGGTGCAGTCTGGGCTGAGGGACACACACCCCCCCCCCCCCCCCGCCTACACAAATTTCATGCACCTGGCCTCTATATAAAACAGAAACTTATTTTTTTTAAAGCACAAAATTTTGGAAATTAACTAGGTGGTTAAAAACAACAACTCACATCTATAGAAGGGCTAGAAGGTAAAACATTGAGAAAAAAATCTCCCAGAAAATAGGTCTTAAATGTAAACAAATGGAAATCAAGAGAAAAAGGGGGTGGAGGTGGGGGAATACCAATCCAGTAAAGCATATATCCAATTAGTAAGAGCTTCTGAAAAGCCACAGAGAAAGCTCTTGGAAGATTATCTAAGAAAAATACATAAGGGAATTTATTGAAACTGAATAACATGAGTTTTCAGATTGCAAGGCCCACTTAGTACATAGCCCAATGAATTACAACAAACATACTAAAAAATCCCCACAAAAGTTTATACTTGTGAAATTTCAAAAACCTGAAGATTAAAATATTATAAAATGAAATAGAAAGTATGAGTGAGCAATAGAGAGAGAGAGAGAGAGAGAGAGAGAGAGGGAGATTTTCAACATAAATCTTATCCATAGTCATTTTTTAAAATCATTTCTGATGTAAAGAAATTTATAGTTATACAGTCCAAACATTTTAAATATTTTACTGGATAAATAACCACTGTCTGTAGTTAATTCAGTATTGTCTTCTCACTCCACACTCTCCTATGCATCTCAAAGAGTAAAACTGTGATATTGATTACCTAGACTCCCTTACCAGCAGAAATCTGAGTTAGATGCTCCCAATGAGGAGCTATTATTCCCCATCTTTGGAAAGAGGGAGTGAAGTAACAGGCAGATGTAAAGTCAGAGAGCATGAGGTTTGCTGTGGATTCTGTGTGAATTGCCTCCAAATCCTGCAGGTGACTCTTGCCCCTCAGGTCTGAAAGCCACAGCAATTTTTATTGTGAACTGAGCTCTCTCCTTTTCTTTTTGCTTGAGAACATAGATTGCTTCCACTTCTCCTGATGGAGTCCTATTTTGTACACCTCTTATGCACACAGTCATAGGAAGAGGAAACAAAGAGGAAGGAAAGAAGGCAAAGACAGAGATAGGAGTAGATGGGAGAAGAGAGAGTTTAAGTGAAAGAAAGCCAAGTTACTAGGCATTGTATAATTTGTATTAAAATAAACATGTAAGCCTCAAAATCTCTACATGAATACATAAAGAACATAAGGAAATGGGTGGCAAGAGTACACACTCAATAGTTAATATTGATTACATCAGAGAGATGGAACTGGAATGGGGTAAAAATAATAAAGAAATGAGGTGAAGATGATAAAGAAAATTATCTTTATGCATATTTGTACTTCATTACTTATTGCAAAGAGCATGAACCACTCTTTACATAAAGCAACATTCAAATGTGACTTTAAAAAATTTTCCCTCACAACCCCTAGGTGGATGACATAACCCTGGTTTCTTCATATTTCTCTTTCATCTTCAATCTCGAGTTACTTCTATTTTCAGAATTGAATAGATCATGTGCAGTTAATTTGCACAATGGCAGCATTTCCAATGACCTTTCTCTAAGAGAGTGATCAACTCTGGATTAAAATAAAATCTAGGCGTCAAAATAAAATGTTTGTGTCAGTGCTGATGCTGATGCTGAGAGCAGTAAGAAGCAAGTGTAAGTTAATCAATACACTTAATTAAGCTATCTAATGCAACTAACTTGGGAGGCTTTAACCAGCGGTTAACTAAGTTTCCAAATAACAGCAATGAAACACTACATAGGTTTCCTTTGCTCTTCACCTGCCATGTCACATAAGGATAGAAACAAAGACAAAAATAGAATGCAGTCTCTTATTTGTGTATATTAAGAATGCTGCCATAGCACTTCACTGCTCTGTAAATGAGCCTATAAGATTTTGCAGTATTTGAAATGTTACACACATGCTATAGGAAATGTTAGTTGCTCTGATAAGGTTTAATGAAATTATGTTATCGAAGGTGTATTTTTTCATTATTATGAGTGAACATGTTGACATAAGGTGTGATAGGAGCAGTAGCCGTGTCTCTGCTTGTGCTGGCAGCACATTATGTTCACATCATGTTTTTGAATTCCATTTACAGATAAGCTCTATGAGTAATTGTAACATGAAGTGGTAATCTGCTGCTGATATATGAAAATAGAGAAACTGAAATTACAAACATCATTCAACTGAAATTTTAGACTGTATTGTATAAGGCTGGATGGGTAAATGCACAAAGGATACTCTCTTGAAAACATTTAGTATTCAGGTCATTGTATGAAATTCTACCTTTAATAAATAGCAAGAGTTTCTACTGATAATTGATTAACATATTATTATAGATAATACATTTTTAAATTTTTAATATAATAAATGTCATTGTCCGACAAAGCAAATGGTTTATGTTTCTAATTTACATTATGCATTAGTATATTATATTTTAGTGATATTTGGCTATAAAAACAATCACAATATATTTTGGTGCTCTAAAAATTCATGGTAAATTTAATTAAATGCATACATTTTGTAAAGGAGTTTTTAACTCTTCAGTATGTAAAGAGTTTTGTAAAAAGAACTTTATAATTACAGGTCATTTGGTTGAGTGATTTCCAAACTCAGTCTGTCATGGTGCACTTTTAGAAAATTCTGTGGTCTCACTCTGCTCTACTTAATTTGATTCTCTTCATTTGATCCAGGAAACTTGATTTTTAAAAATATATATCATAGCCGAAACCGGTTTGGCTCAGTGGTAGAGCATCGGCCTGCGGACTGAAGAGTCCCAGGTTCGATTCCGGTCAAAGGCATGTACCTTGGTTGCGGGCATGTCCCCAGTAGGGGGTGTGCAGGAGGCAGCTGATCGATGTTTCTCTCTCATCGATGTTTCTAACTCTCTATCCCTCTCCCTTCCTTTCTGTAAAAAAAAAAAAAACAATAAAATATATTAAAAATATATATATATATATCTTAGGCAAATTTGAAGAACCTTCCTTTATTCACATTTCTGGTAGAATTCAACTTCTCTTGTAGATCGAGGAGGAGCTGAGAACCACAGGGTTAAGATAAACATCAGAGCAAGATTAGAGCCCTGCTTGCTAGTCTGCTACCGTGGGCAGGGCAGTGTCGCAGTCACTGTGTTTTCCTAGTACAAAGAGTATTCATAGTTTTTCAAGGGGTATAATTTCAAAAAGTAAAAATTCACATTTAGATGACAGATTATTGGCCTAGAGAGATGACGCAATTTGTTTATTTTAGCAACCATGAGGATCTCTTACCCTTAAGAGAAAGGAAGGCCCGCCTCATAGCATCTGACCGCTTCCTTTACCTAATGTTGTCAATATTACCTTGATATGAGGACACATGGAAATCAACAAAACAGTGAGTTTTAATCTCTCTGAGTTTGTTTAAAACTTTTATTTATTATTGGAGGCAGCTTGTAATGTTTTTTCACTTTTACGATCCCTTGTGGCTTAGTGAAATTTCTGTTGAGGGGGAGTTTTAAAAACAGATCACAAGGTGACAAAATATTATGTAAACATTAATATACAATGGTAGAAATACCTGCTGATTTTATTTTAAATTACGTAATAAACCAAAAAATATATGTAGTACTCAGAATTTTTTTCAGAGATTGTATAAAACAATCTCAAAACAAATGAAGAAAAAATTCATGGAATTTGATTAACATTGAAATGCTGTAATTAACCTCTATTTCTTTGTTTTCTCATAATTGAAATGGAATTAGAGTAATGTGCAACTCATAAGATTGTTTGTTGTGAGGAGTGCTGGGCATGAAATCCTAGTGTTCAGCTCTCCATTCAAACTGGCTGCAAAGATCAGCAAGTTGGCCGTTGTCCACAGATGCCACCCACTGAATCCCACAGTGCATTTGCACTGAAGCCATCCTTCTACAAGGAGGCTTACAGTCAGTGACTGACCAGGCATGGTTCCTGTTACATACACATTTCTGCAGGATTCAGGACTACACTCACTTACTCACAATTTTGGCTCAAGGATTACCATGGACCTTTCAGAGTCTTCCTTAGACCTGTGCTGCAGTCTGAGACTGCCCCAATCACTTTCCTTCCCTATCTCCATTCACAGATGCTATACTTGCTTGGAGTGTGAATGCTCTTCTTATATACTCCTACTTCCTCATCTTCATCCTACAGAGACTTTTTCCCTAATAAGTGTCCTTTACATCTATTATGGTGCCTGTTTCTTGGAGGACCCCAATTTAGACTTGGGAATAAATAATTTAATATTAGTATAAACATTTAGAATATCACCTGCACATAGTAAGTATACCACATAAGTGTTATCATATCAAAACAAATGACTAGGATGAAGGGGTCAAAAGGTACAAACATGTTATAAAATAAATGTCATGGGGATGGAATGTACAGCATTGTGATTGTAATTAATAATACTGCATTGCATGTTTCAAAGTTGCTAAGAGAGTAGGTCTTAAAATTCCTCATCTCAAGAAAAAAAAATTGTAACTATGTAAGGTGATGGGTGTTAACTGGAATTGTTGTGGTTGTCATTTCACATGTACACCAACATTAAATCATTATGTTTACAACTGAAACTAATATGATGTTATACAGCAAGTAAACCTCTTTAAAAATAGGCAAAGCTTTCAAATAATACCATGAATAATTTTATTAGTTATGTATATGAAAGACAAGCTCAGCAGAGATATAAGAACTATTATTCTTGAACATAACAAACAATGTATTTTTAATTGTTTTGTTAAAAGTATTATTTTGACAATTGAGTTTTCAGGTTCTTATCATAAAAAGTAAGTGGTGAATTTATTTAGTGAAAGAAGAAATTATGTCACAGTAACTTTATTTTCCTCTAAAAGCATTTTCCTGCTGTAGAGAAAAACAGTCTGTAGAGCAAACACAACATTATAATCTCATAGCTTCCCATGTACTATATTTAAAGGCTCTGGTTTATTTAGCTTGGTAAAGAATTAATTAAAATTTAGCAGCATGGGCTTATTTCATTTTAATTTTGTGTTTTGGTGTGCAACTATGAATATAATAAAGGACTGATTTCTTTGAACAATTTTCTTTAATTTTGGGTGGGGGAAAAGAGATACATAGAATTAAGCAGTTATGTTTACAGGAGAATAGTGATAATTAATACAAGTTAAAACATAAGACTGTGTATAGCCAAAGTAGTTCAACATGGAGTTATTAAACATCATTTGTCCATAGCATTTTATTAAAAACTATAAAGTATATTAGCAAAATTATTTTCTACAATTTACATACTTTTTATTAATTCATCAATAGTTATTATAAAAATTCCATAAACCATTTATTGAATTTTCTTATGTGAAACTTGCATATAAAAGGAAAGCCTATTCCAAATCAACACAGAGCTCTTCCTTTTGCTCATTTAGAATTTGATTAGTGGGTGGATAGCAAAACACTTAATTTTCAGGGCTAACCTAAGGTGGAAAAATTGGGTTTGAGCACTGGCACTGCCACTTTGTAATCTCATGACTTCCAAGCCTAAGCTTCATATATATGGAAGTAATATTCAAATTAGGCCAGGACACTGTAACAGTCACGACCAGCTCAGGAGGAGGGTCCGGGCACGGCACGGCCCAGAGCCTGAGAGAACAACACGCAGGGGGGCTGGCCCAAAGCCCCAGCCCCATGGCCCTGGCGCTGGGCTGCTGGGGCTGGAGCAGCGGAGACACAAACCCACAGGGGGCAGGGTTCGATTCTGATCAAGGGCATGTACCTAGATTATAGGCTCCTCCCTGGCTGGGGCCCAGGTCAGGGCTCATGCAGGAGGTAACCAATCAAAGTGTGCCTCTCACATAGATGTTTCTCTCTGTCTTTCCCTCTCTCTTCCAGGCTCTCTAAAAATCAATGGGAAAATATCCTCATGTGAGGATAAAAAAAAAGAAAGAAATGTCATATCCTATGAAAGAGACATCTTGAAAATGCCTAAAGAAAGTTGTCATTTTTTCATGGTGAAGGGATTGGAGTCCGTGTTGATGAAAACACCTCGGCGGCTGCAGCGGACAGCAGTGGCAGCAGCAGCAGGGTAATGTGGGGGGTGCCTTCCCCTGATCATCCCGGCCTTCTCCTGCAGAGGGAGGCCAGATAGCAGCTTAAGCCGTCAGTAGGACATCCCCTGAGGGCTCCCAGAGTGTGAGAGGGGGCAGGCTGGGCTGAGGGGACCCCACCCCCAAGTGCACGAATTTCATGCACCAGGCCTCTTATTAAATTATAATGTTATACATTTTGTATGATCATAATGGACATTTAAATTATTTTTATATTCTGGAAAGGATGTTGGTGTAAGTTTAGCTCTATGTGCATTACCTTCCATTTGTTACCCACTCTATTCCATCTAGTATAAAATTGGTGGTTAATCCATCTAAAACTCTCTTGGCTTAGAGTAATTAATCTTGTGTTGGTTTTTAGCCTCATTACTCAAACTGATGGGGCCTTCAGCAGAGAGGAAAAGAGGAAATTGTGCTGAATAGCAAGAAAATGAAGGATTTGGGCCAATTTCTTGTCTCAGTGGTGTTTGATACTCTCCTTTCTGCTCTCTGAGGCCTTATGTGCCCTCAGGTAGTAGGCAGCCTGATCGAGATGCCTGGAGGTGACTGTGGCTGAATCTCTCTGCAAGTTCAGCATCCACAGGGAGCACTGAGAGCTGGAGCTTGAGGAAGAAAAACAATAGTATGTTTCTACTAATTATAGCCACACCCAGCTACTTTACTGATCTTCCAGAGGAGCAAATTCCTGCAGAAAATTCATTGTCATAAAAAAGAAAAACAAAAAATAAACAAGTCAGGAAAGAGGGAAGGTGAATCAATGTTGAGAAAAAGAATAAGGGGAACACTTCCTTTTGCTCACTTCCAATTCAAGGATCTGAGGAGATCACACCAGCATGAACATTCTTACTATTAGGTCTGCAGATTCCCAGGTTTTTACAATGCATTCCTCTATTTTTTAACTCATACTGGTAAGAATAATTTTATAAACAATAAATGACTTGATTTGTTTAAAACTACTTATATGATCCTGTTTTCATTAAGGAATGTGGAGTTTTAGTATACAAACTCTGAAAAGTCATGATAGAATATCAATGTTTATATCTGATCTTGATTAATCTTCACAATGATTGTAGGTAGGATGAAAACTATAATTCATGTTTTACAGATAAAAACATTGGGGATAAAAATTGTCATATAGTTTGCCCAAACTCATGCAGTTAGTAACAGAGCTTGTATTTAAATCTTTTTATTTTGTTACTTATCAAAAATTTTGGATAATTTACCCTAATTAATTCAAAAGAGAAAATAATATTTTAGAATTTTTAGAAGTTCAGTCTCACCTTTTTTGTTATTAAATACCTGAAATAATAAATTACATAGAAAAAAACATAGCTACTAAACTATGGACCTTCATCTTAGAGAAGATTTTATGAATTTAACCCCAAAGGCAAGGGAAATAAAGGCAAAAATAAATGAATGGGACTATATCAAACTAAAGAGCAAAAAACTAAAGAAACTGCCAACAAAATAAAAAGATAAACAACCAAATGGGAGAAGATATTTGCAAACAATAGCTCCAACAAGAGATGAATAGCCAAAATATATAAAGAAGTCATATAACTCAACACCAAACAAACAAACAATCCAATTGGAAAATAGGCAGAGAACCTGAATGGACACTTCTCCCAAGAACATATACAAATGGTAGACAGATAAATGAAAAGATGCACAACTTCACTAAATATTAGGGAAATGCAAATAAAAACTACAATGAGATACCACCTCACACCTGTTAAATGGCTATTAACAACAAGACAAATAATAACAAGTGTGAAAAGGTTGTAGAGAAAAAGGAACCCTTACTTTCCGCTGGTGGGAATGTAAACTGGGACAGCCACTGTGGAAAACAGTATGGAGGCTCCTCAAAAAATTAAGAATAGAGTCACCATAGGTCCCAGCAACCCCTTTCTGATTATGTACCTTAAACATTTGAAAACATTTATTCACAAAACTATATGTACCCCTATGTCAATTGCAGCCTCATGCATGGTGGACAAGAAATGGAAACAAGCCAAATGTCCAAGTGTCTGTCAATTGATGATTGGAAAAAGAGGGTGTGAAATATATATATATACTGGAAGCCCAATGCACGAAATTCATGCCAGAGGGAAGCCAGTGCCTTCCTTCTCCTGGCTGCTGGCACTGGCTTCCCTCTGGCACCTGGGACCTGGGCTTCCTCACAGCCCCAACTTCATCCGGAAGGTCATCCAGTCTAATTAGCATATTATGCTTTTTATGAAACTACTCAGGCATAAGAAAAGATGAAATAATGCCATTTGGATAACATGAATGGACATCATGATCAGTGAAATAAATCAGACAGAAAAAGTTAAGAACCATATAATAGCAGAGGAAAGGGGGTGGGGGCAGTAAAGGAAGTCAAATTAGGTGATTACAGAAGATTATCTGTCTTTGAGTGGTGGGCACACAATGCAATATACAGATCATGCATAATAGAAATGTACACTTGAAACCTATATAATCTTTTTAACCAATGTCACCCCAATAAATGTAAATAAGTAAGTAAATAAAATAGAGAAGCAAACATACAGTGCTTTTGTTATCTTCCTACAAAAAAAAAATGCCAACACGTGTATTCACTTTCATATTCTTTGGCTTCCCATCTATATTAATAATGAAGGTCACCATTTCTATTAAACATTAATTCTTTGCTTTTCCATGGATTTCATTTCTAATATTGCCCTCGCTATTCGGTGTCATCAAAAAAATTTTTTAACTTGTACTGCAGTTTACAAGTATGCTCTGTCATCTCCTATCTTAGTAAACAAACAAACAAAAAAAATGAACAAACAACCCAAAAGATAAAATATAAACAAACACAAACATCTCAAAATAGTTTATTTCTCTCTAGTGCAATATCTATGTTTCTTTAAGAACAAAGTTATTAAAATCTATCTATATACATAGAGAGGGAGTTTTTCAGTATTTCATCTTCTTCATTTATATACCGTGTTTCCCCAAAAATAAGACATCCTCCGAAAATAAGACCTACTTACAGGTTTCCTTCTGAGTGAAATATAAGGCATCCCCCGAAAATAAGGCCCCCAGGCTCTGTCTCAGAATGAAAATTAATTTACCGTAAACTGGTTGCTAGGGCTGCCCCGACTGGCGTCTAGCAACCAGTGATGTTACGCAGAGTCCTGACGTCACTGTTGTGTGGAGGTGGAGTGGAGGTCCGAGTGAGCAGTGAGCGCGGGACGGGAGAGAGGAGGAGACTTTCGCAGATGCGCATAGAAGAACAGGAGGATTAGAGCGGACCGGACGCGGCGAAGGTGGTGAGTGCTGGTCTGTCTCTGCTGACACTACCTGATGCTCGCGGCCGCCTTCATGATGACTGACGGTTCTCAGTCAGTGGCAGACCCTGCTCCAGCCCAGATCCAGGCCCCAGCAAGCCCAGTGACAGTCCCCAGGCAGGCCCCAGGGGGTAAATGTCTGATAAAGGGGTAGGGGGGATGTCTGGTGAAGGTGTTCAGTGGCACAGGGGTGGGGGGAGGGGGATCACTTAAAATGACACAGGAGGATCAGAGGGGGCAATCAAAATGACACAGGAGGATCAAAGGGGGTTACTAAAATGGTAATCCCCCCTCTGATTCTCCTGTGCCATTTTGATTCCCCCCTCTGATCCCTCCTGTGTCATTTTGAGTGATCCCCCTCCCCCCACCTTGATACCCCAATTCCTTTTTTTTTTACCCCTAGAAATGAGCACAAAAAGAAAAAGCTACTCCATGGAGTACAAGAAAGGAATCGTGGAAGACTCTTGGGGCCAAAATCTTACTGCTTTCTGCAAAGAGAAGATGTTGAGTATCCAATTGGTCCGAAAATGGCGAGCAGAGTATGGTAACCTCATTGAACAAGTGGACAAGGGAAATGCTAAAAAGCGCAAGTGTGGATCAGGTCGGCAACCATTATTTTCCGAGCTGGAAGACCTGATCTGTGAATGGGTTGTTGACAGGAGAGCAAAGGCTTTGGTTGTGAATAGGGCTCAGATTCAAGAATTTGCCCTTGCAATGGCACCACAGTTTGACATAGCCCCCAAAGACTGCAAAGCATCACAACACTGGCTGGATAATTTCCTTCAGCGAAGTGAACTGTCTTTAAGAAGATCTACAACATTGTTTAGGTTGGAAGATACTCAAGTTATTAAGTGAGCACTTGCATTCAAGTCCTTTATTGATGATGCTGACTTCTCTAAATACAATCTTTCCAACATGATTGCTATGGATGAAACTGCAGTGTTTATGGGCCAATCATCTCAAACAACAATTGAACAGCTGGGTGCCTCCTTAGTGTACATTCCTTCCACTGCTTACGAAAGTGCACGTGTTTCCTGTATTTTGGCAATTCGTCTGGATGGCACTAAAATCCCACCTTTAATCATTTCTAAGGGCAAGAAGGAAAAGATTGAACATGTTTTGGGCATTTTTATTCTTGAAACTGAAAAAGCCTGGGCCACACAAGCAGTTATAAGGAAGTGGGTCGATTTAATGCTGCCACTTGTTATGTGAGAGAGCCAAAGAGGTCTGCTAGTCTGGGATGCAGCCAGCACTCACCGCGCTAAAGACATGAAGACATTTCTTCACGAAAGAAGAATAGATCAGATAATGATTCCTGCAGGAATGATGGCCTATTTCCAGACTCTTGATATTGAAATAAACAAGCCATTCAAAGACAATTTGAGCATGGAAATTAATGACTATATTGAAAATCGAATGGAGAGAAATCAGCGTGGAAACTTTGCGAAACCTAAACTGCAAGAAGTTGTGACTTGGGTGAAGAATTCATGGGAGAAAATCACTGACAGTTGCATTGCAAATTCACTGTGAGCAGGCTACCTTGACAAGAAGTACTCATTTAAAAACAGTGCTATTGCTGAACATAAGAGATTTGGTCCACTGATTCTGAAAGAAATGGAGTCACAAGAAATTCACCAGGAAATTCAGGAATTGGATTGTTATGATGATGTTCCAGAAGATGATGACATGATTGTCATTGAATAAATGAGTAAATTCTTGATACTGTAGGATTCACAGTTTGTGTGGTTTGTGTTGACAACTAATGTAGTACCGTACTGTATACAGGTAATAAATTTCCTTTATTTTCATTTAACAATAAATGTGTACCATATTCTTCTTCATGGAAAAATAAGACATCCCCTGTAAATAAGACCTAGCGTGTCTTTGGGGGCAAAAATTAATATAAAACACTGTCTTATTTTCGGGAAACATGGTACTTTTCATCTACTATTTTCAGGCTGCGTTCCCCCAAATCCCAATGAGACTTCCCTTGACAAGTCACCAATGAATTTCACATTGACTAATTCAATGATCCTTTTTCTGAACTTGATATTTCAGCAAATATAGTTGACCAACTATTCTTTTTTTTTTCACCAAATTATTATTTACTATAGGCCCAGTGCATGAAAATTCATGCACTGGATGGGGGTCCCTCAGCCCGTCCTGCCCCCTCTCACAGTTCAGGAGCCCTCAGGGGTAAGAGGCAATCCAGCAATCAGGGGAAGGCGATGTCCACATCACACCTCTGCTGCTGCCACTGCCTGTAGCGCAAGCCTCAGCCGGCCCTGGTTACCTGAGCCTCAGGTGGCCCTGGGAGGCTGGGCAGCTGACATCTGAGGCTTGCCTGTGCCTTGGGCATCAGCTGGGCAGCCATCATCCGAGGCTTACCTGCGTCTCGGGCCGGCCCTGGGCGGCTGGAGGGCTGAGGGGACTGGGGGACTCAGGAGGCAGTCATGCGGAGTGGCCAGACCTGCCTGGGAGTGGGCCCAGCCATGCTACGTGCTTGCCGCCCTGGCAGGGCTGAGGGGACTAGGCACCACCATCTTGTGGCTGTGGGTGCTGCCATATTTGAGGGCGTGGAAGTCAATTAGCATATTCCCTCCTTATTGGCTGTGGGCTCCACCATATTTGTGAGGGTGTGATGGTCAATTAGCATATTCCCTCTATATTAGGTAGGATTAGACACCAAAGCCAATGAATGCAAAATGCACAACCCTTTCAACTACACACATTGATTGTTCATCCAGAAAGACCATGCACTGGGCCAAAAAGAACTGTCAGTAAATTTCAAAGGATTATGTAAGTTATAATTGAAATCATATAGAATATGTTATATGATGTCAGTGGAATTTAACTAAAAATAACAAAGATAACTACAAAATCCACAAATGTTGAGAACTTAAGGCACATAGTTTATTAGTTAAAGAAGAAAGCAGAATGAAAATTAGGTATTAAGAAGTAAATAATTAAAAAAAAACACTTAAAATGATTGAATTCAGTTACAACAGTGCTTAGAGGGGTATTTATAATTTTAAATGTATATACTAAAAAGAAAAAGCTTAAATTTACACATATATAAGTAATATGTGTAATGTTAATATATACTTACATTTTGTTGAAGATTTTTGCATCCTTATTAATGAAGGATATTGGTGTATAATCTTAAAATTTCCTTGTAATGTCAGGTTATTGTGTCAAAATTTTGATAACCTCCTAAAGCAAGTTAGGTAGCATTTCTCCTCAATATGATCTCTGAAATAAAATGTATACTAGTAATATTTTTTTTCTTAAATGTTTCATAGAAGCACTTCAGTGAAAATGTGAACTAGGAAGATTTTTAACTATGGATTTAATTTCTTTAGAAGATCTAGGACTATTCTAATTTTATATTTGTTATTGGTCATAGTTGACCAACTATTCTTGATATAATTTTCTTATTTCCTTCCATGATGCCATATTCTTCTGCTTTTTGACTACTTTACCACCACTTGCTTCTTAGACTCTTTTGTTAGCTTCCCCTTTTCTGTAGGTTATGATAGTCCACATATTGCCCTGGCTAGTATGGCTCAGTTGGTTGGGCATCATCCCAAGCACTGAAAGTTTGCTGGTTTGATCCCCCATTGGGGCACATGCCAGGTTTCAGGCTAGATCCCTGGTAGAAGGCCTATAGGAGGCAGCCAATTGATGTTTCCTTCTCACATAGATGTTTCTCTTTCTCTCCCTTCTTCTCTCTCTAAAAATAAGTAAATAAAAAGTTTAAAAAAAATAAAATATTCCAGGTCTCTCTCAGGGGTTTTCTTTATCTTTCTGTCAGTGATGACTTTACATGCTATTGGTTGCCACTGATTCACCACAGACTCATACATCCAATTGCTATTTTTTATCTACATATGAGTGTTTAAATAAGCATATGAACTATATTTTGCAATAATCACTCCTTTATAGTTTATTCCATTTAATTAGTCACAACCATCCATCAAATAGTTTGTCAGAACTCTATAAGTTATCTTTCCTTCTTCTCTAACCCTCACTCTCTAACTTTCAATCTGTCAGTCAGTTATGTCAATTACTATAGGCCCAGTGAATGAAATTCATGCACGGGGTAGGGGGTGTCCCTTAGCTTAGCCTGCACCCTCTCCAATCTGGGACATCCCTCTCACAATCCAGAACTGCTGGCTCCCAACTGCTCGCCTGCCTGCCTTCCTGATTGCCCCTAACCGCTTCTGCCTGCCAGCCTGACCATCCCCTAACCACTCCCCTGCCAGCCTGATTGATGCCTAGCTGCTCCCCTGCCAGCCTGTTTGCCCCTAACTGTCCTCCCCTGCAGGCCTAGTCACCCTTAGGTGCCCTCCCCTGCAGGCCTGGTCACCCCTAACTGCTTTCCCCTGCAGGCTTGATTCTCCCCAACTGCCCTCCCTTGCAGGCCTGGTCCCTCCCAACGGCCTCCCTTGCTGGCCATCTTGTGGTGGCCATCTTGTGTCCACATGGGGGCAGCCATCTTTGACCACATGGAGGCAGCCATCTTGTGTGTTGGAGTGATGGTCAATCTGCATATTACTCTTTTATTAGATAGGATAGAGGCCTGGTGCATGGGTGGGGGCCAGCTGGTTTGCCCTAAAGGGTGTCCCGGATCAGGGTGGGGGTTCCCTTGGTGTGGGGAGGCCTGGGTGAGGGGCCTGTGGTGGTTTGCAGGCCATCCACGCCCCCTGGCAACCCAAGCGGAGGCCCTGGTATCTGGGATTTATTTATCTTCTACAATTGAAACTTTGTAGCCGTAAGTGGAGGCCAAGGCAAGCCGGGGCTGCGGAAACTTGGCTTCCTCCATTGCTGGGGGCAACTCTAGCCTCCTGCTCTCTCCAGCTCCATGGCTGCTGCCATTTTTGTTGGGATTTATTTATCTTCTATAATTGAAACTTTGTAGCCTGGAGTGGAGGCCTGGGCAGGCTATGGTGTGCTGAACGCTTGGCTTCCTCCATCTCCAGGGAAATTCAAGCCTCCCTCCTGCTCTCTCAGTGGCTGCAGCCATCTTGGTTGGGTTAATTTGCATACTCGCTCCTGATTGGCTGGTGGCGTGGCTTGTGGGTGTGGCTTGTGGGTGTAATGGAGTGATGGTTAACTTGCATATTACTGTTTTATTAGATAGGATTCCTCTAAATACCCCAAATTAGTCCACATTTTTCCCATCTTTATAATTATCAGTTACCCCTCAGGATACTGAAAAGGAAGAGAAATCTACTTAAACATATTAAAATTGAAAGAATAAAGGAACAATTTCCAAATGTTGAATAACATTTAAGAAGGCATGTTGGGACACCCAAGGACCAGCAACAGCTGGTTGCTATTATATACCCAGATGTGAACTGTCAAGGGGAAGGCATGTTCTGAAACCTATGAAAGCTTGGAAGAGGTGCTGCCAGGCGGGAGGTGTAGTGACCACCTCTAGACCCTATGTACTGAAGCAGAGAGGGAGTGGAGGGAAGAAACAACTGTACTCTTCTCTCTGTGTGTTCTCCTTCATCATGTTGAGGTATTTTTGATCAAACACAACTAGAAAAGAACAGATAATGAAGCCTCTATGATTCAATCTGGATGGGTCAGCATCTTAGGCCATGGAGTCAGGCCCATGAGGATGGCAGATAAACCTGAGAACAAATGCTGAATAATAGGACAGCTCTCTAAATCAAGTCATCCATCTCTAATCCAGACTCCTGCAATCACTTGATTTATGTGGTTGGTAATAGGTTGTAATCCATCCTCCAAATGGCAGCCCAACAGATCTTTATAAAATGCTAATCAAACATGTCATGCCCTGCTAAAAATATTTGGAATATTCTGCAAAATATTTACACGGGCTTGCCAAAGCCTACAGTACCTGTTCCCTGCCTTTCTATCAAAACACCTGTGATCAGTTGGATTACTGCTCTCATTTCTTTACTTCCCCACTTGGCATTATTTCCTAGTACCTTTACTTTGCGATTGACTTCGTTTGGATTTGGCCATTTATCTTACTTTGAGCAATGGAAAGTGAATATAATGTACACCAAGTACAAGCAAATGTGTGCAAACCATGTACTTTCAGGAAAATGCTTGGCTTCGTGGAGTGTTGATCTCTATCTTGAGAAAAACATGCTTGGAAGGTTTCTGGTTCAAGACCAGTGATAAAAACCTATTGAAACTTACCTACAGCCTGGAGCCAAGTACAGCCAAGCCCAAAATATATCAATTGAACTGTCAAGTATCTGCCAGTCAGATTTTTTTTTTCCATGAGGGAAGAAAAAGTATTAATTATACACTACTGATACCAAACATTTTTGCAGCAAAACATTATTAAACTAACCTTGACTACTTTTCCCTGAATTCATGTGCTCTACTAAAGATTGCTTACTGTCTGTATGACATATCCATTCCATCGACTTGTAATGTCATTTCTTTTCATTATTGACTAGTAGCCCATCGCATGATATCACGAGCAGTAGGCCGCCCGCCACTTCCACGAGAGGGACCCACGCCAATTCCGCGGAGGGTGGGAGGGACCCATGCTGCTTCCGTGGGAGGCAGGCTCGCCGTCTCCTCTCCGGGCCTGTGCTCAGCCACAGGGGGCCGGCCTTAGCTGGGTGCAGTGACAAAGCAAGCATTACGCCAGACCGCTCACGCTGCCTGTTCTCAGCAGCTGCCTCCCCAGGAATGGGGGACTCTGGTGGGGCTGAGAGGACTGGGCGCCGCCATCTTGTGGCTATGGGTGCTGCCATCTTTGTGATGGAATAACAGTTAATTTGCATATTACCCTTTTATTAGATAGGAGATGGCCACTTCCTTTTGTCATTAAGTGTATGCTCACATAAAGATTTGTAAACAAATGTTCATAGCAGTTTTATTTGTAATAACCAAATACTGGAAAGCCCCAAAAGTTCATGGATAGATAAAGGATAAGAAAACACTTGTTTGTATACCCATACAATGAAATACTACTTGGTAAAAAAAACTGAAAATGGCCCTAACCAGTTTGGCTCAGTGGATAAAGCGTCGGCCTGCAGACTGAAAGGCCCCAGGTTCGATTCTGGTCAAGGGCATGTACCTAGGTTGTGGGCATATCCCCTGTAGGAGGTGTGCAAAGAGGCAGCTGATTGATGTTTCTCTCTTATCGATGTTTCTAACTCTCTTTCCCTCTCCCTTCTTCTCTGTGAAAAATCAATAAATTATATTTTTAAAAAAAACCTAAAAATGTATCAATATATGCAATGACATGGCTAAACCTTGAAATAATGCTAAAGAGTGAAAAAGTCACATAAAAAAGAGTACATATTCTATGATTTCATTATATAAAATTCTAGAAATGCAATCTCATCTATAGTTACAAAAACAAATCAGTTATTGCCTAGGGGTGGTGTGGAGCAAGTGAGATTGATTATAAGGGGGCACAAAGAGACTTTTCACATTGGTTGAATGTTCATTTTCTTTTTAATCTTTATTGTTGAAAGTATTACATATGCCCCCTTTTTATTTTGAATGTTCATTTCCTTGATTATAGTGATAGTTTCAGGTGTGTATATGTATCTAAACACATCACATTGTACACTTTAAATATGTGCAGTTTATTTTATATCAGTTACATCTCAATCCTATCTAATAAAAGAGTAATATGCAAATTAACCATCACTCTGTTACACCCACAAGCCATGCCCACAAGCCATGCCCACCAGCCAATCAGGAGTGAATATACAAATAAACCCAACCAAGATGGCTACAGCCACAGAGAGCAAGAGGGAGGCAAGCTTTCTGCCTGCCCTTGCTGGCCTAGGCCTCCACTCAAGGCTACAGTTTCAATGATAGAAGATACATAAATCCAAACAGAAATGGCGGCAGCCACGGAGCTGGAAAGAGCAGGAGGCTAGGGTTGCCCCCGGTGATGGAGGAAGCCAAGCTTTCCACACACCCTAGCCAGCCCAGGCCTCCACTTAACGCTACAAAGTTTCAATTATAGAAGATACATAAATCCCAATAGAAATGGCTGCCCCCATGGAGCAAGCAGAAGGCTTGGCTCTGCTCCAGGCTACAAAGTTTCAATTGTAAAAGATAAATAAACCCCAGATACCAGGGCCTCCGCTTGGGTCACCGGGAGGGGTGTCCGGCCTGCAAACCACCACAGGCCCCTCGCCCAGGGCACCCCATGCCCCAAGGGAACCCCCACCCTGACCCAGGACACCCTTCAGGGCAAACCAGCTGGCCCCCACCGGTGCAGCAGGCCTCTTATCCTATCTAATAAAAGGGTAATATGCAGATTGACCATCACTCCAACACACAAGATGGCTGCCCCCATGTGGTCAAAGATGGCTGCTCCCATGTGGACACAAGATGGCAAGCAGGGGAGGGCTGTTGGGAGGGACCAGGCCTGCAAGGGAGGGCAGTTGGGGGCAATCAGGCTGGCAGGGGAGCAGTTAGGCATCAATCAGGCTGGCAGGGGAATGGTTAGGGGGTGATCAGGCTGGCAGGCAGAAGCGGTTAGGGGAAATCAGGAAGGCAGGCAGGCAAGCAGTTGGGAGCCAGCAGTCCTGGATTGTGAGAGGGATGTCCCAGATTGGAGACAATGCAGGCTGGACTGAGGGACTCCTCCCCCCGGTGCACGAATTTCGTGCACCAGGTCTCTAGTAAAATTATAAGTTCTAATGTAAGTTTTGTTTTGTCTCACATTATACCTCTGTTCCAATATTAAATGATATTTAAATTACTAGCATATGATTAAATTATTTAACTTATCCTCTGATCAAATATTTAATGTATCACTTATGTTTAAATCAGTAATGATAAATGTATTCCCTTTATGCCTGTGATATATCCCTTTATGTTCATATTATGAACATGACTCATGTTCAAGGAATTGAATAGTCAAATGGCACAAAATGAATAAAATAAAGAATAGGTATCTTATACTGTAACATCCCTCCATACCCACTGCTCAAAAGTAAACAATTTTTAGAATTTCTATTTTTAATAATCAGAATAGATTATCTAATTACTTTTAAAACTGTCAGAGTATTATATATTTCATAGATAGGGTATATTTTATTTTATTATTATTATATACTTATAATTATACCAGAGGCCCGGTGCATGGGTTCGTGCACCAGGGGGGTCCCTCAGCCTGGCCTGTGCCTTCTCGCAATCCGGGACCCCTCAGGGGATATAGTAGTGCTCAAAGTGGCAGGCGGTCAGGGAGGAACCTGAGCCCCGGTTGGGCGATGCTACTCCTGTTAATCCTGGCCCCGCTTTGCCTGCCACCGTTGCTGCTTGGTAGTGCTGCTGTGGAGTTGGGAGAGCTCATGCTGCTGCAGCTGCAGCTGCGCTTGCCAACTGTGAGCCTGGCATCTGGCACCTGCAGGTCAGCTGAGTGGTGCTCCCACTGTGGGAACACACTAACAACCAGGGGGCAGCTCCTGCATTGAGTGTCTGCCCCCTGGTGGTCATTGTGTGTCATCGCAACCGGTCAACAGGTCATTCGGTCACTTAGGCTTTTATCTATGTAGATAATTGTGTATAGTTATATATTATATAAAATTATAAATATATAATGTAATTAAATGATATTATAATATCTCTACTTTTATATTTAATTTCCTTATGACTTCCTTATATTGGCTCCATCATGTATATCGAGAAGTTTCCTTACTGTATCAACTAACTTTGGCTGCATAACAAACCACTCCAAGGGCTTTCCTGTGTTGTAATCAATTGGTAGATCAGCTGGGTAGGAGGGAATGGAAAAGTGGAGACTAGTGGGTGGGAGATTGTTTATCTCCAGATGCCTTAATTATGTGTCTGGCATTTAGTTTGCTTTTGGCTACTGTGCAGGGGTGGGGAACATTGGCCTACAGGATGTAGCATTTGGTCTGGCCCTGGCAAGGCAACTGCATGTGGGGCTTGGAATTAAATAAATCTAGGAGCTTTCTTCATAGCAACATAATTTTTAAAGTTGACAATTTTTTGTGTGGCCAGCAGATAATGTTGTAAATATCCAAATAGTCCTTGGCAAGAAAATGGTTCTGCACCCCTGGAAGGCAACAATGATGATTAGCTATAGGCTAGCTACTTAGTTCATCAGGCTAACCTAGGATTACTTACGTATTTACCTCAGGATTTTAGAGCAACAGGAGAGCAAGCCCAAGTCTTTGCTCTTGTCTAGTAGGTCAAAATGGCCAAGGTACTGAAAGGTAAAGAATTTTGTTTACTTTATCTTATCTGGGCAAATCCTGAACTTCTTAATTCCAGAGATTAAAAAGCAACAATGGAAAATGGAGCTTCAGGAAAAAAAAGCAAACCCTAACTGAAAGAGTAAAGTTTTTTTGTTTTTTTTTTTTTTTACAGCAGTCCGTTTTATCTTAACTCTCCAAGGTCTTTCCCCTCCGCCAGTGATGGGAACAAGACCCTTAAACCTGTCCCAGGAAACAGCCCCGAGCTAAGAGCAGACAGAGCAAATAGTGCTCTGACAGATAAGAAAAGCAGGACATGAGATTACAGGATGGGACTGTTGACTGAAAACTTAGGCCCTGTCATTAAACATGTTATTAACGAGCCCTGTTGGAATTTCCTGGCGACTTTGTCCTCTCTTCCCCCCTCACATGTGTAACCCCCCGATGTATGGTTTTTGCCTATATATACTTGTAAGACTTTCTGCTCGGGGTTCGACTCCTCTGCTCCCGTGTGAGTTACAAGTTGAGCCCCAGCGCGCTGGAATAAAGCCTCTTGCTGTTTGCGTCAAGTGACGCCTCCTGCGGATGATTGGGGTTGCCGTCGATCCGTGGGATAGAGTAAGGGTCTCCCTCTGGGGGTCTTACAGTACAAGCCCGGGGTCAGTATGGAAGGATGTGGATGCAGATAGGTGGGAACAAATCAGGGCCATAACTACCACAATCTATTTCTGTTTACACTCTGACCTAATTATTTCCTTTCAGGCAAAGTATCTTTGTTTACCTGGGAGGACTGTGGTTACCTCCAGCCGTGGGCAAACTACGGCCCGCGGGCCGGATCCAGCCCGTTCTCTTGCTCTCCCCTCCGCTCCTTTACTTTGAATTTATATTAGTTCACACAAACACTCCATCCATGCTTTTGTTCCGGCCCTCCGGTCCAGTTTAAGAACCCATTGTGGCCCTCGAGTCAAAAAGTTTGCCCACCCCTGCTAGTCTCTAGCTGAACTCCTCCCATTTCTCTTCCGCTTTTGAGCTGAGGTCAGGGTTTGTTTTCAACAAGTCTATGCACACCTTTCTCCATTTTAACAACTGCATACAATGGGACTGACCGGTAGGGTATCTCTCCCATAGGCAAAATACTCCCATACTTTATGAAGACCAATAAACGTCTTATCCAATTACAGAATCAGGATTAAAGTCTAGGATTTCTTGTTCTATATCATGCTTCATGGTGGCTCCATGAAGCAATTTTTTGTTTGTTGGTTTATTTTTAAATTCTGAAATATATGAACTAAAAATATACATAAATACATACATACAACAGTGATACAAGAACAGAATAATTTCAACAGATACTCTCAAATTTGTACTGAAGGCACACAGTGCAAATTTTGTCAGGAATCATACTCTAAGAACAAAAAAAGCTTTGTTTTGTTTTATTTTTATTTTGGAGGAACTTGGTTCCTTGGAAGTAACTTCCCAATTTTATTATACTGATATATTTTTGAAAATATCCAATGTTTGTTTGTTTCCTCTCTCTCTTTATTTTTTCTTTTAATCCTTATTGTTGAAAGTATTACATAGGTCCTCCTTTCCCCACCCCCATTAACCTCTTTCAGCCCTTTCCAGTCCTGCTCATTGCTCCCACCATCCCCAGGCCCTCACCACCCCATTGTCTGTGTCCAACGGTTCTGCATATATGCATCTAAATTCATTGTGTGGTTGGGAAGAGATCAACCAATGTTTTCACTTTTTTGCTCTGACCTCTGGGCTCTTGGCTTTAGTCTCTGAGATATCCTCTATTTCATAAGACTGCAGCCTCAGTGTGCACCTGAGTAGTTGTTGTTTTGGTTTTTTTCAACCAGCTTCCTGTGCATTATAATTTCCCAGAGGCCTTTTTGAAATTTGAACAAATTTAGTTCCTTGAAGTCTAAGTTGGTAATCCTTTAGCTTGGAAACACAACACGCCAAAGAAGGTTGTGTTCTTTTTATTTATCACTTATTTATCATTTGATGCATTTTCAAAGATATGCTTCCCTGTAACATAGTCATTACTAATTTAAGATTAGTCTTCTGCAGGACCATTTTCTTATGATTCTTAGAAATGCTTTTGTCTATTTGAGGATGCATATTAGCCACCCCATAAAAGAGTTCAGAAGTCTTAAAGTTTTCTGTAGCCATAACACTGATTTGATCTCTGTGTCTAGATCTTGATTGACTTTCAAATTTTTTTTTAATTACTTGGAAGCTAGAGATAAAGAATAATTTTATTTTCCAACATAGCAAGTCCTAGCTCCACCACACTACCTCTAAATTTTGTTTTGTGAGTATAATAGTTCTTTATCTAGCTTTTTCTTTTCATACCTTATCATAGATAGCTATACTCCAACAGACATTTTTACATTTGGATTGTAAACCGTCTTGCCAAGTTTAAGTATGATACGTTTTCTGTCTTCCAAGGTACTGCATATGACAGTTTTGTCAATTATTTTGCAACTTTATAATGTGATCCACCATTCTTTCATTTTGCCATGGCCGTGCACTTGCCATTTTCCAGCCTCTGCTAACAATTTCTATGCTGCTTTCCAGGCTATACCAATTCCTGCTTCAGCACTTTGCTACCAATATCTGTAATTAAATATATATATATATATATATTTAAGATTGGAAATATTCAACAAAAAAGCAAGACAAATGAGCTTGAAAAGGAACTAAGCTGTTGTCCAGAATGTCCTCAGAACATTCTATACTTCAGTAGCTAGGTGGCTTTTGCATCTGGCCAGCATGACAACAGGGGCTCAACATATATAGCAGTTGCACTAACAGCAGAACAAATTTCTCCTATAAAACTTGGCCAGAATAAAGCAAGAGAACAAGGAGAGAGTATAAAGTCTGCCAAAAATTAATAGCTTGAACCTTTTCCCTCATTTTTTAATCCTCACCCAGGGATTTGAGGATCTTTTTTCCCATTGATTTCTAGAGATAGTGGAAGGGAGGAGGTGGAGAGAGAGAGAAAGAGAGAGATGAACATGAGAGAGACACATTGATTGGTTGCCTCCTGCTGGAGCCCTGACAGGGCTGGGGATTGAACCTACAACTGTGATTTGTGCCCTTGACCGAGAATTGAACCCACAACCCTTCAGTGCACAGGCCAACACTCTAACCACTGAGCAAACTGGCCAGAGCTTTCCCCATGTTTGATAGGTGCAGATTGATGTAGTAACTGTCATTTTGCAAACACAGACTGAATGATGAATATCATAGTGCTTTGCTACCAATATCTGTAATGGTTAATTTTTCCTGGTTATCCAATTATTCCCAAAACTCAGTTGGATTAAAATAACCACTTACTCATCTCATGATTTGAAGAGTAAATTTTGGGTGGTGTACTGGGCCTAGATGAGCTCACTCAGACATCCTTAATCACTTCAAAAGTTGATTTGGGCCACTGGTCCTGATGGCCTCACTCTAGTGTCTTGCAGTCAGTGCCTGTCAGCTGTAGCTACAGCAAGAACTGAGACTATATGTACCTCATCAACCACCAAGCTACCCTGGCTTGTTCACATGTCATCAGGTTTCCAGGAACTTAAAAAAAAACTTAAGATCTAATACACAGACATTTTCACTTCTTTGTTCCACTTTTGCAACAGTGCTTTTGACCAAAGTGTATTACATGGTAAAGACCAGAGTTTGTGTGAAAGGTTATTGTACAAGCATGTGGATATAGGGATTGTGAGTTAGTCTGGGATTTTCATTCAACCACATAAATGCCCATTCATACAAAATCATCTCACTTCCCTGTTACACTTTGAATACTTTTGTTAACAATACCATCATTTTTAGTTCATTTTTAAAATTACATTTATAACTTAGTATAATGGGTCTACTGAAACTCTGATCGTTGATCTATGAACATTGGACAGACAACATTGCTCACATTTGTATATATATATATATATATATATATATATATATATATATATATACACACACACACACACACACACACACACACACACACATATATATATATGGGCTAGTTATTCTGTAGAAATTAGGAATATAATATCACTGCTAATTAAAACTTATTTTTCACTGATTTATAGCATGGGGATGGATAGGAAGGGTTCTTCTCATGTTATTGTGGAAGCAAGATAATGCAAATCTGCTATGTGCCTGGAAGGAGAATGAATACTGAAAATTTAGCAGACATTGATAATTAAAACACTATAAAATGAAAGGAAATTAGAACCTCTACACTTGTCTCTAGTATTCTTCTTTGACTCCAACTTCTGTAATTTGAGTTTCATTTAATATTATTTTTGAAGCAGGTTATTATCAAGGTGATTATCAATTTCATTTAGTTCTTTAATGATAAGCAAGCTAATTTGGAACTTTTAAATCACATTGTATATATTTCATCCTTTTACTTGGACTCCTTACTTCACTGACAGAAATGATCTACTTATCTAATGTATCTTTATAGCTAATATATCCTCCTCCACTCCTGATATTACCCTGTCTTCCAAGGATCAATTGTTAGTTAACAATTAGGCAAGCATGTATGCAGAAGCTATCAAATGTCTTGCCCTGTGTGGAGACTTATTCATTGGGATGGGTGGGCAAATTCTTGATTTGGAATTTTCCTTCTCCCAGTGAATTGGTAGGAGACATTTAGAACACAAAATTCTAAACCACTTTTTCTCTAATTTTCCTTATTGAACCAATACTTGAAGTTATTTTTACATATTTCATGTTTTTTTCTTATCTTCTTAAAATACTGTTTTATAAAGTGCATAATAAATCCCAGAATTATACATGTATATTTAACAAGTATTCCAGGTGATGTTTTACATGAAGAAAACTGTGGACTCTATAAGTTGAGAAATTTGATTCATTTTTAATATCACTAGTGTACATAATAAAGAAAAACTATTATTGTCAAGGTAATTATATGATTATGCCTTTCAGAATTTCTCATGCTACAAAAAGTTAAAAACTAAATTTTACACATAGTACAACACAAATAAACTCTGATCAAAGCAGGCATGCTCCATAACCATGGAGTTAGTCTTATTTAAGAATATTTGAGCATTCATGGGAGATGTAAAGGTTTTACATTTGTTCCATCATATTTAGTACAAGCTAAGCTTCTAAGTGTGTAACCATAGCTTCCATATAACATTATGAGTGTTTATTTTGAGAAGTAAGTAATATAGTTTCTAACAATTTTTCTTATTATAGTTTATTTATTTTGTTGGAGATAACTAAGATGGTGTAGTGCCTTGCAATTTCTTTAAAAGCAAATTTTAGAAATAGTATAATATGTCTGCCTTCCTCAGAAATGGTGCCTCTTGGCAATTTTTATTATATTTTATTGCACTAATGTTCTGGATTATACTAAATTTTATTAAGTAAGCCTTTTTGGTAAATTTTGTTCAACTATAACATTTACAGAGTACAGGTAACAAACCCTAAGAATAGAGCTTAGTGAATTTCTATACAGTGAAACTCAGATGTATATTGAGCACTAACATCAGAAAGTAGAATTTTACCAGGACCCAGAGTCCCCTTCATCCCTCTTCTGCTTAGTGTTTCTCAAGACAAAACACTATATTGACTTCTAACAAAACATTAATAAAATAGTAAAATATTAAATTTGATAAATAAGATCCAGAATATTTTGGGAAGAGTTTTATTTAGTACAAACCAATTATGATGAATAACTGGATGGAAAGAATATAAAATGAAAATAAACATAAAAGGCAAGATGAACTTGAAAAACACACACACACATTATTTCTATTCATTCTCACTGGGAGGTGTATGATGTCAAATGACCAAATTACTTTGAAAAAGTGGCCCATAGGTTAGGTTATAATAAGTGCAGCCTCATTTTTACAATGCCATTTATTTCCTCAGGGTAGCGAAAAACAAAGACAATTTTTAGCAAAACTAATAATGCTTAAGGAACAAATCCTTCTGTTCCAGCTCTTAAGGGATACAGATGGCATGGTGCACATAAACACAACTTTAACCTTGCATTTTTCAAGGTTTGATCAGCCATTAGGCTCATCTATGCTTTGGGGGAGTTCATTCTCTGGAAGCATAACAGCAGAGATTTGCCTCCCTAATATTCTAGTTCATCTAATCAAGAAATTAAAGCCACCATTAGTCTGGAAAGAGCTTTTCAGAGTGAGTCATTTAATGTCTAAAAGCTGTAAAGCCTTTTGCCCAGATGGATGATGCGTATACATGTTGGCTGGCTTTGCAAAGTATGACTGATTAAGCTAAAACCTTCCCTGAGTGCTTTTCTTTCCATTTTAAATCTTAGCAAGGAAGGTCATGCTCATGAATGAGAGTGTCTAAACTTAGTGACTCGGGCCACATGTGGAGAATGAGCATACACATGGCAAGGTTCTCTGGTTCATCTAACTGTATTTATGCAGCACAGGGCTACTTCCCTGAAACTACTTTCAATTTTAAGATATTTTAGAAAATAGTTTAGGACATTTTTAGTTTATATGAATTTAAGTTATTTTAGCAATATCTGTTCATTGAGTCTAATTTGTAATGTTCAGATATGCATCTCTGCTAGTACTGCTGCTGAGGTACAATTTGGACATCGTTTCTTTAATTGGAACTGTTTTGGTTGCCTCTGTTCTGAGTAAGACTAACTTTGAAAACCACAGGTACAGGATTCTCAAAGTGACCTGTCCACACTGGAATGTCAGTTGTTCAATTTGAAAACTGAAGACTGCCCACTGTCTCATTCTTTTTAGACTCAGCATTTACTTTCTCACATCTGAATTCTCTATATTAAAGCTCTTTTATTATTTTGTAATTTTACACCTCTTCAATTAGGTTAGAATTTTCCTTGCTGGGTACTTATGTTCAAGGTCATTGGATGGATGTAAAAGACAATATGTGTAAAATGACTTACAATACATATTAAAAATTCTTTTCTACATTGCATTAGTTTTCCTAAATACAAGTATTTATTGGTTATCATCTGTATCAACAGGATATAGCAATTCTTACATAAAGAAATACTCAGTTTTGGAACATCTTGATGCTGATAGAAAAAATCCACATGATAACATAGGTTGGTTCTAGGTTGTGCTGGCTTTCTCAGAGGAAAATATAAAAGCAAGACAATACAGAAATTCTAGTCAGCACCTGATTTGACCTGTGAAACTTTCTGATCTCTTTACTTCTAATATTTGGTTTCTAGAATTATTCCAGTGACTCAACAGATAAGAAGGAACACTATTCAAAATTATCATAATTACATCATCAACATTTTATGTGTAAAACCTTGATCCACTTGGTCTGAATTTGGACACAATTTTCCCTTGTAACCTTGTTCTCAAAAAATGTTCACCCTGGATTTCCCAACCACAGATATGTAATTACCAATGACCCAGATGCCACATAACATTATGTCAGGTCTTATAGGATGGTAACTAAAAGTAGATAATCTGAAGTTAGACTGAATTTGAATCCTGGTGTTAATACCTACAAGATTTATACCTTGAGCATTACTAATCTTATCCATAGCTCAATAATAATAATAACAATATAATTGATAGGCAAATTATGAAATTTAAATGCACTAATTAATTCATACATTTTACTTAGAATGGTGCTGTAACATATATCTTTAGCCCCCTCCCCTAAATAATGCCAGTAAATATACACATATGTTCAAAAAGGTCCTTTGTACCCAGCCAGGGTGGTTCAGTGGTTGAACATCAACACATGAACCAGGAAGTCACAGTTCAATTCCTGGTCAGGGCACATGCCAGCGTTGCAGGCTCGATCCCTGGTGGGGGTCTGCAGGAGGCAGCCAATTGATGATGTTCTCTTATCATTGATGTTCCTTTCTCTCTCTTCCTCTCCCTTCCTCTCTGAAATCAATTAAAAAATAGAATTCTTTAAATACTATATGTTCAGCCCCCAAATCCAACATATTTCACAAAGTACTAAGGAACAACCAGAATATAAGTTATGTTTCTATTAAAATAACAAATAATTCTTGAGATAATCAAATGGTGATTATTCAGTTTTTGTTTTCAAAATAAGCATTGTATCTAAAAGTTTGGTAATTTATACCTTATTTTAAAATATTATATACTAGAGGCCCGGTGCATGAAATTCGTGCATGGGGGGGGGTCCCTCTCCAATATATATTTTAAAAAAGGTCCTTTGTAAGTAAATCTGTTAATGAGCTTGCACATACCATAAAATGTCAATGTAAAATCATGTGAGTATTTTGGTAACACTGAAATCTCACTGTGTTTCTCTTAGCAATGCTCAGGGAAGATCCTGAACTAAGTATTTGGATATAGATTCTCTTTAACCCAATTCAAAATTTCTAGAGCCTTTAAATTATTATATTAGATTCAATTACTGATTCAAAAATCCTGAATAGAAGTATGAATGTTTTATCACATGTCTGAAAAGTACAATATTAATATGCCAGCTATAGAAAGGATATTTGTTTTCAATCCATGGGTTCCTTCCAGACCCCTGCTGTTTCCAGCCAAAAGGAAGGAAAGGGAAAAAGGAGTCCTGGGGCAAGGGCTCTGCCAATAATGAGATGGTGAGGAAATCGCATCCAACATTGCCAGTCATTCTCTATTGCATTCGACAAGTCATAAAACTGTATTTTGCTTCTGTAGAGCCTGGGAAATGCAGTTACCAGCTATAACTATATACTAAGCTTAAACTGAGGTAATATGGTGATGAGTAGAATCTGCTATTTGAAGTAAGGGAGGAAAAAAAGAGAAAAAAAAAGTAGATCTCCATCGCAAATAGATTTACTTGTTATGAGATTAAACCATATATTCAGAATTAATTATGATTCAAAGCATTATATTCTGTTCTTTGTTTTACACACACGACGACTTCTTTTCCAGTGAGTTTTACATGGTTAGAGAAAGGCAGTTTAGGTAGTGCTCTCAGTCAGAGGACCTGAGTTTTGATCACATTTTGTCCTCTGTGAACCTGTAGTATAGGCATGCCATTTAATCTTGATGTACCGCAGTATCCACTTCCATAAAATGAAGGGATTATCACCATAGTACGTTTTAAGGTTAAAGTTACATGATTCTAATCCTTGTCTCTTTGTAAACATATAATTGAAGATAGTATGCCACTAATTTAAAATTCTGTTAAAACTTTGTATATTTCAAGATATCCATTTATTTATCCTTGACACATAGTACTGATACGCAACTGTTGAACTTTTGATATTTTATCTGGTGAAAATAAATGTCATAATAAACTGTGACAGCTTGTATTCATACTAACTATATTCTAAAACTTTTCTATTTGTTGTTTCATGAAAATAAAGATGAACTGTTAGCTCTACAAAAAAAGAATTAATAACACATCTTATTTTTCAAATCACCTTGAGTCTGTGTTGTCAATTTTTATATGTGAGGCATCAAAATCATCAGATGGAATTGCAGCTACTTAATCATAACATTCATCTTAGTGAAAATGCATAGTCAGTGCTCATTTTAACATGGCTTTCCAGTTGATCTTTCATAAGAATATTGTGGCATATTTCTAATTCTTTCTAAATCTAATATTTATTTTTATAGATTATATAACCTTTCTTTGGCAAGGTGTTATGACTGAAAGAATATCACATATGCTAAGACTATTGAATGTGTATTGCTTTTCCTTTTTGCCATATACCTTATTTTTTAACACATAAAATCATTAAAATATCATTTACATTTCCTAATTCAATTGCAAATTGTATGTTGAACATATGGTATAAAAGCAAATTTGGCAGTCAGTACAGAGATGGAATGTTATGGATTTTTGCATAAGTGCCTGAAATTTGTGTGGAAGGTCAAATATTATATTAGGTTTTCTCAAGACAACTGGATAGTTCTCTGATTAGTAAAATCTCACCAGGGATGCTTATAGGGGAGAATGATAAACAGTTTACATAAATGTCTCCTTCCCTCTTTATAAAACTAGAAACCATTTCTTCATATTTAAAATGTAAATAGCTGTACATTTTTTACTGTCATTTTTTATTTTAAAACTGCTTTTAGCAAGTTAAAATATATTTTTATAAAATTCTGTTATTTTCTATTTCCTGTATTAACACATTGAAAGGTGGGTAGAAATTAAACTAATTTTGAATAAATTACCTTTAAAATAAATAATGGTTTAAACATCTTTTTTACATATTACGTTGTAAGACCCCCAGAGGGAGACCCTTACTCTATCCCACGGATCGACGGCAACCCCAATCATCTGCAGTAGGCGTCACTTGACGCAAACAGCAAGAGGCTTTATTCCAGCGCGCTGGGGCTCAACTCATAACTCACCCGGGAGCAGAGGAGTCGAACCCCGAGCAGAAAGTCTTACAAGTATATATAGGCAAAAACCATACATCGGGGGGTTACACATGTGAGGGGGGAAGAGAGGACAAAGTCGCCAGGAAATTCCAACAGGGCTCGTTAATAACATGTTTAATGACAGGGCCTAAGTTTTCAGTCAACAGTCCCATCCTGTAATCTCATGTCCTGCTTTTCTTATCTGTCAGAACACTATTTGCTCTGTCTGCTCTTAGCTCGGGGCTGTTTCCTGGGACAGGTTTAAGGGTCTTGTTCCCATCACTGGCGGAGGGGGAAGACCTTGGAGATTTAAGATAAAAGGGACAGCTGTAAAAAAAAAAACTTTACTCTTTCAGTTAGGGTTTGCTTTTTTCCTGAAGCTCCATTTTCCATTGTTGCTTTTTAATCTCTGGAGTTAAGAAGTTCAGGATTTGCCCAGATAAGATAAAGTAAACAAAATTCTTTACCTTTCATTCCCCCATTTGCTTTTTGGTAAGTTCTAATCATGGAACTTCTGTCTTTACATACTCTTCCCCGAGGCTGTCTCCCTGATGGAGGGACTGGTAGTGCTGCCTGAGCATTAGTACCTATACAGCACTTATTCTCTCCCTGATGAAGGTGACTAGGCGATTTAAGATGCAGGGTCCAAAAGTGAGAATTAAAAGTAGTATAATAAGGGGACCCATCAGGGAGGATATGAGGGTGGTGAACCAAGGGGACCGGCTGTACCAACTCTCAAACCACCCTTGATGTGCCTCCCGATCTCGTTGTCTTGTTTCTAATCTTTCTCTAAGTTTGGACATGGAATCCTTTATTACACTGGAGTGATCTATGTAAAAATAACATTCTTCTTTTAGTGCAGCACATAATCCACCATCCTTGAGGAATAGGAGATCTAAGCCCCGCCTATTTTGTAGTACCACCTCGGATAAAGAGGTCAGCGACTCTTCCAATTTTGTGATTGATTGCTCTACTGCTCTTAGATCTTCATTTACAGCTGCCCGTAACCCCTCGATATACTGAGGAGTCTGAACGAGCGCAGCCGTCCCTGTTCCTACTCCGGCCGCTACCCCCAGACCTAGCAGGACGGCTAAAGTGAGCGAGACCGGTTCCCTCTTCTGTCTACGGGGTCGTAGGTCGAACTCAGCCTCGAAAGAGCCTGCCTCATGGTAGATAACTCTGGGCACCAGCTGTACGAAGACACAGTAGTCTTTGGCGGTGTTGAACACCGAAGAGGAAACACATGGGGTCAGCCCTGTACTACAGGCCCACCATCCGCCTACGGGGGGGACCAGATAGTAGTTGGTAGTTGTTTGGGGGCTTCCTATGGTCCGATTGCACAGATGCTTACGGTTTGTAGGAACTGTACCTAAGCAAGTGCCATGCCCAGAGACTTCTGTAAGGGTAAGTTTACTGTTCGACCCCCAGCTACAGGAGTCATGGGAGGTGGTATTGTTAAAGGTCCCTGAGAAAGCAATCCCCTCGTAATAGGGAGGGCTTGACACTAGACATAACCAGCAAGACTCAGTCAGGTTAAGGTTGGAAGCATTGAGAGCGCTGAAAGCTCCCTGTATCAGATTAAGGAGTCTCTGCCCTGTGCTCGGTATCTCGGGTGTATTTACTAGGCCGGGGACCAAGGCAGCAGGAGGCCCCGGTGGGCGGCGGCTGCAGCCCGCAGTCCGGGGACTGGGGAGGCCAGTAACTGGGTTGAGCTGAGCTGTATTATCGGGCCTATTTGTTGTGACTCGGGGAACGGGCGGTCTGATATGGGCGGTTGGTGATCGTCATTCAGATAGTACTAGGTTAGGCCCTACCTGGACGGCGGTCGGGGTTTCAACCTTAAGCTTGATAGAGAAGGTAAATCCATTGTCATAACCTGACATATAGAAACGTACTCCCCAAGTTCTCCCTCTAATCCATTCCTGCGATTTCCTTCCTTTCTCCGTGAAGGAGATGTTTAGAGGATTGCACCACCCTTGATTGTTACAGTTAGTGGCCTTAAGATTTTTCTGTACCTTTATCAGATCCCACGAGGAGGTGGGATGCCAATAAGTATTTCCAGTAGTTTCACAGCCCCATTCTGCACAATAATAATGGTCTATTTCTCCACACCTCCTTGCCTCGTTCCTTGACCTCCCATCCCGGGGGCAGACATAGAAAGGAGTCTGGCTTCAAGTGTCACGGGAGCGTGGGTAGCTACAGCCTGGGTCATACCCCTCGACAAGGCGGTATTCTGCTCCCTCAAAAGGCCTGTCTGAGGGTACCCAAGGGTTACGGGCCTCCTCGGAGGTCACGGTGGGGATATCCCAATTGTCTAATCCAGCTACTAAGGCGCAAATGTCTGGAGCTAGGGACGGCCACCAGGTCCAAAGGGGGTCCTCCTTGGTGGTACTCCATATTATATCTCCAGTCTGGGAGAGGACCTGCCATGTTAGTCGTTGCGGGGCATGAGGGTTAGGACTACTTATCGGCGGGAGGTGCGTCAACAGGAGCAGTAACACGGTGAATGCGGAGCTTGAGGGGGTTGTCCATTTTCTCCACTTTCCACACTGGGTATGGTGGTGGCGCGGGCTTGACATGTGAAGCGTGGATCCAGGCGGCGATGCCATCGACCTTCACTGCAGTCGGTGTTGTGAGCAGCACTATGTATGGTCCTTTCCACCTCGGTTCCAAGTTGGCCGCACGGTGGCGCCGAATGTACACCGAGTCTCCAACCTGGAACTGATGAGGTACTTGCAGGTCTCCTGGCTTGTAGGCCTCGGCCAACTGACTCCACACCTCCCTCTGCACAGTCTCAAGGGCTTTCAATCTGGCGTACAGAGATTGAGAGGAGTAAGATTCTGGGGAAGGGAGGTGCTGGATGGTAATGAGTGGGGGGTGAGTCCCATAAAGAATTTCAAAAGGAGTTAGCTTGAGGGAGCCAGGGGTATTGCGTACCCGAAACAAAGCAAAGGGAAGGAGGACTGTCCAGTCTGTTATGCCAGTCTCTAAGGATAATTTAGTCATGACCTCTTTTAAAGTTCTATTCATTCTTTCTACCTGTCCTGAGCTTTGGGGCCTATAAGCACAATGTAATTTCCAATCAAGCCCCAGGATTTTGGCCAGTCCCTGACTTACCTGGGCAACAAACGCAGGGCCGTTGTCTGACCCGATTACCTTGGGCACCCCGAATCTCGGGAAGATGTCTTCTAGTATTTTCTTGGCCACCACCTGAGCAGTCTCCCTCTTGGTAGGGAAGGCTTCAACCCATCCTGAAAATGTATCTATGAATACCAATAAGTATCTGTATCCATACCTGGCTGGTTTTACCTCAGTGAAGTCTACCTCCCAGTAACTCCCAGGGTGGTCTCCTCGGAGCCGCTTGCCCTGAGATAGCTTGCTGGGCTGGGCGTTCACCATCTGGCAAGGCTTGCATTCTTTTACAGTTGTATCTGCGAGCTCCCCTAGTTTCATGATATAACATGGTGAAGACTGGACTATAGTTTTTAAATGTTTTGGGCCCAGATGAGTTAGCTTATGAAGGTGTCTAAGAAAAATGATAGCCTGCTTTTCAGGGAGGATTCTTTTTCCTTCTGTAGTTTCCCGGATCCCCTCTGGAGTCTCCAGGCGAAATCCTAATCTGTCCATTCTCTCAAGGTCTGATTCTGAATATTCAAAGTTCCTTATAGAGGGATATACCGCATCCTCAGGGTGAGACCCCGGTTTTTCCCCAGACAAAGATAGGATGTTGAGTCCCTGAGCCGCCCGCTTGGCTTCTCTGTCAGCCCTTTGGTTCCCTCCGGCAACCCTGGGCCCTCCTTTCTGATGTCCAGGACAGTGAATAATTGCAACTTTTTTAGGAAGGTGAACGGCCTCTAACAGGCTTAGAATTTCTTCTTTATTTTTGATTTCCTTCCCTGCCGAGGTTAGTAGCCCCCGCCTCAGGTAGATGGCCCCGTGGACATGGGCAGTAGCAAAGGCATACCTGCTATCAGTGTAGATGTTAATCTTCTTCCCTTCTGCCAATCGCAGAGCCTGAGTCAGAGCTAGTAACTCGGCCTTCTGAGCTGACGTCTCTTCGGGTAGGCTGCTTGCCCAGATAATTTGCTCATCATCCACTACCGCCGCCCCGGCCACCCTTTACCTTCTATTATGTAGCTGCTTCCATCAGTGAACCAGGTCAGCTGAGTGTCTGGCAAGGGCTTGTTTCGGAGGTCCCTTTGGGTCCCCGTTTCTTCTGCCAGTATCTCTTGATAGGTATGCAGCACACTCTCCTGGGTGGACGTGTCAGGTAGTAGGGTAGCTGGGTTAAGGATGGCAGGCGGCCCGAACTGGATCCTGTCTTCATTCAGTAGGAGACTCTGGTAGTGTGTCATGCGGGCGTTGGACAGCCACCGATCAGGGGGCTGTCTGATGATGCTCTCCAAGGAGTGGGGGCCAATGACAGTTAGCTTCTGTCCCATAGTTAATTTGTCAGCATCTTTCACTAATACTGCCACTGCCGCCATGGACCTCAGACAGGCAGGCCAACCACTAGCAACGGGATCTAGCTACTTGGAGAGGTAGGCTACCGGCCTTTTCCATGGCCCTAGAGGCTGGGTCAGCACCCCTCGGGCTACTCCCCTTCTCTCGTCCACAAATAGGACGAAGGGCTTTGCTACGTCCGGCAAAGCCAGGGCTGGGGCTGACAGTAATGCTTTCTTGATGTCATCAAAGGCTTGCTTTTGGCCGTTACCTCACTCAATCGGGGCACCTTCTCTAGTCAGACGATAGAGGGGAGCTGCCAGGTTGGCCAACCCGGGGATCCACAAGCGGCAAAAACCTGCAGTCCCTAAGAATTCTCGCACCTGGTGGGGTGAGCGAGGAACAGGTATCTGAGTCACAGTTTGTTTTCTGGTCTCCGTTAGCCATCTCTGCCCCCCTTTGAGGGCGTACCCCAGGTACGTTACCTCCTTTTGGCAGATCTGGGCCTTCTTGGCGAAGGCCCGATATCCTAAGCAGGCGAGTTCTTCTATCAGTAGTCCCGTGCCTCCTTGGCACTCTTCCTCTGTGGCCCCAGGCAGTAGTAAGTCATCTACATACTGCAGAAGTGTTACCTGGGGATGGCTGGCACGGAAGTGGGCTAAATCTTGGTGAAGAGCTTCATCGAAGAGGGTCGGAGAATTCTTGAACCCCTGGGGTAACCGGGTCCAAGTCAGTTGTCCTGTAGTCCCAGAGTCAGGGTCCCTCCACTCGAATGCAAAGATGTTTTGGCTGGAAGGGTGTAGTCGTAGGCAGAAGAAAGCGTCCTTTAAATCCAAGACAGTATACCAAATATGATCCGGGGGGAGAGAGCTCAATAAGCTGTAAGGGTTAGGTACAGTGGGGTGGATGTCCTGTACCCGCTTGTTCACTTCCCTTAAGTCCTGTACTGGGCGATAGTCTCCTGTGCCAGGCTTCTTAACAGGTAACAGGGGAGTGATCCATGGCGACTGACACTTCACTAGGATGCCCTGCTGAAGGAGGCGCTGGATATGGGGCCTAATTCCTTCCCGGGCCTCCTTAGTCATGGGGTATTGGCGTACAGCCACAGGAGTTGAAGTGGCCTTCAGCTCTATGACTACGGGTGGCCTTTCTGCACCTAGTCCTATTCCAGCTGTCTCGGCCCACGCTCCCGGATACCTGTTCAACCAGTCATTTATGTGACTTTTCTCTGCTCCCTGTTCCTCAAAAAGTCTGTGTTCATCATCTAGGCGTATGGTCAGGGTGGTAGTCATTCTCTTGCTTTGGGTCACCTCCGGGCCATCAGGGGTGAAGGTAATCTGGGCTCCCATTTTGGTTAGGAGATCTCTCCCAAGTAGGGGTGCAGGGCACTCGGGGATGACTAGAAACGAGTGGGTTACCCGTCCCGTTCCTAAGTCTACCGTTCTTCTGGTAGTCCATGAGTACTGTTTGTGCCCTGTAGCTCCTATGACCCACGATTTCTTGTGGGAGACGGGTGCAGACGGTTCGAGTAGGACCGAGTGTTGAGCCCTAGTGTCTACTAGGAACTCAACTGGCTTCCCCTCCACCTTTAGTGTTACCCTAGGCTCGGGGAGGGGTTCGAGCCCCGTCCCCGCTAGTCTTCTTCTTCCTCCAGAGCTAACACTTTCTTGGAGGACCCGTTCTTCTTCTTCTTAGGGCACTCTCTAGCCCAGTGACCTTTTTCTTTGCAGTAGGCACACTGGTCTTTGTCTAATGGGGTGCGGTTGCCCAGGTACCTGACTTTTTAGCCCTGCCCTGGGTTTGTTCCTGGCCTCTCTCACCTACTACTGCGGCCAAAATCCGTGTCAGGTTCTTCTCCTGCCTGCGATCCCTTTTGCTTTCTCTTTCTTCTCTTTCCTTTTCTTTTCTTTGTTCTTTTTCCTCCTCAGTTTCCCTCTTATGATATACTTTCTCTGCCTCCTTAGCTAAATCCTGCAGGGTATACTCTTGTAACCCTTCTATTTTCTGCAACTTTCTTTTAATATCTATTGCTGACTGCCCTATGAAAGCCATGGCCATGGAAGCCCTTTGCCCCTCAGAGGTAGGGTCAAACAGGGTGTAGCGCCTGAAAACTTCCATTAAGCGTTCAAGAAATACTGACGGGGGTTCCATGGCCCCCTGGATAACCTCTCTTACCTTAGCCAAATTAGTGGGGCATCTCGCTGCCCCACTGAGTCCAGCCACTAGAGTCTGGCGATAGACTGTCAGTCGCTCCCTACCTTCTGCCGTGTTGAAATCCCAGTCAGGCCTGGAGAGGGGGAAGGCAGTCTCGATGATGTTGGGGAGCTGGGTAGGTCGTCCATCTGCTCCTGGTACATTCTTCCTTGCCTCCAATAAAATCCTCTCCCTCTCCTCAGTAGTGAAAAGGGTCTGTAGTAGCTGCTGGCAATCATCCCAGGTGGGCTGATGAGAGAACATCAAAGACTCCACCAGCCCAGTTAAGCGCTGGGGGTCCTCTGAAAAGGGAGGATGATTAGTCTTCCAATTATACAGGTCTGTGGAGGAAAAAGGCCAGTACTGGAGGGGCTGAAGAGGAGCCGGTCCACCATCCGTTGCAGCCTGCGGGGGCCCGTAAACCCTCAGGGGGAGGGCGACAGTGGTGTCGGGAGTCATTCCGCGGCGGCTCCTGGTACCCTGCGCAGGCCCCGGCAGAGACTCGTTAGGGGGAGCAGAGGAGGCAGCTGCAGGAGCCGGCGGTGCTTCTGGCTCTTCCCGACCCCCTGTGGGAACCAGGACAGGAGGATACGGGGGAGGTGAGTCAAGGAGAAGGAGGTCAGACTGGATTTCTGGGTAAATCTTCTTGTGGGGGTCCGAGTGACTGGATTTCTTCCCAGAACTGGGAGATTGGATGGCTAGAACTTGAGTGGCTTGCCGGGGCTTGGGTTTTACAACCCAAGGTTGAACCCAGGGGGGTGGATTTTGCACCAGGTCCTGCCAGACCACGATGTAGGGCTGCTGATCCGGATGGGCTCCAGGTTCCTTCTGAAAAACAATCTCCTTAACAGCAAAAATAACAGATAGGTCAAAGGTTCCTTCTGTTGGCCATCCTATATTAAAAGCAGGCCATTCTGAGGAGCAGAAGGTCCGCCATGGACCTTTCTTGATCTCAACTGATAGGTCGCGACCTCTTCCTTAACTTCAGTCCAATGGTCTAAGGTCAGACTAAGAGGGGTTGTTACAGTCTGTCCCATCGTCAGTTCGTACATCGTCAGAAACACAAATAACAAAAATATTACAGACACGAGGACCCACTTACTCCACCTTGTCCACCAAAAACACGCAACAGAATCAGATGGGCGCGATTTTGACAATCTCTGATCCAACAGTAGAACCCGATCAGCGCCCTTACAGTAGGAGACTACCAGGCATCCCTGGCTCTCCTCCACCCTTGGGGCGTCCCCCAGGGCTGCAACCTGTGGCCCTCCAGGCACGTCTACCAACCACTGTTCGGCCACTCTCACGAGTTGCCGAACGGCTGCAAAACCGAAAGCGCGCACACAGGACCAGACTCACTAGCAAAACCAAGACAAAGACAGACAACCTCGGGGTACCCCTTCTTACCTCCAAGGTCGACTCCGCGGATGAGGGGAGGGGTCGTCAGATCCCGGACGAGCCCCCAAAAATGTAAGACCCCCAGAGGGAGACCCTTACTCTATCCCACGAATCGACGGCAACCCCAATCATCCGCAGGAGGCGTCACTTGATGCAAACAGCAAGAGGCTTTATTTCAGCGCGCTGGGGCTCAACTAGTAACTCACACAGGAGCAGAGAAGTTGAATCCCGAGCAGAAAGTCTTACAAGTATATATAGGCAAAAACCATACATCGGGGGGTTACACATGTGAGGGGGGAAGAGAGGACAAAGTCGCCAGGAAATTCCAACAGGGCTCGTTAATAACATGTTTAATGACAGGGCCTAAGTTTTCAGTCAACAGTCCAATCTGGTAATCTCATTTCCTGCTTTTCTTATCTGTCAGAGCACTATTTGCTCTGTCTGCTCTTAGCTCGGGGCTGTTTCCTGGGACAGGTTTAAGGGTCTTGTTCCCATCACTGGCGAAGGAGGAAGACCTTGGAGATTTAAGATAAAAGGGACAGCTGTAAAATAAAAAAAACTTTACTCTTTCAGTTAGGGTTTGCTTTTTTCCTGAAGCTCCATTTTCTATTGTTGCTTTTTAATCTCTGGAGTTAAGAAGTTCAGGATTTGCCCAGATAAGATAAAGTAAACAAAATTCTTTACCTTTCAAGGTAATGTTGAGGTTTTTTTTTTTAAAAAAAAAGTAAAAAAAGCCCAGCTATGGTGGCTAAGTGGTTGAGCATCGACCTATGAAGAGTTCAATTCTGGTCAGGGCACATGCCCGAATGCCAGCTCCATCCCCAGTGGGGTGCATGCAGGAGGCTGCCCATCAATGATTCTCTCTCATTGTTAATGTTTCTATCTCTCTCTCCCTCCCTCTCTGAAATCAATAAAAATATACTTTTTTAAAAAAACAAATAATTCAATAAATAGCTGGAAATTTAGTGATTAGAAGTCAAATTGAGCATTTTTCAAATGACAATTTTATAAAATCTTTTCCATGTCATATAAATCAGAGCCTTCTAAACTATCTTAAAACTGCATTAAATTTAAGGCATTCACTATGAAATATAATTTAAAATTTTAAAAGCTAAATGAATATCCTAATGGCTTCAGAAATTATTAATTTAAAACAGCTACAGTATTAAGAGGCAGGCAGTTATTTATAAGCACACTTTCTCATGATTTAGAACAAGAGAGCACTTTGAGTCAAACAATTCCCTGTGTCTCATATTCTTCCATGATATAAAGATTTAACAAATGTGTTTGTATTTTGAAAAAAATCTACTTATTTTCAGTCCCAATAAATAATGCTGTTTAAATAACCCTTCACAAACATGCAAGTTTCTAGAGAGTTAAAAAAATAAGTATACAGGTGATTCTTACTCGCTTATCCATTTCAAGTGTAATTTGGCCCCAAACAAACTTTTTCCTAGCACATCACTAAGCCAATTCTTCCTCACAGGTTATGCATTTAATTGCCACCTGTTGGGTTGAATTGTGCTCCCTGTGCTCCCACTAAATGAATATGTTTAAGTCCTAAAGCTCAATACTTTAGAAAGTGAATTTCAGAGGGAAGGTGGGGGTGGGTGGGAAGTGATCAATCAAAGAACTTGTCTGCATATATGCATAACCCATGGACACAGACAATAGGGGGTGGAGGCCTGGGGCAGGGGGTGGGGGGATTAGAAAGGGTCAATGGGGGGAAAAGGGGACATATGTAATACTTTCAACAATAAAGATCTACAAAAAAGAAAGAAGTGAACTTATTTAGAAATTGAATCATTATAGATGTAATTAGTTAGGATAAGGTCACTAGGATGGGCATTAATTCAATATGACTAATGTCCTTAAAAAGGGGAAATTAAGACACAGAAAGACTACACTGAATGAAGGTGAAAAATGAACACAAGGAGAAGGGGACCATCTACAAGCCATAGATGAGTCCAGGAAAAGATCCTCACAACCCAGGAACCAACCCTGCTTGTGAAAGAATAAAACATTTTTTCTTTTTCAAACCCCGAGTAAAGAGCAGACAGAGCAAATAGTGCTCTGACAATGGGAACGAGACCCTTAAAGCTGTCCCAGGAAACAGCCCCAGACGGAGCAAATAGTGCTCTGACAGATAAGATATGAGATTACCAGATGGGACTGTTGACTGAAAACTTAAGCCCTGTCATTAAACATGTTATTAACGAGCCCTGTTGGAATTACCTGGCGGCTTTGTCCTCTCTTCCTCCCTCACATGTGTGACCCCTCCCAATGTGTGATTTTTGCCTTTATAAGCCTGTAAAATTTTCTGCTCGGGGCTCGTCTTCGCTGCTCTAGTGTGAGTTACGAGTCCAGCCCCAGCGTGCTGGAATAAATCCTCTTGCTGTTTGCATCAAGTGACGCCTCCTGCGGTTGATTGGGGTCGCCGTCGATCCATGGGACAGAGTGAGGGTCTCCCTCTGGGGGTCTTTCATTTGGGTGCTCGTCCAGGATCTGACGGCCCCCCCTCATCTGCAGAGTCGACCTTGGAGGTAAGAAGGGGTACCCCGAAATTGTCTGTCTTTGTCTTGTGTATTCTTAGCTGGTCTGGCTCTGTGTGCGCGCTTTCAGTTTTGCAGCCGTTCGGCAACTGGTGAGAGTGGCCGAACAGTGGTCGGTAGACGTGCCTGGAGGGCCACAGGTTGCAGCCCTGGGGGACGCCCCAAGGGTGGAGGAGAGCCAGGGATGCCTGGTAGTCTCCTACTGTAAGGGCGCTGATCGGGTTCTACTGTTGGATCAGAGATTGTCAAAATCGCGCCCATCTGATTCTGTTGCGTGTTTTTGGCGGACAAGGTGGAGTAAGTGGGTCCTCGTGTCTGTAATATTTTTGTTATTTGTGTTTCTGACGACATACGAACTGACGATGGGACAGACTGTGACAACCCCTCTTAGTCTGACCTTAGACCATTGGACTGAAGTTAAGGAAGAGGTCGCGACCTATCAGTTGAGATCAAGAAAGGTCCATGGCGGACCTTCTGCTCCTCAGAATGGCCTGCTTTTAATATAGGATGGCCAACAGAAGGAACCTTTGACCTATCTGTTATTTTTGCTGTTAAGGAGATTGTTTTTCAGAAAGAACCTGGAGCCCATCCGGATCAGCAGCCCTACATCGTGGTCTGGCAGGACCTGGTGCAAAATCCACCCCCCTGGGTTCAACCTTGGGTTGTAAAACTCAAGCCCCAGCTGGCCACTCAAGTTCTAGCCTTCCAATCTCCCAGTTCTGGGGAGAAATCCAGTCACTCGGACCCCCACAAGAAGATTTATCCAGAAATCCAGTCTGACCTCCTCCTTGACTCACCTCCCCTGTATCCTCCTGCCCTGGTTCCCGTAGGGGGTCGGGAAGAGCCAGAAGCACCTGCTCCTGCAGCTGCCCCCTCTGCTCCCCCTAACGAGTCTCTGCAGGGGCCTGCACAGGGCACCAGGAGCTGCCGCAGAATGACTCCCGACACCACCGTCGCCCTCCCCCTAAGGGCTTACGGGCCCCCGCCGGCGGCGACGGATGGTGGACCGGCTCCTCTTCAGCCCCTCCAGTACTGGCCTTTTTCCTCTGCAGACCTGTATAATTGGAAGACTAATCATCCTCCCTTTTCAGAGGACCCCCAGCCCTTAACTGTGCTGGTGGAATCTTTGATGTTCTCTCATCAGCCCACCTAGGATGATTGCCAGCAGCTACTACAGACCCTTTTCACTACTGAGGAGAGGGAGAGGATTTTATTGGAGGCAAGGAAGAATGTACCAGGAGCAGATGGACGACCAACCCAGCTCCCCAACATCATCGAGATTGCCTTCCCCCTCTCCAGATCTGACTGGGATTTCAACACGGCAGAAGGTAGGGAGCGACTGACAGTCTATCGCCAGACTCTAGTGGCCGGCCTCCGTGGGGCAGCGAGATGCCCCACTAATTTGGCTAAGGTAAGAGAGGTTATCCACGGGGCCACGGAACCCCCATCAGTATTTCTTGAACGCTTAATGGAAGCTTTCAGGCGCTACACCCCGTTTGACCCTACCTCTGAGGGGCAAAGGGCTTCCGTGGCCATGGCTTTCATAGGGCAGTCAGCAATAGATATTAAAAGAAAGTTGCAGAGAATAGAAGGGTTACAAGAGTATACCCTGCAGGATTTAGTTAAGGAGGCAGAGAAAGTATATCATAAGAGGGAAACTGAGGAGGAAAAAGAACAAAGAAAAGAAAAGGAAAGAGAGGAAAGAGAAAGCAAAAGGGATCGCAGGCAGGAGAAGAACCTGACACGGATTTTGGCCGCAGTAGTAGGTGAGAGAGCCAGGAACAAACCCAGGGCAGGGCTAAAAAGTCAGGTACCTGGGCAACCGCACCCCATTAGACAAAGACCAGTGTGCCTACTGCAAAGAAAAAGGTCACTGGGCTAGAGAGTGCCCTAAGAAGAAGAAGAACGGGTCCTCCAAGAAAGTGTTAGCTCTGGAGGAAGAAGAAGACTAGCGGGGACGGGGCTCGAACCCCTCCCCGAGCCTAGGGTAACACTAAAGGTGGAGGGGAAGCCAGTTGAGTTCCTAGTAGACACTAGGGCTCAACACTCGGTCCTACTCGAACCGTCTGCACCCGTCTCCCACAAGAAATCGTGGGTCATAGGAGCTACAGGGCACAAACAGTACTCATGGACTACCCGAAGAATGGTAGACTTAGGAACGGGACGGGTAACCCACTCGTTTCTAGTCATCCCCGAGTGCCCTGCACCCCTACTTGGGAGAGATCTCCTAACCAAAATGGGAGCCCAGATTACCTTCACCCCTGATGGCCCGGAGGTGACCCAAAGCAAGAGAATGACTACCACCCTGACCATACGCCTAGATGATGAACACAGACTTTTTGAGGAACAGGGAGCAGAGAGAAGTCACATAAATGACTGGTTGAACAGGTATCCAGGAGTGTGGGCCGAGACAGCTGAAACAGGACTAGGTGCAGAAAGGCCGCCCGTAGTCATAGAGCTGAAGGCCACTTCAACTCCTGTGGCTGTACGCCAATACCCCATGACTAAGGAGGCCGGGGAAGGAATTAGGCCCCATATCCAGCGCCTCCTTCAGCAGGGCATCCTAGTGAAGTGTCAGTCGCCATGGATCACTCCCCTGTTACCTGTTAAGAAGCCTGGCACAGGAGACTATCGCCCAGTACAGGACTTAAGGGAAGTGAACAAGCGGGTACAGGACATCCACCCCACTGTACCTAACCCTTACAGCTTATTGAGCTCTCTCCCCCCGGATCATATTTGGTATACTGTCTTGGATTTAAAGGACGTTGTCTTCTGCCTACAACTACACCCTTCCAGCCAGAACATCTTTGCATTCGAGTGGAGGGACCCTGACTCTGGGACTACAGGACAACTGACTTGGACCCGGTTACCCCAGGGGTTCAAGAATTCTCCGACCCTCTTCGATGAAGCTCTTCACCAAGATTTAGCCCACTTCCGTGCCAGCCATCCCCAGGTAACACTTCTGCAGTATGTAGATGACTTACTACTGCCTGGGGCCACAGAGGAAGAGTGCCAAGGAGGCACGGGACTACTGATAGAAGAACTCGCCCGCTTAGGATATCGGGCTTTCGCCAAGAAGGCCCAGATCTGCCAAAAGGATGTAACGTACCTGGGGTACGCCCTCAAAGGGGGGCAGAGATGGCTAACGGAGGCCAGAAAACAAACTGTGACTCAGATACCCGTTCCTCGCTCACCCCGCAGGGTGCGAGAATTCTTAGGGACTGCGGGGTTTTGCCGCTTATGGATCCCCGGGTTCGCTACCCTGGCAGCTCCCCTCTATCGTCTGACTAGAGAGGGTGCCCCATTTGATTGGGGTAACGGCCAACAGCAGGCCTTTGATAATATCAAGAAGGCATTACTGTCAGCCCCAGCCCTGGCATTACCAGAGGTAGCGAAGCCCTTCGTCCTATTTGTGAACGAGGGAAGGGGAGTAGCCCGAGGGGTGCTGACCCAGCCTCTAGGGCCATGGAAAAGGCCGGTAGCCTACCTCTCCAAGAAGCTAGATCCCGTTGCTAGTGGTTGGCCTGCCTGTCTGAGGTCCGTGGCGGCAGTGGCAGTATTAGTGAAAGATGCTGACAAATTAACTATGGGACAGAAGCTAACGGTCATTGCCCCCCACTCCTTGGAGAGCATCATCAGACAGCCCCCTGATTGGTGGCTGTCCAACACCTGCATGACACACTACCAGAGTCTCCTACTGAATGAAGACAGGATCCAGTTCGGGCCACCTGCCATCCTTAACCAGCTACCCTACTACCTGACACGTCCACCCAGGAGAGTGTGCTGCATACCTATCAAGAGATACTGGCAGAAGAAACGGGGACCCAAAGGGACCTCCGAAACAAGCCCTTGCCAGACACTCAGCTGACCTGGTTCACTGATGGAAGCAGCTACATAATAGAAGGTAAAGGGTGGCCGGGGCGGCGGTAGTGGATGATGAGCAAATTATCTGGGCAAGCAGCCTACCCGAAGAGACATCAGCTCAGAAGGCCGAGTTACTAGCTCTGACTCAGGCTCTGCGATTGGCAGAAGGGAAGAAGATTAACATCTACACTGATAGCAGGTATGCCTTTGCTACTGCCCATGTCCACGGGGCCATCTACCTGAGGCGGGGGCTACTAACCTCGGCAGGGAAGGAAATCAAAAATAAAGAAGAAATTCTAAGCCTGTTAGAGGCCGTTCACCTTCCTAAAAAAGTTGCAATTATTCACTGTCCTGGACATCAGAAAGGAGGGCCCAGGGTTGCCGGAGGGAACCAAAGGGCTGACAGAGAAGCCAAGCGGGCGGCTCAGGGACTCAACATCCTATCTTTGTCTGGGGAAAAACCGGGGTCTCACCCTGAGGATGCGGTATATCCCTCTATCAGGAACTATGAATATTCAGAATCAGACCTTGAGGGAATGGACAGATTAGGATTTCACCTGGAGACTCCAGAGGGGATCCGGGAAACTACAGAAGGAAAAAGAATCCTCCCTGAAAAGCAGGCTATCATTTTTCTTAGACACCTTCATAAGCTAACTCATCTGGGCCCAAAACACTTAAAAACTATAGTCCAGCCAAAACTGGTTTGGCTCAGTGGATAGAGCGTCAGCCTGCGGACTGAAAGGTCCCAGGTTCGATTCCGGTCAAGGGCATGTAACTTGGTTGCGGGCACATCCCCAGTAGGAGGCGTGCAAGAGGCAGCTGATCGATGTTTCTCTCTCATCGATGTTTCTATCTATCCCTCTTCCTTCCTCTCTGTAAAAAATCAATAAAATATATTTTTAAAAAAAAAATAAATAAAAACTATAGTCCAGTCTTCACCATATTATATCATGAAATTAGGAGAGCTCGCAGATACAACTGTAAAAGAATGCAAGCCTTGCCAGATGGTGAACGCCAAGCCCAGCAAGCTATCTCAGGGCAAGCGGCTCCGAGGAGACCACCCTGGGAGTTACTGGGAGGTAGACTTCACTGAGGTAAAGCCAGCCAGGTATGGATACAGATACTTATTGGTATTCATAGATACATTTTCAGGATGGGTTGAAGCTTTCCCTACCAAGAGGGAGACTGCTCAGGTGGTGGCCAAGAAAATACTAGAAGACATCTTCCTGAGATTCGGGGTGCCCAAGGTAATCGGGTCAGACAACGGCCCTGCGTTTGTTGCCCAGGTAAGTCAGGGACTGGCCAAAATCCTGGGGCTTGATTGGAAATTACATTGTGCTTATAGGCCCCAAAGCTCAGGACAGGTAGAAAGAATGAATAGAACTTTAAAAGAGGTCATGACTAAATTATCCTTAGAGACTGGCATAACAGACTGGACAGTCCTCCTTCCCTTTGCTTTGTTTCGGGTACGCAATACCCCTGGCTCCCTCAAGCTAACTCCTTTTGAAATTCTTTATGGGACTCACCCCCGACTCATTACCATCCAGCACCTCCCTTCCCCAGAATCTTACTACTCTCAATCTCTGTACACCAGATTAAAAGCCCTTGAGACTGTGCAGAGGGAGGTGTGGAGTCAGTTGGCCGAGGCCTACAAGCCAGGAGACCTGCAAGTACCTCATCAGTTCCAGGTCGGAGACTCGGTATACATTCGGCGCCACTCTGCGGCCAACTTGGAACCGAGGTGGAAAGGACCATACATAGTGCTGCTCACAACTCCGACTGCAGTGAAGGTTGATGGCATCGCCGCCTGGATCCACGCTTCACATGTCAAGCCCGCGCCACCACCAGACCCAGCGTGGAAAGTGGAAAAAATGGACAACCCCCTCAAGCTCCGCATTCACTGTGTTCCTGCTCCTGTTGGCACACCTCCCGCCGATAAGTAGTCCTAACCCTCATATCCACCCTGATGGGTCCCCTTATTATACTGCTTTTAATTCTCACTTTGGGGCCCTGCATCTTAAATCGCCTAGTCACCTTCATCAGGGAAAGAATAAGTGCTGTACAGGTATTAGTGCTCAGACAGCACTACCAGTCCCTCCGCCAGGGAGACAGCCTCGGAGAAGGGTACATAGAGACAGAAGTTCCATGATTAGAACTTACCAAAAAGCAAATGGGGGAATGAAAGAATAAAACATTTTTTCTTTTTCAAGCCCTGAGTAAAGAGCAGCCAGAGCAAATAGTGCTCTGACAATGGGAACGAGACCCTTAAAGCTGTCCCAGGAAACAGCCCCAGACAGAGCAAATAGTGCTCTGACAGATAAGATATGAGATTACCAGATGGGACTGTTGACTGAAAACTTAAGCCCTGTCATTAAACATGTTATTAACGAGCCCTGTTGGAATTTCCTGGCGGCTTTGTCCTCTCTTCCTCCCTCACATGTGTGACCCCTCCCACTGTGTGATTTTTGCCTTTATAAGCCTGTAAAATTTTCTGCTCGGGGCTCGTCTTCGCTGCTCTAGTGTGAGTTACGAGTCCAGCCCCAGCGTGCTGGAATAAATCCTCTTGCTGTTTGCATCAAGTGATGCCTCCTGCGGTTGATTGGGGTCGCCGTCGATCCGTGGGATAGAGTGAGGGTCTCCCTCCGGGGGTCTTTCACTTAATGTTGAACTTCTAGCTTCCAGCACTGCAGCACTGTGAAACTTTTTTTTTTTTTTTTTAAACCATCCAGTCTGTGGTACTTTGTTACAGTGGCCTCAGCAAACTAATACACTGTCTGTATTTCTGTACTTCAAACCAAGCAAGCTCAGTTAGCTATTTCCTGAGGAACTGTAATCAGCTTTTACTCCACCCCCCACTTCCTATCACTATGCTACTTCTTTTGGCTTTTCTCTATTCTTCTAAAGCATATTTCTTGCTGTTCGAAACATCCCAAACATCTCAGGGTCTGATGTCAGTTACTTTGTGATCATTTAATTGGGCATTCAGCTTCAGCTGAAGCCACCTAATGCCAAGATTGAAAGCCAAATAAAATTCTTTCATTATTATTAATGACATATTTACTTCATAAAAAGGTGAATCATCCTTTTCTTCCCAAAACTAAGCAAATTCCCAGATATGGGACTTTCATGGGTAATATCAGGAATGTCTTCAGTGAATCAAGACTAATTGACACCCTGGACTTAGCAAGTTAAAAAGATGGAGAGAGGGACTTGAAAAAACTAAAGTTTCTGAGAGTATTGTGGTCTCATAGAACTGGTGAGACAAATCGAAACCTTGAGTGGCCAATATCAGAGGTAATGCTAGGTGGTGTGTGTGTAATTCAGACTCATTCATGCCAGTCTTCCCCTCAAGATGCTATTGAATTAAAAAGTTGATTAAGATAGGAAAGTAAAAATTACAGAAAAATACTCTGAAGAGTAGAGTGGTAATTTTACTTCACTCATGCTTAGGAGATAAGAATTAGTTCAGATCCTTTCAGAGAAAAGATCAAACCCCAGTGTTTCTGTATCAACTACACATGTTTTGGACACAATGCATGGCATTTGATTCAAAGTAAGTATACCAAAATACATAATATGCAATAAGTGATTTGATTAATATTCAAAAAGACAAAATAGAGAAAAAATAGAGGAAAAGAAACGTAGTACCGGTAGGTTCAATAGAAAACAGATAATAAGGTGGAGGATATACATTTTAGCATAATGTAAGCATACTAATTGCTTAAATTAAAAGATGACTTTGAGATTGCACACACACATAACTCTTGCAAAATCATGTATATGCTGCATATTAGAGACACACTTTAACCAATAAGGACATATAAATGATGAAAGTAATGGGTAGAAATAGTTATAATAGAAAAACATAAATTTGATAAAAGCTGGTGTAGCTATTCAAATGTTAGCTAAGAACACTTTAAAGCAAAAAATATTGCTATATATGCAAACAAAATAAAATTTTAATAAATGAAACAATTTATCTTGAATGATTGAAAGCTTTCTCCCTGGGCTTGGAAATAAGATAAAGATGACCACTATCACGATTTTTATTCAACATGGTACTGGAAAACCTAGCCAATGATGTAAGTCAAAAAAAAATAAAGTATGTAAGGATTGCAAAAGATACATAATTGCCATAGTTAGATAGTAATGTTGAAGTCCCTTTTATTAGAAGGATGCCAAATAAAGATTTTTTTTTCTCTTTTTTTGGGGGGAGGGGGAGGCTACATAATCAAAATTTTTCAGCTTTATTGAGGTATAATTGACAAATCTATATAATAAAGAGGTAATATGCAAATTGGTCCTAACAGTGTCATAGTAACGACCAATTTGCATATTAACAGGCCAGCAGGAGGCTGCACGTGCAGCAGGGGGACTTTCTGTGCCCTGACGCCCGCAGTGGCGGGAGTCAGGCCTGTGTCCCAGGCACCGGAGGTGTGGTGGCAGGCAGTCAGTCAGGCCTGGGTCCTGGGTGCCCACAGCAGCGGGAGTCAGGCCTGGGTCCATCACCAGTTAGAAAGCATCTCAGGGTGAGGACCATCACCTCAGCCAGAACTCAAGATGGTCACCTGGCCTGGCCTGGCCCCTCCTCAGAGGCAGCCCGTTTCCTCCATGTACACTGCAGAGGACAGACAGGAATGCCTAAGAGGCTGGGGCCATGGTGCCCCATGCCTACCCTATTCCCCTGGCCTCCTTCACCTGTGGCCCCCACAGAAGGGTATGTATGAGAGCCCTTCCCTGCTACCTCTCACCACTGTCTCCGGCCATCCCTCAGCACACAGGCATATCTGCTTTCAAACTTTCCCCACTCACTTCCTCTCACCCCCTTCCAGGGCCTCTCCTCTGGATGGGGCCTTTGGAATCCAGGGCTCTGGGGTTTTACAACAGAGCTGGGGTTGGAAAGGGTAAACAGCACCAAAGATGGCTGATATGGCCACCCACCTCTGCCTCAGTTTAACCAATTAGTTCAGCCTCAGAACGTGGCACTCAGAGGGGATCCCTACTTCCCCAGCAACGGCTCTAGGGCTTCAGCCCCAGTACCAACCTCTTCTCCCCCTTGGCCCTCCTCACAGCTGGTGCTTGCTGCAGCTCTGTGTGCCTTACTTAACCACCTCTTCCTTCCCTGTTCCTACAAAGAAGGCTACATCTTTGTATGTTATCTACACTAATAAAAGAGAAAGATGCTAATTGACTGTACCTCCGCCATGCCCACCAGCCAATCAGGAGCGATATGCAAATCAACCCAACAGAGATGGTGGGTAAATTTGCATATGCAGGCAGGGTGGGCAGACAAATTATGGGATGAGAATAAATCTCATTTTATTGAAGATTTCTGTTGAGAAGGTGCCTGTGTGAACTGTGAAATGCATGCCCTTAATGAAATTCAGGAGGCATTCACATTGCATGGAATGAAATGTTCACATTTCAAACTTCCGGACTATCCTTTATTAATGAATGCAAATACATGTGATGAATTGTACGAGCAACAACAGGCAGAGGTTTTGATCAATTATCTGAATGATGAACAGTTGGCACCCTTTCAGACTATGACTTCAGCCATCGAAGATCAAACTGTACACCCTAAATGCTTTTTCTTGGATGGTCCAGGTGGTAGTGGAAAAACATATCTGTATAAAGTTTTAATACATTATATTAGAGGTCGTGGTGGTACTGTTTTACCCACACCATCTACAGGAATTGCTGCAAATTTACTTCTTGGTGGAAGAACCTTTCATTCCCAATATAAATTACCAATTCTATTAAATGAAACTTCAATTTCTAGACTCGATATAAAGAGCAAAGTTGCTAAAACCATTAAAAAGGACCAACTTCTTATTATTGATGAATGCACCATGGCATCCAGTCATGCTATAAACGCCATAGACAGATTACTAAGAGAAATTATGAATTTGGATGTTGCATTTGATGGGAAAGTTCTCCTTCTCAGAGAGGATTTTTGACAATGTCTCAGTATTGTGCCGCATGCTATGCGATCGGCCATAGTACAAATGAGTTTAAAGTACTGTGATGTTTGGAGATGTTTCAGAAAGTTGTCTCTTAAAACAAATATGAGATCAGAGGATTCTGCTTATAGTGAATGGTTAGTAAAACTTGGAGATGGCAAACTTGATAGCAGTTTTCATTTAGGAATGGATATTACTGAAATCTCCCATGAAATGATTTGTAATGGATCTATTATTGAAGCCACCTTTGGAAATAGTATATCTATAGATAATATTAAAAATATATCTAAACGTGCGATTCTTTGTCCAAAAAATGAGCATGTTCAAAAATTAAATGAAGAAATTTTGGATATACTTGATGGAGATTTTCACACATATTTGAGTGATGATTCTATTGACTCAACAGATGATGCTGAAAAGGAAAATTTTCCCATTGGATTTCTTAATAGTATTACTCCTTCGGGAATGCCGTGTCATAAATTAAAATTGAAAGTGGATGCAATTATCATGCTATTGAGAAATCTTAATAGTAAATGGGGTCTTTGTAATGGTACTAGATTTATTATCAAAAGATTATGACCTAACATTATCGAAGCTGAATTATTAACAGGATCTGCAGAGGGAGAGGTTATTCTGATTCCAAGAATTGATTTGTCCCTGTCTGACAATGGCCTCCCATTTAAATTAATTCAACGACAGTTTCCCATGATGCCAGCATTAGGAATATTCCTACCTGAACCCGTTTTCGTACATGGTCAGTTATATGTTGCTTTCTCTTGAGTTCGAAGAGCATGTGACGTTAAAGTTGTAAATACTTTATCCCAAGGGAAATTAGTCAAGCACTCTGAAAGTGTTTTCACTCTTAATGTGGTATACAGGGAGATATTAGAATAAGTTTAATCACTTTATCAGTCATTATTTGCATCAATGTTGTTTTTATATCATGAGTTTGTTGTTGTTGTTATATCATTTTGTTATTGTTTATTTATTAATAAAATTATGTATTATTTTCATATACATTGTATTCATTTCCTTTTATCTCTCACACTTTTATTGTAGAGAAAGGGCAAATAGCAATATTAAAATATTTCCTCTAATTAATTCCCTTTCAAGTGCACGAATTTCATGCACCGGGCCACCAGTATTCATATAAACTTTGTAACGTTTTGGGGGAAAATCACACAAAATGATGACCAAGAGAATGCCACAGTCAACGTCTGGGGTCCGGCTCAGGAGAATGGAGAGAAGGGAGAATTCCATAAGTTGGCCGATGCCAAGATATTTCTGAGTGACTGCCTAGTGTGTGACCACAGAGGAAGGAGTCCAAGTTTCTCAGCAGAACACCAAGGACTTCTTCCGTGTTCTGAACCTTTGCTTTAATTTTCAGAATTCCCTGCTCCCCATATGTTGGCTCCCTCCCTCTGAGGGGCGCTGTCATCATCACATGGGTGCAATTGAAATATCATATCTCAAGATGATTGTCCCAACATACGTATCCTTTTATCCGACGATGAAAAAATCCCAAATAATAAGAATGGAAAGAGACTACTGTCCTTTAGGCTTTAAAAAAACAACAACCCTGGAAGTGCCCTGCAAAGAGCTGAAACTTGGTTCTGTCCATGCATCTCAGAGAGATTGGATGAGGAAATGGCCCAGTTTGGCCTTAACTTTACCCACTTGTGTTACTCTTGAAGGTGTCTTTGCCACAATGTGAATAAACTGCCACCTTTTGGAATAGGGCTGATACAAAAGTCTGCATTCCCAACTTTTCTTGAAACAGAGCTATGTTCTGTAGCTGTGGTCACCGTCCTGAGACCAGGTCTTGTCACTGGGAATCAGGGGGCACTGGAGTGGAGGCTCCCCCCAACCCCCAAGCCCTTTTACATTCAGGGATCGAGCTGAACTCACTTTGGGGGAGGCCTGGCAATGGTGACAGGTGTCACAGATGGAAAGATGGAGAATGGAGAGGCGGACACCCTGCTCAGTCCCTCCCTGGGTGGGGGCAGGCAGATCAAAGCTGGCCAGTCCTCCCCACAATTGGGTGAGATAGCGTCCTCTGTGTCCACCTCTCACTCCGTGGGCCCGGCCACTCCCTTCATCTCTGGGCACTCCTCTGCGTTCCCCAACAGCACGTTCTGCCCTCACATGTTGCTTGCCCTAAATGAGAAGGAAAAGAGCAGTTGGCCCACAGACAACTACATGGAAAGATAAGACTCACGGCTGGTGAGCACAGTAGCAGTGGCAGGAGCCTCTCCTGCCTCCATGCAGTGCTAAGGAGGAGCGAGCCGAGTGGTAAGGAGCAGTGAGCAGGTGGGCAGTAAGGAGCGAGGGGTCCTGGACTGTGAAAGGGATTTCCAACTGTTAGCTTAGGTCCGTTCCCATGGGGAATGGGACTAAGCCAGCAGGCGGACATCCCCCGAGGGGTCCTGGACTGCGAGAGGGTGCAGGCTGGGCTGAGGCCTTCCCCCCCCCCCCACCCAGTGCATGAATTTCGTGCACCGGGCCTCTCGTATAACTATAAAGGCAGTGTTTATAAAATACATTTCACTTTCAAAATTGAGCTACCAGCTGTTAAAGTGTGGAAACATTTTTTGGGATACCCTGTGTATTGTGAAATAATTCCCCCATCAAGTTAATTAAAATCTTTATTATCTCACATATTTACATTTTTTATTTAATATTTCAGTTATAAAATGCAATGTTATCAACTAGTCACTATGTTTTATAGCAGATCTTTAGAAATTGCTCATCCTATAAGAAAGTTTCTGTCCTTTTACCCTCATCTCCCTAACTCGAACAATCCCCAGGCCCTGGCAATCTCTTTTGTTTCTATGAGTTCTACTTTTGCATGTTTGCTTCCTTGTTTTGTTTTATTTTAAAATTTTAAATTTATAAATTTTAGAGAAAGAAGGGAGAAAGAGAGATACATCAATTTGTTGTTCTACCAATTTATGTATTCATTGGTTGATTGTTATGTGCCCTGATCAGGGATGAACCCAAAATCTTGGTGTATTGGGAGGACGCTCCAGCCAACTGAACTACCCAGGCAGGACCTTTGTTTTGCTTTAGATTCCACATATTAGTGATACCATGCAGTAATTTCTCTTTCCCTATCTAGCTTATTTCACTTAGTATAATGTCCTCCAGGTTCATCTCGGTTGTTGGAAATGACAGGATTTTTTTTTATCTTCTTCTTTTTTTTAAGGCTGGAGAATACTCATATATATGTCACATTTTGTTATGTATGATATATGCCTATCTCACATTTACCTGACATATTCATTTGTTGACTTTTTGATTATTTTCATACCATCAGTATTTTGAGTAATGAACAAAGACTCTCTATCAAGTAAATTCCTATAAAATTTATTTTGACTCCATCTCTAAAGTATAGGTAATACTTCAGAAATGTCCAATCAAAATGAAGGTAATTGGAGTGTTTATATCTCCAACCTCCTTTGAAAATGCTGTACCTCATTGATGTATTTTCTATAGGTGTAGCTTTCCTTGCACCTATACAAAGCAAGCTCTGAGATCTTTGTGCAAACATCTGACAGTGTTGCAGGAAGTGCCATCATACTCAGAGTTGATATGGATTAAAAATAAAGATAATCAATTGCATGTGAAGAAAAAACAGGTCAAAATGACATTAATTTATTTAAGTGTTTTCTAATTTCTTTGAACAATGTATTTTGTCTATGTTTAGTTTATTTCTTCTTTGGTGAGTTAGGTTTATTCTTTTGTATTTTAATTTTCTTACGTATTTAAAACGGCATCTTTTTAAAAATTGTATTGTCTGTTTTTTCAATTAAAAATTTTAATGTTGACATTATTGCAGACTTCCCCTAAATCACCCCCTTTGCCCACCCCAACCTCCCACCACCTCCCTGTCTTTTGGCCTTAACCACTATTGTACATGTCCATGGGTTATATGTTCTTAAGCTAATCCCTTCAACTTTATCCAGTCACCCCCTCTGGCACCTGCCAGTCTGTTCCATGTATCCAGGCTTCTAGTTCCATTTTGTTAGTCAGTTTATTTTGCTCATTAGATTCCACATATTAGTGAAATCATATGGTATTTGTCTTTCTCTGACTGGCTCATTTCTCTTAGCATAATAATCTTCAGTCCATACATGCAGTCACAAAGGGTAAGATTTTAAGATTTCATTATATATATATATATATATATATATATATATATATATATATATATATATATTATATATTTAAACGAGGAAGGGGGAGAGAGATAGAAACATCAATGATGAAAGAAAATCATGGATTGGCTGCCTCCTGCATGCCCCCACTGGGTATTGAGCCTGGAACCCTGGCATGTGCCCTGACTGGGAATTGAACCTTGACCTCCTGGTCCATAGGTTGATGCTCAACCACTGAGTCCCACTAGCTGGGCTTTTTAACAGACATGTAGTACTCAATTGTATAGTATTCAACTACTGATGGGCACTTGGGCTGTTTCCGGATCTTGGCTATTATAAATAACACTGCTATGAACATAGGGGTGCATATGTCCTTTCTGATTGATGTTTCTGATTTCTTGAGATATATTCCTGGAAGTGGGATTCCTGGGTCAAATGGAAGTTCCAGTTTTAATTTTTTGAGGAAACTCCATACTGTTTTCCACAGTGGCTGTACCAGTATGCATTCCCACCAGCAGTGCAAGAGGATTCCTTTTTCTCTACATCCTTGCCAGTACTTATCGTTTGTTGATTTGTTGATGATAATCATTCTGACAGGTTTGAGATGGTACCGCATTGTTGTTTTGATTCACATCTCTCTGATGACTAGTGACTTTGAGCATGTTTTCAGATACTAGTATCTCTTGGCTTTCTGTATGTCCATTTTGAAAAGTGTCTATTTAGCTCCTTTGCCCATTTTTGACTGGATTGTTTATCTTCCTTTTGTTAAGATGTATGAGTTCCCTCTAAATTTTGGAGGTTAGCTCCTTATCAATATAACATTGGAAAATATGTTTTCTCATGCAGTAGGCTTTCTTGTTTTGTTGATGGTTTCTTTTGCTGTGCAGAAGCTTTTTATTTTGATGTAGTCCTACTTGTTTATTTTCTTCTTATTTTCCATTGACCTAGGACTTGTATCAGTAAAGATATTGCTATGACATATGTCTGATATTTTGCTGCCTGTGGATTTTTCTAAGATTTTTATGGTTTCCCGTCTTACATTTAAGTCCTTAATCTATTTTGAGTTTATTTTTGTGTATGGTGTAAGTTGGTGATGTATTCTTCCATTTGTTTATGTCTTCCTCTATCTCTTTTTTCAATGTCCTGTAGTTTTCTGAGTACATGTCTTTTAACTCTTTAGTTAGGTTTATTCCTAGGTATTTTATTTTTTTGTTATAATGGTAAATGGGATTTTTTTTTTTTTTTTTTTTTTTTTTTAGTTTCTCTTTCTGTGAGTTCGTTATTATTGGTATAAAAAAAAGCCATAGATTTTTGGGTGTTAATTTTGTATCCTGCTACATTGCCAAATTCTTTTATTAAGTCTAGCAGTTTTTTTTTTTATGTAGTCTTTAGAGTATTCTATGTAGAATATCATGTCATCTGCAAATGATGACAGTTTTAGCTCTTTTCTAATTTGGATGCCTTTTATTTCTTCTTATCTGATCGCTATGGCCAGCCCTTCCATTATAATGTCAAATAGGAGTGGTGAAAGTGGGCATCCCTGTCTTGTTCCTATTCTTAGGGGAAATGGTTTTAGTTTTTGCCCATTGAATATGATATTGGCTGTAGGTTTGTCAAATATGGCTTTTATTATGTTGAGTATGATCCCTGTATTCCTACTTTGCTGAGAGTTTTTATCAAGAAAGGGTGTTGGATTTTGTCAAATGCTTTTCTGCATCAATTGATATGACTATGTGGTTTTTATCTCTCAGTTTGTTTATGTGATGTATCACCTTCATTGATTTGCAGATACTGTATCATCCTTGTATCCCCAGAATAAATCCCACTTAGTCATGGTGTATGATCTTTCTAATATAAAGCTGGATCCGATTTGCCAAATTTTGTTGAGAATTTTAGCATCTATGTTCATGAGGGATATTGGCCTGTAATTCTCTTTCTTTGTAGTGTCTTTATCTGGTTTTAGAATTAGGGTAATGCTGGCTTCTTAGAAAAAACTTGGAAGTGTGCCTTCCTCTTGAATTTTTTGGAAGTCTTAGGAGGGTAGATTTTAGTTCTTTGAATGTTTGGTAAAACTCCTCTGTGAAGCTGTCTGGCCCAGGGCTTTTGTTTGCTGGAAGTTTTTGATGACTGCTTCAATTTCCTCCATAGTTATCGGCCTATTCAGATTTTTAAATTTTTCCTGATTGAGTTTTGGAAGGTCATATTTTTCTAAGAATATGTCTATTTCTTCTATGTTGACCAGTTTGTTGGAATAGAGTTGTTCATCGTATTTTTCTTACAATCCTTTGTATTTCTGTGGGGTCTGTTGTTATTTTGCCTCTTTCATTTCTGACTTTGTTAATTTTGGTCCTTTCTCTTTGCTTCTTGGTGAGCCTGACTAGAGGTCCATCAATCTTGTTTATCCTTTCAAAGAATTTTCTCTTGGTTTTATTGATCCTCTGTTTTTTTTTTGTTTGTTTGTTTGTTTGTTTGTTTGTTTGTTTTTGTGTGTGTGTTTTGTTTGTTTTTGTATTTTTGTATTTTGTCTCTATGTCATTTTTTTTTCCGCTCTGATCTTTATTATTTCCTTCCTTCTGTTAACTCTGGGCTTTTCTTGTTGCTCTCTTTCTAATTCTTTATGCAGAGTAAGATAATTTATTACCAGCTTTTCTTGTTTTTATAGGTAGGCCTATAATGCTATGAACTTCTCTCTCAGGACTGCTTTCACTGTGTCCCATAGATTTTGGATTATTGTGTTTTCATTATCATTTGTTTCCAGGATGTTTTTTATTTCTTCTTTGATCTCTTTGGTAACCCAATCATTGTTTAATAGCACGCTATTTAGCCCCCAAGAGTTTGAATTTTTTTATTGTTTTTATTGTAATTGATTTCTAATAGTATGCCATTGTGATCTGAGAAGATGCTTGATATGATTCAGTCTTCTTGAATCTGAACAGATTTTGCCTGTGTCCCAATATATGGTCTATCTTTGAAAATGTCCCATGTGTACTCGAAAATAATGTATATTCTGTAGCTTTGGGATGAAATGTTCTAAAGATGTCAATTAAGTCCATCTGATCTACTGAGGCATTCTGACAGGTTTGAGGTGATACCTCAGTGTAGTTTTGTTGTTGTTGTTGTTGTTTTGTTTAATCCTTACCCAAGGATATTTTTCCCATTGATTTTTAGAGAGAATGGAAGAGAGAAATAGAGACAGAAACATCGATGTGAGAGAAACACATTGATGGGTTGCCGCCTGCACTTGCCCCAACCAGGGAGGAGCCTGCAACCAAGGTACGTGCCCTTGACTGGAATAGAACCTAGGACCCTTCAGCCTGCAGGCCGATGCTCTATCCACTGAGACACACCAGCCTGGGTCTTCAGTGTAGTTTTAATTTGTATCTCTCTGATTGTTAGTGATCATGAGCATTTTTTTCAGATATCTATTGGCCATCTGTATGAGTGTCTGTTTTTAGATAGACTGTACATATAAAATTGAATTTTATATATTTATCTTTCCTCCATTAAATTGATAAAATTAATTATTCATTCAAAAAGATTACTTATATATTAAGTAACTTACCTTGATCACAGAAAAAAGCTAAAGAGAAAAAACAATCTAGACAACTCTCATAGGAAATATAATATGTTAAATTAATATGATTTAGTAATAAGTCTCCCAGATTTTTTCATTTGCTCATTATTCCACACTACCTCTTAGGTAATCAAAGTGTTGTACACACCCCCATCTCCTGTCCCCTATTGGACATCTAACATCCATGCCTCAGACTTTCTGTCTCCTAACCTCATAATTAGCATTAAAATATATCACTTAAGGATATGAGTTAATACTCATGAGTATTCATGAATTATCCTTTCTGAAATTTCCTATAAAGTCACTATCTTCATCTTACAATAGTCATGTGTTTCCTAATGATGGGGATGTGTTCTGAGAAATGCATCCTTTGGCAATTTCGTCATTGTGTGACCATATAAAGCAGTGGTTTGCAAACTGCGGCTCACGTGCCACATGCGGCTCGCGAGCCGCGGTTTGCTGCTCTGTTGACTAATGAGTTTGCCAACCACTGATATAGAGTATACTTACACAAACCTAGACGGGTTAGCCTATTACAGTAATTATGTGTTATATTTTTATATACCCAGCATCACCACAATTTTGTTTACACCAGCATCATCACTGACACCTGCATAATTGTGGTGTAGGCCCTGACAGTCAGGCACTTGCACGTTTTTTTGTAATGCAAGTGTCTGATTTAAGTTCTGATTGCCAAGGCATTCACTTCAAAGCTGGCTTCTCCAATAAAGGCATTGCCAGCTACAGACTGGATAAAGAGCCAGGCCACCTCTCTCTAATGAGGCTCCTTTGTTTTAGAATTTGAGATCTTGGTTGATTTAAGTAACTGACTATTTGGACTCCTTGATTTTTCTGTGTGTGTGTGTTTCTCTTCCCCTCTTTAAATTCCTGTTTATATGTTTTAAATTCACCAGTCAAAAGTGAGCCTGTTAAATGCAAAACCCTAGATTTGACCTTCCACTGCAAAATAAGAGAACCTGGGCCCCATGCTTATGCTCTCTCTACCTGGAACTTTCCGTGTGTCCCCAGGTGTATCTTGTGAGCTCCAGAGCCCATAAGTAATACACTCTTTTTCTTCAAAGTTTTCTAATGATTATTGCTGAAGGGAGTCTTGCAACCATACAGGTATCACAAGGGCAGGCTCGCTGGGGACCCTGGTGAGTAACCCCCAGGCATTTCTAGCCCATAGCAGTGCTATCAATAGGCTGAAACACAAAGCATAATGTGTTGTGCTATGGTGTTACCACAGCTACCATGTCACTAGGAAATAGAAATATTTTACCTCCAGTGCAAGCTTAAAGGATTACCATCATGTGTGGTCATTGATCAAAACATCCTTATGCAGCACATGACTGTAGTGGGGATTTCTGTTTCTGGGCAGGATGGCGGGAGAAACGCGGTTGAATGGGGCTTCTTTGTGTGTGTGTGTTTTGTTTTTTTCTGATTTTAATTCTTAATACTAATTGTTCTACCTTTGTTCACAGGTATATAAGACAAAAACGTTGTCTTTTAACTTACATGTTATGTCAAATAGAATATTTTTCTGACTGGAATTTGGCAGAGAAATTACAGTCAGTCAACTATTTTGGGAAGTTTTGAACTTTCAAATATTTCACTGATGTCAATATTTTAGAACAATATGGAAAAAATCTGAAACCATATGAGTTCACATGTATAGAATTTGAAAAATAGATCTTTTTAGTTAGCACTTGTGACTGAGCATTATTTAGTCCATAACCATAGAGCCTTCATTGATATCCTCAGAATGTGGTCAAAAACCAACAGTGAATGCTTAAGAGTCTGCTGTCATCGATACTTATCTGGTCTTGATTTATCATCACACTTTCTCACTCTATCCTCAGTATCATTACTGTCACTTGACATTTCCTGGTAATAAAACTTTTAAGATATAAATGGTTTACTAAATTGTATTGCTTTTTCAATGTGTTTTTACAATAAAATTAAAGAATAACTTTTTCATAAACTATTCTAACCATTTCCATTTATAGGAAACTTTTTTTATGGATTCAAAAGAGAATCTATTCTAGTTTTATAAGCCTATTTTTAAGGAGTCAGTAATAGAAATTTAAAATAAATATTACAGCCCTAGCTGGTTTGGCTCAGTGGATAGAATGTCAACCTGCAGAGTGACACTCTGTCCCAGGTTTGATTCCAGTCAAGGGTACATGCCTGGATTAAGGGGCTCAATCCCCAGTAGGGAGTGTGTAGGAGGCCCGATGCATGAAAATTTCTGCAAGAGTAGGCCTTCCTTTCCTCAGCTGCCAGGACTGGCTTCCCTCTGGCACCTGGGACCCGGCTGGCCTCCCTCCGCCCCAGCTTCATCTTCCAGACATCCTTATATTACCCTTATTAGCATATTACCCTTTTATTATTAGCATATTATCCCTTTATTATTATAGATACACAGATATTGCAACATACATATATAAGCTGATGCCCCCACTACCACCACAAGCATACATACACACTCTCAAGGTCCCTGTGTATTGCAGGAATTTTCGTGCATCGGCCCTCTAGTGCAGGGGTGGGCAAACTTTTTGACTCGAGGGCCACAATGGGTTCTTAAACAGGACTGGAGGGCAGGAACAAAAGCATGGATGGAGTGTTTGTGTGAACTAATATAAATTCAAAGGAAACATCATTACATAAAAGGGTACGGTCTTTTTTTTATTTCAATAGTTTTATTCATTTCAAACATTTTAACAAGAAGAATGTAAACACTAATTATTATAATTTGAAACTTCAAAAAATGGAGGAATCATAGCACAATAACATACCTTATATTGAAGATGGCAAAGGCAAAATAAAATTGCCTAACAAAGAAAAGGTACAAAAGCCTTTCAAATTAAACTTAAATATAATAAAATAATTTAAAACTAAAACAAATAGAAAAGAACAAAATGTGTAAACAGTAAATTAAACATTTTCTTTAGTGCAACTTCCAAATTATGCCCAGGACATAGATGTAGATGGCAATGTAGACTGGGTTGAAAGGTTTTTGGTCTTTAAAACATCAACTTCAGTGGGAACAGTGTTGTTGGTCTCCTTTTTAGCTAATGCTCTGATACTGTGCTCTCCAGGGGCGTGTCTCCCTACATCACCATGATAACGTGTCTACGCATTCCCAGGGTGATGTCGGGGGACAAGTCCCCGGGCATTACAAGGAGCCTCTGGAAGACTGAGAGGTTGTTCCTTCTACTGAATGGGTGGATATAAATCCGCCCACTCAGAAGAAGGAGCTGCGACCGTGTTTCCCGACGTTGCCATGTTAACACTGCTGCTGGTGAAGGAGCGGAGGGGAGAGCAAGAGAACCTTCCACTCTTTCGGCTCCGAGGGCTGGATAGAACAGCCGAATGGGCTGGATCTGGCCTGCGGGCCGTAGTTTGCCCATGGCTGATCTAGTGTATTAAATAAATAGGTTACATGATTCTCTTGCTCATACCCATTGAGAAGAAAACAAAAGAAAGATGATTAATACATACAAGTAAATTAACAGAAGTATGAACCTGAAGGTCATCAATGAGCTTGTAGGTCACCAAGTGTCATGAGACCTTCAGGTTTTGCAAAGATTTTAGATGATTTATGAATATTCACAAGTAAGAAAATGGAGGCCTCAGTCAATTTTATTAAGATCTTAATAGAACTAGTGACTTCAGTTGACATACAAGTGTTTGACTAACCTGCAGCAATTTACTTGCTTTGTTTTGCTTTTCTTTCCATAGTTTATTGATGTTCAATCTCTTAAACCTATCAAAGATAAGTTAGACATGGAAATAAATAATAATATTTTTATATATAAAAATAAAATTGTCTATTAAAGCAACTTCATGTTAATATCCTTTTAAGTAGTACTATAGACCTTTCCTTGTAGGTGAATGTTTCTCTCACTCCCTCTTTTTTTTTAATCCTCACCCAAGGATATTTTCACATTGATTTTTAGAAAGAGTATAAAAGAGAGGAAAAGACAGAAACATTGATGTGAGAAAAACACATCTATTGGTTGCCTCCTGCATGCTCCCCAACCAGGTACATGACCTTGACCAGAATTGAACCCAGGACTCTTCAGTTCGTAGGCCAATGCTCTATCCACTGAATCAAACCAGTTAGGGCTGAAATGTTTCTCTTGATGCAATTACAAATAAATTCAAGATCTCAGCCATTAATGCAATAGAAGTTTACTTCTTATTTGCATAAGGTCCCATCACTGTGTAGATGGTGGGTATGGTGGTGATGATCATGGTGGAATATTGTTTCACATGGACATTCATAACTCTAGGTTTATGGAGGATTTGCCATTTTTAACATTTAACCCCCAAATTAATCAATGTCCATCCATCAGAAGTAGGAACAACAGAATCATTAGTGAAAGTTTCTTATAGGCTAGACCTATAAAATATTAACCCCTTTTCAGGTAGATAACTTACAAATATTTTTTTACTGTTTAGTGTGTTGCCTTTTTATTTTTTATTTTTTTCTACTCTATAGAAGCATTTTAGTTTGATGTAGTCCCACTTATTTATTTTTTCTGATGTTGCCTTTGCTTTTGGTAACAAATAAAAAAAAATAAAAAATAAAAAAAAAACATCACCAATAACAATCTAAAGGCACTTCCTGTGTAAGTTTTTTTTTTTCCCTAGGAATTTTATTATTTCAGGTCCTATGTTCAAGTTTTTAATGCATTTTGAGTTAATTTTTGTGTATGTTATTAGATAGTGTTCCACTTTTATTCTTTTGCATGTGGTTGTCCAATTTTCCCAATACCATTTATTGAAGGGACTGACCTTTTCCCCATTATAATTCTGGGCCCCTTTGTCATAAATTAATTAACATTTATACGTGGGCTTATTTCTGGCCTTTCTGTTCTGTTCCATCTATCTATGTGCATGTTTTTATGCCGATAACATACTTATTTTTGTGGTGTAATTTGAAACCAGGAAGTGTGATGCCTCCAGCTTTGTTCTTCTTTTGCTTTGGTTATTCAAGGTCTTTCGGGATTCCATACTAATTTTATTTTTGTAAAAAAATGTAATTGTTATCAGAATACAGATAAAATGAGATATTTATATTAATATATTATGTAATTAAAATGGCTGTATTTATCTTAAAATATTGTTTTAATTAGATAGGGAGGTGAGTTGTGAGTAGATTAAATTAATAAGATGATACTATGAAAATGAGGGAGTATGATCAATTCACTAGTATTTTATTATGTCCTTACATTTAAAAATTAAATTGAATATATTTAACTTAAACCACAAATGAAAGTAGATGATCATCTCTAAGAAGTGAGCCAAGTACAAATAAATTAGAGAAAAATGTTACTACTGTATTTTTTAATTCTGCTTGTTAATATCAAATAAACATAAAGATGAACATGGTCATTTTGTGTCCATCAAAAGGTAGGTCAGTAAAATGGAGCTAAGAAATTGAGACACCATAACTTAAGTGGAAGTTTTATTAGTGATGGAAATTTTGTAAATACTATGTAGTTCAGATATTTCCCCCAAATCTCATTAATTGTTATACTTTCTAAATTAAGTGCTGATCTCTTTGTGGGTCACAGTTTGCCATAAATTTGTCTGAAGTGCATATTCTCAAATTTATATAATTAATAGATTTATGATGAATGAGATAAGCATTAATGGCATATATTGATTGTACAGTATACACTTAGAATGGAAGTCAATATATTTAGAATTGCAGAAACTGATATTTCCAGAATGTGAGTAATTGAGAGGAGTTAGGAAAAGAAGAGTGTGTGGATGCACATGTACTAGTAAAATTCAGATGTAACAAAAGAAAGGAAACAATATATATTTTTGTTGTTGTGTTGATGATGATATTATTATTACATGTATTCTAAGAGTCTGCTTGATATTCTTGCTGTTGTTCTATTGAATATTTTAAAGACCCTTATATCTGCATCTCAGTAAAGGATGCACAGTATATCCTACAGTTGTGCTACTGATATTTTAAGAAACATTCTAAAATTCAAATTCTACAAATGCATTCAAATGATGTTGCTATTTCTAGCGATGTATTTTTTGAACTGACTTCCAAATCTCTTATCCATTCTTTTGAACATCCTAAGTAGTGACAAATAATTATGCCTTGAGGGTAGATTTTAAATTAGGTAAAAACAGATGTAGTTTTAAATATAGAGAATAAGATGGGTTATAAAAATGGGTAGTATAATTTGTGGTTAAAAAATGAGATATGAATATACAGTTAGGAGATTATTTTTCTTCATTTGCTTTATAAATTGGTTTCAAAAGGAGATATTATGCAAAGGATTTCCATATATGGAAGCATAACTAAAATAAAATAATTTGGCCACCTAAGGTAGTCATTTCAAAGAACAAGACGCATTTGTTGTATAAGATCTGTTTTTGAAATTAAAATGTTCTCACCAAGAAGAAGGTGGGCAAACATGGTGATGTAGGTAAATGCAGTACTTACCTCTTCCCACACATATCAAAATTATAACTAAAATACAGAACAATATCATTCAGAATGGCCTGAAATCTGGCTGAATGGCAGCCCTACACCTAGATAATTAAAGAATAAAGCACATTGAGACTGGTAGGAAGGACAGAGGCACAGAATGGGCTGGTCCAAAACCCATGTGTGGCATTTTTTTAATCAGGAGGAATATCTTGGCTGCAGAGCCCCCACCCCGTGAGGAGTAAGGGGTCCCAGTTCCACACCAGACACCTCAGCCCAGGTACCAGTGTGGGGAAGAGAAATCCCCATAACTTTGGACTTTAAAAACCAGTGGGAATTGTGGCTGAGAAGGACAGAGGCTGCTGGAGTCCCAGGCAATTCCTCTTAAAAAGCCCATGCATGGTCTTACTCAGACTCACTTCCTCTGAGCTCCAGTGCTGAGGCAGCAGCTTAAAAGAATCCAGGGACATATGGGGATGAACTAAATTGTCTGGCATCAGAGCAAGAACTGTGGGACAGCTTTTTCCCAGACAAGTGCTGGCAGAGGCCATTGTTCCTCTGCTGAGCCCTCCATTGCCACAGTGCCAACAAGCAGTCACCATATCTGAGTCTCCATTATCCTGTCTCACACAGCTCACTCCACCCTGGTGACTCCTTGATTCCATGCCCCACCCAATTTTCAGCCCCACCCAAGCTATTTGCAATGGCTTTTCCAAATGAATGGCCTGTCCTGGCTTAGCCTTCACTTCCCTAAAATCTCTAAAACAAATAGCAGCTGGCATCAGCGTGGCCCATACCTCTTGATAAATGGCCTCAGGCCTGACACTAGATTCAGCCTGCCTTGGTTTACAGCTTGACCTCTCCTGGACACCTGTAGACCCAACACAAGTAGCAGCCATATGAAGATCACTCTGTAGCTTTTGCTGGGTGGCCCCAGGCAGGGGACAGGGAGTAGCTGACTTTTCACAACCAGGGAGGCCTCAGAGCCACCTGGTGGTTAACTTCAGACCATGCTAGATTACAATCCTACCACATCCACAGGCAGCACACTCAAGTGGCTGGCTCAGTGTGCACCAAAGCCCCACTGAAGCAAGTTCTTCTTTATGGGGGCATCTCCTGCACAGCAGCTCTTCCACTGTAGTCACAGCTGGTATGCACAGCCAGTTGGCCTGGGGGTCAATCCCTCCCAGTGACACCAACACCAATCAAAGCTCAACTACAACTGGAGAGTGTACATATCCCACACAGGTGTGCACCTAGAGTACCCAGCACAGGTGACTGAAGAATCTGAGCTACTGGGCCCTACAGGATACCTTCTATACAAGGCCACTCTACCAATTCCAGGAGACATAGCAGCTCTACCTAATACATAGAAGCAAACACAGTGAAGCAGCTAAAATGGCTATAAGAATGATCAAGGAACTTAATGAGAATGTCAAGGAAATTAGTGATAACATCAAAGGCATGAAAAAGGACCAATTAGAAATGAAGGATACACTAACTGAAATGAATAATAATTTACAGGGAATCAACAGTAGAGTAGAGGACACCAAAAATCAAATCGGTGATTTGGAACATGAGAAAGCAAAAATCACCCAATCAGAAGAATAACAACAAAAAATAATAAAAACATATGAAGATAGTGTAAGGATCCTCTGTGACAACTTCAAGTGTACCAACATTTGCATCTTGGGAGTGCTGGAAGGAGAAGAGAGGCAGCCCTATTTGAAAAAAATAATGGCAGAAAACTTCCCTTACCTGGTGAAAGAAATAGACCTACAAGTCCAGGAAGCACAGAGAGTCCTAAACAAGATGAATCCAGAGGCCCGCACCAAGACACATCATAATTAAAATGCCAAAGGTTAAGGACAAAGAGAGAATCATAAAAGCAGCAAGATAAAAGCAGTTAGTTACCAAAAGGGAGCACCCATATGACTGTCAGTTGCTCTCTCAACAAAAAGTTTGCAGGCCAAAGGGACTGGCAAGAAATATTCAAAGTGATGAAAAGCAAAGACCTACAACCAAGATTACTCTACCCAGCAAAGCTAGCATTTAGAATTGAAAGTCAGATAAAGAGCTTCACAGATAAGAAAAAGCTAAAGGAGTTCATCACCACCAAACCAGTCTTACATGAAATGTAAAAGGGTCTTTTTTAAGAAGAAGAAGAAGAAGACAATGAAAAAATATAAAAAAATATGAACAATAAAATGGCAATAAATACATATCTATCAATAATTAAATCTAAAAATCAAAATAAATGAACAAGTAAACTAATGAACAAAATAAACTTAATGAAATAGAACCAGAGGCATGGAAACATGGGATATACTGACAAGTCTCAGAAGAAAGGATGAGGGCAGGAAGAAATTAACCGAAGAATTTATATGCATACATGCATTACCCATGGACACAGCCAATAGTAGGGTGGTAAAGGCCTGTGGTGGTGTGGGATCCGAGTGGAGGGGGCAATGGGGGAGAAAGGTGGAACATCTGTAATACTCTCAACAATAAAGAATTACAAAGAAAAAAAATGTTCTCACCTAGAATCAGAATAGGTATCTTATACAAATGAGAATATAAATTTCATTTATCTTTAAGAAGCAGCTTTTTTTTAGACTTACTTAGTATAAGTTAAGTTTGTAAGATTAAAAATTTAAAGAATAACACAAAACTATTTAATTATATCTTACATAAATAATGAAAGTAAGGTATTCTTTAAATTAAGGGCCAATTCATTAAGTAAATACATTTTTTTTTTTGGTTAATCTTCACATGAGGATATTTTTTGCATTGACTTTTTAGAGAGAGTGGAAGGAAGGGAGTGGGGAGAAAGTGAGAGAAAGAAAAACAATAATGTAAGAAAAATAAACTGAATGGTTGCCTCCTAATTGCGCCCTAACCACGGCCAAGGACAAACCCTCAACCCAGGTATGTGCCCTTGACGAGAAATCACTCTAACCACTGAGCATACTAGCCATGGAATAAGTACTTACTAAGTGTCTGATTACTGAGTCAAGTTCAGCCTTGTTGACCAGTAGACATGTGAGCAAAGATTTAGAGGAGGTGATGAAAGAATCAGTAGGGGTATCTTTAGGAAGCATACCCAAGGCAGAAGAAACAGCCAATTTCAAATCTGTAAGGCTAGATTTCTCTTTTATATGCCTTTTATGTTAACAAATATAGCAAAAAGCTCATGTTGCCAAGATGAATATATAGTTGAGGAAGTAATACAACATAGGGAAAGTTGGCTTCTATTTTGCTTGAAAGAAGGTTCAAAGTAGGGAAGTACATGACCTAATTTCTTTTTTAAAAGGATCACTCAGGGTGTTAGTTTGAACATAGACCACCACAGCACAAGGTTAGATTCATTGAGATCAGTTATTTAGGTCAGAGATAATGGTGGCCCAGATAAAGGTGGGTAGTAGTGGAGTTATAAATTAGGGGATCATTTGGATATCTATGGTATCAGAATTAATGATACTGAGTATGATCAACAAGAGTAAGGGTGCATATAGGAAATAGAGTGCATACAGGAAATGTGGCACTAAAGACCTGAGATAGGGAAGAAGAGGGGGCATCAGCAATGTAAGCTGAAAATTAGTGATGAGTCAAGTAGGAGGATATCAGGTAGAGGGTGTTGTCCTGGAAGCCAAGTAGAAAGAGTTTATCAAGCAGGAAGGAGTGATTAACTTAGTGACAGGCTGCTACCCATTTATCCCAGTTTTTCCAAAGAAATGCGGGTCTATCTTTAGGTTTTTGTGTGAGTGATAATAAATTCTCAATAAAGTCTCCATTTGGATGATAAATTTTAGCATCACCTATTGATAGATCAAGTAAAATGAGAACAAGGAAAGAAATTCATAGATATAATTAAGAACTAGAGAGAGAATGGGATCATTTCAATAAGTGAAGGGATTGGCTTTTTAAAGAAACAGGGAATATACAGGAAGGAGTTTATGGAAGGAGATGCTGTTAATAAAGTAGACGTAATGGTGGTGTTCTATGGATGTTTGCTTTTGAAATCTTTCATTTTCTCAGTAAAGTTAAAGCAAAGTCTTCTATTGAGTAAGAGGGTAGAGAAAGTACAGATCTGAGAAGAGAGGATAAGTATTAAATAGTCTTTTAGGGCCGGACTTGGCAACCTACACCCCACAGGCCAACAGTCTATTTCAAGTTTTACTAAAATGTAGCCAGTTTTCTTATAGATACTGTGCAATAAAGCTGAAGTAGGATGTGTGGTTTTTGCAAATGCTTTAACAGCTGATAAAATTTTACATTTGTAAAATTAATATATTGTACTGGAACAAAATAGTTTTAAATTATATTTTAAAAAGCTCTCAAAAAATATAGCCAGTTTTTTACATATTGTATATGGCTCTTTCAAGTTCAATGGCAATATTGAATAATTATAATAGAATCAGTATGACCTGCAAGCCAAAAATATTTAGTACCTGGCCCTTTAAGGAAACATTTAGCAACCCCTATCCTAGAAAAATGAGAGTGACTGGAATGGACATAAAGCATGAATGCACACAAAATGTGATTCATTTAAAGTTTAAGTTATAAATGTAACTGAAACCACTTGTGTGGTTTTCTTCAGACACATTTATCTGCATGGTTACAGGTGTGGAGTATGTAAAGTATTGGATTAAACTTGTGTATGATTTTGCCAGCCAAGAACAGTCAAGTGATAGAGGGTCAAGAAAAAGTAAGGTATATGCAAGAGAATGCTTATAAAGCTTGGTTATTAAATTCAAGTTGGATATGGAGAAGAGAGATGATTGAACAAAAAATTGGAGATCTCAGTGGAGTAAAAAGATTGTTGGAACCAGGTGCAAAGAGTTGGCATGAAAAATAGGAGCTGGTGGTCATTGAAATGCATGGAATTGACATGTTGAAGGAACTGCGGTTTTGGTAATAAGTTCTAGGGTATGACTGTGGAAAGAAATAGCTGAAGAGGGTAAAGGATAAGATAATTGATAAAGCACATTTTAAGGAATTGAGAAGTTATGGTATTTATATAAATTACTAAAAAAGAAGCCAGAATGTCAGAAGCTAAAGTAATGAAAAAATGAGAGTTGGTTCACAATGGTAGCAACTATGTGAGGAAGTTGATGATATAAGATTAGAGCTGAGAATTTTTAGAGAAAAGGGGTACAATCTGAATGAAAAGCTAGTAGAGCAGTGCAGAGGCTCTAAGAGAGAAAAAACACACCAACTTTCAAAAGTAGTATCCTTAGAGAAAGTAAGGTTTTTGTTAGAGCTAAAATGTGAAGGGAAAAGTAGGAATGAGCTTAGAACAAATGCACTGGATTCACTTACACAACCAAAAAACATTTTTAAAAAGTATTTAGATAATTAGGATTATCTTTCCTATTGCTTATAAGAAGAAATTTCAAATAAATGTAAGATTCTTAAACAATTATAGACACATGTAATGATCTGAAATCAATTTTCCAATTTTCTATTATAAATCTATAGAGTCTTGTTTATCCAATTATTTTGTCCTTCTCTGAATATTGAATTATTCAGGCAATTTATGAAATATTGATTGAAATTCTTGAGACCATATTTTGAGGTGAAATTTGACCAATAAGAGCACTTCAGGGGCTAGTTTTGCTAGTTATATTCCATATATCTGCATTTCTATCATCTGTGTCTATGTCTATATCTATCTATTTATATATGAACTAGAGGCCGGTGCACAAAATTCGTGCACGGGGTGTGTGTCCCTCAGTCCAGCCTGCACCCTCTCCAATCTGGGACCCCTCGAGGGATGTGCGACTGCCTGTTTAGGCCCAATCCCAGTATGATCGGGACTAAGCGGGCAGTCGGAAATCCCTCTCACAATCCAGGACTGCTGGCTCCCAACTGCTCGCCTGCCTGCCTTCCTGATTGCCCCTAACCACTTCTGCCTACCAGCCTGATCACCCCTAACGACTCCCCTGCCAGCCTGATTGATGCCAACTGCTCTCCTGTTTTCCCCTAACTGCTCTCCCCTGCAGGCCTGGGTCTCTACCAACTGCCCTCCCCTGCAGGCCTGGTCCCCCCCAACTGCTCTCCCCTGCAGGCCTGGGTCCCTCCCAGCTGCCTTTCCCTGCAGGCCTGGTTGCCCCCAACTTCCTTCCTCTGCCGGCTTGGTCACCCCTAACTGCCCTCCCCTGCAGGCTTGATAGCCCCCAACTTCCCTCCCTTGCAGGCCTGGTCCCTCCCAACTGCCCTCCCCTGCTGGCCATCTTGTGGAGGCCATCTTGTGTCCACATGGGGACAGGATCTTTGACCACATGGGGGCAGCCATCTTGTGTGTCGGAGTGATGGTCAATCTGCATATTACTCTTTTATTAGATAGGATGGAGGCCTGGTGCACAGGTGGGGTCAGCTGGTTTGCCCTAAAGGGTGTCCCGGATCAGGATGGAGGTTCCCTTGGGGCTTGGGGCGGCCTGGGCGAGGGGCCTGTGGTGGTTTGCAGGCCGGCCATGCCCCCTGGTGACCCAAGCAGAGGCCCTGGTATCTGGGGTTTATTTATCTTCTACAATTGAAACTTTGTAGCCTGGAGTGGAGCCAAGCCTTCTGCTTGCTCTGTGGTGGTAGCCATTTCTATTGGGACTTATGTATCTTCTATAATTGAAACTTTGTAGCCTTAAGTGAGGCCTGGGCTGGCCAAGGTGTGCTGAAAGCTTGGCTTCCTCCATCACTGGGGACAACCCTAGCTTCCTGCTCTTTCCAGCTCTGTGACTGCCGCCATTTCTATTTGGGTTTATGTATCTTCTATCATGAAACTTTGTAGCCTTGAGTGGAGGCCTAGGCTGGAAAGGGCAGGCAGAAAGCTTTGCTTCCTCCATTGCCGGGGAAACCCAAGCATCCCTCCTGCTCTCTGTGGCCGTAGCCATCTTGGTTGGGTTTATTTGCATATTCACTCCTGATTGGCTGGTGGGTGTGGCTGGTGGGCGTGGCTTGTGGGTGTAGCAGAGTGATAGTTAATTTGCATATTACTCTTTTATTAGATAGGAAGCCTAAGCAACTGTTATGACTGGATGACCGGACTACCGGATCACCAGTTGGTAGCTATGATGCGCACTGACCACCAGGGGGAAGACGCTTAATAGAGGAGCTACCCCCTGGTGGTCAGTGCACTCCCACAGCCAACCTCCTGCAGTCCCTCTCCCCAGCCAGTCAGCCCGATTCGTCCCAATCACTGGCCAGATTGAGGGACCCCACACATGCACGAATTTGTGCACCGGGCCTCTAGTGTCTATATAATTATGAAGTCTAATTTACTTAGAGGGTCAAAGAAAAAATGCCCAAGTTGTGGGCACATCCTCATTGTAAGCCCAATCCCAAATGGGGGGCATGCAGGAGGTGGCCAATCGATAAATCTCCCTTATCATTTGATGTTTCTATCTCTCTCTCTCCTTCTCCTTCCTCTCTGAAATCAATAAAAATATAATTAAAAAAACATTTAAAGAACAACCATGTAGAGTTGAAGTTAACTTAATCTATGTTTTTTAGGAAGACAGGAATAGGATCAACAACTGTAAATTATAAGGAGAGGGTAATTATCTCATAAGCTATATATATAAAAGGCTAAGTGACCGATCATACATCCGTCCGACTGTACAACTGACTGGCTGGTACATATGATGTGCACTGGCAATCCTATATAATAAAAGGCTAATATGCAAATTGTCCCCTCTACTGGGAGTTTGACCAGGGGGCAGGGCCAGCCTGCCAACTGCCCATAGCCCCTTCCCCTGCTGGCATGCAGCCCCTCCTCCCACCAGCCCTGCCCCCGTTCGGCCTCCCCATCCTAATTGGGGCAGACTGGCCAGACCCCACCCGTGCACAAATTCATGCACTGGGCCTCTAGTTTAAAAATAAATGTTGACTCGCACATGCGCAATATATATAGTTCTCACTGGTTCTAATAACACGTGTGTGTTTAGATCGGTCATTGTCGATCGTGAATTTGGTTGACACTTCTATTATTGAGAAAGGGAGAAAAGTAATGTTAAAATATTTCTTCTTATTAATTTCCTTTCAATATGCACAAATCTGTGCACTGGGCCACTTATATATGATTTTATAAAAGTCAAAACTGTTCAGCAAGGTAGGGGGTAATTCAGGAGATACCAAATAAAAATAGTTATTATTTAAGAATTTACTCAAAGTTTATTTGTAAGTGATGTAAAATAAGGAATTTCTGCATTTTGCAAGTGTTAGAATACTTGATTTCTAAGACAGTTTTAAAATATTCAAATGATCAGTGCCATTTATCCAATAAACCTATATATTTAACTGTTTGTTTTTTTTCTGTCTTCTGGATATTTATTATAGAGTGTGTAGGTTTGTAGATTATTCTTAAAATAGTGCAACATAGTTATATTTGTTGCCATATTCAAAGGTACTTTATAGGCAAATATATTTAAATGTAGTATTTTTTATTCCCTAGGGAGATGTACCTTTGGTAGTTCTCTTGATATTTCTGTTTTTGGTTTTGTTTTGGTTTTAATTCTTGTATATCAATTTCCTATGACAAGAAAATCAAGTTTAAACTATATTGTTAAAATTTGTACCTGGGGATACAGATTGACTTTCTATCTTCTTTCATTATTTGAATATGTTAAACATATTAACTCCTACATTGATAATTAATTGGTTAGGAACTTTATTATGCATCAGAGCAGAGAATCAAATCTCAGCTAGGACTCGCTTATTAAAGTTCACCCAATAATATTCTAATACAAAATGATAACAAAAATAAGAAAATACACTATAAAACATACTTGAAATTTTGCTGTAGGTGACTGAAGTTAAAATTCTTCTGTGACCTTAATTATGTGAATATATAAAATAGCATGAAATTATATATATAATATTTTTTTTCCTGCTATGCTATCATGGCAGCTTTGAGAGGTAACCAATCTTTGCAGAGCACCTGAAGTGCTGAGGCAGCAAGGAAGAGACTCTCAGTGAAGAGATAAAACTTATGGGTCAAGTAGATGATGAGATTAAGTTAGGATTTAAAGGCAAAGTATTAGGCAATATGCTCCCCCAATTGAAAGGTTTTTAAAGTAAAAATTTTATTGCTAAGTCTGGGAAACTAAAAGTAGCTTTGCTTTCTCCAGTTGCAGAGGTAATAGAATGAAAAATAAGCCATTTCAGGCACATGTCTATGTTCTATGAATGCTGTAGGTTAGACGTTGGAGGAAAACCTATGGAACACATAGAAGCATAGGAATAAATGACATAGTGCCTAATATATTAAGACAATTTTATAGCCTGGGGAACTACTGACTCCCAGATCAGTGTATTTTTATAAAAAGGAAAAGCTCAGACATTAAGGAAAATGCTCAGGTTTATGGCTTTATTGATGCTACTCAATAATTAGCTTCATGTCAAAAGCAAAATGTAATCCCATGCCTGAAGACAATACCAAATTTCTCCTCTTTACAGCTTCATTATTTTTAATTTTTAATACTTAATATGTTCAACTTTTACAGTTTAGAGGGAAAATATCAGTAAAAATGATAGCATTTGTCTGACATTGTCAAGGATTGCAGATCAATATTTTCTAATTCAATATATTGAAAATTGCCATTGAAAAGAGGGAAATGAATGTTTGCAAGAAGTACAGTTATTTCCAGAAGAGTTTTCAGGGAATTGTTAGTTGATTTTATGGTCTTCTAAGATGCTGTATCTAAGAAGGTCCCAATGCAAAATACTGAAAGTTAAATATAGACTTGATTTCTATTTCAACATTTATAAATATATTCTCCCATAAGTGTTGCTTGTGCCTTGTATCAACTACAGGAAGGGATAAATGTATAAGACAACTTTAATTTTAATATGAAGTACTCATATGGAATGAGAAATATTCATAGCATGTAAATACCCAAATAACTGTACTACAGACAGGAATGAATCATCTTTCCTGTGTTTTGGCCTTTCACAAGTATTGCAGTTTGGTGATTATTTTCATCTAAATCCTGTGTTTTTTATTCCCATAGTTATTTGTTCTTTTATTTTTGTCCCTATATTTTTATCTTCTTTTTCTGATTGGCAGAACATTTCATTTGGTTTCCATAAATTGTTTGCTTTTTCATATAATAACTTAACAATGTTTATTTTATAGAAGTCATGTTGCTTCCATATAATTCAGACAGTTTTATACTCTACTAGTGGCTTGGTGCACAAATTCATACACATTGAAAGGAAATTAATTAGAAGAAATATTTTGATATCGCTATTCGCCCTTTCTCTATAATAGAAGTGTCAACCAATTCATGATCGACAATGACAGATTGAAACATATGTGTGCTATTGGTGCCAGCGAGAACCTTATATGTATCACACATGTGTGACTCAACTTAGCCTTTTATAGATATAGAACAAACTTGCTTAATTAGACCAGCTTTCTGATTTAGCTAAACTTTTTCCAGCCCAGTGAAGCACCCTAACTTCTCTTTCAGGTAATTGTCATCAACACAGCAGTAAATATCAACCTGAAGCAGATTAATATTGTAGATCATGCAGGGAGAACAAAGGGTAAAATATTTAATTGCAGCAGTGTTTGACTATATTCTGTGCAGCGAGAAAACCTGAAGTCATTTTCAAGCTCCACCATTTCTTATTTCTTTTCATTTGGGTCAAGTTTCTAAGCTTTCTAAATCTCCATTTTCCAGCTAATGAAAAGAAAATAGGATTCCACTGAGTCTTCTATCTATCTACTCCCGGACTTCTGTGAGGATCAAATGAGATGAGGCATGGGAAAATGCTTCACAGATATTTGGTTAAAGTGTAAAGTGTTTCCACTTGGCTATAAAGCAAGTTGTGTTCCTGGGCTGCAGAAACTTTAAGGAGGCTAATCATCACTAGGGAGAGGAAGCTGGACATTGGTATCTGACATAATTACCCAGACGGAGGGAAGGACACTTAGCGTATTAACTTATATATATATATATATATATATATATATATATATATATATATATATATATATATATGGATAGTTTTGTGGACATTTGCTTAAGTAAATTACATCTTACAAATCTAGTTCCTTTTGACTTCTTGCTTATTAATGTCAAAAAACCTTTATTGATCAACAGTGAGGTTTACTTGATTTACTAGATGCTTGCATTTTTGTCTGACTTAGCCATAATAAAAGAATACCCAACTGAAACTTTAGGAAACATATGAAATGCATGTATATTTAAAATATAGAGATAAATATATATATATATATATATATATATATATATATATATATATATTCTAATATTGCCTTATAGTATATTATTTACTATTAAGTTAATCTGCTCTGAAAAAAAAAAATGACCAAATTGCTAAATCCTCCCCTAAATACCCATAGCTACCACAGGTCTACAACAAATATGTAGAGAGTATATATTGAAAAAATTCACAACTGTTTATTATTAGTTATTATTTTATATTCAAGACATATTTTGCTTCTACCTGATTAACTCTGTTGCCTGTCAAGCACCTAATATCCTGACACACATAGTAGGGATTCAATTAATTATTTTTTCAAATGAAGGAAAAGTAAATGACCATAGTTGAGATGTTAATATAATGTCCATAGCTGGATTAGTAGAAGATCTAAGTGTTCTGTGTGCCATCCTTTTGTTTCTTAATTTTTAAGTGAAATTAATTGATTAATTTATGTATTTATTTATTTAAACTTTCATAACACAGCAAAGTTTATTTTTTTTATTTTACTTTTTATTTCAATACCCTAAGGGCAGTATTGCTTCTTATCAACAAAACAGCTTTATGGGGGAAACTATACAAAAAGATATAAAAAAGATTATTCCATATAAACACTCTTCCATTAAAAAAGTTACAGCCTGAACCAATAGTGAAGTTCAATTATAGAAACCAGTGTTAAGTCTATTTTCTGGGAAATGTACTGAGTTGGAGATAAACTTGAACTCAATAAGAGATAGAACGTATTGCTACAACCATGATAACATTTTAATTGCCTCTCTAGGTCACAGAAAATATTTTATTTTATCTACTCTTAGGACAAAGCTCTGTTTCAAGAAGAGTTTATAGAACTTAAAACAAACTTAACAGGTGCTGAGTTGCATATGTTAAATATTGTGTATCTAACTAACTATTCATGTTACCTTGATAAAATGGCTCAAACTTTTGAGCTCTCAGGTTGCCCATCTGTAAAATTGAGGGCTGGGGTCTAAGAGTACTTGAATGTACATTTTAAAGTGACCTCAGGAAATTTTTTAATCCTCGTCTTATTCAAAGAGCACCCAGACTTCCTCCTTGTTGTACAATCTGAACAACTTTGAGAATTATGGTGTCATCTTAGTTTATGCTGTAATCCGGATCTAAACACTATCACTCCCATTTTGGAGATCCGATTCAGGGCCAGGATCTGAGTCTAAAATTCAGGTGTCCTTGTTCCCCAGATATTGCTCTAGTCTTTATAAACAAAAATTAGCTATAATTTTCTAAACAAAATATTGTCATGATTTATGCAGGGTTTGAACCAGGACTTTGGCTTCAGAATCTATATACTTTACCACAATACTAAACTGCCCCTTAAACTATGCTTGTTAGTTCTTATTACTCTTCTTGCCAAGGATGGTATTTAGCAAAAATAACAAGTATTTTCCACGGATTTAGTTTAAAAAAAAGTAGCACATCAGTAAAATATGTACATATGTAACTTATATTACATGTGTTAAATGTCCTGCAAACAGTATATTGTATGTCATCCATTTTAAGATTCAAAATATTTCATATGTATCATCTTCAAAATTGAATTGAAACTTGTAGTTAATTGCATTATATATTTGCTATTGGCTAGATAGCACTCATGACTCAGTTTTCATGGCCTATGCAGGCATCAATTTGGCCTTAACTCTCATATTATAGACACTTCTATTGACTTATAAGCATTGTCGGTGTTTCATATGTTGAGTGTAATTTCCATTTTAAAATTACTCAAAGAATATTTTAAAAGTTAAACAAGACTATTGATTTGGTATTGAAACAAAAAAGCTTATTGAGAATGCAGATATTCATTAAAAAGAATAACGGGTATACAATCTATAAGTAAAACAAGTTAACTGCAAAGGGGTTTTTGTGACCTAAATAAGGAAGATACAAGGAGTTGAAAGTATGATATTTTGTTGTTGCAATGAAATTGAAGGCATAAGCAGATTAAAAATGGTGGCAGAGTAAGTGGATGCTGCATAGACATGCTCCCAGGAACAAATGGGAATAACAACTAAAATACAGAAAAACTTCCTGAATAATCAATGGAAGACTTACTGGAGAGAACCCTGATATTCGAGGACTGAAAGTGGAGACCCCATAGAGACTGGTAGGAGGGGCAGAGGCATGAAAGGGCTGGTTGGGTGCCCACAGACAGAAACTAAAGTTCTGGAGATATATCTCAGTTGTGGGGGTTGCCACTGAGAACACTGGGATCTAATCCCTAAGCTGGGCCCCCCAGCAGAGAGCACCAGAATTGGGAAGGGTACCCACATAACTTCTGGCTTGAAATTCAGGCACCCTCTTAAAGGGCCAGTGCACAAAATTCCATGTGGAGCCACCCATCTTGTGCTCCAGCAGAGGGAGGGCAGAGTGTACTGGAGCTGTGTGAGCAGAAAGCAGGACTGGGGACTCAATGATTAGAGCTCAGAAGGCAGACACCACTGGTTTTCTGTGCTGAGTCATTTGTTCAGGCATCAAAGGACATCTTTCACAAACAGACCATTGTCTTGCCTGGGGGAAAGACAGTTTACCCACCCTATTGGAAAACACCTTGCACTGAGTCCATTTTAAGAGACTAAAAATAACAATTAGCCTCCAGGCAGAAGCAACCAACCCACCCTGTTGAAAATAAAAATTTTCCCACATCTGAAGACGATTGTCTGGGGGCAATTCAAGTTGGAATTCTATCAGTCTATAGGCAGAGGCAGTCTCTGGAGGCTCTGAGTATTTGCCTGATCTAATTAATCAAAAACAGCATTTGATGCTGTCCTGCACTAGAGATTGAGAGGTGTAGAGGATCTACCTAATACATAGTCACAAAACCAAACAGACAGCCAAAATGAGGAGACAAAGAAACAAACCCCAAATGAAAGAACAAGAAAATTCTCCAGAAGAAGAGATATATGAAGCATAGGTAATAAATGTATCTGAAATAGAGTTCAGAGTAATGATGGTAAAGATGCTCAATAGCATGAGAAAAGACATAGTAAATATGGGGAAAAAAACAGTCAGAAATAAAGAATGACATAATACAAAGAACACATTGGAAGGAATACACAGCAGATTAGGGGAAGCTGAGGATTGAATCAGTGAATTAAAAGATAGTGTTGAATAAATCACTCAATTAGAGAACCAGAAAGAAAGAACAATTTAAAAACAGGAGGACAGAGGAGAGGGAATAATGGCGGCGGAATAGACAGACGTGTTCCGAGCATTGTCCCGGAGCAGAAAGAAAGAACAGCTGAGGGTCGCACAAGGAGTGTTTGTTGGCTGGTTGGGAGACAGCTGAATTCCAGAAGGAGGTGGGGGACTGCTGAACGGGGTTCCCCTGACCTGGCAGCACCAACTGTGGCTGGGTCCCCTCCCGGAGCTGCGGGGTTGGACGCGGAGTCTGCGCCATCTTGATCCGGAAAGTGGAGCTTATCTGAAGCCTGAGAATCCACAACGGCGGCACCCACAGAACAGCTGCGAGCCCCAGAACAACGCTCCCCAACTGGCGCAAGCACACGGGTTCAGAGGAGCTCTACACTCCACCACGGAAAGGTCAGATTTCGCCTGGGATAAGGTGAGGTCTCTGGTCCCGGCGGGAGAGAGGAACGTGCGTTTTGCGGGAGCTGGAGGACCAGGGAAGTCTGTGCCTAGAAAAATCCGTGGCTGTAGGGGCTGGCGTGATCTGTGATTGTGGAAAGGGGTCCTCAGAGCTGCTAAGAGAAGGGCACTCTAAAAAGCAACCCATTTTGATCTGAAGTGCAGGGACACCCTAAGAATTTCAGGCAGTCCAGACTTACGCGCAGCCCCTGCGTTCCCTGGGTGCCTGGGCTTACGCGGAGTCCCGGAGTACGCACAACTGGGCTTTTTCCTCTTGAAATTCTTGCTTCTGATTACTAAGCCCAATACATAGGATCACCCAGTTGGGGACACCCTGGGAGACTGCAGGGGAAGGTTGTTTTTCTGGAACCTGGGGATCGGAGCGGGGAGTGACCATCAGAGAGTCAGCTCTGAGGCAGACCACTCCCACAGGCCGGTGACGAGTGCCACAGAGAAAGAAGGCTCTAACACTGCCTAGAGAGGCCATAGATAGACCCGGAAGTTAATCCAGAAACACTGCCACCCAGGGGCTGAATCACAAATCGACTCTTGTGTAATCAAAAATAAAGGAATACGAGAAATTAAGACACACCGCCTGCTTAAAATCAGGACTGGCTTACAACACCGAAGAGCAGTGGATCGCAGGGAACTGCAATACTGTCTGGACTGAGAAACAGGCGTGCCAAACAGAAAAACAGAGGAAGTGAATGACCTTCACTACTTCACATTTTATTTTTACCTTTTATTTTTTTATTTTTTTAATTTTTTTTTATTTTCATTTTTTGCATGTTTTAATCAAGAAACTTTTTTTTTCTTTTTTCATCACTTGATTTTACCTTTTTAATGATTACATTTTTATTTTCAATCCGTATTATTACTACTGCTATTTTATCTTTTTTTTTTTTTTTTAAAGTGTCATTTTATTTTCTCTTCATTTTATTTTGGGATTAGGGTTCTACATTCTATTTTTATCTTTCCTTTAGCATCGTTTTACTCTATCTCAACTCTACCTTTAGGCCATCACTCTCTTCCTAACCTTCCCCTTTTCAGTGTCCTGTTTATATTACCCTTTTACTGCTTTAGATTTTCCCTATTCTTTCTGTTTACCCCTTGTTAAAATTTCACCCTACTTACATATCTAATCTCCAATCCTCTGCTCCAAGTCCACATACACCTCTCCCTTCGCTGTCTGAGCTATCCATAAACTTGTCCTTCTCTCTGTCCTTTTGTTGTTGTTTGCTTGAATGTAGATTATATCCAATTTTTATGCTTTTTTGTGAGATTGTTTTGCTTATTCTTCTTTTGTTTATTTTTTTGTTTGTTTTGTGCTTCAGCTTTCCCTTGCCTCACTCCATATTAGTTGGTGTGGTAGTTTGTACTAATCCCCAGGCACTTGTTGCTGGCATTTTCTGGGATTAGTGATTGTTCTATTGGAGTTTTATCCCCAATATATATAGTCTGTTCCCCTTTCTCTCTTAGTCACTTTCTTGTCTCTCTTACTTTTTTTTTTTCTTCTCTTTACTTTCCCTTTTCCCAATTTCATTTTCACACTCCTTTTTTCTTTCTTTCTTTCTTTCTTTCTTTCTTTCTTTCTTTCTTTCTTTCTTTCTTTCTTTCTTTCTTTCCTTTTTCCTCTTCTTCTTTCTCTCCTATCACCTAATTTGCCTTTCTCTGGTGGTCACCTTTATTGGAGGTTATTAATATCGTGAATACATTCCTGTTCAGTGCCTTGTGAGTTGTACCTGGTAGTGCTGTATTTTGTGCCTTTAAAGCAAACCAGGAGAGAGAGAACTACATAACCAGACACCCAGAGAAGAGAGACCATGGGGAGACAAAGAAGCAGCCCGCATATGAAAGAAAAGCAGGCATCACCAGAAAAGGAAGTAAACGAAATGGAGGCAAGCAACCTTCCAGAAAAAGAATTCAGAGAAATGGTCATAAGGTGGCTGAAAAGAATGGAAGACAAATTCGACAATATGAGCAAGAACCAAGAGGAAATGAAGAAGAACCAAGAAGAAATGAAAAATGACATCGCTGCCGTAAAGAACTCAATAGAAAGCATCAAGAGTAGACTAGAAGAAGCAGAGGACCGCATCAGTGAGCTAGAAGACAAGATGGAAAAAAATACCCAAGAAAAGCAACTTCTAGAAAAAAAAATTAAAAGGCAGGAGGAGAGTCTAAGGGAACTTTGGGACAACACGAAACAAAACAACATCCGCATAATAGGGGTTCCAGAAGGAAAGGAAGCTGAGCAAGGAATAGAAAACCTCTTTGAAGAAATAATGACAGAAAATTTCCCAGATATAGGGAAGAAAAAACACACACAAATCCAAGAAGCTCACAGAGTCCCAAGCAAAATGAACCCCAAAAGACCGACGCCAAGGCACATTATAATTAAATTGGCAAACACCAATGACAAAGTAAGAATCTTAAAAGCAGCAAGAGAGAGACAGAAAGTTACATACAAAGGAACCCCCATCAGACTAGCAACTGATTTCTCAACAGAAACTCATCAGGCCAGAAGGGAATGGAATGAAATATACAAAGTCATGCAAAGGAAGGGTCTGAATCCAAGAATACTGTACCCAGCAAGGCTGTCAATCAAAATTGAAGGTGAAATCAGGAGCTTCACAGACAAAAAAGGACTAAGGGAATTTATTACCACCAAACCAGCAATGCAAGAAATGCTAAAGGGTCTGCTGTAAAAAAAAAAAAGAAAGAAAGAAAGAAACAGGAAGCGAAGAAGTAACACAGGGGTAAAGAATAGGAATGGCGACAAATAAGTACCTATCAATAATAACTTTAAATGTAAATGGATTAAATGCCCCAATCAAAAGACATAGGGTAACGGATTGGATAAGAAAACACGACCCATATATCTGCTGTCTACAAGAAACCCACCTCAGAAAAAAAGACGCACACAGACTGAGGGTGAAGGGATGGAAAAAGGTTTTCCAGGCAAATGGAACTGAAAAAAAAGCTGGGGTAGCAATACTTATTTCTGACAAATTAGATCTCAAACTGAAGGACATAACAAGAGATAAGGAAGGCCATTTCATAATACTAAAGGGAGCAATCCAACAAGAAGAAATAACTCTGGTAAACATATATGCACCCAATACAGGAGCACCCAAATACATAAAAAAACTCCTGGAGGATATCAAGGGAGAGATTGACAGCAATACAATCATAGTAGGGGACTTTAATACCCCACTATCACCACTGGACAAATCCTCTAAACAAAACATCAGCAAAGAAACATCAATCCTAAATGACTCACTAGACCAGATGGAATTAATTGACATCTTCAGAACATTTCACCCCAAAGCCACAGAATATACATTCTTCTCAAGTGCACATGGGTCATTTTCAAAGATAGACCATATGTTGGGACATAGGCAAAGTCTCTTCAAATTCAAGAAGATAGAAATCATATCAAGCATCTTCTCAGACCACAGTGGCATAAAACTGGAAATCAACTACAATAAAAACAACCCAAAGAAATCAAACACATGGAGACTAAACAGCATGCTATTAAACCATGACTGGGTTACCAGAGAGATCAAAGAAGAAATAAAAAACATCATGACAACAAATGACAATGAAAACACTACAATCCAAAATCTATGGGACACAGCGAAAGCAGTATTGAGAGGGAAGTTCATAGCTCTACAAGCCTACTGCAAAAAACAAGAAACAGGGGTAATAAATTACCTAACCCAACAACTCAAAGAGTTAGAAAAAGAGCAACAAGAAAAGCCCAGTGTAAGCAGAAGGAAGGAAATAATAAAGATCAGAGCACAAATAAACGACATAGAGACCAAAGAAACAATACAAAAGATCAACAAAACCAAGAGCTGGTTCTTTGAAAGGATAAACAAGATTGATGAACCTCTAGCCAGGCTCACCAAGAAGCAAAGAGAGAGGACCCAAATAAACAAGATCAGAAATGAAAGAGGTGAAATAACAACAGATCCCGCCGAAATACAAAGGATTGTTAAAAAATACTACGAACAACTCTATTCCAACAAACTGGACAACCTGGAGGAAATGGACATATTCCTAGAAAAATATAACCTTCCAAAACTCAATCAGGAAGAATCTAAACATCTCAACATGCCAGTAACTATGGAAGAAATTGAAGCAGTCATCAAAGAGCTTCCAGCAAACAAAAGCCCGGGGCCAGACGGCTTCACAGGAGAGTTCTACCAAACATTCAAGGAAGAACTAAAACCTATCCTCCTCAGACTATTCCAAAAAATTCAAGAGGAAGGAACACTTCCAAGCTCCTTCTATGAAGCCAGCATCACCCTAATACCAAAACCAGATAAAGACAACACAATGAAGGAGAATTACAGGCCAATATCCCTCATGAATGTAGATGCCAAAATCCTCAATAAAATTCTAGCTAATAGGATCCAGCAGTACATCAGAAAGATAATACACCATGACCAAGTAGGATTTATCCCAGGAATGCAAGGATGGTTCAATATCCGCAAATCAATAAATGTGATACATCACATAAACAAATTGAGAGATAAAAATCACATAGTCATATCAATTGATGCAGAAAAAGCATTTGACAAAATCCAACACCCTTTCTTGATAAAAACTCTCAACAAGGTGGGAATAGAAGGATCATACCTCAACATAATAAAAGCTATATATGATAAACCCACAGCTAACATCATACTCAATGGGCAAAAACTAAAACCATTTCCCCTAAGAACAGGAACAAGACAGGGATGCCCACTCTCACCACTCCTGTTTGACATAGTACTGGAAGTATTAGCCACTGCAATTAGACAAGAAGAAGAAATAAAAGGCATCCAAATTGGAAAAGAAGAAGTAAAGCTGTCCTTATTTGCAGATGACATGATATTGTACATAAAAAACCCGAAAGACTCCATCAAAAAACTAACAGACTTAATAAATGAATTCGGCAATGTAGCAGGATACAAAATTAACACCAAGAAATCTATGGCATTTCTATACACCAACAATGAACTTACAGAAAGAGAGACTAAAAAAGCAATCCCATTTTCCATCGCACCAAAAAAATTAAGATACTTAGGAATAAACCTAACCAAGGAGGTAAAAGACCTATATGCGGAAAACTACAGGACACTGAAAAAAGAGATAGAGGAAGATGTAAACAGATGGAAGAACATACCATGTTCATGGATTGGTAGAATCAACATCATTAAAATGTCCATACTACCCAAAGCAATCTATAGATTCAATGCACTCCCCATTAAAATACCAACGGCGTATTTCACAGACCTAGAAAGAACTCTCCAAAAATTCATCTGGAATAAAAAAAGACCCCGAATAGCCACAGCAATCCTGAGAAAGAAGAATAAAGTAGGAGGGATCTCAATACCAGATTTCAAGCTGTATTACAAAGCCACTGTCCTCAAAACAGCCTGGTACTGGCACAAGAACAGACATATAGATCAATGGAACAGAATAGAGAATCCAGATATCGACCCAAACCAATATGCGCATTTAATATTTGACAAAGGAGGCATGAGCATACAATGGAGTCAAGACAGTCTCTTTAATAAATGGTGTTGGGAAAATTGGACAGATACATGCAAAAAAATGAAACTAGATCACCAACTTACACCATACACAAAAATAAACTCAAAATGGGTACAGGACTTAAATATAAGACGGGAAACCATAAAAATACTAGAGGAATCCACAGGCAGCAAAATCTCAGACATATGCCAAAAGAACTTTTTCAGTGATACTGCCCCTAGGGCAATGGAAGCCAAACAGAAAATAAACAAATGGGACTACATCAAAATAAAAAGCTTTTGCACAGCAAAAGAAACCATCAACAAAACAACAAGAAACCCCACTGTATGGGAGAACATATTTGCAAATGGTATCACTGATAAAGGTTTAATTTCCAACATCTACAGGCAGCTTATACAACTTAATATAAGGAAGATAAAGGATCCAATAAAAAAATGGGCAACGGACCTAAATAGAATCTTTTTGAAAGAAGACAGAAGGAAGGCCAAGAGACACATGAAAACATGCTCAAAGTCACTAATTATCCGAGAGATGCAAATCAAAACAACAATGCGATACCATCTCACACCTGTCAGAATGGCTATCATCAACAAATCAACAAACGACAAGTGTTGGCGAGGATGCGGAGAAAAAGGAACCCTGGTGCACTGCTGGTGGGAATGCAGACTGGTGCAGCCACTGTGGAGAACAGTATGGAGTTTCCTCAAAAAACTGAAAATGGAACTCCCATTTGACCCAGTAATCCCACTCCTAGGAATATATCCTAAGAAACCAGAAACACCAATCAGAAAGGATATATGCACCCCTATGTTCATAGCAGCACAATTTACAATAGCTAAGATTTGGAAACAGCCTAGGTGCCCATCAGCAGATGACTGGATCAGAAAACTATGGTACATCTACACAATGGAATACTATGCTGCCGTAAAAAAGAAGGAATTACTACCATTTGTAGGCACTTGGATGGAATTAGAGAACATTATGCTAAGTGAAATAAGCCAGTCAATGAAAGAAAAATACCACATGATCCCACTCATTTGGGGATAATGAAAAACATTATAAACTGATGAACAAAAAGATAGTTACAGAGGCAGTAAAGCATCAAACAGACTGTCAAATTACAGGGGTAAGGTTAGGGAGAGGTGGGGGAAATAAGAGATCAACCGAAGGACTTATATGCATGTATATAAGAGTAACCAACGGATGCAAAACATTGGGGGGTGAGGGCATGTATGGGAGTGGGGTGGGGGTGGGGGGCAATGGTAAGATATGTACACATATAATACCTTAATAAAAATTTGAAAAGAAGCCGAAACCGGTTTGGCTCAGTGGATAGAGCGTCGGCCTGCGGACTGAAGGGTCCCGGGTTCGATTCCGGTCAAGGGCATGTACGTTGGTTGCGGGCACATCCCCAGTGGGAGGTGTGCAGGAGGCAGCTGATCGATGTTTCTCTCTCATCGATGTTTCTAGCTCTCTATCCCTCTCCCTTCCTCTCTGTAAAATATCAATAAAAATATATTTAAAAAAAAAAAAAAAAAATTTGAAAAGAAAAAAAAATAAAAAAAAATAAAAAAATAAAAAATAAAAACAGGAGGACAGTTTAAGGGAGCTGTGGGACAACATGAAATGTAACAATATTAGAATAGCAGGTGTGCCAGAAGAGACAAAAAGGGAGAAAGGAATAGAAAATGTGCTTGAAGAATAATGGCAGAAAACTTCCCTAACCTGGTAAAAAAAAAAAAAAAAAAAGGTTACACAAGTTCAGGAGGCACAGAGAACCCCAAGCAAGAAGAACCCAAACAGGTTTATACCTGGTTACCTACAAAGGAGCTCCCATAAGGCTGACACCTGATTTCTCATCAGAAATACTACAGGCCAGAAGGGAATGGCATGATGTACCCAAGATAATGGAAAGCAAGGATCTGAAACCAAGATTACTATATCCAGCAAGGAAATTATTCAAAATAAAGAGTCAAATAAAGAGCTTCCCAGACACAAAAGGCTAAAGTAATACATGAGCACCATGCCAGCATTACAAGAAATGCTAAAGGAACTGTTGTAATGAGAAGAAACAGAGATAAACCTAGCCATACAGAATTAAAATGGCAATAAATAAGTACATATCAATAATAACCCTAAATGTCAATGGATTAAATTCTCTAATCAAAAGGCATAAGGTGGCTGCATGGATACAAAACCATGACCCAACTATATGCTGTCTACAAGAGACCCACCTCAGAACAAAAGACACACACAGGATGAGAGTGAAGGGATGGAAAAAATATTTCCATGAAAATGGAAAAGAAAAGCTGGAGTAGCAATACTTATATCTGGCAATATAGACTTCAAAATGAAGGCTATCATGGGACAACAAAGGTCACTACATAATACTAAAGGGATTGATCAAATAAGAGTATATCACCCTGGTAAACATATATATACCCAATAAAGGAGCACCTGAAATATATATATTTTTATATATATACTTTCTAGAATACTTTAGCAGAGAGTTTGACAACAACACAGTCATAGTAGGGGACTTTAACACCCCACTGACTTCACTCAATAGAACTTCCAGACAAAAAATTAACAAGGAAACAGTGATTCTAAAGGATACACTGGATTAGATGGATTTAATTGACATTTATAGAACATTTCACCCCAAAGCAGCAGAATATACATTCTTCTCAAGTTCACATAGATCATTCACAAATATAGACAACATAATAGGACACAAAACAAGTCTCTACAAGTTCAAGAAGATTGAAATCATATCAAGCTTCTTTTCGATCACAGTGGAATGAAATTAGAAATCAACTATAGTAAAAACACCCCAAAACATTCAAACACATGGAGGCTAATTTGCATCTTATTAAACAATGAATGGTTACCAACAAGATCAAGAAAGAAATAAAAAACTTCCTAGAAACAAATGAAAATGAACACACAACAACCTGAAGTCTCTGGGACACAGCAAAAGCAATCCTAAGAGGGAAGTTCATAGCTCTTCAGGCCTACCATAAAAACAAGAAATATCGGCAATAAACTATTTAACCCTACAACTTAAAGAACTAGAAAGAGAACAATAAGAAAAGACCAGAAAAAATAGAAGGAAGGGAATAATAAAGATTAGAGCAGAAATAAATAACATAGAGACTAAAAAAACATTACAAAAAATCAATGAAACTGAGAGCTGGTTCTTTAAAGGAAACAACACTGATGAAGCCTTAGCCAGACTCATCAAGAAACAAGGAGAGAATACCCAAATAAACAAAATCAGAAATGTAAGTGGAGAAGTAACCACTGACACCACAGAAATACAAAGGATTGTAAGAAAATACTATGAACAACTATATGCCAACAATCTGGACAATGTGGATAAAATAGACAAATTCCTAGAAAAATATAATCTCCCAAAATTGAATCAGGAGGAATCAGAAAACCTGAATTGGCAAATAACAACTGATGAAATAGACACAGTAATCAAAAAAACTCCCAGCAAACAAGAACCCAGGTCCAGATGGGTTCACAGGGGATTTTACCAAACATTCAAAGAACTAACACCTATACTCCTAAAACTATTTCAAAAAAATCTAAAAGGAAGGAACACTTCCAAACTCTTTTTATGAGGCCAGCATTATTCTAATTTCAAAACCAGATAAAGACAATACAATGAAAGAGAATTACAGGCCAATATCCCTGATGAACATAGATGCTAAAATCCTCAACAAAATATTAGCAAATTGGATCTAGCAATATATTAAAAAATCACACAACATGACCAAGTGAGATTTATTCCAGGGATGCAAGGGTGGTACAATATTCACAAATCAATAGATGTGGTACATCACATAAACAAATTGGAAGACAAAAATCACATGATCATATCAATAGAGGCAGAAAAAGCATTTCACAAAATCCAACACCCATTCTTGATAAAAACTGTCAGCAAAGTGGGAAACAGGGAGCATATTTCAACATGATAAAAGCCATGTAGGACAAACCTACAGCAACATCATACTCAATGGGCAAAAACTCAAAGCATTTCCCCTAAGAACAGGAACAAGACAGGGATGTCTGCTTTCACCACTCTTACTCAACATAGAACTGGAATTCCTAGTCACGGAGATCAGACAAGAAGAAATAAAAGACATCCAAATAGGAAAGTAGGAAGTAAAACTTTATTTGTAGACAATATGATATTGTACATAGAAAACCCTAAAGACTCCACCAAAAAAATACTAGATTTAATAAATGAATTTAGCAAAGTAGCAGTATGCAAAATCAACACCCAAAAAACAATGGCTTTTTAATATGCCAATAATGAACTCACAGAAAGAGAAACTAAAAAAACAATCTCATTTACCATTGCAACAGAAAAATTAAGATATTTAGGAATAAACTTAATCATTGAGACAAAAGACCTAAATCAGAAAACTACAGGATGTTGAAAAAAGAGACAGAAGAATGTATAAACAAATGGAAGAATATATCCTATTATAAAACCAACAGCATATTTCACAGAGCTAAAACAAATACTCCAAAAATTTATATAGAATCAAAAAAGACCCCAAATAGCCATAGCAATTTTGAGAAAGAAAAACAAAGTTGGAGGAACAAAATACCAGATTTCAAGTTATACTACAAAGCCACTGTAATCAAAACAGCCTGGTACTGGCACAAAAACAGGCATATAGATGAGTGGAACAGAGCAGAGACCCCAGAAATTGACCCAAGCCACTACGCTCAATTAATATTTGACAAAGGAGGCAAGAACATACAATGGAGTCAAGACAATCTCTTCAATAAATGGTATTGGAAAAATTGAACAGATATACACAAAAAAAATGAAACTAGACCACCAAATTACACCATACACAAGAATAAACTCAAAATGGATAAAACATTTAAATGTAAGTTGTGAAACTATAAAAATCTTAGAAGAAACTATACGCAGAAAAATCTCAGTCATCTCTCAAAGCAATATGTTTACAGATACATTTCATAAGACAAAGGAAAGTAAGGAGAAAATAAATAAATTGAGCTACAACAAAATAAAAAGGTTCTGCACAGCAAAAGAAACTATCAACAATATGAAAAGAGAGCCCACTGTATGGGAGAACATACTTGGCAATGATACATCTGATAAAGGGTTAATATCCAAAATATATAAGGAACTCATACAACTTAACAAAATGAAGACAAGCAATCCAGTTAAAAAATGGACAAAGGACCTAAATAGACACTTCTCCAAAGAGGACATACAGATGACCAAGAGACATATGAAAAAATGCTCAAAGTCAATGATCATCAGAGAAATGCAAATTAAAACAACAATGGCTACCATCAACAAAGCAATAAATGACAAGTGTTGGCGAGGATATGGAAAAAAGGGAACCCTAGTACACTGCTGGTGGGAATGCAGTATGTTGCACTCATTATGGAAAACAGTATGGATTTTCCTAAAAAAAAAAAATAAATATGGATCTGCCATTTGACTCCATGACCCCACTTCTAGGAATATATCCTAAGAAACCTGAAGCACCAATCAGAAAGAATTTATCCACCCCTATGTTCATAGCAGCACAATTTACAATAGCTAAGATCTATAAACAGCCCAAGTGCCCACAGTAGAAGAGTGGATAAAAAAGCTGTGGTACATTTATACCATGGAATACTATGCAGCTGTAAAAAAGAATATCTTACCCTTTGAGACAACATGAAGGGACTTGGAGAGTATCATGCTAAGCGAAATAAGTCAGTCAAAGAAAGACAAGTATCACATGATCACACTCATATGTGGAATCTAAGTAACAAAATAAAATGATGAACAGAGTGGATCCAGAGACATGGAAGCATGGAACAGAGTGTGAAAATTCAGAGGGAAGGCTGGGGAGGATGGGTGGGTTGGAGGTAATCAACCAAAGACTTGGTATGCATATATGCATAACCCATGGACACAGACAATAGGGTGCTGAAGGCCTGGGGCGGGGACAGGCTATAGGGAATCAATGGGGGAGAAAAGGGGACATATGTAATACTTTCAACAATAAAGAATTATTTGTAAAAAAAAAAAAAAAAAGAAATTGAAGACATAAGAAATGTCAAATCTCTCAGAAAATAGAGAAGACATTTCAAAGCAAGTAGAAGCTAATGACTCCAAAACAAATACCATATTGGACTATTTTAAAATTATAGTGTCATTGTTTATTTTCCATTTGTAGTGGGACATAAGGTTGCATTCTACAAGTTGATAGCTTAGTTTAAATGAAATTAAATTTAAAATTTACTGAGCCTATTCTAAACAATTTATGACATTATTTATTTCAGGAAAGGTTTAAGACAACTCTAAACATATATTCAATCTTCATGCCATAACTGAAAATAGGTCTAATCTTATCTATTTATATTTATGAAAATAATTTATGAACAGATTTATATAAGAAGTATATACTAGAACTCAGGACTAAATCTAGGCCTTTTTGGGTCATAAATTCATGTTTTTTTCTATCATATTTCATTACCTCCTTGAGAGAATCATTGAGTAAATTTATTTTAATGCCAATATCTACACTAATAAAAGGGAAAGATGCAAATTGACCATACCTCTGTGACACCCACCAGCCAATCAGGAGTGAGTATGCAAATTAACCCAACAAATATGGTGGGTTAATTTGCATATGTAGGCACGGAGCGAAGACTGAAGACTGAAGACTGAAGGCCCCACTGCAGCCGGAGCCAAGCCTGAAGGCTGAAGGCTGAAGGCTTGGCTCTGCTGTGGCCCAGGTCCCAGGTGCCGGAGGAAAACCGGTGCTGGCAGCCAGCGGAAGGAAAGCCTATTGCATGAATCTTCGTGCAATGGGCCTCTAGTGTTATATAATGTTCTACTGGTAAAATGTCATATTAAATTAAACTGAATAACATAAAATTTACTTTATAAGATACAGAAATACACATATTTAGCCACATATTTTCATATACACAAAAGCATTCAACATGTTACAAAATGAAATGCTGTGTCATTTATTTGACATATCATTGTTTTGAGTTTTTGCATTTTCCCCCCACTGATTTAGTTATATTCTGAAAAGTATTGCCAATTTTAGTAATCAATTTAGTAAATTTTAATAAATCAAAATTTCTAAGTCAGGTCTGTGACTAAATGGTTTTTGAAAATCTCCAAAATGATGTTTTCCTCTTATTATGTCACTGGATTCTGGGGAAGTCAGAGTACCTTCTAAGGACACTATAGTGCAGGGGTCCTCAAACTTTTTAAACAGGGGGCCAGTTCACTGTCCCTCAGACCGTTGGAGGGCCGGACTATAGTTTTTTTTAAAAAAAAAAACTATGAACAAATTTCTATGTGCACTGCGGGCCCGGGACGAGTCGGCTGCTAAGCAGGACAGGCAGTGGCACCCGGCGGGCCAGATAAATGTTCTCGGTGGGCTGCATGTGGCCTGCAGGCCGTAGTTTGAGGACGCCTGCTGGATCTGAGTAAGGCTTAGAAATGGAGTCCTCAAGTGAAATAGCAGTGCCGCTCAGACCACTAGGGGGTTTTGCAGATTCAGCTTTCCTAGGAAAGAAGACTGATTTTCATAAATTTTCACTTCAAATTAGAGCCCATTAGAAATCCCTGAGGGCTTCCATCTGAAGTGTGACACACATTCCATGAAAGCCTTATTAACAGTCTCTCAATGCTGTTATATGTCTTGTGCATGACCCACTTCTCTTTTATTGGGATTGATGATATCATTTTGTCTGTGTGTAGCAGGAAAGCTCATTTAAGGCCAAGATATGTTTACTGGTTTGTAGTTTTGTGCTGGTCCTTCACTATGTATGGCATTTCTGGTATTCAAATCAAAGCATTCTTAGCCCCAAATAAATGCCATCAGACATATTTTGTTGCATTCTAATTTTATGATTATATGATTCAAAAAATATACAGGTTTTATTTTGCATACATCAGGATTCCAGATTAATTAAACTTTGTGGAAAAAAAGAATTGATTTTTTAAGCCATAGACAAGAAAGAACTGATTAGATATGTGCAGACTGCAATTTGTTTTAATGGTTTATCTTTGTTTCTAACCATTTTTGCTTGTGTATACTTCCACCTGTTAAATTACTCTGTAATTTACTGTTTCCTGCTATTTGACAAGAAAACATTACAATCACAATAAAAAGTAATTTAAAGCTATTGCCAATCAATGAAATATGTCCCAGTCTAAAATGAGGTTGAAATAATTTATGCGAATTTTACAGTCAAATTAGAATGAAGATTATTCCACAGGGGGGAATCAACTTCTGCAAAACTGCAAGCATCATATATTTCCTGATAAGCTCTCACAGCTGAAACAATGTCATTATTGGAAGGAAGCACAGGAAATTTAATGCAATCAAAAGAATCTTACAAATAGACTCTGGCCAACAAAAACAAAAAAAGACATTTGTGGACCCATAACTCAATAATGGATTAAAAGTTAATTCAAAATGAAGTTAATGCAACATTAACCCTAGGAGGAATATTAAGTTTAGTACTGGTGGATAAATTATCATAAATATTGTTTGTTGATTGACTTTTTCTACTGTGAACCCTAGGAAAACTTCCCTTGTAATAGTAGTTAGCAATTTAGCAATAGTACCACCTCTCCCAACTGCCCACCAACACACAAAACTGAAATGTTCTAGAGAGTAAGCATGTTATTTCACTGTTGAAAGCAATTATATTCAGTTCTTCTTTTATTGGCAAGTGAAATGTCTGTTTGAAAGCTTTATGGACAGTGACAAGATTTGAGTGTATTTGCTCACTATTTCATGCTGAGAGTTCAATCATTAAATTTTGTAAACATTATTTTTATTGTTGACACTATTACAGATGTCCTCATTCCCCTCGTCCCCTTTGTCCACCTCTACCCAGCCCCTGTCCCCCCATCCCTCTGGCCATCACCACAATGTTGTCTGTGTCTATGGATTATGCATATATGTTCTTTGGCTAATCCCTTCACTTTCTCTCATCCATTCCCCCCTAACCCCTCACCTCTGACAGTTGTTAGTCTGTTCCATTCATTGAATTGTTTTTATTTATAAATCAACTCACATACATAAAAAAAGTGACAATATGTGAACAAGACAAAAATTTTAAGAAAATTTCAATGGAAACTGTTGAGTTTAATACATATGATTGGAAAATAAATCTATTATACCATACTTTTTTTTTCCTAAGAAATATGAAATACTTTTTTATTCTCTACTGGCTTTCTCTTTTCCCTCTCCCATTGCTCTTTTGACCTTTAACTGCCTGATATTTTGTCAATCACCCTATTGAGAGTAAAGATTTGAACTCTCCAAATAATTTATACAAATGGAAAACAAACTGCTGTGAGTGTGAGAACAAGGTTGTTAACTAATTATTTCTCCAATATGGATTTTCATAATTCACTAATTTATTCAACTTAAAACTGGACTTTTCCTGCATTCTATGAGATCTGTTAAAAACAAAAAATGTACTTGAAAGAAGTAGTAGAGTAAGGTAGAGAACAGTACTTAACTGGCAAAAGGAGTCATAAAACTTATGAGAATGGAAGTTGCATCAAGTATCAGAAGTCTACTACCTCTACAAGAAAGTAGGAATGATTCTTTAAAGACTAAATAGGCTATACACAAAAGGTATCCTAATCAATATTTCTAATTGGGGTTTGTTTCCCTTCTGATGAATAACGCAGATCTATCAAAATTGCTAGATCAAATTGCATATTTACCCGGTCACAGAAGGCATTTAAATACATTCTTTTAGGATGAACTGTATATTTTAGGCTTTTTAATAGAATCAAACATATCTAGGAAACATAAAGGAGAATGTAATTCAATCCTTGTTTTCAAGTAACTAAAGTATAGTATACTCCAGTAAAAGTGTGATTAGAAGAAAATAAAAAATCCTTTCTTCCCATCCACTATGATTCATGGCTTGGGTCTGTGGACTCAGTTTGCCATTTATATTTACCTTGGGCAAAGTAACTTTTCTCTGCTTAAATTTTCTCATCTCGCCCAACCTGCCCCACGTGATGCCTTTTCCCTTCCTTCCCCGCTGTCCTGAGCTAACACGCATGAGATTGCCAGGGAAGAAACTGGGGCCTCCGTTGTATTGCGTGGAGATTGCACTCCACAGGAACCTGCCTGATCCAGGGAGGGTTGGGGTCATTCACTGTGGGAAAGGCTCGATTTAAGTGAAGCCACCACTTAGGCACCAGCTGAGCCATTTGCAGAGGGTTTATCATCCCTTCTGGCTGTTTCCTTGGAAACTACAAACTCAACATAGCAGTGGAATGCTGCATCCCCTTATCTGAAACCCTGATTCTCTAGGCCAGTGAGTTATATGCCTTAGACCAGCCGTGGGCAAACTATGGCCCACAGGCCGGATCCGGCCCATTCGGCTGTTCTATCCGGCCTGCGGAGCCGAAAAAGCGGAGGGTTCTCTTGCTCTCCCCTCTGCTCCTTTACTTTGAATTTATATAAGTTCACACAAACACTCCATCCATGCTTTTGTTCCGGCCCTCCAGTCCAGTTTAAGAACCCATTGTGGCCCTCGAGTCAAAAAGTTTGCCCACCCCTGCCCTAGACCAAGGGTCAGCAAACTCATTAGTCAACAGAGTGGCAAACCACGGCTCGTGAGCTGCATGTGGCTTGTGAACCGCAGTTTGCTGACCACTGCCCTAGACAAGTGTGGGATGTCCCTTTCTTACTGATACTAGAGGCCCGGTGCACGAAATTCGTGCACGGGGGTGTGTGTCCCTCAGCCCAGCCTGCACCCTCTCCAATCTGGGACCCCTCGAGGGATGTCCCACGGCCCATTTAAGCCTGATCCCAGTAGGATCGGGCCTAAACATGCAGTCAGACATCCCTATCACAATCCAGGACTGCTGGCTCCCAACTGCTCAGCTGCCTGCCTTCCTGATTGCCCCTAACTGCTTCTGCCTGCCAGCCTGATCACCCCTAACCACTCCCCTGCCAGCCTGATTGATGCCTAATTGTTCCCATGCCAGCCTGTTTGCTCCTAACTGCCCTCCTCTGCAGGCCTGGTCACCCCTAACTGCCCTCCCCTGCAGGCCTGGTCACCCCTAACTGCCCTCCCCTGCCAGCCTGGTTCCCCCCAACTGCTCTCCCCTGCAGGCCTGGGTCCCCCCCAACTGCCCTTCCCCTGTAGGCCCAGTCGCCCCAACTTTCCTCCTCTGCCGGCCTGGTCACCCCTAACTGCCCTCCCCTGCTGGCCTGATTGCCCACAACTGCCCTCCCTTGCAGGTCTGGTCCCTCCCAACTGCCCTCCCCTGCTGGCCATCTTGTGGTGGCCATCTTGTGTCCACATGGGGGCAGGATCTTTGACCACATGGGGGCAGCCATCTTGTGTGTTGGAGTGATGGTCAATTTGCATATTACTCTTTTATTAGATAGGATGATGGTACACGGCATCAGGTAGGCTAGGATTTTGGCTCCTACCCGGGGCAGCGCAGGGGGCGGGGACGCAGCCTGCTGATCTGGTTGTTACATAATGGCATAACAGACAATTAGCATATTCCTCTATTATTAGTATAGAGAAGGATAACTACTTTATGGATTAGACATTACTTAAAACCAAGGACATTCATTCTGTTCATTAATGATATTAAATTTTAAAGCAAATTAACCTACATGTAATCAAAACCAATTGCATTTTTATTTATGAGTATTTCTTAATATTGCATCTTATAAAACATGTAGAATAATTAAAAGGATTGGTCTTTCATTATATAATTGTGTTTGTAGATTTAAATTCTAAAAATATAGTGATTAATCTGCAAATGAAATATTAGTTGTTATAGAAATATCCTAATAATGATCATTTATGCTCCCTGTTCTGGGCTTTCTTTTTAAATGAGCATTTAATATAGTTAATATTGGACTATCATGTTTTAAAATTACATTATCATAGTATAACAAAATAATCTTACTGTGAATGCATGTTTGACCACATCTTTTTTAATCTTTCTTTTTCTTGATTTGCTCTTAGTAAAACAATTTATAGTAAACTTTAAATATATAACAAAATGTAATCTGTTATATTTACACATTTTTACCATTTTTGCCACTCTTAAATCCTTTATTACATAGCTTTCTATCAAAAATAATTTTATTCAGCCCTAGCTGATTTGGCTCAGTGGATAGAGCATCAGCCTGCAGACTGAAGAGTCCCAGGTTCGATTCTGGTCAAGGGCATATGCCCAGGTTGCAGGCTTGATCCCCAGTAGGGGGTGTGCAGCCAATCAATAATTCTCTCTCATCATTGATGTTTCTATCTCTCTCTCCCTCTCCTTTTCTCTCTGAAATCAATAAAAATATATTTTAAAAATAAATAAATAAATAAAAATAATAATTTTATTCAGTTGATAAAAACTTCCTTGAGCATTTTTTAGTGTGTTCTTTTTCTCTGGCAAAATTTTATCTCAGCTTTTAATTGAAAATTTAAAAACAATATTTTGAAAAGATATTTTTGCAAGATTTAGTATTATTGTAGGTTAACAAATCCATTTTCTTCAGGCTGCAGTGAGAAATTGTTATTCTTATTATTTTAGGCATGTAATGTTTCTTATTTGGCATTTTTAAGATTTTTATCTTTATGATTGATTTTTTAGCTGATTGTGACAAATCTCTGAGATTTGTTTATATTCATTCTATTTAGAGTTTGCTAAAGTTCTTGCATCTGTTTAATATTTTTTATTGAATTTGGAAAAATTGCAGCTTTATTTTATCTTTCCTTTCCTCCTGGGATTTCAATTACATATGTAGCTACCCACTTGCTACCCACAGATCACTGATACTTTGTTCATTTTTTCAATCTATATTGGTTTAGATATTTATATTGACATATCCAAATTCACTAATTCTTCTGTTATTACCAATATTGTTGACTCCATTCAATTAGTGTATAATTTCAAATATTATAGTCTCAGTCTTAAGTTTTTCATTTGGTTAATTTTAAGAGATTTAAAATCTCTCTCAAATTTTCCCATTTCTTCCCTCAACATTTAACATTTTTTCTGTAAGTTATTTAATATTTTTATTATAATTACCTTAACATTTGTGTCAGCTAATTATACCATTTGGATTTATCTGTTAGTCTTGTCCTATTGACTTTTTTTCTCTTTTTACCATGTCATTGTTTAAAAATTTCTAGTAACTTTTTGTTGTATACTGGACATTGTGGATGAAATATATGGTGAATCTTGATTCAATTTAATTTCCCCTATAGAAGGTTGAATTTCATTAAACTACTTGACAATAACCTTGACTTTGTAGAAACTTGGTTTTAAATTTTGTTAGGAAGGGCAGATTTCAATTTTACCCATATTCCTAGGGTGAAAACCTTAGAATTAGGATATTGTTCTTATATCTCAATTGTGGCATGTCTAAGACTTCAGTGGACTGATTAAAGCAAACACCTCTAACTTCTCAAGATTCAAACTCTAAAATCTGGGTTCCCAATGTTAAACAGCTGCTAAAATTAGCTTTAAAATATCACTGTCTTGTTCCCTGAGTGTCACTCTCACCTCACTTGTCTGCATCACAAACTGTGGGGAGGGTACACAGGTCTTCAGAAGGCCTGTTCTTTTGTTCTCTTCATGATAAAATAGTTCTCTTCTTCGCTTACCAATGGTTCTGGCAGTCTGTAATTCTGACTTTTGATTCCCCACTTCAGTAAGACTACTTCCTTCTTATTAAAGCCTATTTTCTCTTCATATTCCTTCTCTCCCTCTACTTCTGCATTAACTGTTCTGCAGTTTCCATTTATCTTTTGGATAAGTTATTCAGAAATATCTTTCAGTTCAGTAAATTTCACTTTGGCTTATCAAAAATGTGTGTGTTTATTTTTTAAGTTTCTTGCCTTAAGCTAATAGTCTTATCCTTATTTATTGCTTTTACACATAATTATTATATACTAGTGGCCTGGTGCACGAAATTTGTGCACGGGATCAGGGGATGTTCCTTAGCCTGGCCTGCACCCTCTCCACTCTGGGACCCCTTGAAGGATGTCCTACAGCTGGTTTACAGGGATTGGGCCTAAACCGGCAGTTGGACATCCCTCTCACAATCCAGGACTGCTGGCTCCAGCTGCTCACCTGCCTGCCTGCCTGCCTGATTCCCCTAACCATTCTGCCTGCCAGCCTACTCACCCCCAACTGCCCTCCCTCCCCCCCCCCCCCCGCTGCTGGCCTGCTCACTCCAAACTGCCTCCCCGCTGTCCTGATCATCTCCAACTGACCCCCACTGACAGCCTGCTCACCCCCAACTGGCCCCCCAGCTGGAAGCAAGTATCTAGGATTTATTTATCTTCTATAATTGAAACATTTTAGCTTTGAGCAGAGGCCAGGGCTGGCCAGGGTGGGAAGCTTGGCTTCCTCCATTGTCGGGGAAACCCAAGCTTCCTGCTTGTTCCGTGGCTGCAGCCATTTTGGTTGGGTTAATTTGCATACTTGCTCCTGATTGGCTGGTGGGCGTAGTCTGTGGGTGTAGTAGAGGTATGGTCAATTTGCATGTTTCTCTTTTATAAGTGTAGATTCAGAGTCTAGTAAATCAGATATTCAAAATGTTTGCATGTCTGATTTTACTCTCATTTAATATTTCTGACTCTCATTCATGTTTTAATTTTTAACTATGAACTTACGATTATTGAAATAATTTCTGTAGAAATATTCTAAGGCCATGGTGAAGAAAGGTTATTAATTTATTTGTTGCTTGGCTTTATAAGAACACCCAGATATAAATTTATGTTTAAAAACTACCAATAAGGAGAGACCAGGAAAATGGCGGCAGAATAGACGGACGTGTCCTGAGCCTTGTCCCGGAGCAGATAGAGGGAGCAGCTGAAACGAGTGGAATCCAGCCTGAATTGGCGAAGGAGGCGCAGCTGGTGAGACAGTTTGCAGCTGGGAAGGGCAGAGATCCCCCGATAAAGGTAAAGCCAAAGATCTAGGCATTAGAATCTGCTAGACCTCTGAGCCCAGGTAAGGGAGAAACTACACAGCGCCAAGCCGCGTCCCTGAGGACAGGCAAAGCGTCTGACTGAAAAAAAAAAAAAAAAAAAAAAAAAAAAAGGATCCACGGGATTGCGGGAAGTAGGGGATTTTAGACCTTGGAGTCTGGATTTGGGATCTGAGCTCTAAGGCAGCCCTGAAAAGCTGCTGGACCCCGCAGTGCCGGCAAGAAAGGAACTTGCAGAGACGCGGTCCCTCCTCGCGCTGGGGCCTGCGCCTTTCTCCACTGAACCTGGTTCGTAGGACCCTTAGGATACAGACGCTTACCTGTAGTTGAGGTGCAGAGGAGGGAGTGGGGTTGTGGAATCTGGGGAGAGTAGGCAGCGGATGGTCCAGGAGAGGTGGAAGCGAGTCTGGTGCTGAGTCATATCTAGGCCCCGTCGCCATTTTCTCCTGAGAGATAGCCCCTCCCTCCAGTCTCCAGGCAACCAATATAGCCACACCCAGATCCCACACTGATTAACACTGTGGAACCTGAATACTCCCTGAGGCTGTAGGATCTGCCCTAAAGAGAAATCTTTAGAAGTTAAGCACCTTAATTACACAGCTACACTGCCAGAGCCCTTCAGAGTGCTTCAGTGTGCCTCGCTGGCAAATTTAACAGCGGGTACTCCTGTGAGCCGCCACTGGGAGTAAGCACCTATCCACCACAGGTGCAGCAGTGAAAGCTGAGTCTGCCCACCCCATAACTACAGAACTCTGGGCATCACAGTCACACCTTTCCAGAGTGCAGGCCCCCTGAGCCACATCACCCCGACAGACAGTTCCTTGGTGCCACTGTGAGTCCCCACTGGGCACGCGTGATTTCAATTAAGGGTGCAAGACAGCAAAAATTGGGATACTCCCCTCCACGGCTGCTGACTTCTAGATACTGCAGTTGTGCCTCTCAAGCTCGAAGGCCTACATCAAGAGAACCCAAATAGCTCAAGTAGGGAGCTACACTAGATTACCAAGCCCAGGAGAACTAAGAGATTACACCAGTAACACCATCACCAAAAGAACCTGGGTAGCAAAGCAATTGGATCTACAATTAAAACATTACAGGAAAACATGGGGAGACAAAAAAGCAACTCCCAAAGGAAAGAAAAAGAGGAATCACCAGAGAGGGAGTTAAATGAAATTGAGGCTAGTAGCTTAACAGAGAAAGAATTCAGAGTAATGGTTATAAGGATGTTTAAACGGATGGATGACAAATACACACAACTCAATGACAAATACACACAACTCAATGAGAACTATAAGGAGCTGAATGAGAATGTCACCAACATGAAAAGAAACCAAGAAGAGATGAAAAATGACATAGCTGCAATAAAGAACACATTGGAAGGCTTAAACAGTAGACTAGAAGAGGCTGAGGACCGCATAAGCGAATTAGAAGACAAGGTAGGAAAAAACACACAAACACAGCAGCAACTGGAAAGAAGACTTAAAAAGCAAGAGGAGAGCCTAAGAGAGCTTTGGGACAACACAAAACGAAACAATATTAGAATAATAGGGATACCAGAAGGAGAAGAAGAAAAGCAAGGAATAGAAAACCTGTTTGAAGAAATAATGACAGAAAACTTCCCTGATATTGGCAAGAAAAAAACTATGCAAGTCCAAGAAGTACATAGAGTCCCAAACAGGTTGAACCCCAAAAGACCAACACCAAGACACATCATAATTAAATTGGCGAACACTAACGACAAAGTAAGAATCTTAAAGGCTGCCAGAGAGAGACAGAAAGTTACCTACAAGGGCTCTCCTATTAGAATATCAACTGATTTCTCAACGGAAACACACCAGGCCAGAAGGGAATGGAATGAAATATACAAAGTGATGCAAAGCAAGGGTTTGAATCCAAGAATACTATACCCAGCAAGGCTATCATTCAAAATTGAAGGTGGAATCAGGAGCTTCACAGACAAAAAAGGGCTAAGAGAGTTTATCACTACCAAGCCAGCAATGCAAGAGATGCTAAAGGGACTGCTGTAAAAAGAAGAGAAAGGCAAAAAGAAACACAAACACTAAGGAAAAATATGACAACAAACATGTACTTGTCAATAATAACATTAAACGTAAATGGATTAAATGCACCAATCAAAAGACATAGGGTAGCTGAATGGATAAGAAAACATGACCCATATATTTGCTGTCTACAAGAGACCCACCTCAGAGCAAAGGATTCACACAGACTGAGAGTGAAGGGATGGAAAAACATTTTTCAGGCAAATGGAAATGAGAAAAAAGCTGGGGTTGAGATACTTATCTCTGATAAAATAGACCTCAAAGTAAAGGCCATAACAAGAGATAAGTTAGGCCACTACATAATACTGAAGGGAGCAATTCAACAAGAAGATATAACTCTGGTAAACATATATGCACCCAATACAGGAGCACCCAAATACATAAAAGAACTCCTAGAAGACATCAAGGGAGAGATCGACAACAATACAATCATAGTAGGAGACTTTAATACACCACTGACATCACTGGATAAATCCTCTAGACAAAAAATCAGCAAAGAAACAGCAATTCTAAATGACGCACTAGATCAAATGGACCTAATTGACATCTTCAGAGCATTTCACCCCAAAGCCACGGAATATACGTTCTTCTCAAGTGCACATGGGACATTTTCAAAAATAGACCACATACTGGGTCACAAGCAAAGTCTCCCCAAATTCAAAAAGATTAAAATCATATCAAGCATTTTCTCAGACCACAATGGCATAATATTAGAAATAAACCATAATAAAAACATTCCAAAAAATTCAAACACTTGGAAGCTGAATAGCATGCTATTAAACAATGATTGGGTGATCAACGAGATCAAAGAAGAAATTAAAAACATCCTGGAGACTAATGACAATAAAAACACAACAATGCAATTGCTATGGGACACAATGAAAGCAGTCCTGAGAGGGAAGTTTATAGCTCTACAGGCCTACCTCAAAAAACAAGAAAAAATGCTAATAAATGATCTAACTCAACAACTCAAAGAATTAGAAAGAGAGCAACAAGAAAAGCCCACAGTGAGCAGAAGGAAGGACATAATAAAGATCAGAGCAGAAATGAATGACATAGAGACCAAAAAAACAATACAAAAGATCAACAAAACCAAGAGCTGGTTCTTTGAAAGGATAAACAAGATTGATGAACCTCTAGCCAGGCTCACCAAGAAGCAAAGAGAGAGGACCCAAATAAACAAAATCAGAAATGAAAGAGGAGAAATAACAACAGACCCCACCGAAATACAAAGGATTGTTAAAAAATACTACGAACAACTCTATTCCAACAAACTGGACAACCTGGAGGAAATGGACATATTCCTAGAAAAATATAACCTTCCAAAACTCAATCAAGAAGAATCTAAGCATCTCAATAGGCCGATAACTATGGAAGAAATTGAAGCAGTCATCAAAATGCTTCCAGGAAACAAAAGCCCAGGGCCAGATGGCTTCACAGGGGAGTTTTACCAAACATTCAAGGAAGAACTAAAACCTGTCCTCCTCAGACTATTCCAAAAAATTCAAGAGGAAGGAACACTTCCAAGCTCCTTCTATGAAGCCAGCATCACCCTAATACCAAAACCAGATAAAGATAACACAATGAAAGAGAATTACAGGCCAATATCCCTCATGAATATAGATGCCAAAATCCTCAACAAAATTCTAGCAAATCGAATCCAGCAGTACATCAGAAAGATCATACACCATGACCAAGTAGGATTTATCCCGGGGATGCAAGGATGGTACAATATTCGCAAATCAATAAACGTGATACATCACATAAACAAATTGAGAGATAAAAACCACATAGTCATATCAATTGATGCAGAAAAAGCATTTGACAAAATCCAACACCCTTTCTTGATAAAAACTCTCAGCAAGGTGGGAATAGAAGGATCATACCTGAACATAATAAAAGCCATATATGACAAACCGACAGCCAACATCATACTCAATGGGCAAAAACTAAAACCATTTCCCCTAAGAACAGGAACAAGACAGGGATGCCCACTCTCACCACTCCTGTTCAATATAGTGCTGGAAGTATTAGCCATTGCGATCAGACAAGAAGAAGAAATAAAAGGCATCCAAATTGGAAAAGAAGAAGTAAAACTGTCCTTATTCGCAGATGACATGATATTGTACATAGAAAACCCTAAAGACTCCATCAAAAAATTACTAGACTTAATAAATGAATTCGGCAATGTAGCAGGATACAAAATTAACGCAAAGAAATCTATGGCATTTCTATACACTAATAGTGAACTTACAGAAAGAGAGACTAAAAAAGCAATTCCATTTACCATCGCACCAAAAAAATTAAAATACCTAGGAATAAACTTAACTAAGGAGGTAAAAGACCTATACGTGGAAAACTACACGACATTGAAAAAAGAGATAGAGGAAGACATAAACAGATGGAAGAACATACCATGTTCATGGATTGGTAGAATCAACATCATCAAAATGTCCATACTACCCAAAGCAATCTATAAATTCAATGCACTTCCCATTAAAATACCAACGACATATTTCACAGACCTAGAACGAACTTTCCAAAAATTTATCTGGAATAAAAAAAGACCCCGAATAGCTGCAGCAATCCTGAGAAAGAAGAACAAAGTAGGTGGGATCTCAATACCGGATATCAAGCTGTATTACAAAGCCACTGTTCTTAAAACAGCCTGGTACTGGCACAAGAACAGACATATTGATCAATGGAATAGAATAGAGAACCCAGAAATTGACCCAAATAACTATGCTCAATTAATATATGACAAAGGAGGCACGAACATACAATGGAGTCAAGACAGTCTCTTCAACAAATGGTGTTGGGAAAATTGGACAGATACATGCAAAAAAATGAAGCTAGATCACCAACTTACACCATACACAAAAATAAACTCAAAATGGATAAAGGACTTAAACATAAGACGGGAAACCATAAAATTACTAGAGGAATCCACAGGCAGAAAAATCTCAGACATATGCCGAAGGAACTTCTTCACTGATACTGCTCCTAGGGCAATGGAAACTAAAGAGAAAATAAACAAATGGGACTACATCAAATTAAAAAGCTTTTGCACAGCAAAGGAAACCATCAATAAAACAACAAGAAAGCCCACTGCATGGGAGAACATATTTGCCAATGATATCAACGATAAGGGTTTAATCTCCAACATTTACAGGGAACTCATGCAGCTTAACAAAAAGAAGATAAACAACCCAATCAAAAAATGGGCATCTGATCTAAATAGACACTTTTCGAAAGAAGACAGAAGGAAGGCCAAGAGACATATGAAAACCTGCTCAAAGTCACTCATCATCAGAGAGATGCAAATCAAAACAACAATGCGGTACCATCTCACACCTGTCAGAATGGCTTTTATCAACAAATCAACAAATGACAAGTGCTGGCGAGGATGTGGAGAAAAAGGAACCCTCGTGCACTGCTGGTGGGAATGCAGACTGGTGCAGCCACTGTGGAGAACAGTATGGAGTTTCCTCAAAAAACTAAAAATGGAACTCCCATTTGACCCAGTGATCCCACTTCTAGGAATATATCCCAAGAAACTAGAATCACGAATCAGAAAGGATATATGCACCCCTATGTTCATAGCAGCACAATTCACCATAGCTAAGATTTGGAAACAGCCTAAATGCCCATCAGCAGATGAGTGGATTAAAAAACTGTGGTATATCTACACAATGGAATACTACGTGGCGGTAAAAAAGAAGGAGTTCCTAGCATTTGCAACAACATGGATGGAGATGGAGAGTATTATGTTAAGTGAAATAAGCCAGGCAGAGAAAGATAAATATCACATGATCTCACTCATTTGTGGAATATAATGAATGGCATAGTCTGATGAACAAGAACAGATCCAGAGACTGAGAAACGTCGAACAGCACGTCATACCTCAGGGAAGGTAGGGGAGGGTGGGGATAAGGGGGAGAGATCAACCAAGGGACTTGTGTGCATGCATATGAGCCTAATCAATGGACACAGACAACAAGGGGGTGGGGCATAAGTGGGGGGTGGGGGGTTATGGGGGAATAATTTGTGTTTTTGCCTCCCTGACAAAGTTTATATAAAGTTACAAAAAGAAATTGTCAGCCAGTTTGAAATTGAATTTCCATGGCCTAGAGCAAAGAATATCCTTACATGATATTATTCTACAATGTCATTATAATTTTAGATATCTTACAACAGCATACTGTACAATTATCCCGAACAAACTTACAAACTAATTCTTGGAATGTTTGGCAGCAATTTAAAAAAAAAAAAAATGAAAGGATTTAATCCCTTTCAGAAGGAATTAAGGCACTGGGAAGGCACTTGAGCATTCTATAGTGGCCCCTCTTGCTTTTTGGGCCAAGAGGGACCCTCTTCTCACAATCCAAATGCCCTCAGCTGTTGCCTGAGCTTTCTGTTCATGCTGAGCTTGAAGCCTCGTGGTGGCTGGTACCATGGATCTGTCTCTCGCCCAATTGTGTGAGCTGGGCCCTCCCTGGAGAAGAAACCTGAGTTCCCCGAGATATGTGATCAGTTCTGGGGCCCCGCCAGCAGGCCAGGGGATCCCAAGGCAGGTGCTGGGCGTGGAGGCCACGGGGGCATAGGCTACCAAGGAGACAGAACTGAACCTCACATCACCCTGCTTGGCCCCGGAGGATGACTGGTTAGCCAGAGACGGGTAAGATTCCTCAGGGAAGGAACAACCTAAGACAGGCACAGTCGCAGAGGGGCCATCAGGGGAGAACTTGGGAATCATCAGAGGTGGGGCACAGACCCTCACCCCCCCAACCTTGCAGGGGCCTGAAACCTCGCCCCGTCTGAGGGAGGTCTCCTGCTCCCATGGCTGCTTTGCATCCCACGCCCAGCTCAGATCGGGACACAGGTGACAGACAGAGTGACTTGGCCCAGCTCAGATTGGGACCCAGGTAACAGACAGAGACTTGGCTGACAGCAGCTGCCCTATATCTAAATCCAGCCTAGCACCAGGAATGCTCAGGGCCTACTCAAGAATGCAAATAATCCTTTCCACTAATATTTACAGGGTAAACTAAGATTGTTGGTAGAGTATTAAATTTGACAGTAAAATAATAATCAAGTTTTCAGATTAATTTAAATAGGCTAATTCAAATAAGTGAATATTCAAGAAAATTTAATTGTACTGGACAAAAAGCTGTTCCTAAAGTGTCCTAAATTTCTATTGGTAGTTCATCTCATGGTAAAATTCCTGAACATGCAATGAAACTAAAGCAGTCATATTTTTGTGCAAAAAGTTAAAATTTAAAGTTATCAAGACTGCATTATAAAATTTACAAAAGCCTCCATTAATCAAAAAAGGGGGGATAGTAGGGTAATATCATGTAAGGAAAAATATCCTATAAGTAAATTACATCTAGAAAATTTTTACTTTACAAAATTAATTTCTATTTGTAATGCTAACAGCAAAACGCACATGGTGTCTAAATAAGACAAAGGAAAATCGTTTGGGCAAAAATAAAAAGGATCCCAAATCAATTATATAGAAAAGATTCCTTTATTAACTTTTGGTCGAGAATATGTTTGTATATTTTCAGAAAACAACTCCAAGACCATGTGGATTCCTGCAACAGAGAGGAATTGACAGGTCTGCTCCAACCATGAAGACAAGAGGAGAAACAGTCCAGAGATGGGAGACACTGACGACGCCTTGCCACGCTAGCAGTCAGAAGCTGTGCGACACAGCACTTGCCTAGGACCAAACCAGAGAGGGTTGGACCTGCATTGCCACCATGTGCCCACCATCCAGATATCATTGCTGACATATACACATAAGGAACTGTTTGACATTGAAACAGGGAATCAGAACTGTTGGACATTGAAATTGGGACTCAAACATTTTTTGTTATTATACGTCTATTTCTAGTCTGCAGAGGCAAGATTTTTTAAAGGAAAGAAAAGGGGGAAAAATAGATACAGAAGCAAAGAAGCATTGAACAGACTGTCAAACTACAGTGGGAAGGCAGAGGAGGTTTTGGGGGGGAGGGGGGCTGTAAGAGATCAACCGAAGGACTTTTAGGCATGCATATAAGCATAACAAATGGATAAAAGACACTGGGGGGGGGGGGCAGGTAAAGGCATGTACTGTGGGGAAGGGGAGGGTGGGGGGAGGTCAATGGGGGAAAAAAAAGAGACATATGTACTACTATTTCTAATACTTCAAACAATTTAAAAAAATGTAAAAAAAATAATAATAAATGTAAAAAAAATAAATAAAAAAAATAATTATAAAAAAAAAAAAAAAAAAAAAAAAAAAACTACCAATAAGGTTTTTTTTTTCTATTTTACCTAATGCCAAGTTTCAAGGTAAGCACTTTGGGATATCTAATGAATGTGTTTGGCCTCCAAATATGCTTAACTTTTTACTGGATCACAGATATATTTATTATATTTTTATGTGGCCTACTTAGTTGACTTCAGAAGAATGAGTCAAAATATGCTTGTGTGTGTGCATAGAAATAAACCAAATATTTTCAAATTGAAGTGAACCTAATTCACAGATATCCAGAAAGCTTGTTAAGCCTCAAGTATTAAAAATACCTAAAAACTGATACATAAGCTCATCAAAATGAAAAGCAGGAAAAAAAAAAGCAGCACAAATCTTTAAAAACAATTAAGAATAAAAGAAGGGAGGGTTTTGGGGGGTGGTAGGTAGAGAGAGGTTAACCAGGGAATTTACATGCATATCCATAGTCCATGGATAAAGACAATATTGTGGGGTCAATGGAGAAAAAAAAGTATCTGTTAATACTTTCAAAAATAAAAATAAAATTTTTAAAAAGAAGAAAAAAATAACAGAATAAAAATACATAATAAGTATAAAGGAAAGGGACGAATCAGATGTTGCTATCTCCTAGAAAACCTTGTATATCAGAAGATGATGGAATTATACCTTTATAGAGCAAGGGGGGAAATGGCCAATCCAAAATTCTGTTTCCTTCAAGCATTTTTTTTTAATGAAGGTTTTATCTGAAACCAAGAAGGTTTTATCTGAAATTAAACAGATAATTTTGCAACCAGCACACTCACAGCACAGGTTATTTCATACTGAAGAGAAATGGTAGCAGTTTGGAAGTCAGGTCTACCAGAAGTAATTAAGAATTGCAGATTGGGCCCAGCTGGCATGGCACAGTGGTTGAATGTCAACCTATGAAGACCTACAAACCACAAGGTCATGGTTCTAGTATTCGCTTGGGCTCGATCCCCATTGGAGGGCATGCAGGAGGCAGTGAATCAATGATTCTCTCTCATCATTGATGTTTCTCTCTCTCCATCTCCTTTCATCTCTGGAATCAATAAAAACAAATAAATAAAATAAAATAAAGGAATGCAGATTGGTAATAACATGCAACACTATGAGTTTAAATCTATTTTTTTAAATTGCTTATATAATGCTTAAATGATAATGTACTCTTGTTTATAATATATAAAAAAGTAAAATATATGGCAATATATTTAAGGAGTGGGAGGAGTTAAATAGATATGTAATATTGTTCTAGGGTTCTTCAAACCTGAAATTTCATAATATTAAGGTTCACTGAATAAGCTAAAATGTAGGCTATAATTCATAGAGAAGTCACTAAATAAATGAAACAGAGTTATAGCAAAAATTCTGATAGATAAAAAAGAATGAAATACTAAAAAAGATATACTTGATTAATGTGGAATAATGAAGGAAAGATGGACGAAGAGAACAAAGCAAAGATGGGATAAATAACAAATTGCAAGATAGTTGACTTAAACCTAACTATCATAATAAAAACATACTAGGTGTACCAGTTAATAATGGCAGATTTTGTAATCAAAGAAAACACGATAATTTCAAGAGAAACATCAGAAGTGTTTTATTCAAAGTAATGTCCATTGCTAGCTGCACATTTCCCCCATCTTTCAGGTAATTTGTGGATACTGTCCCAATAGAACTTTTCTTGTTTTGAAGCAAACCATTCAGAGACCCAATTTTCCACTTCTTCATATGTTTTGAAGTGCTACTCAGAAAGTGCATGTGCCATCCATTGGAACAAGTGGCAATCTGAAGGAGCAAGGTCTGGTGAATATAGTGGGTGGGTTAATACTTCCCAGGCAAGATCTTTTAACATGTCTTCAACTGGTTTTGAAGTGTGTGATGGTGCATCATAATGAAGCAAAATTACTTTGCCGTGTCTTCAGGCACATTCTGGTCATTTCACAATCAAAGCATGGTTCAAATTGATTATTTATTGTCGGTATTGATCAGTATTAATGGTTCCACCTGGTTTTAAAAGCTCATAACACACCACACCTTCCTGATCCCACCAAACACAGAGCATTGTCTTCTTTCCGAAGCGATTTGGCCTTGCAGTCAATGTTGATGGTTGACCTGGATCAACCCATGATTTTGTGCATTTGGGATTCTCAAAATAAATCCACTTTTCATGGCCAGTCACAATTTGATGCAAAAAAGACTTTCTTTCGTGCCGTTGAAGCAACATTTTACTGATGACTTTTCGGTTTTCGATTTGTCTTTCGATCAGTTGATGTGGCACCCATTTTCCTTCCTTGAAAATCTTTCCCATTGCTTGTAAACAATCAGAAATTGCTTGCTGAGCAACTTTTAATCTTTCTGCATGTTGTTTTTGAGTTTGACATGCATCTTCATCCAATAATGCTTGTAATTGTTGGTCTTCAAACTTTTTCAGTTGAACTGGATGTTCTTTGTCTTTCACATGGAAATCATCACTTTCAAAGCATTTAAACCAGCGTTCACAAGTATCTTGAGATGGAGCATGTTCACCACAAGCTTCCTGAAGTATTCAGCAGCACTTTTCTTCAAAATAAAGAATTAAAACTTGCTGCAAATGCTCTTTTTTTTGGCATGAAATTCAACATTTTTAAGGATAAAAATATCTATGATGTTAACACCTTCAGAAAATTTGACATATGAAGTTTTGAAGCTTGTTGTCAATAAACAAAATAGCATACATATCAAATCGCTTATATGTCAACATATGTGTATTTCCATCTATTGAAAAAACCTGCATTATTAACTGGTACACCCAGTATTGTCAGTGTCCATGAGTTATGCATATATGCATACAAGTTCATTTGGTTGATCACTTTCCACCCACCCAACCTCTCCCACTTTCTCTCTGAAAATCTTCAGTCTGTTCCATGCTTCTATGTCTCTGGATCTATTTTGTTCATCAGTTTGTTCATTGGACTCCACATAAGAGTTAGATAATGTGATACTTATCTTTCTCTGACTGGCTTATTTTGCTTAGCAAAATATTCTCCAGTACCAATCAATACTGTAGCAAATAGTAAGAGTTCCTTCTTTTTCATACAGCTGCGTAGTAGCCCATTGTGTAAATGTACCACAGATTTTTTTATCATCTGCTGCTGATCACTTGGGCTATTTTTAAATCTTTAGCTATTTTAAATTGTGCTGCTATGAACATATGGGTGCAGATATTCTTTCTGATTGGTATTTCTGATTTTTTAGAATAGATTCCTAGAAGTAGAATCACTGAGTCAAATGGAAGTTCCATTTTTAATTTTTTGAGGAAACTTCATACTGTTTTCCACAGTGGCTGCATGAGTCTGCATTCTCACCAGCAGTGTACTAGGGTTCCCTTTTCTCCACATCCTCACCAACACTTGTCATTTGTTGATGATAGCCATTCTGACAGGTGTGAGATGGTACCTCACTGTCCTTTAGATTTGCATCTCTCAGATGATTAGTGACTTTGAGCATCTTTTCATATGTCTCTTTGCCATCTGTATGTCCACTTTGGATAAGTGTCTATTTAAGTCCTTTGCCCATTTTTAAATTTGATTGTTTCTCTCTCTTTTGTTAAGTTGAATCAGCTCATTGTATATTTTAGAAATTAACCCCTTATTGGATGTATCATGGGCAAATATGTTCTCCCTTCCAGTGGGCTCTCTTGTTATTTTGTTGATGGTTTCTTTTGGGGTGCAGAAACTTTTTATTTTTATATAGTCCCATTTGTTTATTTTCTCCTTAGTTTTCTTTGCCCTCAGAAATGTATCGGTAATCATATTATTATGAGAAATGTCCGAGATTTTGCTTCCTATGGTTTCTTCTAAGATTCTTATGGTTTCAGGACTTACATTTAAGTCTTCTATCCATTTTGAGTTTATTCTTGTGTATGGTGTAAATTGGTGATCTAGTTTCATTTTTTTGCATATACCTGTCCAATTTTCCCAACACCATTAATTTAAGAGACTGTTCTTACTCTATTGTATGCTCTTGCCTCCTTTGTCAAATATTAATTGAGCATAATGGCTTGGGTCAATTTCTGGGTTGTATATTCTGATCTCCTGAGCTGGGTGCTCTAGCAAAGCCTTTTAATTGAATTATTTGGGTTCTGCTGTTGTAGTTGCGTCTTAACTTTATTGTCCAGTCTGTGGGTGGAATCTCCTCTCAAGCTGGCTGAATATGTGGCTCATTCCCAACCACATTTTGAGGGCTCTTGTGGAGGTGCTGAAGGAACAAACAAAATATAGTAAAACAAAACACAAACAGAAGAAACAAACAAACAAAAAAAGTACACAAGATCCATATAGCAGCAACAAAAGCAATCACCAGAGAAGAGGGATTTAGGAAAGAGAAAAAGAGAACAAGAATTATAGAAAAAAGAAAAGAAAAAACACTAGGAGGAATCAAAACAAAACAAACAAACATGAAAAGGAGAGAAGGATATGTAGATGTAGAGCTTTTATAAAGAAAATAAGAATAAATAATTAGCTGAATAGGGTAAGGAAAATAATTTAAAATAAAGGAGGTGAAAAAGAACTGAAAAGACAAGAAAGAAATTTGAAAAGTAAAATAGAGGAGAAAGCAGATAGACTTAATATAAGAAAAAGAAATAAGATGAGAAAGCAGGAGAAAAAAGAGAGAAAAAGATTGAGTCATGAAAAAAAGAAAAATATTGAGTAATAAAAGGGAAGAGCAAATTTAGATATATGAACGAAACAAGAGAGACTAGAGCAGCACTGGGCAAACTACGGCCCGCAGGCCAGATCTGCCAGTTCGGCTGTTTTATCCGGCCCGCGGAGCCCAAAGAGCGGAGGGTTCTCTTGCTCTCCCCTCCGCTCCTTCACCAGCAGCAGTGTTAACATGGCAACGTCGGGAAACACGGTAGCAGCTCCTTCTTCTGAGTGGGCGGATTTATATCCACCCATTCAGTACAAGGAACAACCTCTCAATCTTCCAGAGGCTCCTTGTAATGCCCGCGGACGCGTCCCCCGACATCACCCTGGGAATGCGTAGACACGTTATCGTGGTGATGTAGGGAGAAACGCCCCTGGAGAGCACAGTATCAGAGCATTAGCTAAAAAGGAGACCAACAACACTGTTCCCACTGAAGTTGATGTTTTAAAGACCAAAAACCTTTCAACCCAGTCTACATTGCCATCTACATCTACGTCCCGGGCATAATTTGGAAGTTGCACTAAAGAAGATGTTTAATTTACTATTTACACATTTTGTTCTTTTCTATTTGTTTTAGTTTTAAATTATTTTATTATATTTAAGTTTAATTTGAAAGGCTTCTGTACCTTTCCTTTGTTAGGCAATTTTATTTTGCCTTTGCCATCTTCAATATAAGGTATGTTATTGTGCTATGATTCCTCCATTTTTTGAAGTTTCAAATTATAATAATTAGTGTTTACATTCTTCTTGTTAAAATGTTTGAAATGAATAAAACTATTGAAATTAAAAAAAAAGACCATACCATTTATGTAATGATGTTTACTTTGAATTTATATTAGTTCACACAAACACTCCATCCATGCTTTTGTTCCGGCCCTCCGGTCCAGTTTAAGAACCCATTGTGGCCCTCAAGTCAAAAAGTTTGCCCACCCCTGGACTAGAGTAATAACAAATTAATAAAGCAGATGATTATACATTTTAAAGGGAAAAAAGAAAGGAAAAATAAAAAACTCAGAAAAAGAAAAGTGAAGAAAAAATGGAGGGGAAAAAAAGAAAATAAAAGAAAAAGGAGGAAAGAAAAAAAGTGAAGTGGAATTAGGTTCAGCCAAGTTTAATGCCCCATGGGAGCTAGCTTTGTATCCCACTCTTCTGTTCTGTCTGCCAAATCTGGGCTTCCTTTTAAGTACTTAGGTGTCTACCACTGTCAGGCACTATCTTGTGGCAACCTGTTTGAAGCTCCAACTGATCACCAATCCACCACTTGTGCCTGTCTCCACAGGCCTTGGCTGCTAGCAGGAGGAGTCAATCTACCCTTTGGAGTAGGTTTGGTAGTAGCACAGGACCCAGAGCAAGGTTAGAATATTTCTTTTGGTTCTCCGGTCTCTGCCTCTTCCTGCTTTACCCTGGTAGCTAGCTGTCAATCTTAATCACTCAAGAGTATGGTTCTGCAAGGGCTTTAAGTGGGGGAGGTGCTGTTTAGCTTTCAAGTAATATGATGGGTGTGTTTCTCTGTCCCAGAGTTACTCCTCTGTGAGTGGCCCAAAATATTTCTCTTCCCTTGGCTGGACAGAGATTCTTGTATTGAAGCATCCATCTTATATAAAAACTGCTGTTTGAAATTTTAACCCTGCTATTTGGCTTCTGTAAATGCTTGCTTGCCTAAATAATAAGGAAAAGGAGACTACTCCCACTTCAGAGAGGCCATTAAACCTTCCCCAGACAAAATTATCAGTGCTGGCACCAGGCCAGGCCTTTGCTTAAGGTCTCAAGGCCCCAGCACATAGGGGCTCTTTAAGAACTTGCAAAAGGGGCCAGAAACACCCCATATTTGGGACACAAAGAAGGTAAAAACATATAAAGAGGGAAAATACCTCCATGTTGGGCCCCAGAATTTGAGAGACATTTTCCTCTGGACGGCACGTAATAAATGTAACTCCATCTCTCTAAGTATTGCTTGGTTCTTCTCTGGTTTCCTGTAACGTTATTGGTTCCCTGAGATTCCAGGAAAACCAACCCATACTTGGCTTTTTAGCCTCTGGTGAGTGGACTGAGTTTGGGGCCTGGGGGAGCTGGATAGGCCTCCGGAAGGTGCCGCTCTGCTGATTAGCAGAACTGAACCGAAAGACTCCGGGCACTCCCGGACCTCAGCCCAGGACCCGGCCGGCATCTGGAGAGAGTGGACGAACACTTCTGGACCTGTCAACAGAATCTGTAAGATGGGGCCCAGTCAGTTCAGCCCAGTCCGAGTGAGTGGAAGGGGGAGCTTGATCACCTCCCTGGAAGCCATACAGCTTCCTCAGGCAAATTAATCAGGAATCAGGAATCAGGTGGACTGTTTAAACTCTGGATAAATATCGGGTAGAAGTCCAAAACTCAGACTAGCTAGTATATAAATGTGGGACTCTGGAGGTGAATGAATTCAGATTTGATTAAAGAATTATGAGTTCACTCTGCTGTTTGTTTGTGTGGGACTAGCCAATTTGCTACCGAGAAGGGGGACTGGATGCAGTCTTAACTCCTCCGGTAGGTTCTCACCAAGACATTGGTCGAGAATTCTGTTCTGGGGCATGCGTGCCGGGAGTGCTCCCAAGCCCATCTGAGGAGTTGGGCATTATTTCCTTTATCTGCTCAGCTCCAGTCTGAGCTAGTCTACTGAGAGAGTGTGAGTACTGATGTTTGTCTGTCTTGGCGTAATTATCTGCTCATTAACTGGCCTGTGTGAAGCGAAAGCCACTTTGTGCCTTCTGGCTGTACACAGGAGAGTATTTGTTATCTCTTTCTATTGTTTAATTTGCTTAAAGATAGGGCAGACCTGCTGTGATGGAATGCAAAAGTCTTGAGCAGCTGCTGAGAATTATTTTTCTCAGAGGCTTTTGCTCTCTGTCAGAGAGGTAATCAGCCCACTTAGCTAATAAAAATTTCACTCTAATTTTGTATAAGTAAGGTTTTCAGTTTGCTCTGATTTGTGAATTTGCTGTATTAAATTGAAATTTTAAAGTCCTAGGGTTAATTTAAAGGTATAAATTTGAGACATTTCAAAGGACAAAGAACTTTTATTTATGGCTTTCTTATCTTTTTGGTGATCTGAGACTTCCAGGGGCAGGGCTTACAGCTCTGCAGGGCAGAGATTTACAGGCCCTTTCCCTACCTATGACATCATAGTCCAAGGTGAGCCACCTGAGGCAGAACTAAGGTTGAAGTTATTATTAACTGTCTATGGACCCCATTAACCCTGGTTGTGTGTCTTGTGTGGTCTGTTGTCTTCGTGGTTGTGTGTTTTGTTTGACTTGCTGTTTTCAGTTATTAGGATCCTCATAGAGGACATAACCTGGTCTTTCCCTTCCTCTCTCATCCTGATTCTAATAGCATCTGTAACTGGATTAAAGATCTTTTCTTTCAGGAGGCCATCCAGGCTTTCAGTTCGCAAGAAATCTCCCTACACACCCTTATCCTCATCCTCTATATTTCCAGGCTGACTAAGAGTCATTTTTCTCCACAGGTCAGACCTCAGCCTTCGAAAGGGATGAATACTACAGCGGTAGTCTGTAGTTTTCTCTGAAACGCCCACTGTTTCTATTTCTCCCCTCTGTAGGAATTGTCTTCCTCTGACTCACAATAGCAAAGGGAGACAAGCAACTGAACTGGGGAACAGGAATTGTCAGAGAAATCAAGAGTGGTAAAGGAGGAGGATTTAAGATACTCTAGGGCAGCCGTGGGCAAACTACGGCCCGCGGACCGGATCCGGCCCATTCAGCTGTTCTATCTGGACCGGGGAGCCAAAAGAGCGGAGGGTTCTCTTGCTCTCCCTCTGCTCCTTTACTTTGAATTTATATTAGTTCACACAAACACTCCATCCATGCTTTTGTTCCGGCCCTCCAGTCCAATTTAAGAACCCATTGTTGCCCTCGAGTCAAAAAGTTTGCCCACCCCTGCTCTAGGGGCTTAGAGTAAAGAGGAAAAATTTATGAGGGAAAACAATGGTTACAGAAAGAAAAAAGTATCCTTAAATGTAAAAAGCCTAAATATACAGGATCTCAGATCATTTGCCTTGTTTCAGGAGAGAGTAAATGGTTAATGCAGAAAACGGGGGAGGCAGGGTGTCAGCAGTTAATTATGAAGCAGGGAGAGATAGGTTTGTTGATTTTTACTGGCTGCAGACCACTCTGCTGGCAGAGGGGACTGGTCCAGGTATATTAACAGAACTTCACTAGATTCAAGGTGGCAAGTTTTCTGCAAGCATAATTAATCTAGCTGCCCTGCTGCTGCCCAGTGAGTAATGAGCATTTTACAACAAGCAATACAAGACATAGGCTTTTGGCTTGCTGGCTGCAGTAGTTAAACCAGAAGTCAGTGACTGCTACTAGCCTTCCTGCAGGCTCAGGAATAGGGCAGCAGGCCCTGGATCAGTAAAAGCAGCAGATAGAGCTAGTGAAAGTTCCCTGTTTGCAAATGTACTGAAAGGCTTCAGTAAGTGTTGGTGCTGGAATCCCCTTCCAGTGCACTCCCTTGGGAGAGGCCTGGTCCCTGCTCTGCCACAAAGGGGACTGGCTGGAAGACAAGGGGCATAATACCCAAGCCACTGCTACAGAAGCACTTTGCAATATGCAAAGCTGTTTCTAACTGCAACTCTGGCCGTTTTGGACTGGCAGCTTAAAGTCAAAGAGCAAAGGAAAGGCACTCTCCCTGGACCGGGAGCCTTCAGGACTTTGAGATTCTCCAAGAGTGGAGGAGTCTGACTGAGGGATGGCAGAGACCCTGTTGGGTTGGAAGGACCTAAGGCCACATGTTAAACTTATAAATTACGGCTCTCTAGGCAGATGTCCAAGCCCAGTTATGTAGGGGTTAAGCTGCCTGTTTACAGCAAAACAACTTTTGCCCGTGCCAGAATAAATTTTAGGGAAATTAGAAAGGTTGTGTTTGTGGCTAGAATGAAGAACTGGCCACCATGCACAACCCTGACAGTGGCTTGCAGAAAACTGTATAATAGACTTAGATGATGCCTGCGTCTTCATGGACATGACTCCAGAACGACAAGGACAATTTTGCTTTGTGTGGGAAGGTCAAGAATAGACCTTAGTCACCTCCCTAAGATATTTGTATAGCCCTACCATGTGTCATATATGGTAGCAGAAGGTTTGGCTACCTAAGGTGGCCACAGTGCCAATATTGTATTTCATTGTGTTAATAATATTGCATTAACCTTACAGATTTGAATGCAGTTGCCAAAAGAGCAGGTGCCCAAATGGGCAATGAAAATACCCATCTGGTTTTGGTCTCTATTGAACGACAGTTGGCAGCCTGTATACTGTCTTGGAGGCCTGTGTGGCCATACCCATGTCAGGTGTGGCACAAACCTTAACTTTAGGAAACTGGGAAAGGCCTGTTGGAACAGAGGGAAGTGGTGAGTACCAGCCCTTTGTTACAGGAATTACAGACCCCGTGAGGTCCTCTAACATGTGAGACCCTGTAAAGCAATAAAGCTCCCTTAGTCCTTTCTCAGAGGGCATGTCACCCCTCCCAGAGACCATATGAAATTTTAAGGACAAATCAAGTAGGGGGGACCCTACTACAAGGACAGCTATAATTGTCTACTTGAATATAGACACATTTTGAATTTCTCCTTGTCATTTCAAGACAGTTATGTTACTCTGAAGAATCCATAGAAAGGACTGACAAGGAAAATCAGAAGATCTTAAAGCAGGTCAGTATATTTTTCTCCTTATATAATTCCTCTGAAATTTGGCAATGCTTAATAAATCATGGCAATACATTTCTTTGCATAAATTCAATAAGACCAGTTTCTAATAATGGTTTTATTGACCGGAAACTTTGACTGGAGTGTCATGTTTTAAAGAGCCCTGTCTGAACTCTGAAGACTTGAAGCCAATAAGAGTGCCAAGGAAAAGCCTGGTATCCTGCTTGGGAGTCCTGAAAATGGCTGGCCCTGGAGCATCAGATCCATCCCCTACCATCACTGGTGGTTGTTTAGAGTAGAAGGGGAGCAATAAGGACATCTCAGCATCCCTCCGGAACCCCCAAGCACTCTATGCTGCAATGAGTAGTAGGTCTACTAAGATGGGCTTTAAAACCTAGGGCATGGGCCCAGGTGGAGTCGCTGCAGGTGAGGGATTCACCTAACTCAGCAGATACTGCAGGCAGGCTGGATGGCAGCTGGATGGCTTGGTTTCCTAGCCCTATGGGGTTCACTAAGATTCAATCATGAAATTTTGGCAAAGGTAGTTAGTTACCATTCTTGTTGTGTTTATGCAAACAATCAGGCCAAATTAAATACAGTAGGTAAATTGGTGTTGATTTGGCTCTTTTAATAAACATAGAGGTAATTTTGAGGAGAAAAATTCTATTTCAATAGAGGTCATTAAAACTGAAATGTTTTCTTTCCCTTCCACTGGACCATTTGTTACAGTTTGTCTCTGCCAGGTCACAAGCCCACCTCCTTCTTTTCCCAGGCCTCATTGTCCCTCTGACAGACAGCAAGGATCTCTTGGCTCTGAGGGAAAACTCTGTCCCTCCTCAGCATGAAGCAGCTACAGAAGAAATTCAATGTCCATTTTCCCTAAAAGAATTCAGAGCCAGGATCCTTGAGGTAATATATTAGGCAGTTAGACAGACATGAGCAGAGTAAGGACAATGGACCAACTAGCACTACCAGATGTAACTAAGTCTTTCCACCTCTATGTATGTGAGACAACAGGCATAGTCAAAGAGGTATTCACCCAAGTCTCAGCCCTTAGAAAAGGGCAGTAGCCTATTTGTCCAAAAGACTTGACCCCTTTGCATTTGGGTGGCATACTTGCCTCTAGGTGGTAGCAGCCACAGCTATGCTTATCGAAAAAGCAAATAAGTTAACCCTAGGGCAGTAACTAACCCTAACTGCCCCACATGAGGTCGAGGCTTTACTCCGGAACACACTGGATATCAAACACTCGAGTCACCCAGTTTCAGGCTCTCTGTTAGAAAAAAGGAAAATCAGTAACAATTTATACTGAAGGAGGTACGCATTTACAATATCTCAAAAACATAGTGCTATTTACAAGGTAAGGGGTCTCCACAGAAGCAAGAGGGAACCGGGCACAGATGAAGCTGCCTGGGAGGCTGCCCTAAAACAAGTGGGGCCTCTACAGATTCTAGTGACTCTTCCAGACCCTGATCTACCCAATCTAGAAAAGCTGAAATCTGTAACCAGTCTTTATTCAAGTTCTTACAGGCTTTACAGTCTACCCAGGAAGCAATCCAGAAGCACATCTGAGACACTCTGCCTGTACCAACTTCTGATCTGGTTCATCCCTTCCACCCTTGTGACTCTGTTTGGGTAAAGAAATTTGCCACCTAAGGACTGACTCCTACCTGGAAAGGACCACCTCCACAACAGCAAGGTCAACGGAATCCCAATGTGGCTTCATCACATCTGGCTTAAGACAGCCCAGGAAAAATAGAGAGTCCAGGACTTTTCAGACTCTCTAAAGATTACTCTCGGCCCTCATTCTTTGCCCTTATCTTATAAGCAGGCCCACTAACTTTATTAGGCAGAAAATTAAAATTATAGTCCTCAGGGGTAAATATAACTCCCTCCTTGACATTGGCCAAGGGTCAATGATTTGACTCATGTACATAAAACCAGTGGAGAATGAAGCATCCATCTTATATAAAAACTGCTGTTTGAAATTTTAACCCTGCTATTTGGCTTCTGTAAATGCTTGTTTGCTTAAATGATAAGGAAAATGATACTACTCCCACTTCAGAGAGGCCATTAAATCTTCCCCAGACAAAATTATCAGTGCTGGCACCAGGCCCAGCCTTTGCTTGAGGTCTTAAGGCCCCAGCACATAGGGGCTCTTTAAGAACTTGCAAAAGGGGCCAGAAATACCCCATATTTGGGAGACAAAGAAGGTAAAAACATATAAATAGGGAAAATTCCTCCATGTTGGGGCCCAGAATTTGAGAGACATTTTCCTCTGGACCCACATGTAATAAATGTAACTCCATCTCTCTAAGTATTGCTTGGTTCTTCTCCGGTTTTCTGTAACAGTATGGAGACGAATGGAGTCAGCTGTAAACCTGGAGTTTTTATCAGTTTTCCCATGTGGAGAAAATATCAGTCTGGTTCTCAGGATATTGGGGCTGATGGCCCCTCCCCCAATCTAGTCATTGAGGACTCCTTGAGACTGTTCAAACCTGTAAGCTTGGCCTTTGCTTTTGTTTCCTATTTAAAGCTCAAAATGCAGGTTGTGACAAGCTGGGGTCCTGAGGGTGGGGCAGGCTGTATGGCCTAGGACAGGTTTTTTTATTCCTTTTCCTGCCTTCTGGCTGCTAGGAGCAGGCTAGCTCCTCTCAGGAAAAATGGCTGTTTTGCTTTGGGGGCCTACCATCAAATGCTTCTGGCTGCTGATCTACCAAATCTCTCCCCCAATGCTTCCCACCATAGCCTCTCCTCCAGGACCTCCAGTCCATGTCTCCCTCCCTGCACCAAAGCCTTGGGTGAGTTGTTGCAAATGAAAACTCCTGGGCTCTGGGTTTAGAGGGGAAAAAGAAACACAAAAACACCAAAAAAAAAATGAAATTGCCACTTTCTCTCCAACCAGCTCTAATCTACAGGCTCCAGGCCCTGCTACAGCCAGCAGCCAGTAGCTGTATTTTTTTATTTGGCAATCTAATGGAAAAGAGTTCAGTGCTCCTGACTAAATAGTCAGGTACTGCATGTTTTAAATGAAAATTGCTGATCTAGATTATCTCAAGTATGTTTTAATAAAATTAAGCAATTCTGCATAACCCATTGATCCAATAACAAACAAGGTAAATTAGAAATAATTTAATGGAATGATAAAAAAAATAAAAATAGCAAAACCTGGGGGATATTTATGCATCTATGTAAAAGTATTTAGAAAAATGTATATTTTAGTTTTAAATCTCATAAGGTAAAAATGCTCTTTTCTAAAATAAGGATCTAAGGTTCTAACATAAGATGCTAGAAAAAGAACAAAATAAACATAAAATAAGTACAAAGGAAAAATAATAAAATATGAGTAAAAACCAATTAAACTGCAAATAATATACAAAATTATAAAACCAAAATTTGGTTCTTTAAAAGATTAATAAAACTGATACACCTGTAGCAAGGACAAACTAGAAGAGACAAAGGCCAGAGCAAGAAAATTAGGAACTCAAACTGATCCCTTTTCTTAGGGCAGTTTACCAAGCTATTTACAGAGTATGGATCATCGAGGGGAAACATTTTCACTTTAAATTTATGAATTAATCAATTTCTGGGGTCGGCATTTTTATTATTACTGCTGTGTTTGTGATTTAACTTGACACTAGAACTTGGAGTTACAATAAATAAATGCTGGGGCTGACCAGCAGCCCCTGAAGGACTTATGAACAGATCACTGACACAGTTTCATTGTGGGGGAGAGGGCTAAGGGACGATCCAGCTGAAGAAGCCAGGCAGCCTCAATTGCCTGCCTCATTAGGCTTTTATTGGAATTTTTTACGTTTCGATACAATCAGTAGGGTGAGTAATCTTGGGAGGACACATGTGTTTACATTGTCCTCTAGGCAAAGGCATCCAGGGATTAAGTATAAGAATTACAGTAAACATCCAAGGGTCTACATTTGCACAGACTGGTTTGGAAAAGTTAAGGGATAATTAGAAGTGCCACCTTCCACACTCCCCTAAATCAGAATTCCAATAAACAGGGTAGGAGGCCTTCCACACACTTCCCTTTTATCAGAATGTCCTCCTTATGAACTTTCCAACCAAGTCTCATGATTCCCAAGAAGTAAGTAAGTAAATAAATAAATAAATAAATAAATAAATAAATAAATAAATACCTACTAAAAATATCAGGAGTTTCCGCAGTTCTCATACAGAGTGCAGGGACGTTATTACTCCATGGGAAGGTTGAATCAGACATTGAGGACCTCAGGTAAATGTGATTATCATACGTTGTGTCAGAAGAATCCTGCTAATAGTAGCCTTAGGACATAGTTTTAAGTAATAGCCTTTTTCAGAATGAAGGTTATGTACGTCAGGAAATTTAGCTTTTTCACATTGAACTTCTTGATTTAAAATAGAGCTATAGCATAACATAGTTATCTTGGGCTGACAACAAATATGATCAGTGAAAAATACATTTGATGTTTTATTTTAAACTAATAATTTATTATTTTCAATGTAATATTAAATAAAATTTAATATTAATCCAAATGTGAATTCAGAGGTTTTTGTAATTCACTTGTTTCTCTTGGATAGGGTATCTAGAACATTTTGGACAGAATTCTTGTAGCTTTCTTTGTTTTAAAAGCTATGGAAGTGAAATTCCTTAATTTGATATATTTATTTTTCTTTCCATAACTACTTCCATCACTAAGAGTTAAGATTTCTTTTGTCATTTATATTTTTGGTGGTGCTCTTAGCTTTTCTCTTCCATAGCTGTAATTCTTGTTTGATTCTAAGCTTCTCATCCATTCAGACATTTATAGAGAGAAAAATGCAGACCTGGTGATAATATTGTTCTAATTAAGAAAAATTAGTTGCAAAAGTTTGGTTCAAAGACCAGCATAAGAGAGGAGGAATGGTTCTAAATTAGAATTTAGTCATTCAAAGCTTCCCTCCCCAAATCCCCCATAGATTTATGCTTGAGACATTAAGGTCTGTAATTAACAATTGAATAAAAGCTCAAACATCTCCTTGGGACATTGAGAGAACAAAGCAGCCATGGTACTGATGCCAACAGCTTCTTCAGCAATACAAGGCATTGCCAGCTGCTTGGCAACAACATGAAACAATGCCTCAAGGCAGACATCACCCCCTCCACATAAAGCACTGTCAGGCTTAGAATTTGGCAGTTGCTCACAAAATGCCCAGGAGAAATGATTAACCAAGTGTGCCAGGGATATGCAGTGTGGGAGTGGAGGTGGTTAGCATGTTAACTGAATTGCAATAGGAATCCTCCAATGAATACTAGTGAACTTCTTGAGAAGACCTAGAATTCTCAGGAAGCATTTGAAACCAAGCTAAAGTTACAGTTTAGAAGGAAGACTTGAGCCAGAGGAATATTTCTTGTTAATATTATTGAACTCTATTTTTAGTCTCTTTTTAAAAATATATTTTTTAATTGATTTCAGAGAGGAAGGGAGAGGGAGACAAAGGTAGAAACATCAATGATGAGAGAGAATCATTGATTGGCTGACTCCTGCATACCCCTTACTGGGGATCAAGCCGGCATCCTGATTTGTGTCCTGACCTGGACTAGAACTGCGACCTCTTGGTTCATAGGTTAATTCTCAACCACTGAGCCATACTGGCTTGGCTCTGTTTTTTCTTTTAATGCTTGTGTCTTTACTCATATGACATTGTGGTCAGAAATTATGAAGTGTTAACAGTTCTCCATCTAATGATAACAGTCATAGAATTGTCTCCTTTCTACTTCTAAGGACCTAATTGCCCAGTCATCTTTAAAGAGCTCTCCTTTCCTAGGAATAATCTAGCTACTTGCTAATTAATAGTTTAGAGTTAATGAAACTACCTTTCTAACAAGTGAGTGTTGCCCCAAATTTTCATTCTTTTTTTTTTTTTAATCTCTTTTAATGCACACTCACTATAGGTCTGAGACTGTTAACATAAACAATTCTAATAACTTATATGCTATCTTTTAAAGTTTATTTTTAATTAAAGTAAAACTTTAAAAAAAGACAATCCAGAATATTTGAAAACTTATCAGGAATTTTCACAATAGTTTCATAGCAGTCAGAAAATTCATTTATACCAAATCAGAATCTGAGTAACCTTGCATTGAGAACTCATGTCTAGTCCAGAATGTGGAAGCAAGGGTAGGATGACCTTATGTAGATCCAAAGCCAGTGAATCATGCTTACTCATATGCTGGTATAATTATGGGCTGTGTTTTCCATTTGCACCGGTTTGCACATATTGAATATAGTTGCTAAATAGTTAAGGAAATGTAACACATATTTTAATGATTTCAATGACCTATGTTGAACTTTTCAGATTGGGCATTTAACCAAGGAAACCATGCATATAAATATACTTGAAATATTTTCACTAAATGATAGTTTATCTATTTTATAACATAGGCATCAGAAAGACAACTTTAATTTCTGCTTCCAACTCCCCAGATTTAAAGGAAGGTAATAAAATGGCTTAGAATTTTAAAGTTATTTTTGATGTTTTAAGGTCACCTAATATAAGATATGCAGATATTAAATAGCACATTTATTTCAAACATTAGGCTATGCTAAGAATACAGGAGTACAGTGTGGATGAACATGTTTCCCAAGGCAACAAATGAACAATACTTTAGTAGTAATGGATGAAAAGGTTAATGTGTTCACATAAAGCTCAAAGATAATTATTTCTGGACTTTGTATTATTTTTCAGTCATACCGAAGTTCTGGATTCAGGGCCTCCTTTAAACTAAAATGAAAGGGAGTGTCAGATGTACGGAATGCAAATGGGTGGCAGATGCTTTGCTCTGTGTGCATTCTGAATACTTTTCAATGGACATATTTTTTAATCTTATGAAAATGTGTCTTTGGAGTATTCCTTAATTTTATGCATCATTTCTATGGCACTCCAAGGCAAATGCTCCTGCTTTTCCCATTGTCATTAGCAGGATTTATGTCTTTTGTAAATAGTTCTTGCTTGATTTCTGAAATTTGACACCCACTTCATGATTGCTAGGGTGATCTAGCATAGCCCCGATATTTCCACTTTCCCTTAGGCTAACCCCACTACAGAGGTTTAAATTCTTCATACTCCTTTGGTGTCAGCCCTGATTCCTGAACAAAAAAGCTTGTGTTAATATTTATGTCGTATCCAGAGAGATACCTTGTTTTGGGGGGGGGTGGAATGTTGTGGTAAATAAACATTATACATCTGGATAATGGTTCATATTCCTCATCTCTGAAAGTCTCAGACAAGTGTTGAAGTTTTCCTAGCACTGTGGTCGGCAAACTCATTAGCCAACAGAGCAAAATATCAACAGTACAATGACTGAAATTTCTTTTGAGAGCCAAATTTTTTAAACTTAAACTATATAGGTAGGTACATTGTTATTAACTTAATTAGGGTACTCCTTCAATCGCACTGTACGTGCGCGCCCACACATGGTATTTTGTGGAAGAGCCACAATCAAGGGGCTGAAGAGCCGCATGTGGCTCTCAAGCTGTGGTTTGCCGACCACTGTCCTAGTAGATGCAATGATAACCTGAGGACTTATATTGGTTTTAAGCACCCTATCAGTTATGTTAAAATTCTAGTTGAACAATTGAAATGTAAATACCTATGACTTTGCTAGTTTTGATTTGCGGATACTATTAAGAAGATCGCTTTTTTTTTCATAGTTCAATAATTTACAAGTCTGCTGCATTATGCGTTTTTTCCTAATAGTAAATTATAGATGTTTTCATCTATTAATTATTCTTATAAATTATATATATATATATTTAAATATATTTTTATTGATTTTAGAGAGGAAAGGAGAGGGAGAGAGAGATAGAAACATCAATGATGAGAATCATTGATTAGCTGCCTCCTGCATGCCCCCTACTGGGGATTGAGCCAGCAACCCTGGTATGTGCCCTGCCTGAGAATGGAACTTTGACTTCATGGTTCCTAGGTCAATGCTCAACCACTGAGCCACACCGGTTAGGCTAAATTTTTTATTTTTTCAGAAACAAACGATTATTCTTTTAGTATTTGAACATCTTAATCAATTAACAACTATAATATTATTGATGAGAGATGCTTACTTGAAAGCCAAGGGACATGGGTTCTAATCCTCTGTCCCAGTAATTAGCCATTTGTCCTTAGATATGTCATTTTAACTCTCTGAGCTTTGTTTTTCTCATCTATAAATTGAATTTCACGTTTGGATGCTATCTATTATTTCTTCCCACCGAAAATATACTTTTTTTCTATGACAGATAAGTAACCAGAACAAAAGATTTAATAATAGAAGTTGTCCTTTTTATCAAAGCTACATGCAAACCTACACACATGTCTGGTGTATCTATGTGAATGTTATGAACATTGATCCATTGCATCACCTAAATAATTATTAATACATGTGTAATAATCCTATCTAATAAAAGAGTAATATGCAAATTAACCATCACTCTGTAACAAAATGGCGGCACCCATAGACACAAGATGGCTACGCCCAGTCCCCTCAGGCCCGCTGGAGTCCCCCAGTCCCAGGGAGGGCTGCCAATGATAGCTGGCATCATGCAGCCGGGGCAGTCTGCCTGAGAGGCGGCCGCATGGCCCCTCTCCCCCCCAGCGATCAGCTCCCAGCCGCAGCCAGGGGTGTAGGTCTGGGAGGCAGCCGTGCCCCCCAGAGAAATCCCCTCCAAGCGGCAACCTGGGATGTCAGCCTCCAAAGGGCCTGCGCCCCCATGGAGTGATCCCCCACACACACACCTATAGCCTTGGAACTTCCCTTGCCCCCAGCAGAGTGATTGGACATGTGGGGAGGAGGGTATCTGGGCGATGCTGCCCAGCAAACCTCTCCCATTGGGTAGAAACTTCTAACCAGGTTAGGGAGGTAAATGGATTTTGTTTAAAATCTTTAGAAACTGCAAAGGAAATGTCTGAGGTAGGGTTTCACATCGGAAGTAACTTACAACTAATTTCTGAAGGCAAACGGGGACATTGCAGTTACATTACTGGAGAGTACCGGGAGGTCTGGAGGTTGGCTCTGCAAGGGCGGTGGTGGGTGCTCCCCGCCCTGGTTCCTCAGCACCTCAGGCAGGGCTTGAGCCCACCCAGGAAGGCCTTTTCTCCTACAGTTTTCACCAAGGCAGGGAGGTTTTGTAGACATGAATAAGAAGTGCCCACGCACAAGTGCTGAGATGCCGGGGCCGGCAGAAATGACAAACTGGGAAAAGAGCAAAACCAGAAACACCACCGATCCCAACATAGATCATTTTTTTCATCAGATGACGGTGTGTTTCCCTCTTCTTCGTCTTCTGGAAGCAAGACAGATTCAAATACTGACGATTCTACCAATGGAAAAGTTAAGAGAAAGAGAGGACAGAAAAGGAATAAAAGGTAAAAAGAAAGAAAGGACAAAAGATGAAACATCAAAAAAAAGAAACAGAAGGAAGAAATGAAGAAACAACCACATGATATCACCTTTCCAAGGTCTCATGAAATTCCTGTTTAAGGAGTTTATTTTATGACACTTTTAGTTTGTGTTTACATTTTTACGGGTTTGTCAAGACCACGGCAGGTACACTGTCCAATATGTTAAAGAAAAAAACCCTATCTAATAAAGAGGGAATATGCAGGGGAGGGCAGTTGGGGATGATCGGGCTGGCAGGGGAACAGTTAGGAATCGATTAGGCTGGCAGGGGAGTGGTTAAGGGGTGATCAGGGTGGCAGGCAGAAGCGGTTAGGGGCAATCAATCAGGCAGGCGAGCAGTTGGGAGCCAGCAGTCCCGGGTTGTGAAAGGGATGTCCAATGGCATGTTTAGCTGATCGGGCCTAAACAGGCAGTCAGACATTCCCTGAGGGGTCCCAGATTGGAGAGGGTGCAGGTTGGGCTGAGGGACACCCCCCCCCCCCCCGTGCACGAATTTCGTGCACCGGGCCTCTAGTACATACATATATGAACATAAACATAGTTGAAAATTTTATAAATGGTCTTACAATCACCTCTCTCCCTATTTTACATGTCATATTTTTAATAAGCTCTTCTTTATCCAGACAGTCCAGCCACACTGGCTTCCTGGTTATTATTCTACCACACTGAGCCTGCTTTAGCCAGCAGAATTTTGAACTTGAATTTCCAACTTTCTGAAATGTTTTTCTCCAAGATATCCATATTCTCTTTTCTCCCTTTTCTTTTAAACCTCTGTTCTAATCTCATCTTATCCAAAAAGGCATTCTTATTCATATTTTATAAAAACACACCCACCTCCCATATACATATATATGAATATATATAAAGATAAAAAATAGGTTAAATAACTTGAAAATGTTATTTGCATATCTTGAGGTAATGCATATAGAATTGATGACTGTGCTTCTTCTATTTTAACTGCAACATCACTGCTCCAACTAAGCATATTGTCTTTTGGTGGAAGGAGCATTTATGTGAGACTTCATTACTGTGCTGAGTTTAATTCTACAAATGAATTATTTTTTCATTTCTCCATCTGCTAAGCCATGAAATGATAGACAATATGTGTGAGAGCTGCAGAGGAGGGCTAGAATAAAACCCTAAGGAGAGCTTTGGATGACAGGAGTCTCCTGGAGAATTTAGAGACCAGGAATTTATGGCTCTCAGAAGAAAACTGGACCTGGGATGGAAAAGCTAAGGTGAATGGAGGTTAGTATCCCTGGCACCAGGTTTCTTATCTGTCAGAAGTGTTCATTTAAAATACTTAAAAAAAACTGTACAAAAGGCTATAAATGTTAATATCAAAGAAGAAAAAAGATTGAGAGAAGAAATTTGATCTTTTTAACAAATGCATTTTTCAATAAACTTTATTGTAAAAATTGAAGCAATGTGTCTATGTGGAAATGAATCACATCTCCACTGTGGCACCTCACATGTCATGATCATGTATCTAGGTAGCAGGTGTCTGAAAGCACATCAGTTGAAATCATGACATAAAGCATTTTCTCCCAAAAGTCACGGAAGATTTCCTCATTTTCTAAAACAGTAAGATATAAGATTTAAAATGTCTCTTTCTTTTCCATATTTCTTTTGAAGAAACATAAAATGACTGGTAATATGAAAGAACCAAAGCCAGTAAAAGTGCATATGTATTAAGTACAAACATAAACAAATATTCTTAATTTAAAGCCTGAGTGAGATTTTAAGGAATATCTGAGAGGTGAAAAAATATCCAAGTCATAAATCATATTACCCAAATATTCTTAATCAAAAGATAGAAGAAAAATAAATCATGAATATAATCAGGAGCTATGTATTTTTTTACATATTCATATACTTATGTATAATTATGTATATGTACTGGTATACTTAATCCAAGTTAGAGGATTATTAATTAAATGTACAGAGAAGCAAAATATATTTCTCTGATTAATGTTCTTGACATATGAGCAAGAAATTTGAGAATTAAAAGAAACTTTTGGCTCCATCCTTCTTAATCTTCCTTCTAATGTAATCAACTTCTTTATATATGTATATATGAGTGTGTGTGTACATATACATGCATTCAGAGTTCAACCACTTCTCTGTGCTTTTCTCCACACCAGCCTAGTCTAATCTGTGGTCATATCTCAATTAGATTCTTACAGTAGCTTCCTGAATAACATTCCTGGAATTAATATCAGCCCATGAAGGAGGCACTCTTCACAGAAAGTTCCTTTTAAATTGTCATGTCCTATGATTTCTCTGCTCAGATTCTCCAATGGCTTCTCATTTCACTCATTATACTCATGAGCTTAAACTGTATCAGTGGTCTTACAATCGTTTCTCCCACTCTCTTTTAGAACTCATTTTTTAATATCCACATCTTCTTTCAGGTACTTCAGCCACATTGTTCTCCTGGTATTTATTCCATCACACTGAGCCAGCTTCAGTCCAAGAAATTTTGAACTTCAGCTTCCCACTTCCTAAAATGTTATTTCCCCAGATATCCATATTCCATTTTCCCTCTTTTTTTTTTATAGATCTTTGCTCTAATCTCACCTTCTCTGAAAAGCAATTCTTATTCATCCACATAAGAATATATTCATCTCCCTCTGACCCCATCCTCTTTATACTCTGTCTTTATTTTATGAAACACTAATTCCCACCTATCACATAATTATATATTTTTAATATTTCTTTGTTTAATATCAAGGACAAGTTTTATACTAGTTGGTATCTACTGAAAACAGATTGGGTATTCAGCAGCATCAGTAGTGAGATAAGCTTGGGTTAGAAGTCTAAGCTGTTGAACAAATCCCTTCTACAAATGATTCACTTTTTAAGGACTCATCACACAAGCAATGGGAAGGATGAAAAGCAATGATCCTTTCTTTAAAGTAAAGATTCTCTAGTCCACCTGGCTTCTTGTGTAATAAATGATCTCTGGTAAGTACTACCATGAGACACAAAAATATACATGTCTTTTGCCCACTTCTGTACTTTCATTCATATTCTTCTTTTCTGATCTCATTTTATCAGATCTTTCAAGGCCCCTGACCAACATTGAAGTCACTTGTCACTGTAAATCATTTAGGTATATTTTACCTCAGGCTAATCTTGCCTCTATATAAAATAAGACAATCAAATGTACCACTGATAACTAAAAAAAAATTCTTGAATAGGGTTGCAGAGCAACATAAATCCATTTTAAGACCCTTTGGTGAGCTGATATGTTCTCATCTACCTCAGACCATTGAGACAGGGACAATTTTTAAACACTGTCACACAGTGTTATAAAATGACAGGCTTTTAAAGCATTCCCTGATTTGACACTGTTTAACTGAACTTGTCACTTCTCTTTATTTGTGACTTTTAAAAGAAGTTAACAAAGCAGTCAATAGTTAACAAAGTCATCAGATCAGTTAATAAGCAAGGCAACTACAAAATTGTTCAAGTGCATAATCTTGAACTTTACCCCAATCCAATATATATGAGTGTCTTAATGATTGTGCCAGAGGTTATCATAATCTCAATCCCCACCTGCAGCATGGTCTTTCTTACTGTCTAGTCAATGGGTGAAACAGCCCTAGAATCCTGAAGGTCTGATTTCTAGGGTTTCAGTATTAATAATATCTTAGTTTATTTTCCTCTGAATGCATAGCTTGAAACAAACTCTTGTGTGAAATTAGTTCATTATATTTTCCAAGAGAATAGGAGTTGAGAAGAATAGAAAGTGAGGTGGGGAAGAAGAAAAAGCCCATTTAAAGGTGAGTTATTCAGGTCATCCCATTAAATGACCTGAATAATTTGAGGTGGCTCAGAGGAAAAAACAAACAAACACACACACACACACACACACACACACACATACAACAACAACAACAACAACAATTCAACACTGTACTTATCCTGAGAAGCATTCAGACTGTCTTCAAGTGTTATTTGTCTCTCATTAGCTCTTATTTTTTTATTGACTGCAAATTGCCCCTCACTGATAATTTCCCCATATTTCTAAGGCACCCCCGTTGCTAAAAATTTCAAATTTTATATTGAAATAAAATGACAGAGCTCATCAAGTGAGGCTTTGTCAGGTTAAAGTGAGTCTTGGCCTGGGAAGGCTGCATCGAACCACCTACATAAGCCTTGAATGGAATCAGAAAAAGGTCAAGTCGATGTGATTGAGGCAACTGGTATTACTGCTACCCTGGGCTTCATAAAACAACTATTAAATAACTAGTGGCCAGTGCACGAAATTTGTGCACAGAGGGGGGTTTCCCTCAGCCCAGCCTGCACCCTCTCCAATTGGGGACCCATTCTGACATCTTTCTCGCAATCTTGGACCATTGGCTCCTAACCACTCACTGGCTTGACTGCCTGATCGCCCCTAACTGCTCTCCTGCTGGCCTGATTGCCCCTAACTGCCTCTGCCTTGTCCCACACCCAAGACCCAGGCTTCCCTCCCTCTGGCCAGCCACAGGCACCCAGGACCTGGGCCGGCTTCATCCAGGCCGGCCACAGCCACAGGGGACCGTGTGTGGGTGGCTTCGTCCAGGCTGCAGCTGCAGGCACCTGGGACCACAGGGTGTGTGGCTTGTCCCTCTCCTGGGCCACAGGCGCAGACGCAGGCGCAGCTGCTAGCACCCAGGACCATGGGCTGGGCAGCTTGTTCTTCTCCCGGGCTGCAGCCCCAGCTGCTGGCACCCAGGACTGCGGGGAGGGTGGCTTGTCCCTCTACGGGGCCAGAGGCTCAGGCGCAGCTGCTGGCACCCAGGACCAAGGAGCAGGCTTGTCCCTCTCCCGGGCAGCAGCCTGGCTGGTCCCCATTCCTCTCTCCCCAGTGTTGAGTGTCTGAGCCATTATGGCATGATGGCATGAGGGCATGATGACTATTTGCATATTAGCTCTTTATTATATAGGATTTTGACTTCTCACAGTCTATCTTCAAGTGGATATTATACCACTTCACATCTTGTATATAAACTTCACTCCAACAAAATTTCATTTTTCCCGGGCAATCTTTGTCCTATTGTTGTCATTTATTTTACTTTCACAGATGTTATAAAACTGACATTGCATTGTTATTTGTTTAAATAGTTAATTATCTTTAAATATATTTAAATAATAAGAAACTTCTATTGCATTTTGTCATATGCATTTACTGTCTTTGGTGTTTTCCATTTCTTGGCATAGATCGTTATTTGTATCTGGCAAAATTTTATTTCTGCTTGCAGAACTTCTTTTAACATTTCTTACACTACAAATCTGCTGGTGATAAAAAAAAATTCAATCTTTTATATATGAAAATATATTTTAATTGTTTTTATAATTATTTTCACTCAGTCTAGAATTATAAGTTGAGAGGATTTCCACCCTGCTGTGAGTACTTTAATGATAATGCTCTACTGTCTTCTCCTTTACACTGTTTCTGATGAGAAATCGTTTGTAATCCCTGTTTATTCCTTTATATAGTGTGTCTCTTTTCTTCTGACTACTTAAAAGATTTTTCTTTTCATCATTAGTGTTGAGCAATATGATTTTTGTGTGTCTTGATGTAGCTTTCTTTATGTCCTGTGCTTGCTATTCACTGAGCTTCTTTGATCTGTGGGTTTATATTTTTTACTATATTTTGCTAAATTTGGAAATTTTTGAATCATTCTTTCTTCAGATGATTATATATATACTAGAGGCCCGGCACACAAAATTTGTGCATGGGGGAGGTATGTACCTCAGCCCAGCCTGCACCTTCTCCAATCTGGGACCCCTCGAGGGATGGCCGACTGCCCATTTAGGACCGATCTTAAACGGGCAGTCAGACATCCCTCTCACAATCCAGGACTGCCGGCTCCCAACTGCTTGCCTGCCTGCCTTCCTGATTGACCCTAACTGCTTCTGCCTGCCAGCCTGATCACCCCCTAACCACTCCCCTGCCAGCCTGATTGATGCCTAACTGCTCTCCTGCCAGCTTGTTTGCCCCTAACTGCCCTCCCCTGCAGGCCTGGTCACCCCTAACTGCCCTCACCTGCAGGCCTGTTCCCCACCAACTGCCCTTCCCTGCAAGCTTGATCGCCCCCAACTGCCCTCCCTTGCAGGGCTGGTCCCTTCCTACTGCCCTCCCCTGCTGGCCTGACCCCTCCCAACTGCCTTCCCTTGCTGACCATCTTGTGGTGGCCATCTTGTGTCCACATGAGGGCAGCCATCTTTGACCACCTGGGGGCAGCCATCTTGTGTGTTGGAGTGATGGTCAATTTGCATATTACTCTTTTATTAGATAGAATTTATAAGTTCGGGTCTCTAGAGGGGGCTGGGGAGGAAGAGGAGTGAACCAAACCCAAACCATAGGGTCAGGACCTTGGCAGGTAATTGAGTATTACCTGCAGTGGCCAGTTCATGACCAGCAGCCTGAGACTGGATCGTTCCTGGGCTGGGTGGTTTCATGCATCTGCTCCACGCTGCCCAGCAGTGCAGTGCCCGTCCGGACTGGGCGTACCTTATGGGGAAGGCATAGCCTGGGGAGTTGGAGCCTTGATCCCACGCAGTAACCAGATCCAGGCATTGGGGATGCGGCCAGTTCTCTGCACCCTGAGTTGCCCCACTGTTGCATTCCCAGAGCAGTTCATGGTGCCTTCTTCCATCACGGTCCCCTAAGTTCGTAGCGATGGAGGTGTGCTGTCATAGGTTTGGGTGAACAGAACATGGAAGACCAATGGGTGATAGCAGGTGCTGGGTGCTGGCTGGGGAGGCAGTCATGTGGGTTTGCGTGAAGCGCTCCAGTCACAGCTTTGGAAGCCTCTTTCTTAGTTTCTCAGAGAGCTCGATGGTGAGGAAATGCAGGTCTTGTCCTGCGTTGTGGTTTCCATGGGAAACCTTGCTGTTGGGGTGTCAGAGGGGTTGACCAGGAGCACCTCCAGCAGAGAGACACCCTTCTCCTGTAACCTCTTCACAGGCGGACTGGTTGCTGGATGCCCGGGAACTGCTCAGCGGATCCTTGCTGTTCCACAAAGTTCTCTGAGCAGCCATCCATCTTCCTCGGGAAGAAAGGTGTGTGCTTGTGCACAGTCACTGCCCAATCCCGGGCTGGCAGGGGCACCCTGGTCCCGGATGTGTTCTCCTGCTGGGTTTGCAGAGGTTGGATAATCGTTGTCCAGAATTCCCTTGTTTAACAAAGAAAGTTAAGTTCCCAGTGAGGCCCCTGGTTATAAAGGAAAGGGATTGGGGAGAGGAGGAGGAGCCGAGTTGCCTCTTCCCTGCCCGCCAGAAGGTGGGGAGCCTGAGGCATGATCTCCAGCCGCTCACCTGCCCCTGGAGGCTGCTTCCAGAGAGACTGTGAAGGCCAGGCACTGCCCCTATGTCCTGTTGGGTCTGAAAAGCAGGAGGCAGAGCTGTGCTCTCACCTGGGCCTGGGGGCAGCGGACTCCTGGTTCTCAGCAGAGACGGTGGCCCTGGGGTCTGACCGCTCCTCAGTGGTTGGAACCACGTGTAGGAGCCACTGGCACAGGTGCACCCCTGGGAGGCAGATACAGCAGGCAAACCATGGGACCTCTTTGCCAGGGTGATGATGCCAGTGTCCCAGCCCGTCCCCAGTCGCTCGGTGCCTGCGCACGTGCAAGCTGCTCACAGGCCCACCATCTTTGCCAGGTTAATTTGCATACTCACTCCTGATTGGCTGTGGGCGTAGTGGAGGTATGGTCAATTTGCATGTTTGTCTATTATTAGGTAAGATTTCATCAAAAGTTTTGTGAATTTTTGAATTCAGAGATATTTATGTAATTTTCAGAATATTCTTCCACTCCCATCTCCAAACATTTTACAACTCACTGATTTTACATGATCACAATAAAATTTTAACAATTGTAGCAAAAACAAGGTAGAAGATTTAAGTCATAATTTTCAAATTAAAGAAAAAGAACTTTCTGGATATTAACCAGGACATGGATAGCAATTTCTGGCTCTTCAATTCTCTAGGTAGATTTTTCCAAAATTGACATGACTAAGAATTTATCTACTAGCTATTGCTTCCCACCTCTCCTTTCACAGCTATCTTTGTTCTGTGGTGCAGACAAAAGGCACAATTCCCATGGACATTGTACTGTGGTGCGCTTCCCCAGGTATGGGACCCTGCAGGGGAACAACAAAAATGCAGACAGAAATGCACTGCTCCTGAAGTTGAGATCCACAGACATAAAACAAGATTGATTTAGGAAGACATTCTGATGAGATTGACAATTATTTTTTGTGGCTAAAGAATTTATAAGGAGAACATTTTCACAGGGTACTTATTAACCTATTAGAATTAAAAAATAAAGCTAGATTTTTCTCAAAGAAATTACTCCTGATTTTATTAATTGGTTTCATGATGTGGATGAGCTTAGTCAACTCACTTCTATGGTAGAAACTTTCCAGAAATAAAATGAACTATATATCCAGCTTTGATCTCCACCTTTTGGAATCTCAGAACTAGAATCTCTTACCTATGAAAAAGAATCAAAACCAATTTTATGAAACATTTTCTGCTTTGTTTTCTCTTTTCCCAAAAATTTAACATTAGCATTGCTGAAAAATAAATTTAGCCAAATGCAATCCACCTATATAATAAAGAGGTAATATGCAAATTGACCCTCATGCTGTAATGCCATCACAAGATAGTGATGCGCACAGCGGGGGCAGGGCCAGTGGCTGCTCCATGCAGCTTCCACCGGGGTTCCTGTGGCCCCACAGGGGTCCAGGGGTCCCAGCAGCTGCTTTGCACGGCTTCTGCTGGGGTTTCCTAGGCCCTGCATGCATGCCGCTGGGGCGGGTCCCAGCGGCCGCTGCGTGCGGCCCAGAGGCAGGGCATCAGGGTGGCACTCCAGGACTCAGGGCTGTCCTGCGGCGTGCCAGCCACATGGGGCGGGACTCTGGGATTTGGGGCGGTCCCATGGCACGAGGGGGGAGGGGTCCTGGATCTTGCACAATTTCATGCAGCGGGTCACTAGTAATATAATAATATTTCCATATTAATTTTTCTTTTCTCTTAGTTTCTCTATCACGCCATAACTGGTTTTCAGGTTTTAATTTGTATAGACCATGACAGGTTAAGTGATATAAAGGTGCTATACATCATAAAAGAGCAAAGCTAAACAAAACATGGTTTTCAGTTAAATTAATTTGGTAACTGCTGCAAAACCTAGAGATTTTTGCTGTTGTTAAAGAATTCTGCAATGCAGCTCTTGATCTAAAATATGAATAAAAGATTGACTTTTACTTTTTAATCTTAAGCCAAGTGATGAAAATGGGCACTCTTGTGATTAGGATTTACCTATGACTACTAATCAGTCTATAATAAACTGATGATAAAGAATAATAGTTTCAAGTGAATTATAATTTGAGATGGCTCAGAGGAAAAAACACACAAAACAACAACAATTCAGCATTGTACCTATTTTGTTACTGAATTTCTACCATTGAAAACTAGTCACAGAATTGTTATTACAAGGTTTTGTATAATTTGAGGCTCTCCAACTCAGTATTAATGCCATTTTGAAGAGAAGACCTTTTGTACATGACAAACTGAACAACTTTTGATATCAAATACACTAATATTACATATTCCCCAAGGGTAAAAGCTGGATGAATATAGACCTACACTGTCCAATACAGTAGCCACTAGCCACATGTAACTACTGAGCATTTGGCATATGGGTTGTCTCAATTCATATATACTGTTAAGTGTAAAAGTCATACCAGATTTTGAAACTGTCATATGTAAAAGTATAAAATATCTTATTAATAACTATTTGATTGTACCTTGAAATGGTAATATTTGTCTATATTTAATTAAATAAAATATATTATTAAATTAATTTAACCTGACTATTATTTTTTTAATGGACTACATTAAAAATTTTAAAATTACACCTAGAGAGTATTATGCTAAGAGAAATAAGCCAGTCAGAGAAAGGCAAGTACATATGATTTCACTTATATTTGGAGCCTAGTGAACAAAATGAACTGATAAACAAACTAGAAACAGACTCAGAGAAAAAACTGACAGCTGTCAGGGGGAGGGGGCTGGGAGAGTGGGTAAAAAGGTGAAAGGATTAAGAAAAACCTCATAGCCCTAGCCGGCTTGGCTCAGTGGATAGAGCGTCAGCCTGTGGACTGAAGGGTCCCAGGTTCGATTCTGGCCAAGGGTACATGCCTGGGTTGTGGGCTCGATCCCCAGTAGCGGGTGTGCAGGAGGCAGCCGGTCAATGATTCTCTCTCATCATTGATGTTTCTATCTCTCTCTCCCTCTCCCTCTCTCTTCCTCTCTGAAATCAATAAAAAAATGTATTTAAAAAAAAAAAGAAAAAATCTCATAGACAGAGACAATAGTACGGTGATTGCCAGAGAGGAAGGGAGTGAGGGAGAAGAGGGTAAAAGGGGGATAAATGATGGTGGAAGAAGACTTGCCTTGGAATGGTGAGAACACAATAAAGATGATTAATTACATAAATGCACACCTGAAACTTATATACTTTTATTAACCAATTTCACCCAAATAAATTCAACTAAGAGAAAGTAAACAAAATTCTGACTTTTGTTTATTCTCCAATTATATGCTTTCCATGAACCACTGTGTCTTTCCCACTAGAAGCCCAGCTTTGTGAAAAAGGAAAATTAAATCTTTATGTGTGGCTAACATATCTTTAATGGAATTGCTGAGGTAGAGATTCGATCCATGGTAGAAATAATTTTATATTAAAATATGGAAAGACAATTTTTTGATTTTGAAATACTGTAAAAGAAAAAAATGGGGAGAAAATATCAGTTTCAAGGTTTAATGAACATATCTATCTATACTTATAAAAGATTAGGTGGTCCTCACACCCTCGCACGATACCCTCATATCATCACAAGATGGCCACCACAAGATGGCCACCACAAGATGGCCGCCACAAGATGGCAGGCAGGGGAGGGCAGTCGGGGGCAAAAAGGCCAGCAGGGGAGGGCAGTTGTGGGCGATTGGGCCAGCAGGGGAGAGCAGTTGGAGACAACCAGTCCTGCCGGGGAGGGCAGTTAGGGGCCATCAGGCTGGCAGGGGAAGGCAGTTGAGGGCCATCAGGCTGGCAGGGGAGGGCAGTTGGGGGCCATCACACTGGCAGGGGAGCAGTTAGGTGTCAATCAGGCTGGCAGAGGAGTGGTTAGGGGCAATCAGGCAGGCAGGCAGACGAGCAGTTAGGAGCCAGCAGTCCCGGATTGTGAGAGGGATGTCCGACTGCCAGTTTAGGCCCAATCCTGCAGGTTTCGGGCCTAAATTGGCAGTAAGACATCCCCTGAGGGGTCCCAGATTGGAGTGGGTGCAGGCCAGGCTGAAGGACAACCCCCCGTGCATGAATTTTGTGCACCAGGCCTCTAGTCTATATATATATATAATAGAGGAATATGCAAATTGTCCGTTATAGCATCATGTCACAACCAGAGCAGCAGGTTGCGTCCCCCCCCTCTGCTCAGGCAGCTGCAAGGCCTGGGGTAGGATAGGATAAGATGGGAGGGAATAAGAAAGGAGAGGGAGAGGAAGACAGGCCTGCATGCAGACAGGCCGAGAGGAGAAAAAAAAATACAGAAAGGGAACAAGAAAAAGATGCAGGAATGAAAAAGGGAAGGAAATGCGGGCTGTACTCGGGAGAGGGTGGCAACCGCAGGGGGTTGCAGTAGGTGTGCCCGGTGCAGGAGGCATGGAGTGGGGACCCCCACCCAGAGGAGGGAGGAGGGCAGTGGTGGCTGTTGGCAGGGAGGCACCCACAGGTCTGGGACAGAATGGAGGATGGTCCAAGGCTTTCTGGGCTGAAGCACTCCTGCTTCACGGCAGCAGGACCCGGGCCACACGTGCCTTGGCCACCCTTGCTGGGCTGGGCGTCCAGGCAGGGAATGGGAGTAGGACAGTGGTGGGGAGGCTGGGGAAAGGGGGATGGCAAATAACTGGCTGGGGCTGAGCCGTGGGCTGGGGGTTAATGCCCCTCCAACTGAAGCTTTAAGAAGGGAAGGAGGGAGGGAAGAACTTTATAAAGGAGTCAGTAGAGAGCAGAGTTAAAGAAAGAAAGAGGATGTATGAGTGAACTGTAGAAGCTGTAATGAAAATCAAGTATAGCTGTGTACTGGGGACAGATTTTAAAAGTAGGAGTCAGAAAAGAAAAAAGATAAATGATAGTGAATAATAAGGCAGGTAGATAAATATTAAAATAGTGGAAGTAAGTAGAGAAGAATGTATGGGGAAAGTAGGATGAGAGAGAAAGAGGGAGGGAAGAAAAGTTTTAAAGGGGAGCCAGCAGAGCTTAAAAGGAGAATGGGAAGAAGGAGGAAATGGGGGGGCGGGGAGCAAAGCAGGTCCGAGGGAGGAAGTGAAGAAAAAAATTAAGGTGGGAAAGAAGAAAAAGGGGAGAAAGGGCAGGGGTAAAGATAAAGAAAAGAAGGAATGTGGGGAGGAAGGGAGGGTATGAGAAAGATGGGAAGAAGGATGATGGAACAGAAGTAGGAAATAAGGAGGAAAGAAAAGTTTATAAATGATGAGTTAGGAGGGTAAAGTGTTACATAAAGGAGAGAGAGAAGCCAATAAGGAAGGCAAATACAATTGTGTGTGAAGGGGATAATATTTTTAAAAAAGTTAATAGGGGTGACCAGCCCAGCAGGGGAGGGCAGTTAGGGGTGACCAGGCTGACAGGGGAGACCAGTTAGGGGGATCAGGCAGGCAGGCAGGCAGAGTGGTTAGGGCAGGCAGGCAGGTGAGCAGTTAGGAGCCAGAGATCCTGGATTGTCAGAGGGATGTCCAACTGCCAGGGATTGAGCCTAAACTGGCAGTTGGACATCCCTCAAGGGCTCCCAGATTGAAGAGGGTGCTGGTCGGGCTGAGGGACCCCCCCCCCCATGCATGAATTTCATTCACCGGGCCTCTAGTATATATATAAAACTCTAATATGCTAATAGACCAAACGGCGGAACAACCAAACAACCAATCACTATGATGTGCACTGACCACCAGGGGCACACACAGAACATGGCCAGCATCGGCAGCAGGAGGCAGAGTGCAGAACATGGTGGGTGTTGGCTGCAGCGGGATGGTGAAGCAGGTAAGCAGGGGTGCCAGCCCAAGGCAGGGTGCTTGCTGGTCACTGTCATCGAGGAGAGCCTTTGGTGGTTACTGAAATTTCTTTGCTTCCACACACAGTGGTCCCACCTAGCACTCACACCCACTGCCACCTGAGGCTGGCCCCCAGCACTGGTCCTGATCACTCAGCATCATCAGTGGGTGAGAGCAGTGGCTGCTGGCCCAGATCACCCCTCAGGGCTTCTCCACCTCCCCCTGCTCCTGAGGGGCGATTGAGCACAGCAGCTGCCTCTCACACCCACTGCCGGTGCCGGCCCCGCTCACACCTGCTGCCAGCACCTGGTGCCAGTCCCAATTGCTCGGCACCATCAGCAGGTGTGAGCGGTGGCTGCTGGCCCCAATCACCCGTGAGGTCTTCTCCACCTCCCCCTGCTCCTGAGGGGCAATCAGGGCAGCAGCCACTGCTCGCACCTGCTCACGGCGCTGGCCCTACTTGCATCCACTGCTGGTGCCAGACTCAATTGCTTGGCACTGTCAGGGGGTGTGAGTGGGGTTGATGCCATCAGCACGTGGGAGCGGTGGCGGCAGGAGCCAGGCTGCTGGCAGACAGGGGACTGGTGGACGCAGCCCAAGGGGCTGGGTGGGGGCACAGAGGATGGGCCAAGACCCACCCCTGTGCCCACCACAGCCTTTCAAGGTGCACAAATTTGTGTACTGGGCCCCTAGTATTTAATGAAATGTTACCACATACAACACATCTGTATTAATAAAAGCATAATATGCTAATTAGACCGGACAGCTGAACAACCTTCTGGATGCCATTCTGGATGTCCTTCCTGATGAAGCCGTGGCAGCGGGGGCCAAGGCAGAGGTGGTTAGGGGTGATTAGGCAGGCAGGTGAGCAGTTAGGGGCAATCAGACAGGCAGGCAGAGGGGTTAGTGGCGATCAGGCAGGCAGGCAAAAGAGCGGTTAGAAGCCAGTGGTCCCAGATTGTGAGAGGGATGGCAACTGCTGGTTTAGGCCCGATCCCGGGACAAGCAGTCAGACATCCCCCGAGGGGTCCCAGACTGAGAGAGGGTACAGACCGGGCTGAGGGAACCACCCACCCACCCCCATGCATGAATTTTGTGCACGGGGCATCTAGTTGGCATATAAGATTAAAAGGTATTCAAACTTATGTTAAAATTCTATATTTCAATTTAACTGCAAGGAATAGATAATTTTAAAAGTAGGGGATAAGAGTATAAAAATTTTTAGTACAATTAAAGGTAGAAGAGGATTACTGATTATTACATTTGCATTTAATAGAACATTATCAACAAATACCTTAGCAATATTGGAGGACACAGTCACTCCCCAAGGAACACAGCACAAGTAGGTTAAATGTACTGGAGTATCATGGCTTTAAACAGGGAGTGAGGTGAGGTTGAAGCCTGGCTTGATTTCTGTGATTACTCTGAAAAACAGGCCACAGATCAAAACAAACAACTTATTAATTGAGAATGGCCCCCTTCCCTCAAAAGGAAGCAGATGGTTGAAGCTAAGTATTTATCCTCACCAGCGACTTTGTTGATAGCTTTATTCCATTGTGCACAATTTTAGTTGAATGCTTAGTGGTAATCAGAATCTGGCTGGATGTTTTTGTTTGCTTGTATCTTGTCCATGGGAAATAAGAGCAACAAAAACTCACTTTTTAAAAACTTTGTTCTTTTCTTCTAACCTCCCTCATGACTGTTGCACTCTCAAGCTTTTCAGCTCATTTTATATTTATGTGTTTGAAAATTAAGTTATTGAAGTAGTATGGTCTATGGAATCATTATAATATCATTAATATTTGCTATACAGAGCTCTCTCTGTTGCTACAGTATAAAAAAGATAAGTATGGTGCAATAAGGGCATTAAATTTTATTGATCCAATGGGAACCTCTAGCATGCTTTATACATGGAAGTAGAAATATCTGAGCCTTTGTTATTTGCAGCCCATGATATTTGGGGCATATCTGTACATTTGTTGTTGCCACACAAGGGTTGGTGTTAACAAAACTCTATTATTTTGGTAGGTGTGTACTATTAAGTTCTATTTCTGATCTGATAATCTCTAATAACAGTATTGATTTATGTGTTGATTTTTGTTTTGTTTTATATTTCCTATTATTTGGGGAATGTTAGGTAACCTAAATAGCTTCAACTCATTCTAAGCTATGTTGAGCCACAAAAGTGGCTCTAGAATTCTGGGTTGAAAAGCATTCTAGTTTGATGGAATAGAAGACTTTGTTCGCCAAGCAGTGATTGCCATAGTTGGCAGTTGGCATTACAGTGTTTTTTGTGTCCCATATTTAGCACTACTGATTTAAATGAAAGGGTAAACTAAGTAAAATTCATCTTTTTGCTGTGTCCTTCTATTTCAGTGCTTCTATTCTTTTAACCTCTTCTCATCCCCAAACTGGGTACCTGTTCTATATCCAATATTATCTTGAGTTGACTGTCATATAATGTTTAAGATCTCAAAATTTAAAATGTTGGTGCACTACCACCCAGAGTGTTTGCCTTATAATAGAAGCCTAAAACAACATAAGTAACTTTATATGTTGTCTGAATAAAGGGATTTTAAATATCTACATTGGTATTTGGTATAGTGACCCTTTCATAATGTTCTCTAGCCATCTGATATTGCCCACTAGTTTTCTAATAAGGCTGCCTCTATCTCCTTGGACTTACTCTAGGATTCAAAGTTATCTAACTTCTAGCTTGGTTACTTGCAATTCCCTTAATTTCATTTTACTTTTCCATCTTTTATAACTCATTTAATTATTTTTTCTATTAATGCCATATAGTATCTCAGTCCCTGAACCAAAATTGATGCTTAATCAATATCTATTGCTAAACCATTGATAGTTGATACTTCTAGGGGTATAGGAGAGTTCAAATTACTATGCAAATCTGTAAATTGTTGAAATTCATTGCTAAATAATTGGTACATTAGTGTTTATTATAATGCATCAAATATATTCCTTATCAGCCATTACTTATAGATATAAATGGCTGTAATTCAGAGTAGAATCTGTTTCTACAGCTACTTTGGAAGTAACTTTTTTGGCATCAAAGCAAATATCAAATGAACAATCTTGGATATAAGTGCATGGTGCCATTATGTTAGTTTTTCATCCTTCACATGGTCTTCATTTTATTTTGAAGTAAATCTTCCACTAACTGGAATGACTGAAAAAGAGTATCATGAAGATAATTGGTTAAACTAAAATCTTTCCAAATATCAACTTTTGTTAACAAAATCTACTGGACTACTTTAGCTAAATAAAAGACCACCACATTATTGATTGAATGAAAGAAAAGAGACAATAAAGCAGAACAGACTGAATATAAACATACTAGTAGCCCATCGCACAATATCATGCACAGTAGGCTGCCTGCCACTTCCGTGGGAGCTGGCGGGAACCGCAACGTGCCGCCGGGGCCATGCTGCTTCCATGGGAGCCATGTGGCTTCCTCGGGAGGTGGAAGCTAGCTGCCTGCACCCACGGGAGCCAGGAGGGAGCTGCGCTGCTTCCGCGGGAGGCGGCCCGCCATCTCCTCTCCGGGCCTGTGCTCGGCCGCAGAGGCTGCGGGCCGGCCCACCTGTCCCTGTCTGTGTCCACTCTGGCTCCAGGGGGCCGGCCCAGGCTGGGCATGGCAACGAAGCAAGCATTCCACCAGGCTGCTCATACTGCCTGCTCTCAGCAGCCGCCCCCGCCACTCCCAGGACTGGAGGACTCTGGCAGGGCTGAGAGGACTGGGCACTGCCATCCTGTGGCTATGAGCACCGCCATCTTTGTGACATAGTGGTGGTTATTTTTCATATTACCCTTTTATTAGATAGGATAAAAGGTAATCATAAATGAAAGGATCAAAATAACATGTCAATTCAGAATCTACCTTACTTTAAATTTATTCTGAAATTTTTTTTTGTGGCTTTTGAATTGATTTTTCTTTTCCTAAAAGCATATTAAAATGGTTTACTTCTATATACTGACAGTATTATAAGCCAAATTGTAATGTATTATTGTTAAGATATGATTGATATTCAGAATAAATATAATTATTGCCTAGCTTCATATAAACTTAAGCATTTTTTTCTATTGAATACCATGGTTTGAAGAATGAAACAACTTTTTTTTTAGGTTAAAAATCTTTTCCTTGAGTACATTTTCTTATTAACTTTTGATTGGCCCTTCAGAACCTTTCCCAAGGTTGCATTCTTACAGTTGCAAATTTGTGAAAATCTCATTTCAAAAAACAACCAAGGATATATTAGTTTTATGATCTGGTAATAGAATGTCTAGTTTTACATGATCAATTCTAATGAAAATGTGTTAAGTGTAAAAAGCCTTTCAAACTGTCACTTTGTATGTCTTACACATGGAGTTCCTCTTTGTATATTAAGTCCCTTTTTGGCCTGACAGCATGCCTACACATTTTTCTTTTTTAATTAGAGTACTCATGTCTCCTCACTCTTTGTCTTGCTGTATCAGAGAGGGAACACTCCCAGTTACTATGAACTCTAACAAGTTCTGGACACCACTAGATCTTTTAAATTATCCAATTAGAAAGCAATCAGTTTTCATAGATATTTCCTTGCTCTCTTTCAGATGCAGCTGCATGTTCCATAATGAGGTAATAGGAAGGGCATTATCATCTATGTCTAGTATAATTCTGGAACAGTAGGCAGTAAGTGGAAGCATCTGCTATTTTCCTAATTGTGAATAGTGCACAAAAAATAAGAAAAAGAATAGTAAGGGAGAGCTTTTAAGGTCCCATTTCCCATGTCAAGCACAAAGCATCTGGGCTGATATTAGATCTGGCCAAGCAATTTCTCATTTTTAACAGCAATATTAAGGATATATATGGTAACCTTCAGAAGAAATTGATGTGTTAATTTTGCTGTTTTAAGGTTTAAGCAAATGATCATCTTTCAGTATGTTTTTGGAAGATGTAACAATTGGCCATTATCTAAATACAATGACATGTTTCTTAGTATCAATTTCATATGACTTTGTGGCTCCTTTAATTCTCTAGAGTAAAAAAAAGAAAATGATTAAAATGTTATTATAATGGTGTGTGTTGAAAATTAAATCCATTATAGAAAATGAGTGGATATCCTTTAGTTTCAAAGCACAAAAATCAATTCTGACTTGTTTAAGCCCAAAGGAGAATAACTTTTTTAAACCAAATTAAATAAATTGATATTTTAAACAACAAAAATATAAAAAGTATATTGACAGATTGGATTTATGTTTTTTTCTTCCTATGTAGAGCTATTGATGAGCTTTCTGGAAGCTAGATTAGCATTTTATATGTAAGTCTTACAATTTTAGAAAATAAATACAGAGTTAAAAGAATACAGGAAGTTGAGGAGGACAACCAAGATGGTGGCACAGGTAAACACCTGAACTTGCTGCCGTGCACAACCATATCAAAACTGCAACTAAAAGACAAAACAAATATCATCCAGAACCACGGGAAGGCTGGCTGAGTGGAAATTCTACGACTAGAAGGAAAGAAAAGTGCATTGAGTCCAGTAGGAGGCGTGGAGGTGTGGAAGTGAAGTGCGGAGGTATGGAGGCATGCATGAAAGGGGCTGGCAAATGGGTATGCTGTTGTCTTTTTCAATTGGGAGGGAGATACAAGCTCCCAACTGCTCTGAACTCTAGTTCTGGGTGAGAATCTGGGGACCCAGGATCATACAGAGAGAAACTGGACTGTCTGGCATTGGGCTGGAACACGAGAGCAGCTTTCTCTCAGAGGTGCTTGCATGATCATTATTCCTGCACAGTGCCGTTGGACACAGAGACCCGGGGGCCTCTTCAGGGCAGGGTTGATGGGTAGCCACTGCTGTTTGCTCCACACTGGTGATTCCCTAAGACCCCGCCCCACCCAATTTACAACCCCACCCAAGCTGTGTGCAGAGGCTTTTGCATATGAATAGACTGGCCTTTTGCAATCTAACAAACTGCAGCTGGATTAGAGAGCCCCAGAGCTTCCAAAAGAAGGCCCAAGCCTGGACAGCAGCTTGCATTGCTTCACAGCTGGGCCTCATCTGGGAGCCTCCAAACCCAAAACAAAAAGGAGGAATCTACAGATCTCTCTGTAGATCCTGCTAGGTGGCCTCAGGCAGTGGCTGACTTTGCACCTCCTTAAAGATCCAAGAGCCAATGTACCCAGTGGTCAGAGTGAGACCATCCAGATTAGAACTCTTTACATCCATAAAAGACACACTCAGGGGACAGACTCAGTGAGCAGCAAGCCCCACTGAAGCAAGTCCTGCCCCATAAGGGTGTCTCCAGCACAGAAGTTCTCCCATTGTAGACACAACTGGTTCTCACAGCCAATTGGCCTGGAGGTCAATTCCTCCCAGTGATACTGTTACAGAAAACCAGAATAAATCAAGCAATGCTCAGAGAGTTTGGAGTCACACTTTATTCACTGATGGGCTTAGAGAAAATGAATTCAAATTCTAAGCAAGGCTACAAGCAGAACTTCCCTTTTTATTAAAGAGCCAGCCTATGTGCACTTAGTGGTTATCTCTCTGCTGGCCTTGAAAACAACACAGTTCTATCCAATTAAAAAATACACCTGGCATGGCATTGAAATTATGGGCATATCTAGTCTCTGGCCTACAAGGTCAGACAGCTAAGTTTATCTTCCTCATTATTCAAGCAGGCTAAAGTAGGCTAGAAAGCAAAGTTATTTTTTTAGAATAAGAGGCCATCTAAAAAAAAACAGCAGAGAATTCCAACAGTAGTTTTACAAAATAGGGGTTAGCCTTCTCAATACCAGCAGCAATCAAGGCTTAACTACAACAAGACTGTGCACACAGCCCACAAAGGGGTGCACCAAGAGTGTTCACCTCAGGTAATTAGGGAGGCTGAGCCACTGGGCCCTATAGGATACCTAGCACACAAAGCCACTCTATCAACATAGGTAAGCAGCCAAAACACGGAGACAAAGAAACACGTCACAAATGAAAGAAATGGAGGAAAGCAAACTACTGGATATGGAGTTCAAAACCACAGTTATAAGGTTACTCAAGAATCTTCTAGAAACCTCCAAGAAATATAGTGAGACCCTCAAGGATATGAAAAAGGACCAATTAGAAATTAAGTATACACTGACTGAAATAAAGAATGATATACAGAGATCCTACAGCAGACTAAAGGATCCCAAGAATCAAGTCAAAGATTTGAAATGTGAAGAAGCAAAAAACACCCAACTGGAAAAGCAAAAAGAAAAAGAATCCAAAAATATGAAGATAGTGCAAGGAGCCTCTGGGACAACTTCAAGTGTACCAACATCTGAATAATAGGGGTGCCAGAAGAAGAGAGATAGCAAGATATTGAAAACCTATTTGAAGAAATAATGACCGAAAACTTCCCCAACCTGGTGAAAGAAATAGACCTACAAGTCCTGGAAGCACAGAGAACTCCAAACAAAAGGAATCCAAGGAGGACCACACCAAGACACATCATAATTAAAATGCCAAGGGCAAAATACAAAGAGAGAATATTAAAAACAGCAAGAGAAAAAGTTACCTACAAGGTAGTACCCATATGACTGTCAGCTGATTTCTCAACAGAAACTATGCAGGCCAGAAGGGAGTGGCAAGAAATATTCAAAGTGATGAATAGCAAGAACCTACAACCAAGATTACTCTACCCAGCGAAGCTATCATTTAGAATTGAAGGTCAGATAAAGAGCTTCACAGATAAGAAAAAGCTAAAGGAGTTCATCACCGCCAAACCAGTATTATATGAAATGCTGAAGAGTATTCTTTAAGAAGAGGAAGAAGAAGAAAAAGCTAAAGATAAAAATTATGAACAACAAAGTGACAACAAATACATATCTATCAACAAGTGAATCTAAAAAGCAAGTGAATAAAAACTCTGATGAATAGAATAAACTGGTGAATATAATAGAATCAGGGGCATTGAAAGGGAGTGGACTGACAATTCTCGGGGGGGAAGAGGTGTGGGGGGTGCAGGAAGAGACTGGACAAAAATCGTACACCTATGGATGAGGACAGTGGGGGAGGGGTAAGGGCAGGGGGTGGGTTAGGAACTGGGTGGAGGGGAGCTATGGGGGGGAGGGGAAGAGGAACAAGTGCAATAATCTGAACAATAAATATTTATTAATAAAAAAAGAATACAGGAAGATGTTGAAGTATACTATGGAAGATTAGATTAATTAAAATCTCAACTTATTATGTCTAAATTAGTAAACACATGAAAAGAGTGACTTGGGAACACATAACCAAAATATTTTTTAGAATAAAAAGAGTTGAGGATATGAGAGAAGTTGAACATAGCAGCATATGAATTTAAAATTTAATATGATACACAGCATTAGCCCATTGTTGAGTGTGGGATAGAATGAGTTGGGGCTACTGTGGAATCTTGAAAACATCTCTTCAGTTTGAGGTCACAGCCTTTAAAATTTGGAATAAGCCATAAAATGGGGTACTGGGGAGTGACCAGGTGGTATTTGAAAGCTCAATTACAACTACCTAATTATAACTTGCCTAAAGCTACAGAATCACAATATAATGTAGCCATGAATTGTAATTAATGGGAAAATATGTCATGCTGGAGAAGAGAAGGAAGTGAGAAAAGTTAGTATGCATATTGGCCTGGCTCCATCAGAGAGACTTCTAGCTTTACTTATAAAAGGCTGGCATAACAGGCTTCTAAAATCTAGAGATGGGAAGGAGTGCTAAGGGAGAAAAAAGCAACCTCTCTCACTTATAGCATGTTTCAGAAGAGATTTTGATTAACACAAGCACCCTAGGAACTCCAGACTGTCTTCAGAGAAAAGAGTTATATCCCTTGGTGCCAAAGCTTGAGAAAGGATCTCAGTTGAACAGGGCTGCATACTAATAAATCAAAATTTTGGAGTTTATCTCCTTATATAAAGAAAATATCTGTTGATTTTGGTATTTTTTTTTTTCAGTTTTTCCAGTGCAAACAATATGCCAGAAATAACAACGAAAAAAATCAAGTAATTTTGAATTGTGTGCACTATATTACATGATGAAGACCAAGGCATTTTCTACCACAATATAACTATATTAAGTCACTTACTAATTATAAAAATTTATTTCAAAGGCAAATAATTAACATCTGTATTGAAAAAAACCACATTTGTTAAGTTTATAATAGTTACATATTTTGCCTGTAGTTTTTATTTTGGCACATTATAATAATATTACAGTTTTGAGTAAATAACATGAAAAACATACTAAAGAGTAAATTCAATTACTGTCCACAGGCCTTACAACCATTTAAGATCAAGATTGTTAGCACACAATCATACCCCATGTTTCACAGATGGGAAAATTCGAGATTAGAGGGGTAACTCACTAGTCCAAGAGCAATGGATGTTTGTGGTCTGTGCTCACCTGTGTACATTCTACTTTCTTCTGATTATATAGTAAATCCTAATTTCTTATGAGAGAATACACTCTCTTAGTCTATATATTAATGTGATTGAGTATATAATGATCAGCTTACAATTGATCACACATCTAAAGAAAGTGGTGAAACTATAAAACTAATAAAAAACATAGTAGTAAACCATGGGTTGTTACTTTGGATTAGGCAATCACTTCTTAGATATAACATCAAAAGTTTAGTTCTTCATGGTCAATTAATATTTGACAAAGGAGGCAAACACATACAATAGAGCAAAAAAATCTCTTCAATAAATGGTGTTGGGAAAATTGGACAGGTGCATGCAAAAAAATAAAACTAGACTACCAATTTATACCATGCATAAAGATAAATTCAAAATGGATTAAAGACTTAAATGTAGTAATGAAACCATAAAAATCCTAGAAGAAAACATAGACAACAAAATGCCAGACATCTTTTGTAGAAATATTTTTGCCAATGTATCTCCTAGGGCAAAGGAAAAAGTACACTAATGGGACTACATCAAACTAAAATGCTCTGCACAACAAAAGAAACCATCAACAAAGTGAAAATGGAACCCACTGCATGGGATAATATATTTGCCAATGATACATTTGATAAAGAGTTAATTTCCAAAATATATTACATATTTATACAACTCAAAACCAGAAACACAAACAATCCAATTAAAAATGGGTAAAGGACCTAAATAGACACTTCTCCAAAGAGGACATACAGATGGCCAATAGATATTTGAGAAAATACTCAATGGCAGAAATCATCTAAGAGATGCAAATTAAAACTACAATGAGGTTTCATCTCACACCTGCCAGAATGTCTACCATCATTAAATCAACAAATGACAAGTGCTGGGGAGGATGTGGAGAAAAGGGAACCCTAATACACTGCTGGTGGGTATGCAGACTGTTGCAACCACTATGGAAAACAGTATGGAGTTTCTTCAAAAAATTAAAAATGGAACTCCCTTGTGACCCAGGGATCCCATTTCTAGGAATATATTCTGAGAATCCCAAAACACCTATCAGAAAGAATATTTGCACCATTATATTTATAGCAGTGTTATTTATAATAGCCAAGATCTGGAAACAGCCCACGTGCCCATCAGCAGATGAGTGGATAAAAAGCTATGGTACATTTACACACATCTATAATAATGAAAGTGTAATATGCTAATTAGACCAGACAGCCTAACGACCTTCAGGATATTCTTCCTGATGAAGCTGCCACAACGGGGGCCGAGGCAGAGGTGGTAAGGGGTGATCAGGCAGGCAGGCGAGCAGTTAGGGGCAATCAGGCAGAGAGGTTAGGGGCGATGAGGCAGGCAGGCAGAGTGGTTAGGGGCGATCAGGCAGGCAGGCAGGTGAGCAGTTAGGAGCCAGCGGTCCCGGATTGTGAGAGGGATCCTGGATTGTGAGAGGGTACAGGCCAGACTGAGGGACAACCCCCCACCCCCGTGCACAAATTTTGTGCACCAGGCCTCTAGTAAATGCTATAAAAAGGAAGGAACTCTTACCCTTTGTGACAGCTTGGATGGATCTGGAGGTTATGATGCTAAGCAAAATTAGCCAGTCAGAGAAAGGCAAATACCATGTGATATTGCTTATATGTGGAATCTATGAGAAAAATAAACCGATGAACAAAATAGAATAAGAGTCTTGGGTACATGGAAAAGATTTATGTTTGTCAGAGGAGAGGGGTGTAGGAAGGTGAAGAGATTAGCCAAATAACATATATGCATAGCCCATGGACACTGACAGCAGTGTGGTAAAGTCCAGGGGAGCGGGGAGTGGGAGCTGGGTGCAGGTCAGGAAAGGGGGTGGGGCAATAGAGACATAAGCAATAGTGTCAACAACAAAAAAGCACAGGCAACTGTAGGGCAGTCATTATCCTTACCTTGGAGGATACATTTCAAGACCTTCAGTGGATGCCTGAAACTGGGTATAGTACCAAACCCTTTATATGCTATGTTTTTTCCTCTGTATAATACCTATGATAAAATTTAATTTATGATAGCAGGAGGGCAGGAGAGGGATGGAGGGGTTATAAGAGATCAACCGAAGGACTTGTATGCATGCCTATAAGCATAACCAATGGATGCAAGACACTGGCCGGAGGGGGGGGGGGGGGGGCGGGGAGGGCATGTGCCGGCAGGTAGGAGAGGCCAGGGGGAGGTCAATGGGGGAAAAAGGAGACATATGTACTACTATTTGTAAGACTTTAAACAAACAAACAAAAAAAAATAAAAAAAGAATTATAATTTTTTTAAATTTATGAATTAGATACAGTAAGGTATTAAAAGCACTAATAATAAAATAGAACACTTATAACAATATACAATAATAACAGTTATATGAATGTGTCATTATTAAGTAAAATGAGGGTATTTGAGACCTGGGCAGTGTGGCTAAGTTGGTCAAAATAGATATGCTCTTAAGAGACAAATTTGTGAAAACATAACATTTATTAAGAAATTGAAAATGAGAGAATCCAGTTATCATTTTGTGAACAGAAAAGTCAAAAGGCTACCAAACAACTGGAGAACATTAAACCTTATTCTACCTTGTCTGTCTGGAGCTTTCATATTGAGCATAAAGTTGCAGTGCAGACAGATTGTCAACAAATGTTCTAAGAAGTTAGTCTACACTTACAGCCACCACTTTACCTATTGTACCTGGGATAAATTTTCACAAAAATACTTAAGAAAGTGGTTATCTACCAAGGTGAAGGAGGGGCAGATTTGAAAAGCAATAGTGGCCTTTATGATAAAACAAATATTTTCTTTTATATCTGAACAATAAATATTCATCAAAAGATTATATTAGAAGCATTTAGAGTACATCAGTGAGTGATACCTAAAATAGTTGAGGTCAGTTCTTCATCTGGAACAGCATAACAGAAATAATCATATGCTAATCCAGAGCAATACATTTACATAATCCATAGGGACAAAAGTAAGTATCAAAAATATGAATGGTATTGGATTACTGAAAAAATAAGAAGAGTTTACTCTGGTGGATTATGAAGACACAATAGAAAATATGAGCTCTGAGAAAACTGAATTATTGCAATAAGAGTGCGAAATGAGGAAATCATACAGAGCAGAAGCACACTAGCAAAATAAGGTGGCTTGAAAGCACCTTATTTTGAAATAGGTTTGAAATCATAGGAAGCAGAAACGCACTAGCAAAATAAAGGTAGTTTGAGAGCATAAATTGTTTTATCTCAACCAGCATAAAACAAGGCTGTGTGATGCCACGGACAGATCTCAGGTGGCAGGCTGAATAGACTTGCTGAGAAGCCAGGAAGGGGCTCCATAGCTAAGCCAGTAAATGTAATCAGATGTGTCCTGCAGCAGCAGTTCACAGATTAGATTAGAACAGCTAAGAAACCAGAGAGGTGAATATTTTACAGAAAAATATCAGTAGCTTTCCAAGATATATTGTATAGGTAACCAACGATTAAGAAATATACATATTTTTTGGCAGTAAAAGTACATATCTAAAGGAATGGAAGGAGAAAAAGGATGATATTAATATTTCAAATAAATGTGTTTGGGCAATGGAATTAATCTTGATTATCAGCTCAATTAAAACAATCTTAAAGAAATAAACTATATTTTAACAACTTGTCAGTATGCCTGGTTTTCAAACCTGACAATACCACTTCCTAGAGTTATGAACTTGGGTAAATGAATTAGTCTCTCATTTCCTCATGGCTGAAATAGCATAAAAATAATATTGCCTACATCAACAGGTTTGTGCAAAAATTAAATGAAAATATTTTTGTAAAGTTGATAAATTCGTGTCCTGAACATAGCAAGCATTCATGAAAAACTAACTTATATAACTATGGTTTATTAATTGTGCTTTATTATTATTGCATGAAGAAATCAGGATCTTTTATAAAAAAATCAACATTAGTATTTTTCAAAACAAAAACGAAAGCTTACTTAAATAAGGTAGTAAGTATATTTTGCTAAACCAGTTTAAATTGTATTTTTTAACCACATTGCACTGCACTGTTAATATACTCTATTTATTTATTTATTTTACTTTTGTTTTATTATTATTATTTTAAATTATCTTTATTGTTGAAAGTATAACATATGTCCTATTTGTTTCTGTTGTGTGTTTTTTTTCACTGATTCCCTAACCTCCCAACAGCCCCTCCCAGGCCTTCACCACACTGTTGTCTGTGTCCATGGATTATGAATATATTCATATATTCATATAAGTTTCCTGGTTAATTTCTCCCCACTCACCCACCCATCTCCCCTCTGAAAATCTCCAGTCTGTTCCATGCTTCTATGTTTCTGGATCTATTTTGTTCATCAGTTTATTTTATTCATTAAATTCCACATATGAGTGAGATTGTGTGATATTTACCTTTGTCTGACTGGCCTATTTTGCTTAGCATGCTGTTGCAAATGGTAAGAGTTCCTTCTTTTTATAACTATGTAGTAGTCCATTGTGTAAATATACCACAGAGTTTTTATCCACTCATCTGCTGCTGATCACTTGGGCTATTTCCAAATCTTAACTATTGTAAATTGTGTCACTATGAACATAGGGGTGCATATGTCTTTCTGATTGGTGTTTTGAGCTTCTTAGGATATATTCCTGGAAGTGGAATCACTGAGTTCCCTTAATTTTTTTAGGAAAGTCCATACTATTTTCCACAGTTGCTGCAACAGCCTGCATTCCCACCAGCAGTGCACAAGGGTTCCCTTTTCTCCACATCAACACTTGTCATTTGTTGATTTGCTAATGATAGCCATTCTGACGTGATACCTCATTGTCGTTCTAATTTGCATCTCTCTGATAATCAGTGACTTTGAGAATTTTTTCATGTCTATTGCCCATCTGTATGCTCACTTCAGAGAAATGTCTATTTAGGTAATTTACCCATTTTTTAATTGGATTGTTTGTCTTCCTTTTGTTAAGTTGTATGAGTTCTTTATATATTTTGAAATTAATCCTTTATCAGATGTATCATTGGCAAATATGTTCTCCCATGCTATGACTCCCTTTTCATTTTGTTGATGGTTTCTTTTGCTGTACACTTTTTATTTTGATGTAGTCTCATTTGTTTATTTTCTCCTTAGTTTTCTTTGCCCTAGGTGATGTATCTGCCAACATATTGCTATGAAAGATGTCTGAGATTTTGCTGCCTATAGTTTCTTCTAAGATTTTTATGGTTTCATGACTTACATTTAAGTTTTTTATCGATTTTGAGTTTATTCTTATATATGGTATGAATTGGTGGTCTAGTTTCACTTTTTTGCATGTACTTGTTCAATTTTCCCATCACCATTTATTGAGGACAATGTCTTGACTCCATTGCATGCTCTTACCTCCTTTGTCAAATATTAATTGGGTCAATTTCTGGGGTCTCTGTTCTGTTCCATTGATCTATATACCTGTTCTTGTGCCACTACCAAGCTGTTTTGAATACAGTGGCTTTGTAGTATAACTTGCTATCTGATACTGTGATTCCTCCAACTTTGTTCTTCTTTCTCAAGATTGCTGCAGCTATTCAGGGTCTTTTTGGGTCCATATAAATTATTGTAGTGTTTGTTGTAAATCTGTAAAATATGCCATTGGTATTTTAATGGGGATTGCATTGAATCTATAGATTGTTTTGGGTAGAATAAATATTGTAATAATGTTGATTCTACCAATCCATGAACACAGTATGTTCTTCCACTTGTTTATATCTTCCTCTATCGCTTTTTTCAACATCCTATAGTTTTCTGAGTACAGGTCTTTTATCTTCTTGCTTAAGTTTATTCCTCAGTATCTTAATTTTTTTGTTGCAGTGGTAAATGGGATTGCTTGTTTAGTTTCTCTTTCTGAGAATTCATTATTGGTGTATAAAAAAGCCATCGATTTTTGGGTGTTGATTTTATATCTGCTACATTGCTAAATTCATTTATTAAATCTAGTAGTTTTTTGGTGGAGTCTTTAGGGTTTTCTATCTACAATATCATGTCATCTGAGAATAATGACAGTTTTACTTCCTCCTTTCTAATTAGGATGCCTTTTACTTTTTTTCTTCCTGTCTGATTGCTGTGGCTAGGACTTCCAGTGCTATGTTGAATAGGAGTGGTGAAAGCAGACATTCCTGTCTTGTTCCTGTTCTTAGAAGAAATTATTTTTGTTTTGCCCATTGGGTATGATGCTGGCTATATGTTTTTAATAGATTCTTTTATTATATTGAGGTATGATCCCTCTATTCCTACTTTGCTGATAGTTTATATCAAAAAAAAGGTATTAGATTTTGTTGAATGCTTTTTCTGTCATTGATATATACTCTTTTTTTTAAAAATCTAAAACAAGTAAAGGAACTGTAGCTATAATTCAAAGTAACACATTTGGTAGGTTTGCCATCTCATTTATGTTACTTAATATCCTATAGAACATAAGCAAGTAGACTTTGTCTAAAGTTTATTAGGAAATTTAACACCTCATGCTGATAATTCTAAAATGTTGGTCTTGGTGTTTCAATGAAATGTCAAGGTTCTTGAATTAAGCCTTTTATTTCATTATGAATCTCTTTTAGCTTTTAGGCTTACTCTAGCTAAAAGAAGTTTGTTAAATAAACATTCCTTTTTAAAAGTGGAGATAAAAATAAGTGCCTTGAAGAAAAACAATTAGGCAACCATATTAGTAGTGCAAAGTGTTGGCAGGATAAAGACATATCAGAGTGCTTTTAGGGAGATGATGAAGGGTAACAGGGGTGAGAGTCACTTGAAAGATAAATGGATGACTATGGTTTGATGACAGTTTCAATATGGAAGAGTTAGAGAGCCATAAGTCATAAGTTTGGGTTTTTTGGTAAGAAAATTAAAATGACTGGTATAAACAAGAATAAGTGGAACCAGAAGATGTAGCTACAAATCTCACTACAAGACTTAGTAGGTGTGAAATAGGGATGACTAAACACAAAGGAATTATTACCAGAAATGGAAACTTCAAAGAAGTTGATCCACTTTGGCCAGGTTGGTAGGCTTTTCATTAAATGATTAACATTCTCTAGTTACTTTAGCTATTCTATTCTAGTAGAAGCAGTGATCTTTATTTCAGAATTACAATCAACCCAAGAGACAAACAGGCTTCAAATAGCACCAAATTTGCTTAGGTTTTAGAAAGGACTCTTTATGGAATACTATGGAACATTCCAATCTGAAGTCTAATGATGGTCTTATAATTCTCAGGCACATCCTTGAATGGCTCAGTCCTTTGGTACTCCAGACATTTCTAGTCACACAAGCATATACAACCTCAGCTTAGAAGAGCCAGCTCCAGGTCTGTTTACACTGATACACAGTTACTTATGTAGCCTCCCAATAGTGTACATGATAGTGTTCATTCTTTTGTGCTTCTACAGCTCATCAATATTGGTCACATATTGCTTTATAAACAATTTCAACAATGCATGCATAAATTTAATCTACATCATGCTTGGATGAAGTCTCATGTGTTTTGGAACTAGTATGAGTAATTTCCTAAAAATGTTTGAATTGATGTTACAAGAGGTACTTAATGAAGGAGTAAATTCTCAGACTTCTTTTAGATTAGAGAAAAGGCCACATAACAAGCCATTTACTTTTTCCCTCTACTAGTTCACTAGTTCACTTTCCATTTTTTAGAGGCTGAGCAATCTTTTTTTTTTTTTTTTAGATTTCCCAGATCTTTTGCTTAAATTCCTTAGTTCATACCCCTGAAGTCTATATTTGGACCACATAGGATTCTAGTTTGCCCCCTTTATAGAATATGTCAGCTAATTGTAACACTTATTCTATTCTTAGTTTAAAAAACACTATCATTATTCTGGATTATTTGTATTGTATTGTTTCAAAAGTCAGCTACTACCCTTAATATAATATGTAAAATCAATTTATTCTTTTTGAGGTTTTTGTGCCTCTACATGCATGTGTGTTTGTGTGTGTGTGTGTGTGTGTGTGTGAGTGTGTGTGTGTGGAGAGAGAGAGAGAGAGAGAGAGAGAGAGAGAGAGAGAGAGAGAGAGAGAGAGAGAGAGAGAGGAGGAAGAGAGAGAAAAGGAGAGAGAGGAGTATTGTCTTCTGATATCACCTGTATCTCCCCTTTAGGAGATAATGTGAACCTAGCTTATTTATTTATTTAGTTGTTTCTTTGTTTGCTTTGGAGAAAAAGGAAAGGAGAAAGAGAAAGATCTATTGGTTGTCCCATGTATTTATGCATTCATTGCTTGATTCTTGTATTTGTCCTGATCGGGGATGAAACCCACAACTTTGACGTATTGGGACAGTGCTCTAACCAACTGAGCTACTCAGCTAGTCCCAGGAAATCAAGTTCTGAAGCCTCAGATGGAGGAAAGAGGGAGCGAACACCTAGGTCAAAGGAACCTCTGCGTGGATAGAAAAGTATGATAGGACAGTAAACTTTACTTCAAAAGACAAAAGGGGGCCTTTGTTCTTTTATCTGTGTTCATCCCTGTAACACTGGAAGCTTTTATTGATAGTCCTAATAATGGTCTCTACATAGTGGCTTAGGGGAAAGCCAAGAATACCACCCAATCATATCGATGGGATGGCTATGGGTCACTACTTTTATTTTTCAGAGGACTGGGATTTTCTTCCACCTGTTATATTAAAAGGTAAATCCTCCATATGGGGATCTTCTTTTATCCTTTAGGGACAAAATGCAATAATCATATGATTATTTAAAACCTTTTTTAAAGAAAACTGAAGAGCCAAAGATAATGTGGCCTTCAATCTAATGTAATCTGGCCCTCTCTATTACATTCTCACAGTTCCTCACTAGCACTAGGACAGCTGTTTTTAAGAGAAGTGGCAAACTTGTACTGAGACTGAAGTCTCCATTTGCTGAAATCACTAACAACACAGCAGGTAACTGTATTAAGCCATCTTACTAAACAACAAATTAGATTCCAGAGGCCAGGCTTACTGAGAAAAACACTTCTTGGCATAATTTTTATAATATTGTGTTTTGTCCTGGATACACCATCTGGCTCCTGACTTAATTGTTTTGGAATCTTTGAATATAGATTGCAGCCCATCTTTGCCTGATGTTGGTGACTTCCTCCAGTGTTCACTTTGGACCAAGTAGTAAAATGGCTCTGTTTATTCTCAGTAGTAAGAATTACCTTCATGCTTTTTCTGTTTAGCTTCAATTATAATATTTTCTTTTAATTAACTAAATAATTAATGACCAATGAAAGCTTTATATGAATTGACCTTTCTGCTTTTGTGTTTTATTCTGTAAATTCAAAAGAAATTAGATTCATCTCTTTATCTCAACCAAACTGCAATTATAACCCCAGCTGACATTTTTAAAGCTAACTTATTGATTTCTGTAATTTTTGAGAATTATATTTTCTGCACACTGTAAATTAACCCTTTTAATTTATTTTCCTTACCATCACCACTGTCCTCAAGGCTAGTGTTTATATTTAAAGGCACTGAATACTGGCTCTTTGGTTTCTAACAAACAATATTATAGGTCAGGAATTGTCAGAAGGACATTAGTATATACTAACTCATAGGTAGCATGATTTCTTTGTTGCTTTTTGTTTCTTTGATTGGTTTGCTTCAAACTTAGCTTAGAGAATTCTACATTTTTTTTTTAAATTTTCTGTACAAAAAAGGAAAACACTGGAAAAAACATGACTACTTTAGCTGCAGTCTTTACTTTTTCCAGAATTTTGTTTTTGACATTATACAAATCTGTAAATAATTAGTGAAAGCAAATCCACTAAATGGCTATATCAGTGTAATTATATCATACATAATCTCTAGCCCTGGGTCCTCATTGCCAATTACTATAGAATACTACTACCACCATGGCCCAAGAGAATACCTTTCTAGAGAAATATTCTTATCTTGCTTTTTCTTTTCAGAGTTTTGAGTGTTGATTATTATTAGTTTTATTACCTGACTCTTAATTTTTCTTAATTTCTAAAATTTCCTTATTCTGGTCACTTTCTCCTTAAGCATATAAAACTCAATCAAAATCTTCTCCATCTTTAAGAGAATTTTTTATGTTGACTCAACAGAAAATCAACATTAAATTAGGTAACTTGATCTTTAGGCCCAATGCAAGAAGTGTCTCTAAAAGCTCTTTTAATCCAACACTTGATCACTTAATCTTTCTTTTTCTATCATGTTTTATGTTTGTCTCAAGCTTGAGTATAACATGCGGTTCTTTTCCTTTGAGTAGGAAACAAATTTCATTATTTGCCTCCTCAATGGCAAAATAGTTTCTGTAAAATCTCTGTATGTGAGGAATAAGTGGTATCACAAATAGCTTTATATTATTTATCAATTATTTATTTCTACACACTGCTGTGTTCAAAGAGGTATAAAATAAAAATACAGTAAAGGTTATTTTATAGAGCAAATGCTTCTAACTCAACATCATGTCAAAGATTTAAAAAGTAAGATATGGGCCTGACCTGCATGGCTCAGTGGATGAATGTCAACCTATGAACTAGGAGGTCACGGTTGGATTCCTGGTTAGGGCACATGCGCAGGTTGTGGGCTCAATCCCCAATGGGGGGCATGCAGGAGGCAGCCAATCAATGATTCTCTCTCATTATTGATGTTTCTATCTCCCTCTCCCTCTCCCTTCCTCTCTAAAATCAATAAAAATATATTTAAAAAAATAAAATAAATAGAAAGAAAGATTGGGGGGAAAGTGAGAGAGGAACCCAAACAATTGTGTCATATTTACAATGAAAATCAAATTCAATACTGCAGGTGTTTTTCTGTGTGTAATTTTTAAAATGTATATATATATATATATATATATATATATATATATATATATATATTTGTAAAACTCTGATTGAATAGTTTATTTAAAACTTTATTGTTTCTGTGATTCTAGAGTTACTGATAAGTCATCAACATTTGGGGACCATATATAAATTCAGTCACAAGCATTTAATACCAGATTGCAATAGGGAAAGATAACAAAAATTAGGATAGCAGGAAAATTCATAAACTATATCTCTGTATTTGGATATCTGTGTGTGTATTTGTTTATGTATAAATCCACACACAGAAATGAAGAGAGTGAAAAACAAATCATGGCAACCCATTGCATGGCTAGTACACATTCTCAGCATCCAGGCTGATTTTCTTATGTCTTATAGCACAAAGACTTTTATTCTCTTAGTCTAACACCATTGTCTACTTTGTCACTATGTTCCTAGGACTAAAATAGATGATAGTGAATTAAAACATTCCTTGGTTTATAACATAAAAACCTCTAGGTCTCATTGGTAAAAATTTTTACTATTGCCATAATTGCAAGTCATTGGTCTTTTTATCCAATTTTCAAACTTAAGACAGTACAAATATCAATGAATGGGATCCCAGGCCTCTTTCAGAAATGACGCTATAATATTGACATGAGTGTGTATTGTAATTGCTCCCCCAATCTTTCCTTAGGGCAACATAGCCACTAGGATATCTCTACATGAGAAAACAGAATGTAAAATTATTTTATATATTATTAGACACTGCCTATAAATTAAACGTGGTTGTCAAGGACCACAAATGACACTGGAGTCTACCAGTCAAAATGGGGACTTCTGTTGGCCAAATAAAAAATTACATATGGCCCAATTTCAAAGGTCAGTAAAAGCATTGGGTTGACAGGCATTGCACCCCATTACTGAATGGAAGACATATATGATAACAAGTAGGGCTTATTGTTTTTGAAAGCTATTATGATAGAGACAATCAAATAAGAGCTCCTAGAACTCTTTCTTCTTAGTAAGATTTTAAATCAAATAAACAGCACAAGAGTGGTGATTCCCATCACATGTCCAGTTGACTTGCTTTTAGGGCTTTGAAGAAGGCAGACAAATCTTGAAGAATTACTAAGGATTATCATAAACTTAAACAGAGATTCATTCAATGGCAATTGATATTCCAGAATGTATATATTTGCTGGAATACAACCACATAGCTTCTGACACATGGGACAAAGTAATTCCATGACATATACAGTTTTCTCCAAACCCAGGAGTCTCAACCACAATACTATTGACATTTGGGCCATTTTTTTTTGTGTGTGTGGAGCTCTCCTATGTATTTTGGGATGTTTAATAGTATTTACCTGGACTCTAGCATTAGATGCTAGGACTATCCCTCCCCGTTTTAACAACAACAACAAAATTTCCCCAGACATTGCCAAATATCCTTTTGGAAAAAAAAAAAAATTAACTCCATTGAGAGCCAAGACTTTTATATTAATTTTCAAGGTTCACCAAAATAGTATATTTTACCTTATAAAAACCATGTGTGTGTTACTTTTATGAAGCAACTTGAATTGTCCACAGGGTACCCAGATATTTGTTATGCATTACCTTGGGTGTGTGTGTGTGTAAGGTTACTTTTTGACAATATTAACATTTGAATAGGTATGATGAGTAAAGCAGATAATCCTCCCTAATCTGGGTCCCATCCAATCATAGAACATATAAGCTGACCCTCCAGCAAATAAGAGGGAACTGCTCGTGCCTAACTGCTTTGAGCTGGATCATCAGTCTTTTTGGCTTTCAGACTTGAAATGAAACATCAGATTGTTTTTGGTTTGAGCTTGCTGGGTTTGGGATTGGAATTTAGACAATTGGCTCTCCTAATTCTCAGGCCTTCAGATTGGGACTGGATGTGCATATTATTTATCTTGGGTCTTCAGCTTGCCCACTGCATATCTGCAAATCTTGAGATATTTCCCCCCTATATCTGTGTGAGACAATTTAATGAGCCTACACTCATGAAATTCAAAGCTATTACTATTTACCCTCAGAACAGTAAGCTACTCATTGTGAAGAACAGCATAATAATCTAATGAGACTCAGTTGTTTTCAACTGGGAGAGAGCATACTGAAATATAGTGGTTTATTTATGCAAGCATGATTTATGTTTCCAGCCAGTGACTATTCTTACTTTTTCCCAAAAGAAATGTGAAGAAGAAGGGCAATGGAATACATGATGATATAGATCACTTAAACAATTATGATTATGCTGATAGCAAATAATGTAAAAACAATGATTATTTTTTGAAAAAAGAAAAAGCAGTACATGAAACAAAATGAAATCATAGTAAACTGCTTGGCTCTGTAGTTAACAGTATTTTTAAAAATTGTTAAAAATGTGAACATTGATTATTCTTTCATCAAAATAAATCAATGAACCGGAGGCTTGAGGGAAGATCGTGGGAAATAAAATAATCTAAATCCTCAATAGATAAGTCAATATAATCTTTCTAAAATTGACAAACCATGAAATAAAATTATAAATATAATCTAGAAAAGTAAGATTTCTAATAAAAAATGAATAGTGATAACCTCTTGGAAGGTAGAAAGGGAAAAGAGGGAACTTCTGTGTTATAATTACTACTAGAGGCCCAGTGCACAAAATTCGTGCACTGGAGGAGTCCCTCAGCCCAGACTGCACCCTCTAACAATCCAGAAACCCTCAGGGGATGTAAGCCAGCAGTCAGACATCCCTCTTGCACTCCGGGCCTCTCACAGTCTGGGACCCCTTGCTCCTTACCGCCCACCTGCAGCAGTGGTGGGAGAGGCTCCCACCACCACTACTGCGCTTGCAGCTGTGAGCCCAGCTTTTGGCTGATCGGTGCTCCCCCTGTGGGAGTGCACTGACCACCGGGGGGCAGCTACTGTGTTGAGTGTCTGCCCTCTGGTGGGAAGTGCATGTCATAGCAACCGGTCGTTCTACTGTTCAGTCAATTTGCATATTAGGGTTCTATTATATAGGATTTGATTTAATGATAAACTGTGTGTGTTTGTTTCTTTGCTTAAAATATTATAAATATTAATAAGTGGTCTTTGTGCTGCAGTCAACATTAGGAACTGGTCTTTTTTCTCTTCTTTCGGTTCCACTTGTTAATATTTAATGCTAGTCAAGCTCTTGTCAACTCCTCTATCAGTACTAGGAATACACAACAGGCCTACAGGCTCGACATCAGTTTTCAGGAGAAGTACTGGGATGGGACTGAGCACACATGGGGGCTCTCAGCACCAATCTTATTCATCTGGACATCAAAGAAGCCACATTTGAAATCACTAATTAATGAGTATTAGAAGATCCTGGCCCTGGCTGGCCTGGATCAGTTGGTTGATCATAGTCCCATGCACCAGAATGTATCTGGTTCCATTCCAGGTCAGGGCACATGCCTAGGTTGCCGGCTCTATCCCCAGTGTTTCTCTTTCACCTCAGTGTTTTTCTTTCTCTCCCTCTCCCTTTCTCTCTCTCTAAAAATCAATGCAAACATATTAAAAACATCCTGGACATTAAATACAGTTTAGTATTCAAGGATAATGAAATCATGTCATTCTCTCTGTTGTCATTCTTTTTCCTCTTGACCTGAGGATCATTTAAAGTACTTTATTTAGTTCAAAATAGAAATCACAGATAAAAAATACACACATGAAAATTAGTGGCAGTGAATTTATGTGGAGGTTAGGGTGAAGAGAAGATTGAGTTCAGATAGTCTGAAAGTCCTACAATTATATAATCAATTCCTTTTAACCATCTCTAGAAATTTATCTATGCTGTATGGTTTAGCTCAGTCTTATCATTCTCACCAGAATCATGGTATAACCACAAAATTGGCTTCAATGCCTACTATAAGTCTTTCATATTGCTTCCAGAGTGATCTTTTTTAAAGACAAATGACACAATACATAATCCTTATTTGGAAACCTGAAATATCTCCTATTGCTCTTAGGATGTTGCTGTTTAACTGATTAGCTTGGAAAAATAAATCTAATTTACTTTATCTTTTTTTCTACCTCATCTTTTACCATTTTTTTCCACCTATGTCAAATACTGCAGCTTGACTATTTCATTTTTTAAGTTAATATTGAAGCTGAGGAATTTTGTTTGATAGACCCTCTATTTGCATGTTTAATGTTTAATGTTCTTTTGCTTTTCAATTCCTTGAGTTAGCTCCTAGTTCCTGTTCCATCAGTTTTCCAGGGTCAAAAGAACTGTGGACGCTTAAGATAAAAAACTTTTAAAAGCCAAAACAACTTTAGGCATCCTTTGATTGTTTTTAACTCTTTTTTTAATATCAAAATATGTAAAGTCTTGACTGTCTCCATGCCATCTCTTCCCTTCACGCCAGACCATATGTTAATAGCATCTCTGATATGGATCTCTGCAACTAAATGTCTGCAGGAGTCTAGCTTCATTTTTAGTATCTTCATCTCTCCTCGCCTTGATTATTGTGTGCCATAGATGTAATCTTGATTCTTTATTTTCTGCTCCATGCCGATTACTACAGATTAATATTTAATCTTACACTTTCTTTTCTAACTATTTTAAGTTATTTGTCTTTGCCTATTCTATTTTCCTTCCTAATATGCTTTCTTTTCTTTATATTTCACTTGGTTAACAATTTTTCTACTTTTGGTATCTCTCTTCTCCCCAACTGCTGGTGATTCATTGGGGACCTTTTTAATGTGTTCTAATATCAGCTTAAGACTTCCACTGTAGCAATATTATACTGTTTTGTAATATTTGCTTTGTCTAGCAAGGGCTTCTTTCTACCTGTTATTTACAAATATTCCCAAGAGCAATATAAAGTAACTAGAGGCCCCGTGCACAAAATTCATGCACTGGGGGGGGGGGGGGGGGGGGGCGTGTCCCTCAGCCCAACCTGCACCCTCTCCAATCTGGGACCCCTTGGGGGATGTCCGACTGCCTGTTTAGGCCTGATCCCTGCCAGCCTGATCACCTCATAACCACTCGCCTGCCAGCCTGATTGACACCTAACTGCTCCCCTGCCAGCCTGATGGGTCCCAACTGCCCTCCCCTGACAACCCCGTCACCCCCAAATGCCCTCCCCTACATATTCCCTCTTTATTAGATAGGGTTTTTTCTTTAACATATTGGACAGCCCTAACTGATTTGGCTCAGTGGATGGAGCATCAGCCTGCAGACTCAGGGGTCCCAGGTTCGATTCCGGTCAAGGGCATGTACCTTGGTTGGGGGCACATACCCAGTGGGGAGTGTGCAGGAGGCAGCTGATCGATGTTTCTCTCTCATTGATGTTTCTAGCTCTCTAACCCTTTCCCTTCCTCTCTGTAAAAAATCAATAAAATATTTTTTTTTTAAAAAAAGGAAACATTTAAGATTCCTCCATATCTGCCTGGCTGGTGTGACTCAGTGGTTGAGACCCCAGGCTGCCACAGCTGGGAGGGGATCATGCACTGGGGGTGTGTTGCCCCTGCCAGGCTGAGATCCCAGCCCAGGCTGCCAGCACTGGCAGGGGATTGTGCTGTGGGGAGTGAATTTGTTTTTGTTTTCTATAAAGGGTCAGGAGGGCCTCTGGGCAACATTCTGCCAGGCCGCTTACTCTGCAGGCTGTCAGCGGCAGCCCTCCCTGAGACTGGGGGACTCCGGCAGGGCTGAGAGGACTGGGCACCTCCATCTTGTGGCTATGGGCACCGCCATTTTTGTTGCGGAGTGGTGGTTAATTTGCATATTACTCTTTTATTAGATAGGATTATTTATCAACTATGAACAATAACAAAAAAGTTAAACTCATAAGCTTTATTGAAGGAGAGAGGATACAGGTGGGATAATAATAAGGGTCCGTCTGCTGTCTGAGTGGTGAGCTCATAGGCAAAGTCACTTCTACTGAGATGTGCAGTCTCCTTCCTAGGCTGAATCGGGGTTTGGTTTGGTTCATGAATAAACCAACTTCTGGAGAAGAGTAGTTTGCTTTTGCATTTCCTACAAAATCTATTTACAGACTAGATCAACAGATCATTTTCATGATAAAGGAGTGAATGGAATGAATGAACGGCATTTTTATTTCTGGTCTACTTCAAAGTCTCCATTAATACATACAGCTTCACCCCCTACAACTTTTCCTGCTGTTCCCTAAAAAATGAAATGTCATATTGCCCAGAAGAACATCACTGAATTAACATCATTAGTTAACAGAAAAAAAAAAAAAAACCTTATTGCATCATTTTAGATAATAGTTAATTTAAAATGCTTTACTGAGGTATTTTTTGGAAGAACACATTTCTTTTAAATTATTTGTTAGTAATATCTTATTTTATTATTTTAGAATAATGTTAATAACTAATTTAAGAAATTGTATCTTCCTAAGTTACTTTTAAATAAAACTAATACACTATTTCAAATTGGAATAAAACTATAGGTACTTGAACATTTTAAAAAATATGTTCAAGTACCTATAGTTTTATTCCAATTTGAAAAATTTATTTTAAAAAATATGTTTTGTCTCTTTGCTTCAAATGTCCCTCTTCTTTTACCTTATTTGACATCACTTTGTCCCACAAATTATGTTATTTATCAAGATGCAGATTGTTTGATTTTAAATAGTTTTTAAAATATGAAAGTTTCAAAGCAGGAGTACAATGATGACTTTTAGAATTTATTACACTCAGTGGATTATAATGGGGGAAAGTACTGCATACTTATTGTGCTGGACTGACTACCACACTCTCACCTGACACCAAACACTGGAGCTCAGTCTCAAGGTCTAGAAGAGTCTGGTGGTCTGTGAGGTCCGAAAGATTGGCAACCACTGGAGACTATCTGGTTTCCTTTTAGTACTTGCAATCATTTTTGTATTGTAGTGAGAAGTGAAAAATTGCTAAGAAAATGGTTATAAAACATTAGAATTCATAAAATGCCAGGTATTAAATGTCTAAATCCTGGGGATATTCCCTTTTGAGATTAACTAATGAACTGTTTTGTTTAGCACTTTATTTGTAAATGGTTCTTCTCTAACTTCTTTTGGCATCATTCAACTGCAGACAATGAATAAGAATGGATCATCATACTTATATTATTATTCACTCATATTGTACATATAAGCAAACCACTGTTTCATCTAACAGTGTTTCACATTCACTAAGATTTTGATTCACTCTATCTTGGAACACATTTTTATTTATTTTATTTTATTTTATTTTAAATAAATTTTTATTCAGATTATTACAATTATTTCTCCTTTTTCCCCCCATAGCTCCCCTCCACCCCTTTCCCACCCCACCTTCTGCCCTTACCTCCCCCCCACTGTCCTCATCCATAGGTGTATGATTTTTGTCCATTCTCTTCATGAACCCCCCATACCCCTTTCCCCCTGAGAATTATCAGTCCACTCCCTTTCTATGCCCCTGATTCTATTATATTCACCAGATTATTCTGCTCCTCAGGTTTTTAATTCACTTGATTTTTAGGTTCGCTTGTTGATAGATATGTATTTGTTGTTCATAATTTTTCTCTTTACTTTTTTCTTCTTCCTCTTCTTTAAGAATACCTTTCAGCATTTCATATAATACTGGTTTGGTGGTGATGAACTCCTTCAGCTTTTTCTTATCTGTGAAGCTCTTTATCTGCCCTTCAATTCTGAATGATAGCTTTGCTGGGTAGAGTAATCTTGGTTGTAGGTTCTTGCTATTCATCACATTGAAAATTTCTTGCCACTCCTGTCTGGCCTGCATAGTTTCTGTTGAGAAGTCAGCTGACAGTCGTATGGGTGCTCCCTTGTAGGTAATTAACTGTTTTTCTCTTGCTGCTTTTAATATCCTCTCTTTGTCTTTTGCTCTTGGCATTTTAATTATGATGTGTCTTGGTGTGGTCCTCTTTGGATTCCTTTTGTTTGGGGTTCTGTGGGCTTCCTGGACTTGTAAGTCTATTTCTTTCACCAGGTGGGGGAAGTTTTCAGTCATTATTTCTTCAAATAGGTTTTCAGTATCTTGCTCTCTCTCTTCTTCTGGCACCCCCATAATTCTGATGTTGGTACGCTTGAAGTTGTCCCAGAGTCTTCTTACATTATCTTCAACTTTTTGGATTTTTTTTTTTTTTGCTTTTTGCTTTTTCGGTTGAGTGTTTTTTGCTTCTTTGTATTTCAATTCTTTGACTTGATTCTTGTGTTCCTCTATTCTGTTTCTGGGTCTCTGTATAATATTTTTTATTTTAGTCAGTGTATGTTTAATTTCTAGTTGGTCCTTTTTCATATCTTCGAGGGTCTCGTTATATTTATCGGCCTTTTCTAGGATATTCTTAAAAAGTCTTATCACCGTGGTTTTGAATTCTATATCCAGTCGTTTGTTTTCCTCCCTTTCTTTCGTTTGTGATCTGATTCTTTGACCCCGCATTTTCACTGATTCCCTGAGTTGGTAAGGTAGATATTTGTGCTAGGTTTCCAATATGGCCCAGTGGGTCTGCTTCCCCAGTTAACCTGAGGTGGACACTCTTGGTGCACCCCTTTGTGGACTGTGTGTACAGCCTTGTTGTAATTAAGTCTTTATTGTTGTTGGTATCACTGGGAAGAATTGACCTCCGGGCCAGTTGGCTGTAAGGATCAGCTGTGTCTATGCTGGGAGAAGTTCGGTGCTGGAGACAGCCTTATAGGATTAGACTTGCCAAATTGCAATAGCCTCTGTGCTCAGCTTGGATGGGGTGGAGTCTCAGTCTTGGCTTCCTGTCAGCCTTCCCCTTGCGCGCATGTGCGCTTTCAGTCCTCCGCCTTCCCCAGCTCGAGTCTCCGCCTGAGAGTCCAGACTCCCCCCACAAGAGCGTGGGTCCCCAGGGGCTCGCCTGGAACTGGGGTTCACTGCAGTCAGAACTGGGGCTCAGTGCCGTCAGGAGCCTCTGACTCCCTTCCACTAGGGAAAGCCTGTGGCAACCTCCGCAGCCTTTGTGCGCACTGGCACGCGCGCGCATGCGCACTTTCAGTCCTCCGCCTTCCCCGGCTCCCCAGTCTCCGCCCGAGAGTCCAGACTCCCCCCACAAGAGCGTGGGTCCCCAGGGGCTCGCCTGGAACTGGGGTTCACTGCAGTCAGAACTGGGGCTCAGTGCAGTCAAGATCCTCTGACTCCCTTCCACTAGGGAAAGCCTGTGGCAACCTCCGCAGCCTTTGTGCGCACTGGCCCGCGTGCGCCTTCAGACTTCTGCCTTTCCCAGCTCGAGTCTCCGCCCGAGAGTCCAGACTCCCCCCGTAAGAGCGTGGGTCCCCAGGGGTTCGCCCGGAACTGGGGTTCAGTGCGGTCGGAGGCTTCCTTCCCCCTTCCACCAGAGAAAGTCAGCCAGGCTCTCAGCCGCCCTTCCTCTCTGCGTGCACAAAGCCCCTTTGCCGTACCTCCAATTCTCTGTGAGCTTTTCTCTTTCCTTCTAGTTGTAGAATTTTCACTCAGCCAGCTTTCCTGTGGTTCTGGATGGTGTCCGTTCTGTCTCTTAGTTGTAGTTTTGAAATTGTTGTGCGAGGCAGCAGTTTAGGTGTTTACCTATGCCGCCATCTTGGTTTCTCTCTATTTTATTTTATTTTATTATTTTATTTATATCTTTATTGTTGAAAGTACTACAGCTGTTCCTTTTTTTCCCCCTATTGACTCCCTCTACCCCAACCCCACCCCGTCCCAAGTCTTCCTGGCACTATTATTTGTCCATGGGCTATGCATATAAGTTCTTTGGTTTACCTCCTCCCCACCCCCACCCCTTCCCTCTGAAATATGTCAGTCTATTGCATGCTTCAATGTCTCTGGATCTTTTTTTTTTTTCATCACTTTATTTTGTTCATTAGATTCCACATATAAGTGAGATCATGTGATACTTGTCTTTCTCTGACTGGCTTACTTTTCTTACCATAGTACTCTTCAGGTCTCTCCATGTTGTCTCAAAGGGCAAGAAATCCTTCTTTTTTTACAGATGCATAGTATTCCATTTTGAATATGTACCACAGATTTTTATCCATTCATCTAATGATGAACACTTGGGCTGTTTCCAGATCTTAGCTATTATAAATAACGCTACTATGAACATAGTGGTGCATACTTTCTTTCTGACCGGTGTTTCAGGCTACTTAGGATATATTCCTAGAAGTGGGATTACTGGGCCAAATGGAAGTTCCATTTTAAATATTTTGAGAAAATGCCATAGTGTTTTCCATAGTGGTTGTACCAGTCTGCATTCACACCTGCAGTGTCCTGAGGAGGCTAAAAAAGCTAATTCCAATATAACCCTGATATTTGGGGAGGTGGATAGCAATCTGAATCTGTACTAGCAAGCCCAGTGTACATTCTTGATAACCTATAATTAAGTCACTACCTCTTTCCCAGAAACTGGTCTTGCAGAACCTGTGATCTAAATACAGAGACCATAAAACTATGAACAGTGCACTCCCTGAGTGGGGGTGGGGTATTAGTGTTGTTGCCAGGCCAGACCGTCAGATATGGTCTCAAGACCCCAAACACCTGGGGCCTTTTTGCAAAACACGCAAAAAGACTGGAAGCATAATTTATATTTGCAGAACAAAGACCCAAGAAAGATATAAAAGAGAAGCTCCCTGCATGTTACTTTACTCAGATTTGTGAAGTTATTCCTCTAGGTCCACTGTCATAAATAAACAGTGTAACTCCTTCTCTCTAAAAGTGTTGCTTGGTTTTTCTTTGGTCTTCTGCAACAGTACTAGGGTTCCTTTTTCTCCACACCCTTACTAGCACTTGTTGTTTGTTGATTTATTGATGGCAGCCATTCTGGCAGATGTGAGGTGATACCTCATTGTCGTTTTAATTTGCATCTTTTTGATGATTAGTAACATTGAGAATTTTTTTTTTCATATGTCTCTTGGCCATTTGTATGTCCTCTTTGCAAAAAAAATTAAAAAAATAAAAATAAACCACCAACTTACACCATACACAAGAATAAACTCAAAATGGATAAAAAACTGAAAAAAAAAAGTAATTCATGAAACCACAAAATCCTAGAAGAAAACATAGGCAGCAAAATATCAAACATCTCACGTACCAGAATTTTTACAGATACATCACCTAGGGCAACAGAAACAAAAGAAAAACAAATGGGACTAAATCAAACTACAAAGCTTCTGCACAGCAAAAGAAATCAGCATCAAGTTAAAAAGAGAACCCACTGTATGGGAGAACATATTTGCCAATGATACATCTGATAAGGGGTTAATTTCCAATATATATATTCAAGAAAAAGAAGACAATCCAATTAAAAAGTGGGCAAAGGACTTAAATAGACACTTAAAATATATTATATATAGCATAATAACAATATTTTTCAGCTTTATTGTGAGTTCCTTTAAGCCTATTGAAAAAATTGGGGTGGTGTTGTTTGACTCCTAAATTATGTTGACATTGTCTGATTATAGGACTCTCTAGAGAATTAAAGAAGTCACATGTTTTATAGGTATTAAAATTTTATGCACTATATTTACCACTCTTTATGAAAACTGCCTTTTAATAAAAACATAAAACTGCAATGACAAAGTTATTTTTGAGGTCATTGGAAATATTCTGGTACTATATAACCCTTAGTTTAATTATTTATGAGGCCACTCAAATTTTATTTAGAGCAGAGGTAATTGATTTTATAGGGTGGCCTGTTAGCAATCAAGTATTATCATTGATAAACTTCAAGCAACATTTCACATTATTAATGTACCATGCCTTTAGGCTAACAACATTGCCTTTAATAGCAGTTATTAACACAACTAAGGCAGATGTAGGCTACCATTTGTCAGGAAAATAGATCCTGTGTATGAAGTCATGATTGCTAATTTTAGTAATGTCACTTTTGTATACCCAAATTATAAATGACCTTTCACTTAGGGATTAATTATCTTATGCCTTGGCATTTTTGTGTTTGTTTCTGTTTTCCTATGTTACTACTGAATGCTGATGGCTGCCTGCTTTGGTTCAATATTCTTGTAAGAATGTGACAGAGAACAGCCTAGTACAAAGTTACATGACATATTAGTATCCCAGTGAGAATAGGCAGCATATTGGCGAAGGGCTAGGGAAAACAGGATTCTCTGTGATTTGTGCCATTTAGAATCTCTGAATTATAGTGAAACAGGGACATCTGGTGTAGAATAAGGATGCAAAAGTTAGTGCAGAAACAAGAAAGACTAAGGTGTTGTAAAATTATATTTGGGTGTACTAAACTTTTGTGCATATACAGCATGTAAATTTTACTCCCTAAAATTGTAAGCTCAATTTCAGGTATGCAATCTAAAGTATTTGAAAATAAAATATATGAAATACATAAAAATATGATTGAAGGATAGACCAATATATCAAAGCAAACATCAAAATCTAACAGTTGTAAAAGAGGGTGTAGGTATATGATATTGTTTCTGAGTAATTAGATTTTAAATTCTTTGTTGTTAAGCCCTGGCCGGTTTGGCTCAGTGGATGAAGCGTTGGCCTGCGGACTCAAGGGTCCCGGGTTCGATTCTGGTCAAGGGCATGCACCTTGGTTGCGGGCACATACCCAATGGGTAGTGTGCAGGAGGCAGCTGATCGATGTTTCCCTCTTATCGACGTTTCTAACTCTCTATCCCTCTCTCTTCCTCTCTGTAAAAAAATCAACAAAATATATTTATAAATAAATAAATAAATAAATAAATAAATAAATAAATAAATAAATAAAAATCCTTTGTTGTTAAAAGTATTACATATGTCCACCTTCCCCTCACTGTCCTCTCCCAGCCTGCCTCAGCCCCCCAGCCATGGCCTTCATCCTCCCACCCCATTATATGCACACAAATTCTTTGGTTGATCTCTTATCTCTACCTCACCCCACCTTCCCCTGCCTTCCCTCTGAGATTTGACCATCTGTTCCATGATTCTGTGTCTCTGGATCTATTTCTGTTATCAGTTTATGTTGTTCATTATATTCCACAAACATCAAAATCTAACAGTTGTAAAAGAGGGTATAGGTATATGATATAGTTTCTGAGCAATTCTTTTGTATTTTCTGTATGTGTAGAAGGTTTTATGGTAAAACATTTGGAAAAACAAATGTAAAAATTGCTCTTAGGAATAAAATTAACTTCTGTTGAGAATACAAATAATTACTTAAGAATACTAAAAACTAAGTATAGTTCATGTACATGTAAAATGTTTTTTAAAGATTGTTTACTACCTTTTCAATATGACTATAATGCTTTTTGTTTTAGCTGTCCCAATATCCTCTGACATCACCTAGCAAACTAAAGTTATGCTGTTAATTATGTACTTTTCTGCTATTAATAGCTCATGAATTTTTCTCCATTAAGAATCAGAATCTATATAAATGATTCATGAAAAAAAATGTGAATTTTTGTCTCTAAATAAAATATATATTTAAATTTGAGAATCCTTTGAAATTTTATAATTTACAGTAAATTCTTAAAATGACTTAAATTGTCCTATATAGTGTGAAAATATAGGTTCTGGAATCACAATCATCTGAAATTTAAAGAATGGCTTAATAATAATTTTGTAGCAATATATAATACTTGAAATATCTTTACTTGAAAGAAAATCCATGATGTAAAAAGCCTAACACTTTATTACATTTTAATGTAATCCTTACTGATATTATTTCCCCCAAATTTCCATACTTCAGAATAGAGATGAGCAAAAGACTTCGGACTTCAGATGGCTTCTTCTAAGTGATTAAGAAAGTTGGCTTTGTGCTCAGCACTCTTAAAATAATTTTATATAATCTTTTAGTATCTTTAATATTTAGACCTCATCTAGGGAATCTTATATTCAGTTAGTAAATTAAGTGCCCCTTTACTATAACTTCCTTTTAATCATATAATAATTTAGAAAGTAAACACAAATTAATAAAAGTTGATAAAAAGAGGTTCTGAGATTTTATCTTTTGGTTTGCTTTGAGTGATGTTCTATTTAAGATCACCTGCCTTGTTTCATAATAGAAAAGTCTCTGAAAACATAATTTTTGAACCTCGTTTTCAAACAGGAAATTCATTTATTAGTATGAACAATAATTGAATATTGTTGGGTGAGTGGGTGAAGGGATTGAGCAAAAAAGGAAAAAAGAAGAGAAAAAATTATGGATATGGAAAAGTGTGTTGTTTATGGGAGGAGGTGGAAGTGGGTGTAGGGGAGATACTGGTAAATAGTGATAGACTTGACTTGGGGTGGTGAACACATAATACCATGTGCAGATGATGTGCTGTAGAATTGTGCACCTGAAACCTGTGTAATTGTGTTAACTAGTGTAACCCAATCTATACCAATAAAAGGGTAATATGCAAATTGGTCAGGACACCCTCACAGTAACTACCGAACAGCAGGCTGCATGGGGCAACAATGCTGGCAGGAGGGTTAGTGAGGACACCCAAATGACTGAACAGCAGGCTGTGTGGGGGCAACCAGGCCAGCAGGGGAGGCAGTTAGGGGCAATTAGGTTGGCAAGGGGGCAGGGAGGGGTGACTAGGCCAGTGGGGGGGGGGCACATTATTTTTCCCTGGGATTTGGCCTAAACTGGCAGTCAGACATCCCCCAAGGGGTCCCGGATTGAAAAGGATGCAGGCTGGGCTGTGGGGAACCTCCCTCCCTCCCCCGTGCATGAATTTCATGCACCAGGCCTCTAGTAAATTCAATAAAAAGGGAAAAAAGAGAAAATACATAAAAAATTATGTGCTTTTATTACCATCAATTAGGCCATGCTCTACAAGATATAATGCATAATATAATTATTAAATCCTTTCAGATATTGCTAAGCAGATTCTAAAGTTGTTTCTGGCAGCTTCTGAATTCTAGTTTCTAGGAGACTTGCAGAAGAAACATATTCTATTTATATTTTCATCTTTTTGAACTCAAGAATAAGAACCTTCATACAGATAAGTTCATGACCAATTCTTAGAAAGTTTAATTCCAGTTGTGATATTTTGTGCTTTAATTTAGAAGTTTTGTATTTCAGTATTTTATATAACACAAGGTTATCCTGCGTTCTAAAAGCAGTTAGTTTGTTATGAATGATGTATTTTGAGTAAAATTCAAGCACTCCTACATATTTATTATAATCATAATTGACTTCAATAATTCTTCAATGAGTTTCAAAACTCTCCAATGAAAGTTAGTTTTGGTGTTGTTTGCTTTTTAAAGACCCAGGAACTCAGAAATATTAATTTTACTGTCTTTATTATGATATTTACTGCTAGTGTATCAGGTACTATGAAAGACTTATAAGAATTTTTGCCATATATACAAACAGTTTCTTTTTAATTAAAAAATATTTAATTACAGTTTACATTCAGTATTATTTTGTATTAGTTCAGGTCTATAGCATAGTGCAGGGGTCCTCAAACTTTTTAAACAGGGGGCCAGTTCACTGTCCCTCAGACCGTTGGAGGGCCAGATTATAGTTTTAAAAAAAACCACTATGAACAAATTCTTATGCGCACTGCGGGCCCGGGATGAGTCGGCTGCTAAGCAGGACAGGCAGAGGCACCTGGCGGGCCAGATAAATGTCCTCGGTGGGCCGCATGTGGCCTGCAGGCCATAGTTTGAGGATGCCTGGCATAGTGGCTAGAGATGATCCTAAACTTTACCAGGTGTTTCCCAGGGTATTTCCAGTAGTCACTTGGCACCATACATATACAAATATTTAAATTTGTGTTCTAAGAATTTCATCTTTGGTAGGCCATTATATAATATTAAATGCTTAATGCTTTGATTTAATAAGAAATCAGGACTACTTTTGAGGAAGAGTTGTGTCATTTCTCTCACAAGAGTACAGAAGCTAGCAAACACACACGTGCACACAAACACACCCCTCTTCCCCCACACACAAACCATCCTCTGAACTACATATGTTTTAGTGAATGTACAAACTCAAAATACATTTCACTCTCTGTGACTCCATTTTTTTGGTTCCACAATTTAATTAGATTGTGAAAAGCAAGGAGGAGTCAAAGGGAGGGTAATTTAACAGGTGAAATCTCTGAGAAGTTGAAGGAAGAACAAATAAATGAGCTGGTAATTCAAGCTGCAGAAGAAAAAATGAGGTGATTTAATAGCTCCTACAGTCTCTGGCAGTCTGTATTTTACAACTCACCAATTTTGTGCTTTTCTATCAAGGCCTGCAATCAGTGTTTGTTCATGAGAGAATTTCTGAGGAGAGACTCATTATCTATTTAATATCAATCATTAAATATATAAGAATTATTATTATAAAGCAAAATCACAATTATTTTACATTTACAGATGCATTTAATATAATAAATTACCTCATATTAAAGTGAGAAATATAGGTTAAAATCATATGAGATTGGGATCTAATTACTTTTTGAACAGTTTGAAGTATACAGTACTGTTTTTTAAGCAATGGGAGAGTATGGATATGAAAATAATTAACCCAGGTCAAGTTTTTGTGTTGTTGTTTTTTTTCCCCCTCAACTTAGAAAAACAAAAGCCTAAAGAAAAACACAAGTTACAAATTACATTAATGGTTGTTGTTTTTTACATAATAATGTAGGATTGTATAATTTAAAAATACAAATGAACTAGGTAGAATTCTTAAAGTACGTTCACTACAAGCAGCACTAGCATCACAAAAGAATTTGTTAGAAATGGTAATTCTCAGGCCACATCTCATATTTCCTGAGTCTGAAACTCAAGGTGGGGGATAGGCAGTTATTTCTTAACCTCATATGACTCTACTGCAACTAACTTATGAAAACCTGGAGTGGAAGAGGGTAAAGGAGTTTAACTAAAGGGATGGTGGTCTTATGATACAGATAATTTCTAAGTAATAAGAAAGACAAAATGGTATTTTAATGATTTTATCTGTCCATCTTCATTTACTTAATTAAGCAATGTTTATGTGACTTAGTACAATTGTAAATCCAGTCTTTGGTTTGTGATGTTTTAGGAAGAGGCAATGAGAAATAGGAACATTATTTCACCAACTCAAATATTCAAATATTTCCTGTTTATTTTGCAAAGAATATTAAGATATATTTGAGCTGCCACATTTATTCTATATATCATATAGTAATAATATAATTTCAATTCATTCTTTAAACATTTAATATTCATATTTCCTCATGAATTATGAAATTAATGCATTGTACTTTAATTAAAGAAAATAATAGCTTGAGATAAAATCACGGGTATCATTTTTAGACTACTATGAGAAACATGTACTAAAGAGTTTAGAAGTTGGTAAAAAGCTATTCTTCAGATACAGTCTTTAAAAAATGAGACATGACAAACGGGGCAAAAACAGTAGAGTAGGGATTTAAAGTCTTGACATACAATTTAAATTTTGTATTAATTATTTAATGATATTAGGGGACTACCTGATCTCCTAAGTTATTCTTATTTCATTTATAAAATGAGGATGAACTCTTAGGCCCTTCATATTATTACAGAAAACCATAGAAGAACCAAGGAATACTTAGAGAGATGGAGTTACATTTATTACGCGCGGGTCCAGAGGAAAATGTCTCTCAAATTCTGGGCCCCAACATGGAAGAATTTTCCCTATTTATAGTTTTTACCTTCTTTGTCTCCCAAATATGGGGTATTTCTGGCCCCTTTTGCAAGTTCTTAAAGAGACCCTATGTGCTGGGGCCTTGAGACCTTAACCAAAGGCCTGGCCTGGTGCCAGCACTGATAATTTTGTCCCGGGAAGGTTTAATGGCTTCTCTGAAGTGGGAGTAGTCTAATTTTCCTTATCATTTAAGCAAACAAGCATTTACAGAAGCCAAATAGCAGGGTTAAAATTTCAAACAGCAGTTTTTATATAAGATGGATGCTTCATTCCCCACTGATTTTATGTACATGAGTCAAATCATTGATTCTTGGTCACTGTCAAGGAGGGAGTTATATTTACCCCTGGGGACTATCATTTTAATTTTCTGCCTAATAAAGTTAGTGGGCCTGCTTATAAGATAAGGGCCTAGAATGAGGGCCAGGAGTAATCTTTAGAGAGTCCGAAAAGTCCTGGACTCTATATTTTTCCTGGGCTGTCTTAAGCCAGGTGTGATGAAGCCACATTGGGATTCCGTTGACCTTGACTGCTGTGGAGGTGGTCCTTTCCAGGTAGGAGTCAGTCCTTAGGTGGCAAATTTCTTTACCCAAACAGAGTCACAAGGGTGGAAGGGATGAACCAGATCAGAAGTTGGTACAGGCAGAGTGTCTCAGATGTGCTTCTGGATTGCTTCCTGGGTAGGCTGTAAAGCCTGTAAGAACTTGAATAAAGACTGGTTACAGATTTCAGCTTTTCTAGATTGGGTAGATCAGGGTCTGGAAGAGTCACTAGAATCTGTAGAGGCCCCACTGGTTGTAGGGACCCAGGCAGCTTCATCTGTGGCCCGGTTCCCTCTTGCTTCTGTGGAGACCCCTTACCTTGTAAATAGCACTATGTATGTGAGACATTGTAAATGCGTACCTGCTATCAGTATAAATTGTTACTGATTTTCCTTTTGTCTAACAGAGAGCCTGAAACTGGGTGACTCGAGTGTTTGACATCCAGTGATCTACTGTGTTCCGGAGTAAAGCCTCGACCTCATGTGGGGCAGTTAGGATTAGTTACTGCCCTAGGGTTAACTTATTTACTTTTTCGATAAGCATAGCTGTGGCTGCTACCGCCTGGAGGAGAATATGTCACCCAAATGCAAAGGGGTCAAGTATTTTGGACAAATAGGCTACTGGCCTTTTCTAAGGGCTGAGACTTTGGGTGAATACCTCTTTGACTATGCCTGTTGTCTCACATACATAGAGGTGGAAAGACTTAGTTACATCTTGTAGCACTAGTTGGCCCATCGTCCTTACTCTGCTCATGTCTGTCTAACTGCCTAATATATTACCTCAAGGATCCTGGCTCTGAATTCTTTTAGGGAAAATGGACGTTGAATTTCTTCTTTACCTGCTTCGTGCTGAGGAGGGACAGAGTTTTCCCTCAGAGCCAAGAGATCCTTGCTGTCTGTCAGAGGAACGATGAGGCCTGGGCACAGAAGGAGGTGGGCTTATGACAAGGCAGAGACAAACTATAACAAATGGTCCGGTGGAAGAGAAAGAAAACATTTCAGTTTTAATAACCTCTATTGAAATAGAATTTTTCTCCTCAAAATTACTTCTATGTTTATTAAAAGATCCAAATCAAGACCAATTTACCTATTGTATTTAAGTTGGCCTGATTGTTTGCATAAACACAACAAGAATGGTAACTAACTACCTTTGCCAGAATTTCATGATTGAATCTTAGTGTACCCCCTAGGGCTAGGAAGCCAAGCCACCCAGCTGCGGTCCAGCCTGCCTGCAGTTTGTGCTGAGTTAGGTGAATCCCTCACCTGCAGCAACTCCACCTGGGCCCACGCCCTAGGTTTTAAGGCCCATCTCAGTAGCCCTCCTACTCATTGCAGCATAGAGTGCTTGGGGGTTCTGCAGGGACACAGAGGTGTCTTATTGCTCCCCTTCGACTCTGACCAACTGCCAGTGACGGTAGGGCATGGGTCTGATGCTCCAGCGCCAGCCATTTTCAGGGCTCCCAAGCAGGATACCAGGCTTTTCCTTGGCACTCTTATTGGCTTCAAGTCTTCAGAGTTCAGACAGGGCTCTTTAAAACATGATACTCCAGTCAAAGTTTCCGGTCAATAAAACCATTATTAGAAACTGGTCTTATTGAATTTATGCAAAGAAATGTATTGCCATGATTTATTAAGCATTGCCAAATTTCAGAGGAATTATATAAGGAGAAAAATATACTGACCTGCTTTAAGATCTGATTTTCCTTGTCAGTCCTTTCTATGGATTCTTCAGAGTAATATAACTGTCTTGAAATGACAAGGAGAAACTCAAAATGTGTCTATATCCAAGTAGACAATTATAGCTGTCCTTGTAGTAGGGTTCCCCCTACTTGACTTGTCCTTAAAATTTCATATGGTCTCTGGGAGCGGTGACATGCCCTCTGAGAAAGGACTAAGGGAGCTTTATTGCTTTACAGGGTCTCACATGTCAGAGGACCTCACGAGGTCTGTAATTCCTGTAACAAAGGGCTGGTACTCACCACTTCCCTCTGTTCCAAACAGCCCTTCCCCAGTTTCCTAAAGTTGAGGTTTATGCCACACCTGACATGAGTATGGCCATACAGGCCTGCAAGAACAGTATACAGGTTGCCAACTGTCTTTCAATAGAGACCAAAACCAGATGGGTATTTTCCTTGCCCATTTGGACACCTGCCCTTTTGGCAACTGCATTCAAATCTGTAAGGTTAATGCAATATTATTAACACAATGAAGTACAATATTGGCACTGTGGCCACCTTAGGTAGCCAAACCTTCTGCTACCATATATGACACATGGTAGGGCTATACAAAAACTTAGGGAGGTGACTAAGGTCTATTCTTGACCTTCCCACACAAAGCAAAATTCTCCTTGTCGTTCTGGAGTCATGTCCATGAAGACGCAGGCATCATCTAAGTCTATTATACAGTTTTCTGCAGGCCACTGTCAGGGCTGTGCATTGTGGCCAGTTCTTCTTTCTAGCCACAAACACAACCTTTCTAATTTCCCTAAAATTTATTCTGGTATGGGAGAAATTTGTTTTGCTATAAACAGGCAGCTTAACTCCTACATAACTGGGCTTGGACATATGCCTAGGAAGCTGTAATTTATAAGTTTAACATGTGGCCTTAGGTCCTTCCAACCCAACAGGGTCTCTGCCATCCCTCAGTCAGACTCCTCCTCTCTTGGAGAATCTCAAAGTCCTGAAGGCTCCCCGGTCTAGGGAGAATGCCTTTCCTTTGCTCTTTGACTTTAAGCTGCCAGTCCAAAACAGCCAGAGTTGCAGTTAGAAACAGCTTTGCATATTGCAAAGCGCTTCTGTGGCAGTGGCTTGTGTATTAGACCCCTAGTCTTCCCGTCAGTGCCCTTTGTGGCAGAGCAGTGACCAGGCCTCTCCCAAGGGAGTGCACTGGAAGGGGATCTCAGCCCCTCCTCTTCCAGCAGCAACACTTACTGAAGCCTTTCAGTACATTTTCAAACAGGGAACTTTCACTAGCTCTATCTGCTGCTTTTACTGATCCAGGGCCTGCTGCCCTATTCCTGAGCCTGCAGGAAGGCTAGTAGTAGTCACTGACTTCTGGTTTAACTACTGCAGCCAGCAAGCCAAAAGCCTATGTCTTGTATTGCTTGTTGTAAAATGCTCATTACTCACTGGGCAGCAGTGGGGCAGCTAGATTAATTATGCTTGCAGAAAACTTGCAACCTTGAGTCTAGTGAAGTTCTGATAAGACACCTGGACCAGACCCCTATGCCAGCAGAGTGGTCTGCAGCCAGTAAAAATCAATAATACCTATCTCTCCCTGCTTCATAATTAACTGCCCACATTCTCCCTCCCCCGCTTTTCTGCATTAACCATTTACTCTGTCCTGAAACAAGGCAAATGATCTGAGATCCTGTATATTTAGGCTTTTTACATTTAAAGTTACTTTTTTCTTTTCTGTAACCGTTGATTTGCCTCATAGATTTTTCCTCTTTACTCTAAGCCCCTAGAGTATCTTAAATCCTCCTCCTTTACCACTCTTGATTTCTCTGACCATTCCCGTTCCCCAGTCCAGTTGCTTGTCTCCCTTTCCTATTGTGAGTCAGAGGAAGACAATTCCTACAGAGGGGAGAAATAGAAACAGTGGGCGTTTCAGAGAAAACTACAGACTACTTCTGTAGTAGTCCTCCCTTTCAAAGGCTGAAGTCCGACCTGTGGAGAAAAATGACTCTTAGTCAGCCTGGAAATATAGAGGATGAGGATAAGGGTGTGTAGCGAGATTTCTTGCAAACTGAAAGCCTGAATGGCCTCCTGAAAGAAAAGATCTTTAATCCAGTTACAGATGCTATTAGAATCAGGATGAGAGAGGAAGGGAAAGACCAGGTTATGTCCTCTATGAGGTTCCTAATAACTGAAAACAGCAAGTCAAACAAAACACACAACCACGAAGACAACAGACCACACAAGACACACAACCAGGGTTAATGGGGTCCATAGACAGTTAATAATAACTTCAACCTTAGTTCTGCCTCAGGTGGCTCACCTTGGACTATGATGTCATAGGTAGGGAAAGGGCCTGTAAATCTCCGCCCTGCAGAGCTGTAAGCCCTGCCCCTAGAAGTCTCAGATCACCAAAAAGATAAGAAAGCCATAAATAAAAGTTCTTTGTCCTTTGAAATGTCTCAAATTTATACCTTTAAATTAACCCTGGAACTTTAAAATTTCAATTTAATACAGCAAATTCACAAATCAGAGCAAATTGAAAGCCTTACTTATACAAAATTAGAGAGAATTTTTTATTAGCTAAGTGAGCTGATTACCTCTCTGATGGAGAGCAAAAGATTCTGAGAAGAAGAATTCTCAGCAGCTACTAAAGACTTTTGCATTCCATCACAGCAGGTCTGTCCTATCTTTAAACAAATTCAACAATAGAAAGAGATAATAAATACTCTCATATGTACAGCCAGAAGGCACAAAGCGGCTTTCACTTCACACAGACCAGTTAATGAGCAGATAATTACGCCAAGACAGACAAACATCCATACTCACACTCTCTCAGTAGACTAGCCCAAACTGGAACTGAGCAGATAAAGGAAACAATGCCCAACTCCTCAGATGGGCTTGGGAGCACTCCCGGCACCCATGCCCCAGAACAGAATTCTCGACCAACATCTTGGTGAGAACCTACCGGAGAAGTTAAGACTGCATCCAGTCCCCCTTCTCTGTAGCAAATTGGCTAGTCCCACACTAACAAACAGCAGAGTGAAGTCATAATTCCTTAATCGAATCTGAATCCATTCACCTCCAGAGTCCCATATTTATATACTAGCTAGTCCGAGTTTTGGACTTCTACCAGATATTTACCCAGAATTTAAACAGTCCACCTGATTCCTGATTACTGATTAATTTGCCTGAGGAGGCTGTATGGCTTCCGGGGATGTGATCAAGCTCCCCCTTCCACTCACTTGGAGTGGGCTGAACTGACAGGGCCCCTACCTTACCAATTCTGTTGACAGGTCCAGAAGTGTCTGTCCACTCTCTCCAGATACCGGTTGGGTCCTGGGCTGAGGTCTGGGAGTGCCCGGAGTCCCCCGGTTCAATTCTGCTAAATCAGCAGAGCGGCACCTCCTGGAGGCCTATCTGGCTCCCCTGGGCCCCAAACCCAGTCCACTCACCAGAGTCTAAAAAGCCAAGCATGGGTTGGTTTTTCTGGAATCTCAGGGAACCAATAATGTTACAGAAAACCGGAGAAGAACCAAGCAATACTTAGAGAGATGGAGTTACATTTATTACGCGTGGGTCCAGAGGAAAAAGTCTCTCAAATTCTGGGCCCCAACATGGAAGAATTTTCCCTATTTATAGTTTTTACCTTCTTTGTCTCCCAAATATGGGGTGTTTTCAGCCCCTTTTGCAAGTTCTTAAAGAGCCCCTATGTGCTGGGGCCTTGAGACCTCAACCAAAGACCTGGCCTGGTGCCAGCACTGATAATTTTGTCTGGGGAAGGTTTAATGGCCTCTCTGAAGTGGGAGTAGTCTCATTTTCCTTATTATTTAAGCAAGCAAGCATTTACAGAAGCCAAAAAGCAGGGTTAAAATTTCAAACAGCAGTTTTTATATAAGATGGATGCTTCAATATGATTCAAATTTTAAGGGCTTAGAATACCTCTATTCATATGGAGTTCTGTATAGTATTGCCTAGAGATTGTATTAATTGAGCCGTTATTATTCCTGGAGTTTCTGTGGTTGGTTCTGTTACCTTCTCTTTGTATGTCTCCAGAATCCCATATTCCTTACTAAGTAGCTCATATGACTGTTGCCTGTCCCATGATTTAATACAGCTATTTTAATTCACTTTACTCAGATTTCATGAGAACTTTGTTCAAAGTGTTGATTTGAAGGAAGTACATCAAGCATGTCCATTTAGTATCATTCTGAAAATAAATCCTAAGATTTGTCTTAGGAATTTTCAAATACTATATTCTACTCAGCAATTTAAATTACAAAGAAGTTTTATTGCTTACTAAAGCTTTATTTATTTATATAGCTATGAAATGGGAAAGTTGGAGTGGAACACATCATGTTCCTCTGGGCAGGATAGTTCCAGGCTCTTGTCCAGTGGAACCAAAGAATGAAACCACGGATCAAAGGTGGTATAGCAAAAGTGGAAATTTATTGAGAAACAAGCACAGACTCCAGACTAAGTCCCTTTTTTCCATGTTTGTAAAGGCTACAGCTCTTTGTGCCTTGATATCCCCTCTGATTTGGTCACTATAGCAACTTTAGAGCTTAAACCTCAGGTGAGGTATGTGAGGTTCCCTCCTCCTTCTCCCTTATTGTTTTCTTATTGCCTTTGGGCTTTTCTCTTCCCTCTCTGAATGAGGAAATTCCTTCCCTTTATTTTGTAAATGTATACCTTCTGCAGCTCCCAGGTCCCTTATTCTATGGAAGTGTACCTTTCTCCAGCTCACAGATCCCTTATTCTATGGAAATGTGCCTTCTGATCCTCTGTAGCCCTGTGCTTTTTTCCATGGACCCCTTAATCCCTAAAATTTCCTAAACGTGCCTATTTCATCCCTAAAAACTCCTTTTAGCTATATTTGGTTTCTGAATTAATTATATAGATGTTATTAAATTTTAAACCTATTACATTTTTATATGTAAGTCACAATTCTGAGCCTTATTTGGGCATCTTTTTATTTTTAACCACCCCATCATATATGAACAAGGATTTGAAATACTTTAAAGACTTTTGCTTAGAATGTCAGTGTTAACTGAGTTATTCTTGGCAGCTCCATTTTCTTTCCACATAACTACTGTCAATCTCTCTTAGGGTTGAGATTCTTTTCTAATATTGTGCATAAAACAAATTAGCATGATTTCTTATCTCATTTTTGACATATTTTAAGTTCTACCAATAGTTACAGAAATGTTTTAAATAATTTTTAATTTATATATGACAACAACAGCAATGAGTTTAGATACTCATATATGTAAAATAATTAACATGGAGTGGTTTCTCATATTTAAGAAATAATAAAATCAAATTGTGAAGATAGGCCCCTATTAGAATATACAACCCAACTGAAATATTGAATTATGAGCTTTGTGTCCATTAACAGTCAATTAAGCATGACAATGTTGTCTCTTTAAGAGGTATATAGCTCAAACAGTTCAATTAAATATATTATGCATTGGAAATAACATTATGAATATTAAAGGCCTCAGAAATTTCAGAAGTCATAGAATTTTAGACTGAAAGAACCCTCTTTATGTTATCTAGTAGAAATACTTCTTTATTTACATGACACTGCATCCTTAAATAGTTAAGTGATTCACCCAGAGTTTTACATCCTGGAAGTGGCAGAACCAACAGAATTAAATTCTTCTGGTTCTTATCTGGGGCCTCTTTCTGCTAAAATGTGACAATAGCTTATAGTTAGGATGTCTTTGCTCTCATAACACTGTTCTAATAAGGCTTTTCTGGGGTTTTGTTCATTGACCAATGTTTATTTTGTGCTTTCTATATGTAAGGCCCTATGCTAGGTACTGAGATTAGACCAGTTAATGAAACAGAGTGCCTAGAACTTACAAGGTGGCTTTAAGAGTAGCACTGATTGTTGCAATAAGACGGCAATTGTCTTTTTTTAAAATATCTTTTTTATTGATTTCAGAGAGGACAGGAGAGGGAGAGATAGAAACATCAATGATGAGATAGAATCATTGATCACTTGCCTCCTGCATGCCCCATACTGGGGATTAAGCCTGAAACCAGGGCAAGTGCCCTGACCAGGAATTGAACCATGACCTCCTGGTTCAAACACTAGCCACACCGGCTGAGCATCAAATGCCTTTTGTGTGAAACATTTGGATTACTGCAGAATTGTGAATTAGGTCTCCTGGGATACAATTTTTAAAAGTTGAAACTTCAATTAGAAAATTTTTGAGAGTTTTGGTATTGATTTAGACTATCCTATATAATAAAGAAGTAATATGCAAATTGAGCGTCACACCCTCACAAGATGGCTGCCTACAACCAGGCCAGCAGGAGGGTTAGTGAGGGACGACCAAACGTCTGAACAGGCAGGCTGAATGGGGCAACCAGGCCAGCAGGGGGCATGAGTGGTGAGCAGGCTGGCAGAGGGGGCAGTTGGGGGTGAAGAAGCCAGCAGGGGGGGCAGTTGGGGGAAACCAGGCTGGAAGGGGGGCAGTTAGGGGTGACCAGGCTGGCAGAGGGGGGCAGTTGGGGGCAGCCAGGCTGGCAGGGGCTCAGTTGGGGGCAATTAGGCTGGCGGGGGGTACAGTGAGGGGCAATTAGGCTGGCAGGGGGTGCAGTGAGGGGTGACTAAGTCAACTAGGGGGTCAATCAAGGGGTCCCAGATTGGAGAAGGTGCACGCTGGATTGAGGGGACTCCCCACCATGCACAAATGTCATGCACCAGGCCTCTAGTCTTATATAATAAAAGCCTAGGTGGCTTCACACCCTCATGCGACACCCTCATGTGACATCATCACAAGATGGCCACTCTCACATTATCACAAGATAGCCGCCACAAGATGGCCACCACAATATGGCCACCACAAGATGGCCAGCAGGGGAGGGCAGTCATGGGCGATCAGGCTGGCAGGGGAACAGTTAGGCATCAATCAGGCCTGCAGGGGAGAGTTTAGGAGGTGATCAGGTTGGCAGGCAGAAGCAGTTAGGAGCCAGCAGTCCCAGATTGTGAGAAGGTTGTCCGACTGATGCCTGGGATCAGGCCTAAACCAGCAGTCAGACATCCCCCGAGGAGTCCCAGATTAGAGAGGGTGCCGGCTGGGCTTAGGGGCAACCCCTGTGCATGAATTTTGTGCACTGGGCCTCTAGTCCTATTTAATAAAAACCTCGGTGGCATCATGCCCTCATGCGACCCTCGTGCGATGCCCTCACGTGACGCTCTCTTGTGATGTCATCATAAGATGACCACCCTCACGTCGTCACAAGATGCCGCCACAAGATGGCCACCACAAGATGGCTGGCAGGGGAGGGCAGTTGTGGGCAATCAGGCCAGCAGGGGAGGGCAGTTGTGGGTGATCAGACCGGCAAGGGAGAAGTTAGGCGTCAATCAGACTGGCAGGGGAGTGGTTAGGGGGCGATCAGGCTGGCAGGGAGAAGTGGTTAGGGGCAATCAAGCAGGCAGGCAGGAGAGTGGTTAAGATCCAGAGGTTTCGAATTGTGAGAGGGATGTCCGACTGCTGGTTGAGGCCTAATCCCTGAGGGTGCAGGCTGGGCTGAGGGACACGCCCCTGTGCATGAATTTTGTGCACCAGGCCTCTAGTCCTATATAATAAAATCCTAATATGCTAAGTGTCTAGTTGTCTGGTCGTTCGTTCAACCAATCAAAGCATAATATGCTAATGATATGGTAAGGCTGCTCAACTTCTCGCTATGAGGTACACTGACCACCAGGGGGTAGACAGTTAACTAGTCGAACAGTCACTATGACGTGCACTGATCATTAGGGGGCAGACGCTCTGACTGATAGGTTAGCTTGCTGCTGGGATCTGGCCAATCAGGACTGAGTGAGATGGGCCAGACACACCCTGGAGCCCTCCCACAGCCCTTCCCCGGCTGGCCAACCTCTCCCATCCCTCCCTGGACCCGATCATGCACTGGTGGGGTCCCTTGGCCTGGCCTGTGCCCTCTTGCAATCCAGGACCCCTCGGGGGATGTTGGAGAGCTGGTTTCCATCCGATCCCGCAGGCCAGGCCAAGGGACCCCACTGGTGCACAAATTCATGCACTGGGCTTCTAGTCCTTTATGATAAAAGCCTAATATGCCAATTGTTCGACTGGAGCTTGACTGGGAATTTGACTGCTCAATATGATGTGTGTTGACCACCAGGTGGCAGTGTGGAACATGGAGGATGTTGGTGACATGACACTGGCAGCGGGCGGCAGTGGAGGTGCTTTTGACTCCAATGGGCCTTGACGAGAGAGGGACCATGGTGGATGGTGGGGCAGGTAGTGGGTGGCACCAAGCCATGGCAGGTGCGAGCAGGGGCCTGATCACACCGCCAATCACCCTGCAGATAGTGACCAGCGGCAGCAGCGGGAGGCAGGGCTGCCATCCGGTTCCCAGGCACTGAGGGTGCTGGGTAGGGGACCTGGCCCTGACTGATCACCCCACAGACAGTGACCAGTGGCCAGCAGGCCCTGATTGCTCAATCGGGGCTGGGCCCCAGGCTGGAATGGGGAACTGGGGGTGGGTGGCAGTGACCAACCTCCTGCAGTGCCTGGGCGGGGGGCTGCTACCTGAGGGCAGGGGTGATGGGGACAGAGGTGTGGTGAGAATGAGGGGAGTCTGCCGAGCTAGCTCTCACTCCCCCTGCTACCCTCCCCTGGGATGCCAGGGCTCGCGTTCCGGGGAAGCCCTTGTGCTCAGGTGCTGGGCATCTGCGACGATCCAGCCCCACACCCGTGTGGCCTCTTCCGGGTGAGCTGGGCTATAGCCACCGGGACCACAGGGGCCAGTCAGGCTCCCTGTGGGTTTGTACAGGAGCTGGTCAGTGAAGCCGGCCGGGAGAGAACGCACGACCCGCCTGACTTCCATGTGGTGACACTGGGCAGCCCAGAGGCCCAAGCTGTGCTCCAGGCCTGTGGTGTCTGGCCATGCTCACCACATCTCTGCATGGGGACTTGGGTGCCATGACTCAGGCAGAGGGGGGCACGTGTGGGCCCAAGGGCCCATGTGCTACCCAGGGCCCAGAGGTCAGTTGGGACCTGCCCTTCCATGCCAGACGCTCATGCTTCAATCACTGGCCAGGCCTAGGTACCGCACCTGTGCACGAATTTTATGCACCGGGCCTCCAGTATATAAATAAAATATATAAATTTTACTAAAGTAAAAATAAGAATTATATAAAAGCAAATTGGTATTAGACACTATATTTACTCTGAGTCATGTTTGAAATATTTGTTTAGTCTCATGCCTTTATAACCAACTAGAGGCTTGGTACATGAAATTTGTGCACTGGTGGCGGGTGTCCCTCAGCCCGGCCTGCACCCTCTCCAAACTGGGACTCCTTGGGGGATATCCAACTGCTGGTTTAGGCCCAATCTCGGTGGGATCGAGCCTAAAGCAGCATTTAGACATCCCTCTCACAATCCAGAACTACTGGCTCCTAACCGCTTGCCTGCCTGCCTGATTATCCCTAACCACTTCTGCCTGCCAGCCTGATTGCCCCCAATTGTCTTCCCTTGCAGGCCTGGTTGCCCCCAACTTCCCTCCCCTGAAGGCTTGGTTGCCCTCAGCTGCCCTTCCCTGCAGGCCTGGTCACACCCAACTACCCTCCCCTGCAGGCTTGGTAGCCCCCAATGGCCCTCCCCTGCAGACCTGATATCACCCCCAACTGCCCTCCCCTGTCGACCTGATGGCCCCCAACTCCCCTACCCTGCAGGCCTGTTCCCCCCAATAGCCCTCCCTTGCTGGCCTGATATTGTTCCCAACTGCCCTCCCCTGCCAGCCTGATTGGCCCCCAACTGCCCTTCCCTGCTGGCCATCTTGTGGTGACCATCTTGTGGTGGCCATATTTGATGGCCATCTTGTGGTGGCCATCTTGTGGAGGCCATCTTGTGGTGCCCATCTTGTGATGTTGTCTCGTGATGCCACCCAGGCTTTTATTATATAAGATTATTTCAATAAATCTAAGCAAATATAAAGCTATAATTTACTTTTAATAGGAAAAAATAGGAAAAAAAATTCTTCATGAGAACATGTGTATTAATATTAACAGTGTTCTGGCTGGTGTTGCTAAGTGGTTAGAGCATTGGCCCAAGCACCAAAGGGTCACAGGTTTGATTCCCAGTTAAGATCAAGGTCACATGACTGGGTTGCAGATTTGATCTCTGGTCAGGGCACATGTGGGAGGTAACCAATGCATGTGTCTCTCTCACATCGATGTTCCTCTTTCTCTCTCTATCCTTTCCCCCTCCCTCCCTTCTACTCTCTCTAAAAATCAATGGAAAAATATATTCTCAGGTGCAGATTAACAGTAATGTTATTTTTCTTCAAATGATAAAGCAGTATTGTTTTCCTAAGAGGATTTGTCAAAAAGTAATTCTTAGGTACTCTGATTAAGCATTGTTTTATATTTTTATAGTTAAACTAGAAGCCCGTGCATAAAAATTTGTGCACTCGGAGGGGTCCCTCAGCCCAGCCTGCACCCTCTTGCAGTCTGGGTCCCCAAGGGGGATGTCCATCTGCTGGCTTAGACATGGTCCCCAGGAGATCAGGCTCAAGCTGGCAGTCAGACATCCTTCTGGCAGCCTGTGAGCCCTCGGGGGATATCTGACTGTGGCTTAGGCCCATTTCCCATGGGGAATGGGCCTAAGCCACAGTCAGACAAACTTAGTACTGCCAAGGAGGTGGGAGAGGCTCCCAACACCGCCTCTGTGCTCACAGCTGCCAGCCAGGCTTGTGGTTAAGCGGAGCTGCCCCTGTGGGAGAGCACTGACTACCAGGGGGCAGCTCCTGCATTGAGCATCTGCCCCCTGGTGGTCAGTGCGTGTAATAGCAACCAGTTGTTCCTGATCATTCCACAGTTAGGGTCAAATTACCCTTTTATTATATTACCCTTTCATTATATAGGACTAGAGGCCCGGTGCTCAAAATTCTTGCACGGGGGTGTGTGTCCCTCAGCCCAGCCTTCACCCTAGCCAATCTGGGACCCCTCGAGGGATGTCCAAATGCCCGTTTAGACCCAATCCTGGTATGATTGGGCCTAAACGGGCAGTCGGAAATCCCTCTCACAATCCAGGACTGCTGGCTCCCAACTGCTCGCCTGCCTGCCTTCCTGATTGCCCCTAACCGCTTCTGCCTGCCAGACTGATCACCCCCTAACCACTCCCCTGCCAGCCTGATTGATGCCTAACTGCTCCCCTGCCAGCCTGTTTGCCCCTAACTGCCCTCCCCTGCAGGGCTGATCACCTCTAACTGCCCTTCCCTGCAGGCCCGGTCACCCCCAACTTCCCTCCTCTGCCAGCCTGATCTCCCCCCAACTGCCCTCCCCTGCTGACCTGATTACCCACAACTGCCCTCCCTGGCAGGCCTGGTTTCTCCCAACTGCCCTGCCTTGTTGGCCATCTTGTGGTGGCCATCTTGTGTCCACATGGGGGCAGCCATCTTTGACCACATGGGGGCAGCCATCTTGTGTGTTGGAGTGATGGTCAATTTGCATATTACTCTTTTATTAGATAGGATAGAGGCCTGGTGCATGGGTGGGAGACAGCTGGTTTGCCCTGAAGGATGTGCCGGATCAGGGTGGGGGTTTCCTTAGGGTGTGGGGCGGCCTGGGCGAGGTGCCTGTGGTGGTTTGCAGGCCGGCCACACCCCCTGGCGACCCAAGCAGAGGCCCTGGTATCTGGGGTTTATTTATCTTCTATAATTGAAACTTTGTAGCCTTGAGTGGAGCCAAGCCTTCTGCTTGCTCTGTGGTGGCAGCCATTTCTGTTGGGCTTTATTTATCTTCTATAATTGAAACTTTGTAGCCTTGTGTGGAGGCCTGGGCCCGCCAGGGTGTGCGGAAAGCTTGGCTTCCTCCATTGCCAGGGAAACCCACGCCTCCTGCTCACTCTGTGGATGCAGCCATCTTGATTGGGTAATTTGCATACTCGCTCCTGATTGGCTTGTGGGCGTGGCTTGTGTGTAGCAGAGTGATGGTTAATTTGCATATTACTCTTTTATTAGATAGGATATTTAAAGAGCATGTTTTCAATATTTTTACAACTATATAGTGTACTTGACTAAAATCAGTCAAGTAAAAACAGTTCTTTAGAGATAATTGCATGTGGCTGGAAATCCGAATGTTAAAAACAAGTATCATGGACTTAAAATCTGTACTTTTTGAGAACAAAATTTGTTAGATTGAAGCTGGCATAAAGGCTTAGCAATTCAATCTTTATGATTTATCATAGTGATCTTTATTACTTTTTTATAATTAGTGCAACATACTCAAATCTGATAAATTCAACTGTAAGCTCTTGGTTTCTGGAGTTCAACATGAATATGCTGTTGAGCTTGGGAAATTTACTAACACTTTCTTAATCCTCAAGTTTTTTTTTTTTAATTTCTATATATAAATACAATAACTTTATCTACCATATTAGATGCTACTTATCAGACTCAATGAAGAAATGCAAATAAAATGCTTAGTACCTGATTGGCATAATACTTTATCAATATAAAACGTTATTATATTGTTAATAGTCCACACTGTGTGCTTCAAAGCACTTATTCACATGAGATGTCAATTAGAATCAAATGGGGGAAAAGCTTATACTATGGCCAGAATTAGGTTAGTAGCCCCAGTCTTTGGTCTTCAAATGATTGGATGATATTTTTCATACCAAATCACTTTTTAGGCATCTTTTTCTTGTCATATTTCAATTGATGTATTAAATCAGAAAATCTTTAAGCTGTTATATGGTTCTAAATAGCTAAAGTTCTGGTTCTTATATATATTCAACTGATCATTTATCTCATTTCTCACTCTAAATTTTCTGTTTAAAGCCGCATTTCTTCAATCTTGCCAAAACTGAAGTTCACTTGACTCCTATGCCCAAGGTGGTTTCTGCTCCTAAATCCATCATTTTTATCTCTGGCATCCACATTCTGCAGTCACTAAGACTAACTTATTTGTCATTTTTGCTTTTATTTTCTTTCATAACCTATACCAGTCATCAAAATTATTGTTTCATTTTTGTTTCTTAAAAAAGTTAACCTCTTTGAATTGACCTTCTTTCTTCATTTCTACTTTCAAACATAAGTCTAGATTCTAATCACTTTGTGTTTACAATACTGCAATTAATTTTCACTGGTTTTCTACTTCTAATCATACATTATTTACAAAATTCACTTGGCACAGAGCTTACTGATTTTTTTTTTATCAGATTAATATAGATCTTACATAGTAAAATTCACAAAATTTAGATTTTCAGTTCTGTGTACTCAACAAATGAGTACAATTATACAACCACAATTAATATTTTCATCATCTCAAAAAGTTTCTCAGAGCATCTTTACAATAATTTCCCCTACCCTCAGCTTTAGGCAGTCATGGGACCTATTTCTAGCTCCCTGTCATTGTATGTGTCAGTGGTATATTCTTTTTATTGCTGAGTACTATCCTATTGTATATCTGTAACACAATTACTTATTCAATGGTGACAGGATATAGTAATACATGTGGGGTATTTATGGGATTTGGCAATTAAGAATATAAACAAAATGTACATGAGTGTACAGGTCTTTGTTACACCTATATTTTTATTTATCTTAAATTTATATCTAGAAGTAGGATTTTTAGGACGTGTAATTACTTTATGCTTAACTTTATTGAAGAAAGAAACACAAAGAAAAAAGCTGACAAATGGTTTTCTTAAGTATCTGGACTGTTTTTCACACCACAAGCATTGTATATGAGTTCCAGTTCCTTCATATTCTTGTCAGTACTTGGTATTGTTGAGGTATCATTGATTTGGCCATGGTAGATGTCTCATTGTGCATTTTATTTGCATCAACTTGATGACTAATAATGTTGAATATTTTATTCATGTGCTTATATTTTTATCTGTATCACTTCTTTAGTGAAGTGTCTTTTCAGATCCTTGCCTGTTTTTATTTATCTTCTTTTTATTGTTTTTAATACTTCCTAGATTTAGGTCCCTTAGAAGATATGTGTGGTGCAAATTTTTAACCCTAGTCTGTGGCTTAAAGTTTCACTTTCTTAAGTGTCTTTCAAAGAGTAGCAGTTTTAAATTTTGATGAAGTCAAACTTCTTAAATATTTTTTCTATGTTACTTAGTGTTTCTTTTGCTCTAAGACAGTGATTTTCAATATTTTTCTTCTTATAGCACACATAGACTAATTAATACAATTCAGTGGAACACCAAAAAATATATTATAGTTTTTGTTTATCTAACAAAAAATATGTATAATCTTTATTCATTCACACCAGACAGCTATTGTAACTTTCTTATTGGACAATCTAAGGGAAAAGAGGTCAGAGCTCCTGACTAAATAGTCAGGTATTGCATGTATTAAAAAATCTTGTGGCACACAGGTCGAAAATCACTGCTCTAAGAAATATTTGCCTAGCCCATGATAACAAAAAGCTTGTCTTCTATATTTTATATTTGAACTAGAGGCCAGGTGCACGATATTCATGCATGGGTAGAGTCCCTAGGCCTGGCTGGTGATTAGGGATTATCATAGCCTTCTGGCTGCTAGCCAGGGCCTTCCTTCCCCAGCTGCAGGCTGCCAGCAGGGGTCTTACTTCGTTCCATGCCACCCCCTGGTGGTCAGCTCACATCATAGTGAGCAATCAAACTCCCAGTCTCCCAGTCGAACTCCTGAGGGGACACTTTGCATATTAGCCTTTTATATATATAGAATAGAGGCCCGGTGCACAAAATTCATGCACGGGGCTGTGTGTGTCCCTCAGCCCAGCCTGCACCCTCTCCAATCTGAGACTCCTTGAGGGATGTCCGACTGCCTGTTTAGGCCCAATCCTACCACCGGGATCAGGCCTAAACGGGCAGTTGGACATCCCACTCACAATCCAGGATTGCTGGCTCCCAACTGCTCACCTGCCTGCCAGCCTGATCATCCCCTAACCACTCCCCTGCCAGCCTGATCGACACCTAACTGCTCCCCTGCCAGCCCAATTGCTCCTAACTATCCTCCCCTGCAGGCCTGGTCCCCCCAACTGCCCTCCCCTGCAGGCCTTGTCCCTCCCAACTACTCTCCCCTGCAGGCCTGGTCACCCCAAACTGCCATCCTTTGCTGGCTCAGTCAACCCTAACTGCCCTCCCCTGCAGGCCTGATCGCCCACAAATGCCCTCCCCTGCTGGCCATCCTGTGGTGGCCATCTTGTGTCCACATGGGGGTGGCCATATTTGACCACATGGGGGTGCCATCTTGTGTGTTGGTGGGATGGTCAATTTGCATATTACCTCTTTATTACACAGGAGGATATGTATAACTTTAGGTTTTATATTTATGTCTATGATCCATTCTATATTAATTTTATATAATGTGAGGCAAGAATTGAGTTTCATCTTTTTTACTTAAGGATACCCAATTGTTCCAACACCATTTATTGAAAGGCTTATTATTTCTCACTTGATTATCTCAGAATCTTGTCAAAAATAATTGACACATGTGTGGTTCTCTTTTAAGACTTTTTTTTGTTTGTTTCACTGTTTCATAAGTCTACCCATATGTCAATGACATATTATCTTGACTACACTGCTTTACAGATATATATATATATATATATATATATATATATATATATATATATATATATATATATTTCAAGATAATTTTGTGCTGGGGCTGACTGGCAGACCCTAAGCAATGGATGAATGATTACTCTGACACATGTTTCTGTGAAAGAGAGGGCTAAGGGACTGCTTGGTTTGAGAAACCAAACAGTCCCATTTGCCTGCCTCCTTAGGCTTTTATTGTAGCAACAGTTTGAACTAAAATTAACTATTAGATACTCTCAGTAGGGTAAGCATCCTTGAGAAGACACATGTATCTGTAGTTTCCTTTAAGCAAGGACATCTAAAGACTAAACATAAAGATTTTAGTAAAACACTCGGGGGCTCAGACTTGTTTGGAAAAATCAAGGCAGGGTCTGCCTCCGACCTTTTGGAGATTCCTCCTTACAGACTTTCCAATCAAGTCTCGTGCTTCCCCACAATTTTGGTTATTCTCAGAGGTTTTTATTTGTTTGTTTGTTTGTTTTTAGTTTTCATGTAAACTTTAAGAACTTTCTGAAATAAAAACATTTTTCTTTAATGTTTTGAATATATTTTTATTGATTTCAGAGAGGAAGGAAGAGCTAGAAACATCAATGATGAGAGAGAATCATTGATCAGCTGCCTCCTTCATGTCCTCTACTGGGGATCGAACCTACAACCTGGGCATGTGTTCTGACCAGGAATCAAAGTGTGACCTCCTGGTTCATAGGTCTATGCTTAACTGACCTGAGCCAGTCCGGCTGAGCTTTGTTTAAATTTTTAATAAAATACATAATTGTTGTGGGACATAAGAAAAAACCCAACAAATAAATTAGAAGTGATTTATTTGAGGATAATCACTGTTGAATGTTGGCCTTTTTCTTCAATATTTTATGTAGACACACACACACACACACACACACACACACACACGCACACACACACACACACACACACATACATCTCTGTCTATCCATAAAGCCCATTAGGAACACACCTGAAGTCAAAACAAGTTAGATTTATTAACTTGCAGACAGAAGGGATGGTGGGCACCTTAGAAAATTGTCTAAGTGGCTCAAGGAAATGGAGTAAGTTTTGTCTAGTTTTAGCATTTGATCTTATGGTAGGTGATTTGGGAAAGCCTTTAGGAAGTAGGAATTTGTTATGTATTAGGTGATGTCCAGAGAGTGGGCAATTTGGAATTGGCTATTTGAGTATTTGTTTTATTTAAGATGTGGGAAAAAGGAAGCATGACTAGAACTGTAATTTGTAAAGAATCAATATTTATTAATTTTAGCCAGTACATTGTGGCAGGGTGGTTGTGAGTGTTGTCTTTTGTTGTAGTTTTCTTTTCTTCATCATATATTAAGAGAGTATTTCAGAGAGGTGATGTTTTTGTGTGGCTTCACTAAGGATATGGAGTGACCTTGTCTAATAGTGTTGACAGTCAATAACATTATTTATCTTCAGGAGGGAACACTATAACTTAAGTGCCAACTGTCAGCTTTCATGCTGTTTTTAAATTTTATTTTCTCTTTTTTTAAAAATTAAATAATCATTTTATTGATTTTTTAGAGAGAGAGGAAGGGAGGAAGAGAGAAATATGGATGTGAGAGTGCAACACTGATCAGCTACACACCCTCTACTGGGGACTGAGCTGCAATATGGGCATGTGTCCTGACCTGGTATAGAACCAGCAACCTCTGGGTACATGACTCCTGACCTACTGAGCCACACCATCCGGGCTATTTTCTCTTTCTTAATATATATGAACCTAATGTGAGTCATTACCTCCATTTGACCCAATCTTTTCAAAACTTTGCACTCAAATAAAATATAATTTTATACCAGAATATTTAAAAGTAATGCAAATTTTTCACATGGACTTCCTTAAAAATTAGTAACATTAGAGTTTCCAATGCATATAGTATAGCTCCTACACCCACAACTTCACAGTCACATTAATTGTTAAATATCACTCCTTTTCTTTCATCAATTTTGCCATGCTGATTTAGAATGTTTTTTGAAGTTAATATTCTTACATATTAAAATTCTTGGAAAAATGGTTTTTATTTATTTAGAGATGAGAAAATAATAGTTTTGTTTGTTGTATAGGTGAACTCCTTTGACTTATGTTATAGCTTATATTTTTTGTCATGAATTCATATCTTAAATGACAAAATCACAATTAAAACAGCTTAATAAAATAAAAATTACTACTTGCTGAGGTATCTGGGAATTGTATGGGGATAATGAAAATATTGTTTTTAGAGCTATAACAAAGTTTAGAATTTCCTGAGTTATCTCATTAACGCCATGTTTTTTGTTTGTTTGTTTTGTTTTTGTTTTACTTTGCTTCTCTTTATTTTGTAGACTGGCTTTATCTATATTACCAGGAAGACTGCATGATGAATATCCCAAAAGCCCATGGTTAATATTGTTCTAGATTAAAAAAATATATATTGTCCTAGCATAGAGAACTGAGGAAAAAGACACCTTTTTTTCTTCAAACATCTTCCAATACCTTCTTTAAAGAAAAAAATCTAATTGTCCTTGAATTATATGTTAAACCTTCTCCCACTCACTCTCTGAAAGTAACTGCATCCAATTACTGGTTATATGTGTGTAAAATTCTCAATCCTGACTGCATAGAACCATATCGATGTAAAACTGGATGGCGTATTCACCATCAGAAGAAATCATAGATAAATTAAAAGCAATATTTATTTTTCCTATGCAATCACATCTACAGCTAATTCTTTATCATCTCAAAATAATTCTGAATAAATTGTAACTTTTGATATTGGAGTTAGCTTAGGGAGGTGGAGGAAAGAAGGTAGATGAATCAACAATATTCTATAAAAACAGCCCTTTTTTATTTTCCAAAATCTCTTACTGTTTGTTGCTTCTTACAGACTTGGGTCATTCCAGCCCCTCATCACATGTTGACATGAACACACACCTTCTTCAAAGCAGTGTGGTGACACTCAGGACACATTTTATGACATCTTCTAGTTCCACATGATTTCATAAGAGTGAACACTTTCATACATTTTACAGTACTCAGTATATAAAGCTTCAAATTAAGACATCTTCCTGCTTTTTACATCCAAGTTTTACTAGAGACAGAAAAGCCCCTCAACCTACCTATAAGCACAATTAGGAAATATAGAGATATTAATTTATCTGGGAAAACTCAGTAAATGGAAAAGAGAGTCACTGGAAAAAGTCGGCCATTCCATCTTTCAGCTTTATGACTGTCAGCCACTTTCTACCTGTTTTCTCTGACAGTTCCAAGCAAGTTGGAGACATATTGTCCATAACTGAAGCCAACTAATTAAATTCCTCTTCTCAAGGTAATGTACTTAACTCAACTGATTTCCACCAAAAAATAATCATGAAGGTTTTTATTTAAAGGCAACTGGTAAATTGCATGAAGAATGCTGACAAGTGTCAGGGATCTGAGTGACAGCCAGGCACACACTCTACAATGTTATTTGACACATTGATGAGCACTGTCTCCAGATGGAACCAACAAGTTGTACATGATGGATCTTGATTTCAGGAGAGCATAATGATCTTGGTTCCTAGGGGGGTGTTTTTATGCCTTTGGTCACATAGTCAAGAAAGGTTGTCTAACCAGTAACACCAGGTAAGCATCTATAAACAAACCCACCCTTGGCATCACCAGGGAATCATCATAAATCCTACTGCTCTTATATTGGTTAGACAGTAGAAATTACAGTAAATCAACTAAGTTGTAATCTCAAGATGCTGTGATGGATATGATTCTTTTATAGGAGCTAATGAGCACACCTGTAAGGCTATTGGTCTGAAGTATGTGCTTTTTAAAAGGATCAAACACCATTTCCCTTTACACAAAAATGATGACAATACACACTCTCATTCCACAGGTTCATAAATATTTTCATTTTTGTCACTATATAGTGTAGAGAATTGATCATCTTGATATTCCTCACTTTTATTTTGGTGTACTATATTTCTGAAAACATGCTATTGTGTTCTACTCTCAAGAAGTGGTAGAAATTCTGAGTGCACTAATAAAACAAATGTATGCCAAAGATCAAAGAAAAATCAAACCCACAGGGTTTCAGCGTTTTTCCATATCAGTAAAGTTTCTATGGGTGCAATAATCTCAGGCAGGGCATTTTATCTAATATTCAAGATCATTTATGCATCCTGCACTATCTACGACTAAGAAAGAGACACAATAATTAGTTGGGCCTGGATGGCAAATATATTTTTTCCTTGGGGTACTGCCCTAACTAATTTACTAAGTTATTTGGGTACTGCTCTGACTTTATTTATCAAACTCCAGGTTTGAGTGAAGACCATAGCAAAAGAGGGTTCTCAGGATATGGTGCAAAGTTCCTGTCAGTTGGGCCATACGATCCAGCAGATCCAAGATAATATAAATAAGGAAGTAGCATAAAGTCTATGGCAAGCCACATTAAGAGATATGCAATATATACCCTTGAATTCTGCAGTACAACAGCAACAAATTGCCCTTTGTTCAAAATGCAGCTCCTGGAACCTACTGTGCCTAGTGAAGTGTGAGCACCTGATTTTGGGAAATCAAGTGCCTGTGCAATCAGAGCTGCACCTCATGTACTGGATATTGTTAGGTTCATCCAGTTTTATAACTAGGCAAATGCAGCAGTGATCATTTATAATGAAAAAATCATAGAAAATTTTCCTGGACAGATCTAGAGGACAAACATGAACTGAATGTATTGGTGGCTCAGACCTCCATGGAATCTGTATTGAATCAACATCCCTCTCTCAGAGTAAACATGGTTATTTCCTGTAACTGTGTAATGGAAGAGGAAAAGCATTGCCCTGGTTTTGCCTGATATGTGTGCCCAAGTCCTACAACTCCAATCCAGAGTGGCTCTAAAATGTAGTGGTGAAGAGACACCTTTTATAGGCAGAGCTGAGCGCTCTGTTAGGTCGTCAACTTAATCTAGAGGAATAAGTGATCTGGTGGCATTATGTACACAGACCATGGGTAATGAGAATAATTTTACTAACTGGTCAGAGCCCAAGGAAGAAAGTTTATAAATTCAGAAACAATGTAGTCCAGGGAAGTGGCATTTAGAGTAACTTATTACATAAATAGTTACAAAATTGGTGGATGTTTCTTTTTCATGTAATTGGTCACTAAATAGCATGTGACACAGAGGCGTCACCTATCAACTAGGTGCCTTAATCAATTAGAATGATTTGTTGAGGATTAACCAGCCTCTTTCTCTTCCAGACCAGTACTTGCACAATAAGTATATGAATATAGTAAGCAAAATTGAGTTAAAATGGTCCCAATGGCAAAAAAGTTGTCTCATGAAGGCTGATCTAGCTACAGCAAATGCTGGACAACTACCAGTCAACGGCAGAGGCTGCAGTGATTTCCTGATATTGCACCAGCCACTTAAGATCTTACCCAGTCACTTGCTGTCAGGTCAACTCTATCATTCCCTTCCATCCTGAATGGGGCACATTTTCCTTACCAAAATTAACACCAATTCAGAAGTCTACTGCCGCATCATTTTTGGTTCCTTATGCTGAAGAACAAGCAGGCAAAACAAACAAAAAAGCAGTTACTACACTGGTGATGATAATTGATTCTAATTATAAGAAGCTAGTATTGCTGAAACAAAATGGGATCAAAGGGGAGTAAACATGAAATTGAGCTACTGATGGGGGTATCTTTTGATCTTCTCTTGTGGTGAAAACTTCGATGGAGAAATTATGAGAACAAATCTCAAACTACACCTCCCTCTCAAAAATGAAGATCTGGGTCATTTCACCATGCAATTAATCTAAAATAACAAAAATGTAAGGGTACTCTAGATTAGGTAATAGGGGAGGAAGATGGTACATATCAATATTTGGCCCAAGAGAAGCTACAGATATGGAATATATAGTTTATTTAACTAACCTATCTATCTATCTATCTATCTATCTATCTATCTATCTATCTATCTATCATCTATCTATCTGTCATCTATCTATCATCTATCTATCTATCTATCTATCTATCTATCTATCTATCATCTATCATCTGACATCTATATCTGTCATATACCTACCTATCAATGAAGAACCACAACCTTAAGACTAATTGACATATAATAAATTTATATGAGTCACAAATGAATTTAAAGATACAAAGAAGAAACCAAAGCAGACATTTTCCCAACAATATCACATATTCCAGTTTGAGCACAGCTGTAGTGGACAATTCCATGCACCTTTCTAGCATCCCTCATGGATCATGCATCCTGAGCCATCCAAATGTTACTTTGAGGCTTGTTTTTAAGTTGTGTATATTAATTATCTATTGCTATGTAATAGGTTATCCCATACTTTAGTGACTTAAAAAAAACCAAACATTTTCTCACACCTCTCGGTCAGAAATCGGAATATGGTTTAGCTGGGTTTTCTCAGTCAGGATATCTCATAGGGATGCAGTAGAGGTGTTCATCAGGGCTGCAGACATCCCAAGAAGTGATAGAGGGAGGATCTACATAGAAGATCATTCTCATAACTTGTTGAATTGTAGGCTTCAGTTTTTTACTGACTGTTCACCAAAGGACTCCCTCATTAAAACTACAATTTTTTTTTTAAATACTACACTGTTCTCTTTATAGGGCAGCTCACAACATAGCAGCTGGTTTTTATAAGAGTGAGCAAATAAGAGATCGAGAGAAATGAGAAGAATGGAAGCCAGAATATTTTTATAAGATACTCTTGGGAGTGACTTTCTGTCACTTTTTTTTTGTATACTATTCATTAGAAGTCAGTAACTAGGTAAAGTTACTTGTATTGACTATAAAATAACTAGTAAAAGTTAATGCCTTGCACATACAGTCTGAAGATAGAGTTCAGATAGTATTTGGAAATTTTATTGTAGTGCCTATGAACATAAGACAAATTGGTACAAAATGTATATATACTTGTTTATATATAATTTAATAATTACTCTCCAGATCTTCCTAAACTTGCTTGGTAAACAAAGCTAGGCTATAATGTCATGGAGAAAACTCTTAATGTCACAGTTGATTTTAACATTTTGGTGTCTTAATTTAAATGCTTATTAATATCATTCATATTTAAGTTATTTTATGTAACTAATTTGTGAAGTATTATTTTATAACACTAAGTTATAATCCTATATAATAAGAGAGGAATATGCTAGTTATCTGTTACACCATAAGGCATAATGACTGACTGAGTAATGACCGAATCACAGATTTGCAGGAGGGTGGAGCAGCGAACTACAAGCAAGCTGTGGAGAGCTACAGGAGAGGGCAGGGCAGCAAGTATGAGCGGGGACGGGGGAGCTACAGGAGGGCAGCAAAGAGCTACTGGTGCATGGATTCATGCGAAGAGCTACTAGTAATTTAATAAGTATACTACTAGTATTATTACCTTTTGGTTTATTTTTTTAAACTAATTTTCAAATTGGCTCTTTAGATCTATAATAAATTTTGTTGTTGCTTATTTTTAGCCTTAGCAAACCTATTACAAATGTAATTTTTTGAGATTATATAGCCTGGTAAATGTGTTGTGACAAACTTGTTCGTTGAATATAAAATACATAACTATTATTGGTTTCCTATTTATGCATGCATAGGAAGTGTATATGAGGCAATTTGTTTTTCTAAGGCAAAAATTAAGACATGTAGCCCATTGGATTGGCTGAAAAAAGTCAAAATACTATAATAAGATCTGTACTGAAAAATCTGACACATACACTTGCCCTGTAAAACAATTCTCTGAAAAACACTTTTTGATCATTTTTCTTGAGTTATTTTCTTATATTTACTGTGTCATTTTTTTCCCCACTGAAATTGCAGTAAATTTTACTAGACTTGGTGCATTTCTAAGACAAAAAAATCTAAATTTAAAAATCAATATTATAATAGTACTAACTTATAACCATGCAGAAGTTGCTCTGTTTGACAAGTGCTTGAATTTCAAACTGATGAATTAGGTTGCAAGAACATGAGTTCATAAAAATCATATTTTTCCTGCTCCCATCTGATATTACCATATAATCAACATTTCATCTTGTTTCCCCCTCTATCATTTTAGTACTTTAGGGAAAAGAAGCAAAAGTGTTATTGTTAAGTTTTCTTCACTACTCCAGCTATAAATCTCAGAACATGACTCATAAAACCAACAGTTCTGGAAAAAAGAGAGACCAGCATAAATAGAAATTACATTTGGTTTTATAATCAACAACAAAGGGGGCACTTTAGGACAAAATTATTTCCCCAGTGCCTTTCGTTGTTTTCTCTCTGCTGACATTTTCTGGTCCTAAAGTCCCCTCAGTATCACTGTTATCTGAATTCTGTATACAATTTCTCTGCACACACTGTATTCTTATTACCACCAATATTTCTGATGTTTCTAACACTAAGTGACGTAATGCTGCTGAAACATAGTGTTTACCTGTAGCACTGTGCTATTCATACCTTTACATTTCATATTTTCTTCCCCTCTTGGTAACTGGGATTGGCCCCTCTTCTGTGAGTTTTTGAAAAGATTGAAAATAAAGGAAATTATCTGAAAAACTATACGTTAAGTATGTTGATTGGCCCTAGCTGGTTTGGCTCAGTGGATAGGGCGTTAGCCTGAGGACTGAAGGGTCCCGGGTTCGATTCCAGTCAAGGGCACATGCCCGGGTTGCGGGCTCAATCCTCAGTGGGGGACGTGCAAGAGGCAGCCAATCAATGATTCCCTGTCATCATTGATGTTTCTATCTCTCTCTCCTTCTCCCTTCCTCTCTGAAATCAATAAAAAATGTATTTAAAAATGTAAAAAAATGTATGTTGATTGTATATTATACTTACTGTAATATACTGGTTGGAAGTTTGCTAAATTTTGGAAGTGTGGGGTAAATTAGAGGATTTCAGAGTTGATCTAGGTCCTAGGCAGGACCACAAGAGTCAATAACAAATAACCAGCTTTATGGGGTGGTGTTTGGACAGGGTTCTATGAGAGAAGAAGTCCCTTCCAACAAGTGATCATCCAGTAATAGCAGAATGAGTCCAATACCTACAAGGGGAGTAGATAGGGTGAGGGACCTTCAGAGGGGTAACAGGAAGTTGGAGAAGGGGGTTATCTGTCTAGGTGATATTGCTCAGCGGTAAGGTGGGGAGATTCTTGATCAGAGAGTTCCAACAGGCAGAACAAGTTTGGGGTATTTTATTATTATTTTTTTAATATATTTTTATTGATTTCAGAGAGGAAGGAAGAGGGAGAGATAGAAACATCAATGATGAAAGAGAATCATTGCTTGGTTGCCTCCTACACACCCCCTACTGGGGATCAAGCTTGCAACTCAGGCATGTGCCCTTAATCAGAATCAAACCTGGGACCCTTCAGTCCACAGGCCAACACTCTACCCACTGAACCAAACCTAGATATGTTTCTAGGAATTTGTTCATTTCAGCCATTGTTCAGTAACATAATTAAAATGTCCATACTACCCAAAGCAATCTATAGATTCAATGCAATTTCTATTAAATACCAACAGCATACTTCACAGAACTAGAACAAATACTCGAACAATTTATATGGAACCATAAAAAGACCCTGAATAGCCACAGCAATCTTAAGAAAGAAGAACAAAGCTGGAGAGATCATAATACTGGATATTAAACTATACTACAAAGCCATTGTAACCAAAACTGGCACAAGAACAGGCATATAGCCCAATGGATCAGAACAGAGACCCCAGAAATTGACCCATACCATTATGGGAAATTAATATTTGACAAAGGAGGCAACAACACACAATGGAGTAAAGACAGTCTTTTCAACAAATGGTGGTGGGAAAACTGGACAGATACATGCAAAAAGATGAAACTAGATTACCAACTTACACCATACACAAGAATAAACTCAAAATAGGTAAAAGACTTAAAATTTAGGCATGAAACCATAAAAATCTTAGAAGAAAATATAGCAGTAAAATCTCAGACATCTCACGTAGCAGAATTTTTGCTGATACATCTCCTAGGGCAAGAGAAACAAAGGAAAATAAACAAATGGGACTATGTAGAAGTAAAAAGTTTCTGCAAGACAAAAGAAACCACCATTGAAATGAAAAGGAAGAACATATACATGGGAGAACATATTTGTCAATGATACATATGATTAGGGGTTAATATCCAAAATATAAAATATATAAAGTACTCATAAAATTCAACCAAAGGAAGACAAACTAAAAATATGGGCAGAGGACCTGAATAAACATTTCTCCAAAGAGGACATGCAAATCAATGAGAGACTTATGAAAAAATGCTTGAAGTTACTGATCATCAGAGAGATGCAATTAAAATGACAATGAGATATCACCTCACACATGTCAGAATGGCTGCCATCAACAAATCAACAAATGAAAAGTGCTAGCAAGCATGTGGAGAAAAGGGAACCTTAGTACACTATTGGTAGAAATGCAGACTGCTGCAGCCATTATGGAAAACAGTATGGAGTTTCCTCAAAAAATTAAGTATGGAACTGCCATTTGAACCAGTGATCCCACTTCTAGGAATATATCCTAAGAAAGCAGAAACACCAAACAAAAAGGATGTATGCAACCCTATGTTCTTAGCAGCACAATTTACAATAGCTTTGATCTAGAAACAGCCAAAGTGCCCATCAGTAGATGAGGGGATAAAAAAGCTGTGGTACATTTATACCATGGAATGCTACACAGCAATAAAAAAGAAGGATCCCTTACCTTTTGAGACAGCATGGAGGGATCTGGAGAGTAATATGCTAAGCGAAATAAGCCAGTCAGAGAAAGACAAGTATCACATGATCTCACTCATATGTGGAATCTATTGAACAAAATAAACTGATGAATAAAATAGATCCAGAGACATAGAAGCATGGAACAGACTGTGGAATCTCAGAGGGAAGATGGGCGATGGCGGGTGGGTGGGAAGAGATCAACCAAAGAACTTGTATGCATATGTGCATAATGCATGGACACAGACAATAGGGTGGGTGAAGGCCTGGGTAGGGGGCAGGCAGGGGCAGGTTAGAAGAGATTAATGAGGGGGAAAAGAGACATATGTAATACTCTCAACAATAAAAGATTTTTTAAAAAGAAAAAATTAAGCAACTAAATTTTGTAATAAATTTCATGGGAATAAAAAACAACAAACAACAAGTGCTGGCGAGGATGTGGAGAAAAGGGAACAGTAGTTCACTGCTGGAGGGAATGCAGACTGGTGCAGACACTATGGAGAACAGTATGAAGTTTCCTCAAAAAACTAAAAATGGAACTTCCATTTGACCCAGTGATCCCACTTCTAGAAATATATTCTAAAAACCCCAAAACACCAATTAGAAAAAAATATATGCACCCCCCTATGTTCATAGCAGCATTATTTACAATACCCAATATTTGGAAACAGCCCAATTGCCTATCAGTAAATGAATGTATTAAAAAGCTGTGGGACATTTATACCATGGAATACTATGCAACTGTAAAAAATCTCTTACCCTTTGGGACAGCATGGATGAACCTGGAGACTATTATGCTAAGTGAAATAAGCTAATCTGAAAAAGACAAATATCACATGATCTCACTGATTAATGGAATCTAATGAATAAAATGAACTGACCAACTAAATAAGACCTAAACTATGGAGTCATGGAACAGACTAACATACCTCAATGTGGGGGTGGGGGGACAAGAAGAGAAACCCAAAAAACTCATATACTTATAAGCATAGCCCATGGACACAGGCAATAGGGTGGTGAAGACCTGAAGACCTGGCTGAAGGGGAAGGGGCTGAGAGGAGGGAGTTAAAAAGGGGGAAGGGGGAATGGGAGACATCTGATCCTTCATATATATATATATATATATATATATATATATATATACACACACACATATACATATACATATACATATATATATATATAGTGCGGTGTGTGTTTTTTTTAAAGAAAACTTGAAAAAAAATCCAGAATTTTGTAATCTATAAGTCTTCAGGTATTTGCTTTTGAAATAAAGACCTATAATATAAAGGAGCAAGTTATATCTGTCTTCCAAAACCCACCACATAATGTAGAAATTGGGAAAAGCTGATAGTAATGAAGACTTCTTTTTGGAGAAGGGAAACAGAGCAGCCACTGTTTAATGGCAAGTTCAAAATCTCACTGAACAGCTATGGGACTCAAGGACCCTGCTATAATACTATCTAAAGCACTCTTTACCCTTAATTTTTAGGTGACATGTAAGTAATGAACATTCCTCAGATTAGCAATACATTCACATTTTAAGAGATATTTCAAGTAAAATACAAGACCACTCATTAACAGATTCAAATCTATCCTCTAGAGCAGCCGTGGGCAAACTACGGCCCGCGGGCCGGATTCGGCCCGTTTGGCTGTTCTATCCGGCCCACGGGGCCGAAAGAGTGGAGGGTTCTCTTGCTCTCCCCTCTGCTCCTTCACCAGCAGCAGTGTTAACATGGCAACGTGGGGAAATACGGCCGCAGCTCCTTCTTCTGAGTGGGCAGGATTTATATCCGCCAATTCAGTAGAAGGAACAACCTCTCAATCTTCCAGAGGCTCCTTGTAATGCCCGCGGACGCGTCCCCCGACATCACCCTGGGAATGCGTAGACACGTTATCATGGTGATGTAGGGAGACACGCCCCTGGAGAGCACAGTATCAGAGCATTAGCTAAAAAGGAGACCAACAACACTGTTCCCACTGAAGTTGATGTTTTAAAGACCAAAAACCTTTCAACCCAGTCTACATTGCCATCTACATCTACGTCCCGGGCATAATTTGGAAGTTGCACTAAAGAAAATGTTTAATTTACTGTTTACACATTTTGTTCTTTTCTATTTGTTTTAGTTTTAAATTATTTTATTATATTTAAGTTTAATTTGAAAGGCTTTTGTACCTTTCCTTTGTTAGGCAATTTTATTTTGCCTTTGCCATCTTCAATATAAGGTATGTTATTGTGCTATGATTCCTCCATTTTTTGAAGTTTCAAATTATAATAATTAGTGTTTACATTCTTCTTGTTAAAATGTTTGAAATGAATAAAACTATTGAAATAATAAAAAAAGATCGTACCCTTTTATGTAATGATGTTTACTTTGAATTTATATTAGTTCACACAAACACTCCATCCATGCTTTTGTTCCAGCCCTCTGGTCCAGTTTAAGAACCCATTGTGGCCCTCGAGTCAAAAAATTTGCCCACCCCTGCTCTAGAGTCTCCATAGGAGGCAAATTCATATTAACATTTCAGTATCCTGTTATTTCAAAATACCTAGGTATTTAGTAATTTTTACTATTTAATCCAGCAAACTCCAAAGTTTTAAGTTACCAAACACTTTGGAAAACTATGTTTAGGCATATATAATTACCACTGAAAAAACTATCATATACTCTTCATTTTAGTTATATTTATTTTGCCTTAACAACTTTGAGATTTTAAAGCCAAATTATAACCAAAGGCATTTTCTTGGTGAATTTTTTAACAGGGATAATTCACTGGCTTTCAGTGGCTTTAATGTTAAAGTACTATTATTTATTTTATTTTTTTACAAAAATGGGAATGGCCCCCACACTGCTATTTATTCAGCCTGCTGGAGGCCACTTCTACAAGTCTGATCCTTCTAGGAAAAAGACTTGGGAAGTTTAGAAGATTTTATTTCCTATAGAAAATTCTTTCTGAGTAGAATAAATCAGAGTTCTTTTCGTGGATCTTTCAGATGTCTTATAGTGCCAGGGACTTACAGCCAGAATGCGGCCCAGGGGGCTCCCAGGTGGAGTCATTAGTGAACACCCACACTCAGCCTGTTGTTCACAGATCTCATCACATTCCACTCTCCATAGCAAATATTGACTGTTGTCTAAAGTCGTTTTAGCCAAAATCTGCCAGTCCCAAGGTGTCACATGGTAATTTTCAAACAAAGCATTAAGGAGTCCTTTTGTAAACTGACTGTTAGCCCCATTTTCTCTAGTTGATGAGACTTCCCACATCAGAGGCGGAGGATCAGGGTCTTAGGTATTACAGGCTCTACTTCAGGAGGAGGGGGCGGTGGTAAATCCTCCTGGCATTCTGTAGGCTTTTGATCCTCAATACTGAAACAGAGGTAAAATAGGACAGGTTTAGGAAATTTTAGAAATTTTGGAAATTAAGGGGACCAAGGAGGAAGCACAGGTCTGCAGAGCAGCAGAAGGCATATTTCCATAGAATAGAGAAGCTGAAAAACTGTAACAGGTACATTCCCATAGATTGAGGGAGCTATGGAAATGGAACAGCAAAAGGTCTATATTTACAAAATAAAGAGAAGAAAGCCCTTCATCCAGAAGGAGAAGAAAGCCCAAAGGGAATAAGAAAACAATAGGGAAGGGGGGGGAGAACCTCACATGGGACCTTTGAGCCCAGGAGTTACTATAGCAACCAGTCTAAGGAAATAGTGACCAATCAGAGGGGATATCAAGGCACCTTTATAAGCCATAGGGAAAAGGAACTCAGTGGTGGGAGTCCATTCTGTGGGACTCTTTCCCCCTCCCCATGTGGGAGTCTGTAGTTATTCTTCAATAAATATCCACCTTTGCTATACCACTTTCTGTCCATGGACAAAGAATCCGGGTTCCAGTCCATAAATTCCAAATCAGATGGTGCGTTGGCTGAGAATTTCTCCATAAATCAGTCAACCCTCTACACGTCGAATGGTGAGTAGCCATGAATTCTGTCTCTTTTCTGCCTCTTTATATGATTTTGGAGGCTGACAACCGCCCGCCAGTCACTTAAACTTGGCTGCCGTCTAAAAGGCAGGCACCTATCTTTCACTGCTCCTTTCTGGATATATTCTCCAGGGCCAAAACCAAAGCAGGCATGTGTCAGTCTTTTCCTTTTTTTTTTTTTTCATGAGAAGAAAAAGTCTCCCATGGGAGGATAAACTGGTGCCGGGAGGGGTTAGAGCATTAGGCTTCCGCCAGTTGTAAGGCAAAGCCTGGACATCGACTACATGAGTGCTTGGGTCCCTGCCCAGCTCCGAAGATCAAAGAGGCAATTCTCCCCCACTCCGCACCCCCTCCCCTCACCGTCCGGGAGTAAGAACCACAGTGGGGGTGATGGGAGAGAATCTCTCCATGGCATGTAAACCGCCTCATAGGGTTTTAACAACACCTATAATTAAATTCTGACCCGTCCAGGGGATGCATATAAGCGTTGGTCACCCAGCATCCCAGGTCCTTGCAGCTGTCTTAGACAGCTGGGAGAGAAACTGAGACATGGTCCAAAAAAACAGCACATTTCTGACACACTACATATGTCCACTCCCCTGGCCCAGATCCCAAGCAGGTTTTAATTGGAGAATCATCTGCCTTTTCTTCTGCTTTCTATCTGTCAGGTCAAATAGTATCCAGCCAAGACTGCTGCCTCCGCGGTCCAGGACCCACTAAGCTTAAAATCCTAAGCCCCCATTTGTGCAGGCCTTTATAGTAAGGGTCCTAGGGAAAAATTTCTAGGCAAGAGTTAAGAAAGGGAAAGCCAGCTAACTGTTTTCCACCCCTGTAGCAGTTTTAGCCTTTCAGAGAATTCAGCATTACCGCCAGACACAGTTATTAAGTTAGCCCATTAATTACTAGGTCACTCACCTCTTGCCTTCGTTTTGATTCTGTAAAATGGTCACACACTCTCAGGAGCATTCTTAAAAGTCTCATTTTCACCATGTTTTTATTTCCCAGTCCATCATTTGAAATTTGGATAGGTGAGCCATTTCTCACAAATTAAGGATGCTTCTGGGACTTGCTGTACCTGTGTAGAGGGAAAGGCTAGTTCAAGGGGAAGCACGCCACCCAATTTTGGGTGGCCTCTTGGACTGAGCCCACCCAGCTCTTCACGGATGCTATAGAATAGGCCCGAGATGGCTTTTCTTTAGAAAACGGTGAAAATGACACAGGGGAATATACACAAGGCAACCAGGCAAGCCACATGGCCAAAATAGTCCATTGGCTGAGGTTCTGGGGAGGTCAGTCCCCAAAACCCAGGACAAGAGACATTGCTTTTAATGGGGTGCTTTGTGGAGTGTGGATTGTGTGCACTGAAAAATACTGTGTTTCTATTGATGTTTGAATCAGTCTGTTTAAAGATAAGGAACGTCCCAATTTGCCCAAGGGCTCAGCTGCTTGTGGATAGGTTGGTTAAACATGCAGCAGGGTTTGAATCTTGAGAGTCTCTTTGTGATAGTACCATGGTTACTGATTGCTAGCTTGGTTTGCTCTTCACCGTCTTTATGAACATAGAAAGCCCTCCGTCTCTGCTCTAGGTTTTGTGTTGCTCAGAACCAAAGGTTGTTCTGCTAGGTTAAGATTTTAAGATTCTAAGGCTAATTTGAAAGTGTAAATTTGTGAAGGTTGCATATATGTTAACCCAGGGAAGTTTAAACAAAGACCACTAGCTAAAGTTGTAGCCATTGTCTTCCCAGCCTGGGGTGAAGCGTAAGGGAAAAAAAGAGCAGGTTTTACTCAGATGAGCGGCTATCGGTTCCAAAAGTGGCAGAATAAGAGGCGGAACCTGTGTGGGCGCTTAGAAAAGGTGCAGGGCTGGGGGGAAATCAGCAAAGCCCTGCCCAGCATCATGTCCATTAAACATCCGGTAGGCAGCATATGGACCAGGTGGTCCACGCCTGCCTGTCAGGTCACAAACCTGCGCAGGCCCTGCAGAAATGGGAACTAAGGTTAACTGTGAGGTGATCACAGCTTGGTGGCTTCTATGCCCTTGGGCGGTAGGCGTGTCCTCCCAGCGTTTTCTCAACAATTCAAAGTATACTGTGGGATTATTAAAATATAATAATTTATTAGCCAGATTGAAAATAATTAAATCAGTGGTCCGGACCAAATCTTTAATGTTAACACTGGTTCAAGTTTTAATAACCTTTAAATGTGGTATATTTGACAGCTTTTCCAAATGTAATATTTCAAGAATTTAACTGAGAGACAGCTTTGTGACACCATGAGAACCCTGAGGTGACACAAAGATTTATTCTCTCTCCCTAAAAAGAAATATCTTTGAACTAAATTAGACCAATGCAATATACTTGAAGTTGCATGAGGAAACTCTGCCAAATAAAAATTAATAGCAATGTTCTAGTCAAAATACATATACTAGTAGTTTGAATGTCATAAAGGTTTTAGTCTACTTCAGAAAAAAACTTAACACAGATTTAAAACCAACTCCAAACAGGAAACTTTCAGTCAGGGAAAAAGGGCAAGCGTGATAATTCTCTCTGTCCGCCAGTGACATTCTGGGGTTTTACATTTCTCTTATTAGGATTTATAAATTGTTTTCAATGCTTTAATGCGCCGTCTGCAATAAGCCATGTGCAACATGTTATATACAAATTGTTTGTTGTACTAGAAGGTTGTTGTCTCAGAATATTATGAATCAAAAGTTTTATCAATTGCATTTTAAACAAATCTATAACCATGCCACTTTTGGACTTTGTCATTGGACAGCCATTGCCTTACTTTGGTGCATTTAAGTCTTTAGAAAACCCATGGAAAGAACTCTAACTTACTCTAAATTGCAGGTCATATCTTTAAATAAGGATTTGTAAAACTTCAGGGAATTATTAATTAGATATATATACAGTAGTATCCCTTTCTAACATATCTGAGTAAAATATAGAGATGAGCACTAAATATTCAGGGATAAATTTAAGCTTAAAAGGGGGAAATAAAAATATTTTCCTCCACCGAAACCGGTTTGGCTCAGTGGATAGAGCGTCGGCCTGCGGACTGAAAGGTCCCGGGTTCGATTCCGGTCAAGGGCATGTACCTTGGTTGCGGGCACATCCCCGGTGGGAGGTGTGCAGGAGGCAGCTGATCGGTGTTTCTCTCTCATCGATGTTTCTAGCTCTCTATCTCTCTCCCTTCCTCTCTGTGAAATATCAATAAAATATATTTTAAAAAAATAAAAAATAAAACAAAAGCCTGGAGGGCTCTGAAAAGAAAAATTTTTTAAAAAAAATATTTTCCTCCAATATTCACCATTAGTAAAAACTAAAAAGGTGTGCCTTTGTAATTCCCTGCAAAGTCAACTAGCATGTCCCTCTCCCGGCAGGGAAGCAACCAAGTTGGTTGCCCTGTTTAAAAGAAAGTAAAATCTCTATGATGGCATTTAAAGGTTTGAAAATAAAACAACAGAAATTAAACATCAGTAGAAAACTAAAAATTAAGTCAGTGAGCAGAATATTTAAGGTACTAAATTTGACTAGAAAAGAAATTCCATCCTTTCCCCCAAATCAGGCAGAGTATGAAATCCTTTAGTAACCAGGGCATACAAGAGATGGGGACCTAGCTGTTAATACTTTACCCGGATCACTGGATTCTGGCCAAACCAGGGTTCCAGGTACTGTGTAAACTCTCTTAAGTCCTCATCCTAGAGTAGACCCCTTGGGGATTCAGTTCAGCAGATACTTCAACCCAACCAGTTCAGTGGGTACTTCAAAACATTACAGCCAACTAAGGCCCTTTTTAATCACATACAAAGGGCCTGAGAACAAGGCACGGGTTATACCCGCTTCCCCCATGAAACAAAGAGGAACCCACGATCTCTGTGTGAGCTTGGGTCGTTGGGGTGCAGTGGTAAAATATGGTTAATCTACCCGGATTAGCCTGATCTGCGACAGTGCGCAGTAAGGGCCATTCACTCCAGATTTACGAGTGAGGTCTTCACTCCATAATACCCCCTTGGCCAGAAGAGAAGGCGCCTCACTAGCAAAGGTAACCTTGGTTGGGAAGGGGATGTGCCCCTGCCCCCGCCAAAGGGGCATACACAGTGGACGCAGGCTGTCTTTTGTGGATACAAGGATGCTGGTCATCCTTGTACATTTTCTTTTCTTTCTTCTTTTCTTCTTTCATATGGGAAGCATGTTCTCTACACTACAAAAAGACTGCATTAGGATGTAACCTCAAGAATTGGAATAGTTTGACCCACAAATCTTAAAGATATAATGCCTAATCTTTCTCTGCCCTCAGGTTTGGCTTCAAATGCCAACTAGAAAATAGTAAAAACTAAACCCAGAAGGAAGTTTTAATCTTTTCAGTAGAAAAAATGGGAAGTACTTGGAAGTCCCATATATCCAGGCTTTCTTTACTCTAGGGAACAAGCCAAAGGCAGTGGGAAACTATAAATTCAATCCTTTGCTCCTGGCAATAACAACCCAAGCCCACTGAGGGAGAGGGCAGAGACTGCACCCCCGCCCAGGGCTGATCCAACCTTAGCTTGCCCCCAGACAGATGAAGGATCTGGCCATACTTTAGCCCAGATCCCCTTCTTACCCTGAGACATGAGACAAATTAAAAGTGATCTAGGGAAATTCTCAGAAGACCCTGACAAATATATTGAGGTCTTCCAAAACCTCATACAAGTATTTGATCTCTCATATAGAGACATTATGCTCATATTAAACCTGAACCTCTCAGCCACCGAAAAGCAAAATATACTAGAAAAAGCAAGAGAAATTGAGAATGACCATTTTCTTACTTATGCTGGGGGAATAAAGGACTCTGAGGAAAGAAACAGGGATTTCTTAACAGGACAAGAGGCAGTTCCACCCTGTGGACCCTCAATGGAATCCTGAAACTGAAAAGTAGAAAATAAAGCACTGCCAGTTCTGTATTATTGAAGGCCTCAGATGTAGTAAAACAAAGCCTGTTAATTACTCTAAATTAACCACCATTAATCAAGGGGATAACAAAAACCCCTGGGCCTTTTTGGAAGGCTCAAGGATGTATTTGGTTAAGCGTACCAACATTACCCCAGATTAAGAATTGGGACAGCTAATTTTAAAGGACAAATTTATCTCATCGGCTATCCCAGACATCAGGAGGTTGCAAGAATTGGCTATTGGTCCCAAGAGTACTTTTAAAAATCTCCTGAAAGCCGAAACCGGTTTGGCTCAGTGGATAGAGCGTCGGCCTGCGGACTGAAAGGTCCCGGGTTCGATTCCGGTCAAGGGCATGTACCTTGGTTGCGGGCACATCCTCAGTGGGAGGTGTGCAGGAGGCAGCTGATCGATGTTTCTAGCTTTCTATCCCTCTCCCTTCCTTTCTGTGAAATATCAATAAAATATATTTTAAAAAAATAAATAAATAAAATAAATAAATAAAAATCTCCTGAAAGTTACCACCTCTGTGTTCTATAATAGAGACCAGAATGAGGAAAAAGGAGAAACAGGGGAAGGCAGGCCAGAACCAAGGTTCTTTGTGCCGTGCTTCAGCAAGGCAAGGCCCCAGTCAGAGCCCGGAGGCGAACGGTCAGTCCCGGTCACCTGCTATAACTGTAGACAGGTTGGAATTATGCTCAGGAGTTGCCCCAAGGCACGTGGTGGACTCCTGAAACCCTATTCTCCCTGTCAAGGAAACCACTGGAAGTCGGACTGCCCCTGGAGACTCAGGTCCCTTGGGGTGGGGCTGGCGACCAGTTAGCCAAACAGGACTGACAGGGCCCAGAGTCTTTCAATCCAGCTCATCAGAGGACTGCCACCTCCACCCAGGAGCCCCAGATCAGCCTGACAGTGGGGAAAAAGAAATTAATTTTCTCCCCGATGCTGGAGCCACCTTCTCTGTACTCCTCAGAGGCTGTAGTCATTACAGGCATGTCTGGGAAGCCAAGAAAGAGATCTTTTTCTCAGCCTTTAGGGCATAGCTGGGATGAGTTGTTCCTTTCCCATGCCTTCCTGCAAAAAGCCTCACATTCACATCAGAGACAATATCCTCCCAACCCTGAGGCTCCAGAAGGACTCAATATTCTAATAGGCAATCTATTTCAAAAGGCCCAAGGTTTATTGAAACCTTGACATAGTCCTTACAATACCCCATTTTTGGGGGACAAAAGCCTAATAGAGAGGGAGGACTAGTTCAGGACTTATAGGGCAGTGATTCCTATCCAGCCAATTGTCTCTAACCCTTATGCTTTACTTGCCCAGACTCCAGAGGACACAAAGTGGTTTATAGTACTAGATCTCACGGATGTCTTTTTCTATATACCCCTGCCTCCTAAATCACAGTTCCTATTCACCTAAAAAAGATCTTAATAATTAAAGCAGTCAGCTAATATGGTCAATACTGGCCCAGAGCTTTTGGGAACAGCCCTCATTTATTTAGGCAGGCCTTTCAACAGCCCAAAAAGTCCTTTTACAAGCACCATCTTTAATTCTCCCTACAGGTCAGCAACATCAACTCCTAAATCCATCTGTCTCCAGTGAGCCTTGAATGCCAGCACAGGAGGAGGACAAAGCTGCATTGCCATCAATTAGATCAAACTTCTACTCATGTGAGCCTCTAAAGGACCTGAAACTTCTCTTTCAAAGGGATCCTGGAAAGACAATGAGTGCCAGATAAGTAACATACTCTAGTATTTCTAAATAATCAGTATTTTCATCTTTTTAACAATTCTTATTCTATCTTTTCATAAGTGTCACCTGAGTCCTAGGCTGGTACCTGGAAGAGACTTTCTCTGTCCTTACTGGGATCCAGAAATACCACAAACACTCCTACTTATAGCCCCCTCTCTGTAACCCTGGTATAGTAAATTTCTCAAGCCATAGCTACTAAGTATTCCTAACTACTAAGTATATTATAAGCAGCCCAATTCAGGGTCAAATAACCTCAAGTAGATGTATATCTCCCACATCTCTTTCAGAGTAAAATGTGTTAAATCTTAGTCTACAGGACAACTTATGTTGAAGCATCCATCTTATATAAATACTGATGTTTGAAATTTTAACCCTGCTATTTGGCTTCTGTAAATTCTTGCTTGCTAAGACTACTCCCACTTCAGAGAGGCCATTAAACCTTCCCCAGAAAAGGTTATCAGTGCTGGCGCCAGACCAGGCCTCTGGTTGAGGTCTCAACGCCACAGCACATACGGGCTCTTTAAGAACTTGAAAAAGGGGCCAGAAACACCCCATATTTGGGAGACAAAGAAGGTAAAAACATATAAATAGGGAAAATTCCTGCATGTTGGGGCCCAGAATTTGAGAGACATTTTCCTCTGGACCCGCACGTAATAAAAGTAACTCCATCTCTCTTAAGTATTGCTTTGTTCTTCGGTTTTCTGTAACAATGTTACCACTACCACCAACCAAAACCACTTCCTCAGGCCTCGGTTTATACTGTTTTATTATTACTCATCTTTAACCATTGCTTGTTATGTTTCATATCCTCCCATTTAGAAGCCCTAAAGCTCCAAATGGTCCTCCACATGAAACCACAGACGAAGGCCGCTATATCCATCACCCGTGGACCTTTAGTAGCCCACTTCCGATGGGACCCTGACTGCCACCCCCTAATGATGACCCCTTTGCCAGCAGGAAGCAGAAGGATCCGATGTCCATTGTCACCAATGGCAGTGTTTCCTAATTGGAGGGGGTACTCGAACAGAAATTTTAGAGGTAAAATAGGACAGGTTTAGGAAATTTTAGAAATTTTGGAAATTAAGGGGACCATGGAGGAAGCACAGGGCTGTAGAGCAGCAGAAGGTATATTTCCATAGAATAGGGAAACTGAAAAGCTGCAACAGGTATATTTCCATAGAATTAGGAAGCTGAGAACAGCAAAAGGTCTATATTTACAAAATAAAGAGAAGGAAGCCTTTCATTCAGAGGGAGAAGAAAGCCCAAAGGGAATAGAAAAACAATAAGGAAGGAGGGAGGGTAAACTTCACAAGTCCCATGTGAGGTTTGACCTTTGAGCCCAGGAGTTACTATAGTAACCAACTTGAAGGGGAATAGTGACCAATCAGAGGGGATATCAAGGCACCAGGATCTGCAGCCTTTATAAGCCATAGGGAAAAGGAACCCAGTGGGACCCCTTTCCCCCTCCCGACGTGGGAGTCCGTTCTGTGGGACTCTTTCCCCCTCCCCATGTGGGGGTCTGTAGTTATTCTTCAATAAATCTCCACCTTTGCTATACTACTCTCTGTCTGTGGATTCATTCTTCAATTCCGGCAGACAAAGAATCCGGGTTCCAGTCCAAAAATTTCATTTCAATATGAAGTGGACATAGTGCAGGTCGAATAAGAGTCCGCATAGTTAAAGATGACAAAGACACTTGTTTTCCCTGAGCCTGATTTCTCTTTAAATTCCTACCTACTTGTTCCCAGAGATCAACATCTAATGTTTCAGCATCAGGGAACCAAGGATTATAAATTATAGGCACAATTTGCTTTTAATAACTTTTTAAGTAACAAAGACATCTTTGTTACTCAGCGGACAGTTGCTGTCCTATTGTGAAACCTTAGCTGAAAAACAATTCCCTCGAACTTGGAAATCCCAAGCAGGCTCCAATGACTTACTGTGCAATTACTTTCATGTCCTTCCTCTTCGTTCTCAAGAGTTCCAGCGCATCTCTTTGCATTCCTTGGTCCTCACACGGGGAACCACCTTGTGGAGGCTGACCAGCAACCCCTGAACGATGCATGAGTGAGTTACTCCGACACAGTTTTCACTGTGAAAGAGAAACTAAGGGACAGCCTGGCCGAAGTGACCAGGCAGCCTCAATTGCCTGCCTCGTTAGGCTTTATAGGAATTTTTATCTTTAGATACAATCTGTAGGGTGAGTAATCTTGGGAGGACACATGTGTTTACATTGTCCTCTAGGCAAGGGCATCCAGGGATTAAGCATAAGCATTCCAGTAAACACCCGGGGGTCTACACATACACAGACTTGTTTGGAAAGGACAAGGAATAATTAGGGGCGCTGCCTTTGACACTCCCCTAAGTCAGAATTCCAATAAACAGGGCAGGCGGCCTTCCACACACTTCCCTTTTATCAGAATGTCCTCCTTACAAACTTTCCAACTTTCCCACAAACAGCTATGGTCAGGTCTCCCCATCCTGGATTTAGGTAACATGCCTTCTTTAGTCTTCTTAGTAGTGGCTTCCAAGTCAGTTTTTCTCTACAATCCAATATGCTGCTTTTTGGAAGTTTCTTTAATTATCCTGCATGGTTTTACTGAAAAAACTTTTTTAAATAACATTTCCTTTTTGGCAATTGAGCCACTTTCTCAATTTCCTTCTTATGTAGAAATTTGGGTGCCAGAGGTCTTTTATCTTAATCTCATTCTCTTTTATTCCAGTCTGGAGTGCTTTTGCCAATAAAGTTCTCGCCGTAACTTAAAATTTCAAAGCATTTTATTTTAGTTAGTGCAGAAGCCACATGATAACTCTTTTATAGACATGCCTCCCTATATATACTTAATTATGGGTATTTTGGTTCATTTGACTCTGGTGAAACTATGCCTTTAACCTTTCTAAGAGTAGTTTCCACCAGAAAAGGAATTCTATTAGGATAACCATAGTTCTTTAAGAGGTCTTACTAAAGACAGGATGGGCTGTGATTAGTTTGGTCTACAGCCACTTGGTATATCTTAGTGCTCTTTATATTTCTCTAGGCTATTTTTGATTTGAGAATCTTCTCCTATATAAAAATATTGGTGTTCTGAATTGAATTATGTCCTCCAAAAAGACACGTTGAAGTTTTAGCCTCCAGTACTTCAGAATTTGATCTTATTTGGAAACTGGTCTTACTCTGTTAGTCATTAAGGCGGATCCTAATCCAATAAGACTGGAGTCATAAAAAGGAGACATTTGGCATCGAGAGAACAGCCTGTGAAGGTTGGAGTTATGTTGTCACAAATCAATCATAGTTTGGGTTTACCAGAAGCTGGAGGAGGCAAGGAAGGATCCTCCCCCTACAGGTTTCAGAGGGAGCATGACCGCTAACAGTTTGATTTTAGACTTCCAGCCTGTGGTAAGTCATTTAGTTTGTGGTACTTCGTTATAGCAGCCCTGAGAAACAAATGTAATCTGAGATAAGGGAGACTTTTACTTTCTAACCCTGAGGTCTGAGTTCTTTACATTTTCTCTAAATTGTTTTGTTTTTTCTAGGCTCATTTTTTCTTTTATTTTGTTTTCTTAGTACCTGAGCAAATGCAGTGTTTTGTTTTTTAAAGAAGAACAAAAGGACATTCATACAATAATGTGATAAACGGAATTCAAAATCATTAGTCCTAACATTACTGGGGCCCTCAAAACTAAATGGAAAAATTTTATAATCCCTTAAAAATTATCCTTTTTGGTTATTTTAAGTTAACTCTACCACTATAAATGAAGTTTTGGCTAAGGCCAAACTACTTAAACCTTCTAACACTGCTTGCTAATTTTCAGATGTTATTATACTACTAATTAAGAATATCAGCTCTAGAAAAAATTTCTACCACTTACTAAATATGTGGTCATCTGCTTGTTAGTTTTCTGTGTTTCAGTTTCCTCATCTACAAAGCAAAGATAATCTTCCTCAGGATTATTGTGAGCCTAAATAAACTTTGACCACATTAATTTTTCAGTACCTGTGAATTTTTATAATTGATATGAGTCTTAGCCAATGTTAAAATGTGAATAGAAAATGCTAACCATGAAGTTACTTAAAAATTGTACCTAAATGAGTCTATCTTTCCCCCCTTCATTCCCATACAGGAAGTTTCACTCTGGTTTCTTTTTTATTTAAACCGCTTGAATTTAAACATATTTCTCCTTAACCTTTAAGACCCCTTTTTCTAATTCCTAGAAAGAATTCTCTCTACTTAGCTATTTTCATTTCCTTCTTTCTCTTTTCTACTCAGCCCACTTCAGTCTGGCTTCTTCCCAACCGCCCCTCCCAAAGATGCATTACACTGCAATCTATTATCTCAGGCTAATTTCCAAATCCAACTCACTTTTTTCTCCTCACCTTGTTTTCTTTGTTACAGTTTTGCACTGTTTTACATTTTATTTTTAAAACTCTTTAGGGGCAAAAGAACATCACCAGTTAGAGGTTAAGGGCTGAAATATGTCCGCTAAAAGGAACATGATCCATGTTATACAATAAGGCAATACAGAGGTCCTTGTTGACAGATTTCCCAGAAAAACAAACAAAAAACATGTGTTTACAGGACAGTCAACATCTTGACTTATTTCACTAAGAAGGCACTTTGATAGAATTATAACAGTATCTCTCTTACCAATATATTCTCAAGTCCAATACTAGTTCACAGTACAAAAGTGGTATCTCAGATACATATTCCCTTCAGTGATGGACCTTTTTTCCTTTAAATATTTAGTATTTATTGAATATAGAAAGAGTAGAGCTTTCAAATTAATATAATTAATTTCTCAATTCTCTCTTGGTATTTTAGAGCTCGCAATATTATTCTTCTCTATTATAAGTTCTGTTGCACCTTAACTGTAGGCTTTATGTGTTTGTCAGAATAGACTTTTCCCTTTGCTACTCCATTAGCTTCTGTTTTTATTGCCCTCTTTTTCCCTGCAGCTGATCAATACAATGTTAGACTACACACTCTAGCAGCTTACGTTATTGCTTTCACAACTTGCCACTAAAAGGATGTATGAGGGTACTAGATTGGCCAAACAACATTTTTCTCCTGCTCCTCATCATTGAAAAGCATTTTACTCATTACCATCATGGTCTTTTGTTCCGTGGAAGACAAGGCACCATAATAGAGAGTCAAACATTTATGTCCACACAAATAACTTGTCTCCATTGATTGAACTCAAATCACTCCAGAATTTAAAGAAAAGGTGGTCTTCTTCATATTTGGACATAAAAAATCAATTCTTTTTCTCTGTGTTTCATGTCACAAAATATAGTCCTTATTTCTATGTAGTTTTAGTCCATATAAAGCAAATAGACAAGTAAAAGTATTCCGTTTTGGAGCCAAAATAAACTATGCTAGTTACATCTACCAAGCTAAAGTTAACTAGTTTAGTATTCAGTAAGCGAAATATTATTTCAGTGATCACTATGATATGTTAATGTTAAATTCTGTCATTTTCTCTTATAAATGCTACCTTTCATTCTGTAAGTTTAAACTTTGAATATATGGCACTTTATGATAAAAACATTCAAAAATAACAAAAACTACCTATGTTCTATTCATTCTTCAAACTAATTCTGCATCAAGAAAGAGGAGAAATTTATTCCAAAAAGAACTCTCAAGTTCATAAAATTGCACAACTTACGTCTCATTGTTTTCTGGCATGTTTTTAAATTTAATGCACACTGGACATATTCTTATTCTGTTAGTATATTGAGACACTTCTCAAATTGCACGTATGTAAGAGCATGTATCTTTTTTTTTTTTTAATGAAAACCAGTGCTCATTGAGACAAGGGTGGTTCAAAGGTGAAATTGAAGGTTCTTCTTCCTTAAGTTCTGGCTTTTACTCATTCAAGATAAACAATAAATCTACCAAAAGTATGAGACTTGTGTCAAATAAAAATCTAAAATTTTATCATGGAGTTTATGGTTATGTCTATTCTTTATCTGATCTCTAAAGCAACAATTTATATTTATCTTTTTCTTCATATTCCTCCATTTATTAATGTGCCTACCACACTGAGTACCTCCTTTTTCATCCCAATCTCTATACAGAGGGGAGTTCCCTTCATTATATCTTGGTTTGTTTCAGCTTCTTGATCTTGAGTAGTCATCTGTTTCTCTTTTCATTCTAATTTTCCTAAAATACATTCCATAGTATCCTTCATTAAAAAAATAGAAACAAAATCAACTTTTTTATGTGTGCTTACATGTCTAAAAATGTTTTCTTCTGTCCTAATAGTTTGCAGTTTGGCTAAGCACAAAATTTTTTGAGTGAATGTATTTCCATAATCCTTTTGAAACCACTGCTGTTTTATATTCAGTGTTACCAACAGAAAATCTGGTGAAAGTGAAATTACAGTCCTTGTAAGTGAATTGCTTTTTTATTTTTCTCCTCTTACTTTTTTTTATAAGCATTTAAGATCCATTTGTCTTTGGAATTCTGATATTTTCCAAAGGCAATTATAGTTATAGTCTGTTTAATTTATCCTGCTTGCCATTTTGATAGGTAATTTAAGTTTGAAATTTTGTATCTTACTTAAGCTAGGGAAAATTTTTTCTTAAAATTTCTCCAGTGATTTCTCTCTCTCTCTCTCCATTCGCTCATATTTAACCAGAAACAAATGTACATCTATGTTACTACATCTGGAATTTCACATCAATAATAGCATTTATTTTATAGTTTTCATTTTTTTTATTTTTGTACTAAATTTGGGGAGTATTCACAGATTTGATCATCATGAAAAAAAAAATCCCTATTCATTTAGTCCATTGTGTTAATTAACCATCTATTGAGAATATTATTTTTATAATAAATACTTCTCCTAACCATATTAGCTATAGTAGATTAATTGTTGTAACAAATGAGTACTATATCTCACTGACTAAGGAAAAAACACACATGTTTTCTTTATTTTTCATATAATTATGCACTGCAAATCAGGGGAAGGTTCCCTATTTCACAAAGACATTGGCTCTTTCTCTTCTGCGGTCCAGCCATTCTTGAGAGTCCCGCAGTTTCCACTGGACCTCTGCATCTGTTTGGCAACAAGAGAGAGCATGAGAGAATCCCAGAATAGGTTGTAAGGGCCCACTAGCAATGTTGGAATCATGGGAGCAGAAATTAAGTTTCTGTTTAGGAAAGCCCCTGTGCTACACTAAGAAATTTGGATTTTGAAGACAATGAGCTTTTGAAGTGTGTTAAGGTTTTTAGTCAGTAACATCAGTTGTGTGATTTAGAAACAACACTCTGGCTTCTCTGTAAATTATACATCTCTATTAAGCAAAGACACCACAAAGAAAATATTGTCAAAAACCGGGTAATCAATCACGGTGTTTTGGACCATAAACCTGAACATGGGTAAGAAGAAAAGGGAGAGGACTGAAAAAATGGCATTAAAGAAACAACAGGGCCCGGTAATGTTTGGGGATTAGTGATTAGAAGTCAAATAATACAGGCAAGTGTCTAATTTTCATAATGGGGTGAAAATTCATAATTTAATAAGGTATGTGATTTTGCAAGAGAAGTACATTAGAAGAAGGATTTGAGTGTTTGAGGGCATAAATGGAGATGCTCAGGAAGTCTTTGGATTTGTAGTTTTATAGTTCAAGAGAAACATAAGGACAGAAACAGAGACTTAGAAGAGATCACTTTATTGATCTAAATTATGATAAAGGAATAAATAGGAGTCAAATATTTTCATTATACTTATAGCACTTAAAATTATACTTATTAAACGCTTTCTTTTCATAAAATAATATGTGAGATTATAGAAACTGAAAGATCAGATAAAGGCCAAAAACCAGGACTACAGGCTTTATTAGAGGAGAAGGACCTGCCGGGCTGCCTCGCAAGGGGAGAGCAGCAACACATGCAGAGGTGAACACACCTTTTGAGGGGAGGAGTGGGAAGGAGTGGGGCTTAGTGTACTCGGCATGCGCTGATTGGTGGCTTAATGTAAGGTACATAAGTCACTCAGGTACTTAGGGACAAGGGCTTAGGGTATTTGGCAGGCGCTGATTGGTAGTTCAATGTATAGTCCATATAAGGTGCCTGGTTAGGTACTCAGGTATGTCCAGGCCGCAGGTGCAGGTTACTTCATACTCCGAGCCCCACCAGTTGGGGGAAGGGAGGATCTATCAGGAATAATGTTTAAGTGGGAGATTTTAAACATGTTGAAATACTGATGAAAAGCTAGTAAAAAGAAGAAAAATGTTTTTAACTAGTAGATAAACCAGCAGTTATTGGGGTGAAGACAGAATTCAAATAAACCAGTTGTTATTTGAATCAGAATAGATAGAACTCAAGGCAAAAGTAAAGGAGTTTGTCTTGGCAATAAAAAAGGAGGCTGCTTCCCTTTTTGATGAGAGGAGAAATAAGATCTGCATAATTTCCAAGAAGATTTTGAGAATTAATGAAGTTCTCCTGGTTGGCATTTCTCTGTAAAGTTAAATGGAGAATAGTGGGAAAGGTGTTTGACAAGTGTGATATTTTAAAAGAGATACTGTGAAATGGAGGAGAAGAATTCATTAGAGAAGATATACAAGGGATTCAGTATTTATTTGTGAAAAGTGTAAAATAGCATTATAAGAACCAGGCTATGGCATAAAGGGGGTATAGATCTGCTCTTATGAGCAAATAAAATTAAAAAAAAACCATAATGATGTGTAGCATTTGGGGGAAACTTTAGGAAGAACCCGGTTTCAATATAGACAATACTAGGAAAGGGAGCTATAGAATGTGCATCTCATACAGGAATAGACAGATCAGCATATTCCCCAAATGGCTCATGGATCTAGTTTAGGGATTGGAAGGAGAAAGAAGCTCCTTTGTTATTTGGGGCATAGACCATCTAAATATTAAATGTTCTGATGAAGGCTTTTGATTTTATTCTGTCAGTGCTGATGTTCCAAGAAAACAACAAATTAGTCTTATTAGATTTTGAGGGAAGGAAAAAGGAAGCACATATTTGAAGATGTATTCCAAATAATTTTGGTACTTTCTCTTATTTCAAAATAAAGATATTTCTTCCTTGAATTTACTCATGCATCCTCATAAAAATGATTAATAATTCTAATGGGACTGCGACTATCAGAGAAACAAAGAAAAACAAACAAAACAACATAAAAAACCTGCCACCACTATATAATTTCCACTAACTATATTCTAATTGTACTGGGTTAAGTAAACAAAGTGTTGCCATTTTCACACATTTCTATCTGTCCTGAGCAGAGCAAATCTACAGTGAGATTTTTCCTTTGCCTTCATATATTGCTATATGAAGAAACCCAGACCTAAACAAGTTTTTTATTTAAAGGATATGGTCTCTTTGAGGTAACTGGATTTCCAATATCCTCTTTTCTTTCTCCTAACAGTATTCTCTTTATAAATACTGTAAACAATAAACTCTGGTAAAGAACCAAACTGGAAATATGAAGGAGCATTTAAAGTATTTGTACATTTTATATTTAAAAATATAGAATCTACAACTGAAAGGCTGTAACAAAATTTAAAAAAGAAAAAAAATTGCAGCAGTAAATATTAGGACTATGGAATTTTTGTGTTCTTTATTCATGTAATAGGTATAGAACAAGTCCTACCTGAGTCTATAATAGGTGAATTAGATTAAGTCCTCTGGGAATTGGGATGGGAGCTGAGTGTATTCAGCTGTAGGTAATCAAGCCCTGAATGAAGAGTTAACTGAAGTAAGGCCAGTATACACAATGTGTCTCCTAGGAAATATGAGGCTTAAATAGCTCTTCTCATATGATACTAAATAAAATGGGAGTTGTATCGTTGTATGGTTCCCCTGAAAATAGATCCTAAAAACAGAAAAAAATGAATATAATTTCATAATTCAGGACAAAAGCATAACTTTGGAAATATTTTAAACAGAAACCAGAATACATTTTTAGAAAACAAATTGTCTTCAATGCATTGCTTCTAAGGGAAATCCATTAGGAAAAATAAGACACATAAAAACATACCAAATCTAAACCAAATGGAAGCAGGGATACATAAGAAACTGGATGGCATAAGAATGAATTTCAAGGGGAAAATTCCAATAGTAGATTGAAATCTATTTTGGAGTAAGAAAAACATTACATGAGATGCAGAGGGATTTTTTTTTTTAAGAGAGAAGCAAAAATGATGAAAGAGAAACTAAAAGAGAAAACTTCCTTAAGAAAATTTTATTTTATATATGGAAATCTATGGCTGGTTCTTATATTTTCTAAAATTGAAAAATACTACTTTTAGAAAATATACAGATAATGAAAGACTATAGAGCTCAGGTCCTAATCCAAAAATAGGTAGTTGCTCACATACTTAATTTCCCTGAACTGACCTTACTGGTTTTCAGAAAATGAATTAATATGTTTTTATTTATTGTACTTTATCATCATCAAAAGTTGTATTAATTAAAAAATAACGAATTGAGCCAAACTGGCATGGCTCAGTGGTTGAGCATCAACCTATGAATGAGGAAGTCATGGTTCGATTCTCAGTCTGGGCACATGCCCCAGTTACCTGGCTCGATCCACAGTCCAAGGAGGTAGCCAATCAATGATTATCCCTCATTATTGATGTTTCTCTCTCTCTCCCTCTCCCTTCCTCCCTGAAATCAACCTATTATCTATCTATGTATCTATGTTTCAGTCTATATCTATATCTATATCATCTATATCTATCTCTATCTCTATCTCTATCTCTATATCTATATCTATATCTATATCTATATCTATATCTATATCTATCTATATCTATATCATCTATTTGAAAAATAATAATGAGTTGAGTGATCCCCAATTAAGGGCAACAGAGAAGGGAAGTGGAGCCTGCATAGTATCAGTGGTGGGAATCAGTGGGGATTCAATCCACCTAGGGGTCTCAGACTGCATGAGGGATTTTGTTGTTTCAACACTAGCCTGGAAAGTTTGCTCTGTTCTGCATCTATGTGAAGGGACATGTGGCAATAATCAGGGCCTGTGGAGGGGTCTGATTGGTACACCCAGCAGTGAATCTGAGGAGTCCTTTATTCTCTGGAAGAACTTTGGGCATAGAGCCAGAAAGTGGATGGACAGTTTGGCTTGGGAAAGAGGATAAGTCTTGCCCAACTCTAGCTCATGGGCTGTGACCCTCCCACACCTGCAGAAGGACTAGGTCTTCCAAGTCCTGCCATGACTAGAGGCAACGGGGAATGGCTCTGGGTTGGAAATCTGCATTCATGTCACTAGGTCTGATGAGGGAGGAGTTGGACATTTGGCCTGGTCAGAACCTGAGCAGAGGCCCCATTAGCAGCAGGCAGATGCATTGAAAAATTGGAGTGCCAAGTGAGGTTGATCTTATTTTATTTTATACTAGAGGCATGGTGCACAAAATTCATGCACTTGGTGGGGTCCCTCAGCCCAGTCTGCACCCTCTCACAGTCCGGGAGCCCTTGGGGGATGTCCAACTAATGACTTATGTCCATTTCCCTAAGCCGGCAGTCAGATATCCTTAGCACTGCTGCAGAGGCAGGAGAGGCTTCTGCCACTGCCGCTGTGCTTGCCAGCCATGAGCCTGGTTCAGGGCTTCTGGCTGAGTGGGGAAGTCCTGCATTGAGCGTCTGCCCCCTGGTGGTCAGTGTACGTCATAGTGACCAGTCGTTCTGCCATTTGGTCAATTTGCATATTAGCTTTTTATTATATAAGATATTTTATCCCTTCCAGCTTGTGGGGTGGTGAGAGCTTCCAGGGGGCCAGGCAAAGCTGAGGCATTGTGGCTGTGTGTCCTGGGTGGGCTTGGGACCAGGAGACAGACTGGCATGTCCTGAGCCTTTTTGCTGAGGTATGGGGAGCCAGAGCCAAGCTCCCCAGTGAGTTGAGCCAACAGAGCCCTGGGGTGGAGAGGAAGTACCCACCTCCCCTCCTATAAGCTATAGGCACTATCCACAAGAGGACTCTGTTTAAATCACCCCACCAGATCCCAGATACCCCCACAGAACTGAGAGAGAACAGCTGTGAGCAGAAACATTTATGGTAACCCAGGCTCTGGGCTTCAAAGGCTCTGTCCTATGAACTATTTGGGGCTCTGCCCTACCACACTTTTGTCAGGTTGCCAAGGGCCAGGCATGGAAAGTGATTGACATTAGCTTCTACCAGAGAAACTACTGATAGACCTGGGACCAGTGAACCAAGAGGCTAGATCCAGTCATCATCAAGGCAAAATCCAGCAAGCTCCACAAATAGCAGATCCAAAAGATAATCACAGCAGGTACCAAAATCTGTGGATGTGAACTCCACTTATTTTAATTAATTTATATTTTTAATTTTTTCTTTATATTTTCTTTTGTATTTCTTTAGTTTTTATTTAGTTTTTTTTCTTTCTTCTCTTTTTGTTTCATATCTCTTATTTCTCTCTTTCCTTTTGTTTCATTTATTCTCTTTCTCTTATTTTATTTAATTTTTTATTTCCTTATCTTTTATTCATTGTTATTACTTTAAAAATTATTATTAGTATTTCATTTGTTATTTTTTAATTCTTATTCTTTTATCTTCCTTCTTTTCTTTTGTATTCTCTTTTTCTTGCATCTTTTTTGTGTGTGTGTCTCTAATTGTTTTGGTCTCTTGTCTTTCAGTATACTTTTTCTTTTTTAATTCTTCCTATGTGGTTGTTTTGTTGTTGTTGTTGTTGGTAGTTTGTTATTTTGACATGCTGTTTTTGGTTTGGGCTAGTTTTATCTTGTTTTGTTGTGTCAGCACTGGTATAACAGCTGGCAATATGTTGTTTGGGTTGAGTCTCACAATCAGCCAGGCAGAAGGATGAGCCCAACCAAGAAAGGGACAGCAGTAATCAAGACCCAAATACAGCATGAGGGCCTACATATCCCATACATTTCCAGAGCACCAAGTTCAGGAGATTAAAGAGACTACACCACTGCATCCCACATGACATCCATTTCATAAGGTCACACCACCAAGACTGGGAGTCATAGCAGTCCTATCCATTACACAGAAACAAAAAGAAAGAAACAGCAAAAATAGGAAAACAATGAAACAGGCCCCAAATGAAAGAGTAGGAGGAATTTTCAGACAAAAGAGCTAAATGAAATGGAGGCAAGAACCTTATCAGAAACAGTAAAAAGTAATGGTTTTAAGAATGCTCAGCATTACAAACCATTACAAACAACCAGTCAGAAATGAGGAATGATAGCTGAAATAAAAAAAAAAAAAAAAAAAAAAAAAAAAACACTGGAAAGATGATTGAATCAGCAAATCAGAAGACAAGGTAGAAAAATCAATAAGAGCAGCAAAAAGAAAAAATAATTAATTAAACTGCATGAGGATAGTGTAAGGGAACTTTGAGACAGCATGAAATGTAACAAGATTCACAACATAGGTGTACCAGAGGTAGAAGATAGTGAGCAAGGTATAGAGAACATGTTTGAAAAAATAATGACAGAAAATTTTCCTATCTTGAGGAAGGAAAAAGTCAAACAAGTTCAAGAAGCACAGAGAGTCTGAATCAAGGTGAACCCAAATAGACCTGCACCAAGACAAACATAATTAAAATATCAAAATGTTTAAAGAAAAACAAAAAGAGAGAGAATATCTTAAAGGCAGCAAGAGAGAGACAGTCAGTTATGTACAAAAGAGCTCCCATAAGTCTGTGAGCTGATTTCTCAACAGAGGCACTACATGCCAGAAGGGAATGGCATAAAGTATTCAAAGTAATGAAAAGAAGGATCTGAAATCAAGACTACTCTATCCAGCAAGGCTGTCATTCAAAACCTAAGGTTAAAGAGCAGACCAAAAAAAGGCCGATCGAGTTTATTATCACCAAACTAGCATTGCAAGAAATGTTAAAGATACTGCTGTAAGAACACAGAGAGAGGAACATAGGCATAAAGACTGAAAATGGTAATAAAAAGTACCGATCAACAATAACCTTAAATATAAATGAATTAAAGACATAGAGTAGCTGAATGGATAAGAAAACATGACCAATATATATGCTGTCTACAAAAGACCCACCACAAAACAAAAGACTCACACAGGATGAAAGTGAAGGGATGAAAATAAATTTTCCAAGCAAATGGAAATTTAAAAAAAAAGTGTGGGTTGCAATACTTATATCTGACAAAATGATTTTAAAACAAAGGCCATGGAAGAGACAAAGATGGTCACTTCATAATTCTGAAGGGATAAATACAACAACAGTATATATGTACCCCAAAATAGGAGCACCTAAATATGTAAGAAAAACTCTTGGTAGACTTTAAAGAAGAGATTGTCTTCAATACAGTCATAGTAGGGCACTTTAACATCCCACTAAATTCACTGGAAAAATTTTCCAGATTAAAAAAAAATCAACAAGGAAACGTTGACCTTCAACAACACACTAGGTCAGGTGGATTTAATTGATATTTACAGAAGATTTCATCCCAAAGTAGCAGAATATAAATTCTCAAGTGCACATGGAATATTCTAAAAGATACATCACATGTTAAGACACAAAATAAGTTTTAATAATTTCAAGATTTAAAGTATATCAAGCATCTTCTCAGACCACAATGGCATGAAATTAGAAATCAACTACAGTAAAAACACTCAAAAACATTCAAGCACATGGATGTTAAATACCATGTTATTAAATAATGAGTGGGCTACCAATGAGATCAAGGAACAAATAAAAAATTTTCTTAAAAAAATGAAAATGAACACACAAAAACCCCAAATCTATGGGACACTGTGAAAGCAGTCCTGAGAGAGAAGTTCGCCGCATTACAGGCCTATCTCAAGAAATAAGAAAAATCTCAAATGAATAATCTAACCCTACAACTAAAAGAATTAGAAAAAGAACAACATGAAAAGCCCAGAGTAAGTAGGAGGGAGAAAATAATAAAGATAAGAGCAGAAATAAATGACATAGAAACTCTAAAAACAATACAAAAGATTAATAAAGCCAAGAGCAGGTTCCTGAAAAGATAAACAAGATTAATGTGCCTTTAGCAATACTTGTGACAAAACAAAGAGAGAGGACCCAAATAAATACAATCAGAGATAAAAGAGGTGAAGTAGCAATTGATATCACAGAAACAAAGGATTGTAAGAAAAATACTATGAACAACTAAATGCCAACAAATTAGACAACCTGGGTGAAATGGATAAATTTCTACAAGTGTACAACCTTCCAACACTTAATCAGGAAGAATCGGAAGGCCTAAATAGATCAATAACAACTAATTAAATTGAAGCAGTAATAAAAAAACAAAACAACTCCCAGCAAATAAAAATCCTTCACCAGATGGCTTCACAGGTGAGTTTTAACAAACATTTAAAGAACTAACACCTATCCTCCTCAAACTATTCCAAAAAATTCAAGAGGAGGAATACTATCAAGCTTTTTTATGAGGCCAACATAATCCAAAACCAGATAAAGACACCACTAAGAAAAAATAAAAATTATAGATAATATCCCTGATGAACATAGTTACTAAAATCCTCAACAAAATATTAGCAAATTGTATCAAATCATACATTTAAAAATCATACACCATGACCAAGTGGGATTTATTCTGGGGATGCAAGGCAGGTACAATATTCACAAATCAATAAATGTGATGTATCACATAAAATGAAGGATAAAAATCACATGATCATAACAATAGATGCAGAAAAAACATTCCACAAAATCCAGCACTGATTTATGATAAAAAAGCTCAGAAAAGTGGGAATAGGGGGATCATACCTTAACATAATAGATGCCATATATGACAAACCTATAGACAACATCATATTCAATGGGCAAAAACTAAAAGCATTTCCCTTAATATTAGGAACAAGACAGGGATGTCCACTTTCACCACTCTTATTCAACATAGTATATGGAAATCCTAGCCACAGTGATCAAACAAGAGGAAGAAATAAAAGACATACAAATTGGAAATGAGGAAATAAAATGTTATTATTCGCAGATGACATAACATTGTACGTAAAAAAAAAACCACACACACACACAAAAAAAACCTAAAAACTTCACCAAAAAACTACTAGATATGATAAATGAGTTTGGCAAAGTAGCAGGATATGAAATTAATATCCAGAAATAAATGGCAGTTCATAAACCAATAAAGAACTCTGAGAAAGAGAAACTAAAAAAAAAAAAGTCTAATTTATTATTAAAACAACAAAAAATGAGATACCTAGGTATAAACTTAACCAAGGAGGTAAAAGTCCAATACTTGGAAAACTATAGGCCATTGAAGAAAGAAACAGAGGAAGATACAAATAAGTAGAAGCAAATATTGTATTCATGGATAGGATGAATTAACATCATTAAAATGCAATTAACATCACTACCTAAAGCAAGTTATGGATTCAACACAATTCCTGTTAAAATATCAATGGCATATTTCATAGATCTAGAACAAATATTCCAGAAATTTATATGAAACCTAAAATATCCCCTAATAGCCCAAGGAATCTTAAGAAAGAGGAACAAAGTCAGAGGGATCACACTACCAGATATCAAACTATACTACAAAGCCAATGTAATCAAAACAGCCTGGTATTGGTACAAGAATAAGCATATAAATCAATGGAACAGAACAGAGACCCAGAAATCAACCTACACCATTATGGTCAAGTACTATTTGACAAAGGAGGCCAGAGCATACAATGGAGTAAAGACAGTCTCTTCAATAAATGATGATGGGAAAATGGGCTATGTACATGCAAAAAAATGAAACTAGACCACCAACTTACACAATACACAATAATAAACACAAAATGGATAAAATGCTTAAATAAAATCATAAAACCATTAAAATCCTGGAAGAAAACATAGGCAGTAAAATCTCACACATTGTGCATAGCTGTTTGTTCACGCATACATTGTTGTATCGCAAATCAGCGAGATGGACAAGACACCTTAATCAGCCAATTAGTTAGAAGTCATCTTTATTGCACACAGGTTCAAAGCAGATTACCTCTGTCAAATTCTGAACAAGCACAGGAGGGAGTATTTCCATTTTATATCCTTCTAGTTCTTTGTGTAAGACAGCTTGTAACCTTGAACACATATCGTATCTAACAAACACCTGTCATATCTATACAGACAACTTGTAACTTTGAGTACATATCATATCTATATAGACACCTGTAACCTTGGATGAACAAACACTTGGCAGAATATGTGAATTAATATCAGTATCAGTGTATCAGCCCCTTTAGATGGCTAGCTTGCAAGGTCAGACAGTTAAGTTTATCTTTTCTATTATTCAAGCTAAAAAAAAGTTATATTTTACAGAATAAGAGACTATCTAAAAATAACAGAGTAGTTCAAACAGCAGTTTTCCAAAGGAGGGACCACCATGCTTCAACATCTCTAAAGGCAAGAGAAACAAAGAAAAAAAATAAGCAAATTGGACTACTTCAAACTAATGAGCTTCTGCATAGCAAAACAACCATCAAAAAAATGAAAAGGACCCACCTGTATAGGAGAACGTATTTGTGAATGATACATCTCATAAGGGGTTAGTTTCCAAAATACATAAAGAATGTACACAGTGCAACACCAGGAAAATAAACAATCCAATTAAAAAAATGGATAAATGACCCAGACGTTTTTCCAAAGAGGACATACAGATGGCCAAGAAACATGAAAAAAATGCTCAGTCACTAATCATCATAGAAATGCAAATTAAAACAAAAATGAAGTATCACTTCATACCTGCCAGAATGGCTACCAGCAATAAATCATCAAATGACAAGGGCTGGCAAGGATGTGGAGTAAAGGGAACCCTAGTACACGTGGTGGGAATGCAGACTGGTGCTTCCACTATGGAAAACAGTATGAAGTTTCCTCAAAAAATTAAAAATGGAACTGCCGCTTGAGTCCCACTTCTAGGAATATATCCTAACAAACCTGAAACACCAATCAGAAAGACTATATGCACCCCTATGTTCATAGAAGTGTTATTTACAATAGCTAAGCTCTGGGAAGAGCCCAAGTGCCCATCAGTAGATGAATGGATAAAAAGATGTGTCACATTTACACCATAGAATACTAAGTGGCTGTAAGAAAGAAGGATCTCTTACCCTTTGTAATGGCGTGGATGAACCTGGAGAGTATTTTGCTAAATGAAATAAGCCAGTCAGAGAAAAACAAGTGTCACATGATCTCACTTATATGTGGAATCTAATGGACCTAATAAACTGATTAACCAAATAGTTCCAGAGTCATGGGTGCATAGGACAGACTGACAGATCTCAGACAGGAGGCGTGTGGGGAGAATGGAAAGAGATTAGCCAAAGAACATATATGTATGTATGTATGTATGTATGTATGTATGTATGTATAGCCCATGGACACAGACAGTGAAGGTCTTGGGTAGTGTGGGGATTTGGTGGAGAGGGGCAAAGGGAGAGGAAAGGGTAACATCTGTAATACTGTTAATAATAAAAAAATAAGGCATGATAGGGTGTGGAAAATTTGACAGTGATTTTGAATAAGTGAAGTTATTTTTAGGATTGTTTCAGAGATAATACACACCTGTTTCCAAGGTGAAGGTAGCAAAGAATATATTCCTATATATTTATACAGATGCATACACTTATATACATATATACATATATATACATATATATGTATATAGTTTGTGTGTGTGTGTGTGTGTGTGTGTGTACAAAACCTGAAGGAAATATAAACTTGTTACCCATAGACCCTCTGTACTGGTTTGTTGTGCCTTAGTAAATACTAAATTATACTGTGGCTGTTACTTTTTCTATAGTCTCAGAAGCTTAAAACATTGTAAAATGTTGGTGAAAACATTTCTTTATTCCCAAATTTTACATCTATCTCCTTTCCTCCATGAACTGACTTTTGAGTAAATCATACCTATTGTGTAACCACACACATTAATAATTTATTTCTAACTTATAATATTTCTCAGAATTTTCAGTGAAGTTTCAAGTCTTAAGAAAAAAAAAATTTGAACTAAAGCCTTCTAGCATTTGCAATTATTTTACATATAAATTTAAAAAAATTGTGGGTGGCTGGGGAGAGGTCAATGGGGAAAAAAGGAGACGTATGTAATACTATTTGTAATACTTTAAATAATAAGGAGTTTAAAAAAATAAAAGATTAAGAAAAACCTACTATATTATATTAACTACAATATCTTGACTAAAAAATGTGGAAAAACCTTTTTAAGTAAAATAAATACATAATGAGTGGATATGGTAATTGGAGGCAACTGGAAGCCATCCTCATTAAAACTTTTAAACATTCTGCAGAAATATCTTGAGTAAGAACACCAAAATTAGGGCAAAGATTATGCAGTTTTTGGCACACTGTGTAAAAGGGAAAAAATTACTTCAAAAGCATATTAAAATACAAATTCCTCAGAGTCTATGGAGACCTACTGAATTAAAAATTCTAGGAGGTAGGCCTTAAAATATATATATTTAACTGGTAATCTCAGTGATTCTTGTAAGTAAATAGCATCTAAAATTAATGCTGGATTTGTATAAGATGAGAACAATCATGAGGTTTGGTTCTTAGGGTTATTATATATTTTAAATAATATGAAAGATACTTTATAAACATAAGTTAAAATACAAAAAAAATTCACTAACAAAATACAAATTTAAAACAAGAGAGTTTTATTTCTTATTTATTGGGTTGGTTATTTTTAAAATAGTTAATATGCCAAATAGTATGTCCCAACTTTTTATTCCAGGAATATTTTAATAATAAAAAATAAAAATCATTATAAAGGCCTGTTGGAACTGCATATGTATGTGTGTGTGTGTATATATATATATATATATATATATATATATATGATTAGAATATCATGTAGTCATTAAAATGACATAAAAATTTAATTGAAGTTGCAATGCAAAATCCAAAACATCTATATATATATATATAAAAGGCTAATATGCAAAGCATCCCCTTGGGAGTTCAACCAGGAGTTCGATCGCTCGCTATGATGTGCGCTGACCACCAGGGAGTGGCACAGAACATGGCGGGAGACCAGCAGTGGTGGGGCACTGAGGGAGTGAGGGAAGGAGGAGGTGGGGAGGCGGGGAACCTGATCGGCCCTGATCGCTGGCCAGGCCTAGGGACCCTACCCATGCATGAATTTCGTGCACTGGGCCTCTAGTGTTACAGAAGAGAATATAGTATGATTACATTTTAAACACATATAACTCTATAATTTTTTAATAGTTAAGTGTCTGGGAGAAAAGAAACTATATGTTCATTGGTTGTTTTCTCTTACTGTTGAGTTTTATTTTTTAATATTTATATGGATTTTGAGAGAGAGAAAGAGAGAGAGGGAGATTGAAACATTAATTTGTTTGATTGCCTCCTATATGCACCCTGACTGGGGATCAAACCTGGACATGTTCCCTGACCTAGAATCTATCCAGTTACCTTTTGGTGCATGGGATAATGCTCAATCAGTTGAGCCACATTGCCCAGGACTCAGCTTTATCTTTTTATTTTGCTTAATTTAAAGTAAGCACATTCCCTATGTTGTACATGTGAGTGTGTGTATTTATTACCTACATAAATGAGAGAATATTGCTAATAACAAATAATTGCATGAACTTAGTGCCTCCTTACAACTGTTTTAAATGACTTACATATATTATTCAATTAGATCTTTATATAACACTAAGTCTTAATGCTATTATTAAACAGGGAGCTCAGAAGATCAACCCAGGTAAGCAAAGTTTTGTTCCCAAAATTTCACAGCTAGTGAGTATTACTACAATAAAAAGCATTCTGAATTATATAAAGGCAATAAATTAAAAAAATATATTTTCTATTTTGACTTACTGCTTGTATAAACTTTTGCTAGTTACAGAGTTTAGTAAAAGTAGGTTTACATTTGCTCATATGGAAAAAGACATGCAGGATATGATTATTATAACAGCTTATTAATTCAAAACAATGCCACAATGGCATAGTAAACCTACTTTTGCCCATGTTTTAAAGCATCCGTTTTTTAAATCATGTGAATGATATAGTGAAAACATAAAAATACATTCTTTATTGTCACCTGTTTTCAGAGACATTCAAACTAATGTCTGCTTGATTTAATATTTATATATTTTCTCTTTCTATGTCACATTATAAGAGTCTACTAAAGGTAGGTAGCCACCTCCAGATGCTACCAAAATAATTGAAAATGCAAATTCGCTTTCAAAATCAAATGTAGAACATTTAATGCAGATAGAAGAACCTTATTTTCCCTTTTTTGGTTGCTTTTTAAAAGTTTACTTCTTTTAAGCTTGTGTATGTTTGTGTATTTATAACTCCATTTTGGAAAAAATTAAAAGGGTTATTAAACAGATTTTAAGTGAGTTGTGAAAGGCTAAATATGCTTTATTTGGGGATATTTATAATGTATTCTTGGCTGACATTCAGAGAGTCTCAGTGGATGGGAAGAATGAAATGAACCATAATAAGATTGCTTGGGATGCCAGGACACTTCAAAAACAGAACTATGGGAGAGTGAAATTTCCAAAAATGTCAAAGAGAAGAAACAGTTGGCTGTTACAAAGAGTACAATTCTAAAGTTAAATAGCTAACACTTATCTTGATTTTTTCAGCTGCCTGCTTAGCGGTATGGTTTTCGTAGATAACTGCAACTACAGGAGCAGACAAAGCTGAGAATTTAACTAGCAGGTCATGTTTTTTGGTCAGATTGTTTTAGTCTACAAAAAAATTGTAAAACAATTTAAGAGAATATTACAAATTCTAAAAGCTTTTCTTTGCTAGTTCATTTATTTAGTTTAACCCAGGCACTGGTCTTAGTGCTGGGGACTTAAAAATAAATGATGCTTTCCTTTAAGGGATCACAGCTTAGCCAGAGAGAGAGAGACAGAGAGAAAACTTTTTGTTTAGTTTTTTCCCAATGACAAACAACAGTAAAAATAAATAAAAGAATAGATCAGAAACAGGTGTTTGTAGGTTTGTTCTGTGTGAATCGCTCTCTTTCTTGGAGCAATTATGGATAAATGTGAATTGAGTACTCCAATGATACAGTGTGTAGACATGCAACATACATTTGTGGTCTTCTTAGGAAGTAGGAGGATCCATCCCTGAGGATTTATTTGTATGAATGATCCAGTTTTGAAGGAGGCAATGGTTATATTGTGATAAGCGCAGGTTCTTCCTGCTTGCCTGCCTTTACCAGCACAGCTGCAAGAGGGATTAGAACAGCTAACACTGTGGGGAGCATTTTATGGACCAACTCATGAAATTGCACAATCATTTTAGTAGGCATTGTGATATTCATCCCCTGGTACCTAGCTTCGATTTACTGTCTTCTTTGATTTCACTGAACAAAAATATATTGAACGCCTACAATTGTTAAGCGTTGTTCTATGTATATATAACACAATAGTGGACAAAAGAAACAAAGCCCCTGCTTCACAGAAATGACTTTCTAAGGTGAGTATAAAATAAGCAATTCTATAATGTGTTAGGTGGTAGTAAGTACTATTAAAAAAAAAGGCAAACCAGGGTAACATGGTCAAAAGTGAAGATATAAATATAAAATGCAATTTTATATAAGGTGCTAAAGGAGGCGTCTCTGGTAAAAATAAAACTTAAAAAGATCTGGATGAATTGGTGAGTTGAAAAGATTGTTTGGGAGACTATAGCCCAGACAGAGGCAAGGAACTTCCAAACTTTCCATGGGACAGTATGCTTGACTATTTGAGGAATGCAGAGAGACTATGGGTTGTCAGACTGAGGGAGGTCATGAGAAATAGCCTCAAAGAGACAGACCAGGGGACAGAAGAACATAAAGCATTATGATCTTGGGCATCTTTCTAATCTTCTTCAGAAAATGTAAATGACAGCACCTGCTGAAAATGGGGCATTAGGAAAATGTTATTATTAAAGCCAATGACTTGAATAAATGTAAGTTTTGATAGAAACTACTGTTTTCAAGCTCTTAAGATATCAGACAGGCTAGGTTAGTATATGATTGGGTGATATATTAATTTGAATTCCATTATCACTATAACATTACTGTCCTCATGCTAGTAAAGAAGAGAAGAGGTACACATATTTGTTTATTTAATGTGTGTGTATATAATTACTTATTGTGTATATATATTTTCTAGATTTTTTTAAAATATATTTTATTGATATTTCACAGAGAGGAAGGGAGAGGGATAGAGAGCTAGAAATATCAATCAGCTGCCTCCTGCACACCTCCCACTGGGGATGTGCCCGCAACCAAGGTACATGCCCTTGACCGGAGTCGAACCTGGGGCCTTTCAGTCCGCAGGCCGACGCTCTATCCACTGAGCCAAACCGGTTTCGGCTATTTTCTAGATTTTTATTATACGGCACTACTATGAAATTCCTGGCAGATAGTTCTTACTGTGTATGTGCAAGAATATCTCATGGATATGTATCTAGGTGTGAACTTATTAGATCATAACTCTTTGCTATTATTAGATTATCCTATATAATAAAAGGCTAATATGCAAACCGACTGAACAGAAGAATGACTCATCGCTATGAAGTGCACTGACCACCAGGGGGCAAATGCTCAACGCAGGAGCTGCCCCCTGGTGGTCAGTGTGCTCCCTGAGGGGGAGCGCTGCTCAGCCAGGAGCCAGGCTCATGGCTGGCAATCTCAGTGGCAGTGGTGGGAGCCTCTCCCGCCTCCACAGCAGTGCTAAAAGACCCCTTGGGAGATATCCACCTGATGGCTTAGCAGACCTAAGCCGTCAGATGTACATCCCCCGAGGGGTCCCAGACTGAGAGAGGGCACAGGCCAGGCTGAGGGACACCCCCCCCCCAGTGCACAAATATCATGAACCAGGCCTCTAGACTTTTGATAAACAGATATTGTTTCTTTTAATATAGTCATATTTGCAAATGCATCTTTTATATTTAGTTATTTTTTTCAGACTAGCTTAAAAATAGCACAAAACAAGAACAAACATTTTTGCCTACCTTGAGATTATATGTAATATTTTATATACACAATACTGTTATTTGTATTCTTCTGAGATCTTTTAACATTCTATCTCATTTAGAACTCTTCAAGTTAGGTTTTTAATATATAAACATCCTGCATTATTTTACTATGTGTAAATAATTGCCACAGTGTCATATTTTGAATATTCCCCACTCAGCTGAATGTAATTTTTTTCACATGTCAGGTTGACATACATGTGTGGATCCATCATTCATGATTGGTCATTCATTATTGCATTTTTCAGTATCCTAATTGGGAAGATAATTTTTTAAAATTATTTTTTGGTGGGTGGGCTTAAAATTTTATGCTGCATTTTTAAAGTATAAATTAATGCCATAACACCCTTCCTCAACAACACAGACTCCAAAAAATAAATACTTCACACATTATTAATATCATTACTGCCCCCTCTGCCAGCCTGGTCACCCCCAACTCTCCCCCACCAGCCTGGTTTCCCCTCACTTCCCCCCTTTGCTGGCCTGGTCACCCCATGCCGCCTGCTGTTCAGTCGTTTGGTCGCCCCTCACTGCATCCCCCCGCCAGCCTGGTAGCCCCACACAGCCTGCTGCTCAGTCATTTGGTCATCCCTCACTAACCCCCCTGCCAGCCTGGTTGCCCCACGCAGCCTGTTCGGTCATTCATTCAGTTGTTTCGGTTGCGACGGTCACTTAGGCTTTTATATATATAGATGGTATGATACTGTTACGGTAGAGACATGACATGCAAATGGCAAAAATCTATGGAACTATACAATACAAAGACTAGACTCATATAAAATATGATCTTTAGTTAGCAGTAATGTATCAATGTTGGTTTAACAACTGTAACAATGATATCACAGTAATAAAATATATTAATAGGGGAAATTGTGTGAGATGGTGAGATGGAAAGGAGGGAAGAGGGATAGGTATATATAGGAGATCTCTTTATTTACTACTCATTATTTTTTGTAAACCTAAGCCTTTACTAAAAACCAAAGTCTACTATTAATACAACATAATAGGATACTGATAAAATTTAAAAGTATAAGCATTTATTACATTATTTATATGATGACAGAAGATGATTTGATTTTGGGTAGTGGGCACATAGAAATCCACACCTGAAGGCTATATGATCCTATTAACCAATGTCACCACAATACATTTAATAAAAATTAACAAATAAAAACTTTATACCTAGAAACAAGGCTGCTTATAAATTTCTTTATAGTTTTTTGCATTTTGCAACAAATCAAATTACTAAAATATAAAGAAAATAGTGTAGACTAACCACCCCTCATCTAAAATTATTATCCTTTGTGTGGTTTGTCATAATAATGCCAAGAGAAAATGAATAACATTAAAAACATCAATAAGCAACATAATATAAAAATAAATTTTGTATCCTGAGATCTAAAAGTATGTCACACTAGCCTGGTCGGCATGGCTCAGTGGTTGAGCTTCAATCTATGAACCAGAAGGTCACGGTTCGATTCCTGATAAGGTCACATGCCTGGATTGCAGGCTCAATCCCCAGTGTGGGGTGTGTTGGAGTCAGCAGATCAATGATTCTTTCTCATTATTGATGTTTCTATCACTCTCTCCCACTCTCTTCCTCTCTGAAATCAATAAAAAATATAACCTATAATAATAAAAGCATAATATGCTATTTAGATCAAACATCCTTACGGACGATCTTTCGAATGAAGCCTGGGCTCTGAGGGAAGCCCGGGTCCAGGTGCTTGCTGATGGCTGGAGGGAAGCCTGGGTCACCAGTGCCTGCCAGCAGCCAGAGGGAAGTCCGGGTCCCAGGTGCCTGCCGGTAGTCGGAGGGAAACCTGGGTCCTGGGTGCCGGAGGGAAGCCCAGGTCCCAGTGCCAGAAGGAAGCCAGTGCAGGAAGCCAGGGGAAGGAAGGCCCACTCTTGCACGAATTTCATGCATCAAGACTCCAGTAAATAAATAAAATAAATAAAAATATGTCACATTAACATTATAGTTACACTATATTGTAATGAAATATAAATAACTACTTGAAATTCACAAGGATTTAAGCCAAATTCTGCCTTTGTTAAAACTACAGTTATTTTGGTAGAATTTTTTTATTTTCTGGAGTTTCCTGTCTCCATCTGTGTGAAGAATGGTTCATATTATCTCTGGGGTCCCATTCACCTTTACATTCTATTGTTATATGATTATACAGTTGTACTTATTAAGGAAAATCTTGTGACTTCTTTTTGTGCTGAGACATTTCAGGCAAATACATTTTTAAGGATCAGAGGCCTTGTTCTCATGCAAATAAACCAAATGATGAATAATAAAGGAGAGAAATGAAGAAAATTAGGAGCAATATTAATTTTCCATCTGTTTAATTTCTTTTTATCTTTATTCTTTCTCTAAATATGAAAATAAAATTGAAAGGAATGAGCAAACTCAAAATAATCATCCTAACTAAATGACAAGTCATTAACATTACCCAAATATGAGTTTCAGTGTTTTCAGTGCATTTAAAATTACTGATATGATATGACAAGTGAGTAATTTTATCAGACCAAGTCTTTTATAGGAAGGAAGATTTGGGGTATTTAATTTAGGTAATTTTGAATGCTTAACTATTACCAATATTTAATTAAGTCTTTTCCTTGATCAGAGGTTATTGGTAGACTATAGAACCAAATAACTATTAATAATTGTTTTTCATTTTTTTTTATTTTATAGAAGCAATTTATGAATTATAATTAATTAGTTCCTTTCAGGTATATTTATACAAAACATGACTTTCAAGAATCCTTATTTTATTTTCAGCTACGTTCATCTTTAACACTGATACATATGATCATAAAATTAATTATAGAAGACCAAGGTCAACATACCATTATATTTATTAAAAAATTTTAAAGCCTGTAACATAATTTTAAAAATTATCTACTTTACATTCTATAACAATTAATTTCAGTTTTACATAAAATATTTAAGTTAATACTAAAATCATTAGTAAACAACATTTCTTTTAAATTTATGCAAATTTTTTAAGGTTTGTAGGTTTGGGTTCTTTATTTTAAATAGTTCATTTAAGATAAAAACCATTAGAAAAATTATAAAGCCTGGATTCCAGGATGGAAGCTGGGAGGATGGCAGTGAGGGAGAGTGTGAGTGAAGGAGCAAAAGGGGAGTATGTGGACCTATGGTGTGTGTGTGTGTGTGTGTGTGTGTGTGTGTGTGTGTGTCTGAGGGAGGGGCAGCTAGACCTTGCAGGACCTTTGGGGGCTGGCAGACTGGGCTAACATAGCCAGGCAATCTCAGCTACTGCTGTAATCGCTCCCAGAAAACTGGTTCTGGTGCAGAGGCCGGTCCATGTTGAAGGAAAGAGTCAGCAGCTGCCGCCCACTACCATGCATGCAGGGAGCCAGCAGCCACTGTCCATGACCTCACAGTGAGCCAGTAGTCACTGCCTGAGATTGCACACACATGTGGAGAGCCAGGAATGTTATCCATGACCACGCGGGGCACCAGCAGCCACTACCTGCAACTGTGAGAGGAGCCAGCAGCCACCCCATGAACCCTGTGGAGCAGCTGGCAACCTAGTGGAGAGTAGACAATGCCCGTGACTGCCCAAGGAGCAGCTGCTGCCCACAACCATGTGACCTGCCACCAGCCACTTCACTGCAGCCTCAGGTTCCACGTAATTTGAGACCTAGATCCTTCAGTGAGAGCAAAACAGGGGACACAGAAGAACAATCCTCAAAGGCAAGAAAAGGAGAAATTGTCAGAAAAAGAATTAAATGAAATGAGGCATACAATATGTCAGAAAAAGAATTCAGAATAAGGGTTGCACAGTTCATGAACCAGATGGATGAAAAAATCAACAACCTATGTAAGAACCAAGAAGAAATAAAGAGTGATACAGCTACAATAAATTCAGTATGGAAACTTTCAACAGTAGACTAGGAGAAGTGGAGGACCGAATTAGTGAATTAGAAGATAGGGAAGCTGAACTGCAATTGCAGAAAAAAATCAAAAGAAAGGAGGAGAGCCTGAGGGAGCTTTAGAACAACATGAAAAGAAGCAACATACGTATAATAGGGGTGCCAGAATGACAAGAAGAAAATCAAGGGCTAGAAAACCTATTCAAAGAAGTAATGTCAGAAAACAACCCGGATTTGAAGAAGAAAATGTCATACAAGCACAAAGTTCTAAACAAGATAAACCCAAAACTATCCACACCAAGACACTTTGTAATAACAATGGCAAACATTAATGACAAAGATAGAACATTAAAGGCTGGAAGAGAGAGAGAGAAAGTTACCTACAAGGGATCTCCCATTAGATTATCAAATGATTTCCCAACAGAAACACATCAGGCCAGAAAGGAATGGAAGAAAGTATACAAAGTGATACAAAGTAAGGGACTGAATCCAAGAATACTCTATCCAACAACACTATCACTCAAAATTGAAGGGGAAATCAGGAGCTTCACAGACAAAGAAAATCTAAGGGAGTTTATCACTACCAAGCCAGCAATGCAAGAAATGCTAAAGGGACTGATGTAAAAAGAAGAAAAAATATAAAAAGGGTGGACAAGGAACACAGGCAAAAAAGTAAAAATGGCTACAAACAAGTACCTATCACCTATCAATAAAAACTTTAAATGTAAATGGAATAGGTTGGAGGAAAAAATGGCAGTGGAATAGACAGACATGTCCGAGCCTTGTCCCAGAGCAGATAGAAAGAATAGCTGAGGGTCTCACAGGAAGTGTTTGTTGGTGAGTTGAGAGATGCTATACTCCAGGAGAAGGTGGGGGACTGCTGGACAGGGCTCCCCTGACCAGGCAGCCCCCTGTGCTGCTGGGTCCCCTCCTGGAGCGACCGGCTTGGATGCAGAGACTGCGCCATCTTGAAGGGGAAAGTGGATGTTATTGGAAGCTTGAAAATCTACAACTGAAGCACCCACCGAACAGCTGCAAACCCCAGAGCACCAGTCCCCAATGGGTGCAAACATGCGGATTCAGAGGAGCTCTACACTCCACTAAGGAAAGGTCAGATTTTGCCTGGGATAAGGAGAGAGAGAACTGAATAACCAGACACCCAGAAAAGACAGACCATGGGGAGACAAAGAAACAGCCTGAATATGAAAGACAAGCAGGCATCACCAGAAAAGGAAGTAAACGAAATGGAGGCAAGCAACCTGTCAGAGAAATAATTCAGAGAAATGGTCATAAGGTGGCTGAAAAGAATGGAAGTCAAATTCAACAATTTGTGTAAGAACCAAAAGGGAATGGAGAAGAATCAAGAAGAAATGAAAAATGACATTGCTGCTGTAAAGAACTCAATAGAAAGCATCAACAGTAGACTAGAAGAAGCAGAGGACCGCATCAGTAAGCTAGAAGACAAGGTAGAAAAAAATACCCAAGTATAGCAGCTTCTAGAAAAATAAATTAAAAAGCAGGAGGAGAGCCTAAGGGAACTTTGGGACAACAGGAAACAAAACAATATCTGCACAATAGGGGTCCCAGAAGGAGAGTAAACTGAGCAAGGAATAGAAAACCAGTTTGAAGAAATAATGACAGAAAACTTCCCTGATATAGGGAAGTAAAAAAACCACACAAATCCAAGAAGCTCAGAGAGTCCCAAGCAAAATGAACCCCAAAAGACCAATGCCAAAGCACATTATAATTAAATTGGCAAACACCAATGGCAAAGTAAGAATCTTAAAAGCAGCCAGAGAGAGACAGAAAGTTACCTACAAAGTAACCCCCATCAGACTAGCAACTGATTTCTCAACAGAAACTCAGCAGGACAGAAGGGAATGGAATGAAATATACAAAGTCATGCAAAGGAAGGGTCTAAATCTAAGAATACTGTACCCAGTGAGGCTATCAATCAAAATTAAAGGTGAAATCAGGAGCTTCACAGACAAAAAAGGACTAAGGGAATTTATTACCACCAAAGCAGCAATGCAAAAAAATGCAAAAGGGTCTGCTATAAAAAAAAAAGAAATAGGAAGCAAAGAAGGAACATAGGGGTAAAGAATAAAAATGGCGACAAATGAGCACCTATCAATAAAAACTTTAAATGAAAATGGATTAAATACCACAATCAAAAGACATAGGGTAACGGATTGGATAAGAAAACAAGACCCATATATCTGCTATCTACAAGAAACCCACCTCAGAAAAAAGATGCCCACAGACTGAGGGTGAAGGATAGAAAAAGGTTTTTCAGGCAAATGGAAATGAAAAAAAAAAGCTGGGGAAGCAATACTTATATCTGACAAATTAGATCTCAAAATGAAAGACACAACAAGAGATAAGGAAGGCCACTTCATAATACTAAAGGGAGTAATACAACAAGAAGAAATAACTCTGGTAAACAAATACGGACTCAATACAGGAGCACCCAAATACATAAAAAAAAACTCCTGGAAGATATCAAGGGAGAGATTGACAGCAATACAATCAGAGTAGGAGACTTTAATAGCCACTATCACCATTGGACAAATGCTCTAAACAAAAAATCATCAAAGAAACATCAATCCTAAATGACGCACTAGACCAGATGGAATTAATTAACATCTTCAGAACATTTCACCCCAAAGCCACAAAATATACATTCATCTCAAGGGCACATGGGTTATTTTCAAAGATAGACCAAATGTTGGGTCATAGGCAAAGTCTCTTCAAATTCAAGAAGATAGAAATCATATCAAGCATCTTCTCAGATCACAGTGGCATAAAACTGGAAATCAACTACAATAAAAACAATCCAAAAAAATCAAACACATGGAGACTAAATAGCATACTATTAAACAATGACTGGGTTACCAGAGAGATCAAAGAAGAAATAAAAAACATCATGGCAACAAATGACAATGAAAACACAACAATCCAAAATCTATGGGACACAGTGAAAGCAGTCTTGAGAGGGAAGTTCATAGCTCTACAAGCATACTGCAAAAAACAAGAAACAATGGTAATAAATTACCTAACCTTACAACTCAAAGAGTTAAAAAGAGAGCAACAAGAAAAGCCCAGTGTAAGCAGAAGGAAGGAAATAATAAAGATCAGAGTGGAGCTAAACGACATAGAGACAAAAAAAAAAAAAAATACAAAAGATCAACAAAACAAAGAGCTGGTTCTTTGAAAGGTTAACAAGATTGATGAACCTCTAGCCAGGCTCACCAAGAAGCAAAGAGAGAGGACCCAAATAAATAAAATCAGAAATGAAAGAGGAGAAATAACAACAGACTCCACCGAAATACAAAGCATTGTTACAAAATGCTATGAACAACTCTATTCCAACAAACTGGACAACCTGGAGGAAATGGACATATTCCTAGAAAAATATAACCTTCCAAAACTCAATCAGGAAGAATCTAAACATCTCAATAAGCCAATAACTATGGAAGAAATTGAAGCAGTAATCAAAAAGCTTCCAGCATACAAAAGCCCAGGGCCAGACGGCTTCACAGGGGAGTTTTACCAAACATTCAAGGAAGAACTAAAACCTATCCTCCTCAGACTAGTCCAAAAAATTAAAGAAGAAGGAACACTTCCAAGCTCATTCTATAAAGCCAGCATCACCCTAATACCAAAACCAGATAAAGACAACACAATGAAAGAGAATTACAGGCCAATATCCCTCATGAACATAGATGCCAAAATTCTCAACAAAATTCTAGCAAATCAGATCCAGCAGTATATCAGATATATCATACACCATGACCAAGTAGGATTTATCCCAGGGATGCAAGGATTGTACAATATCTGGAAATCAATAAACGTGATACATCACATAAACAAATTGAGAGATAAAAATCACATAGTCATATCAATTGATGCAGAAAAAGCATTTGACAAAATTCAACACCATTTCTTGACAAAAACTCTCAACAATGTGGGAATAGAAGGATCATACCTCAACATAATAAAAGCCACAGCTAACATCATACTCAATGGGTAAAATCTAAAATCATTTCCCCTAAGAACAGGAACAAGACAGGGTTTTCCACTCTCACCACTCCTGTTTGACATAGTACTGGAAGTATTAGCCATTGCGATTAGACAAGAAGAAGAAATAAAAGGCATCCAAATTGGAAAAGAAGAAGTAAAGCTGTCCTTATTTGCAGATGACATGATATTGTGCATAAAAAACCCAAAAGACTCCATCAAAAAACTAATAGACTTAATAAATGAATTTGGCAATGTAGCAGGATACAAAATTAACGCCAAGAAATCTATGGTATTTCTATACACCAATAGTGAACTTACAGAAAGAGAGACTAAGAAAACAATCCCATTTACCATCGCACCAAAAAAATTAAGATACCTAGGAATAAACTTAACTAAGGACGTAAAAGACCTATATGCAGAAAACTACAAGACACTGAAAAAAGAGATACAGAAGACGTAAACAGATGGAAGAACATACCATGTTCATGGATTGGGAGAATCAACATTATTAAAATGTCCATACTACCCAAAGCAATCTATAGATTCATTGTACTCCCCATTAAAATACCAATGGCATATTTCACAGACCAGAAAGAACTCTCTAAAAATTCATCTGGAATAAAAAAAGACCCCGAATAGCCACAGCAATCCTGAGAAAGAAGAAAAAAGTAGGTGGGATCTCAATACCAGATTTCAAGCTGTATTACAAAGCCACTGTTCTCAAAACAGCCTGGTACTGACACAAGAACAGACATATAGACCAATGGAATAGAATAGAGAACCTAGAAATGGACCCAAACCACTATGCTCAATTAATATTTGACTAAGGAGGCATGAACATACAATGGAGTCAAGACAGTCTCTTCAATAAACGGTGTTGGGAAAATTGGACAGATACATGCAAAAAAATTAAACTAGACCACCAACTTACACCATACACAAAAATAAACTCAAAATAGATAAAGGACTTAAACATAAGACGGGAAATCATAAAAATGTTAGAGGAATCCATAGGCAGAGAAATCTCAGACATATGCCAAAGCAATTTCTTCACTGATACTGCTCCTAGGGCAATGGAAGCTAAAGAGAAAATAAACAAATGGGACTACATCAAAATTAAAAGCTTTCATACAGCAAAAGAAACCATCAACAAAACAACAAGAAAGCCCACTCTATGGGAGAACATATTTGCAAATGTTATCACTGATAAAGCTTTAATATCCAACATCTACAGAGAACTTATACAACTTAATAAAAGGAAGATAAATGATCCAAAAAAACATGGGCAAAGGACCTAAATAGAATCTTTTTGAAAGAAGACAGAAGGAAGGCCAAGAGACATATGAAAACATGCTCAAAGTCACTAATTATCCAAGAGATGCAAATCAAAATGACAATACGGTACCATCTTACACCTGTCAGAATGGCAACCATCAACAAATCAACAAACGACAAGTGCTGGCGAGGATGCGGAGAAAAAGGAACCCTCGTGCATTGCTGGTGGGAATGCAGACTGGTGCAGCCACTGTGGAGAACAGTATGGAGTTTCCTCTAAAAACTAAAAATGGAGCTCCCATTTGACCCAGTAACCCCACTTGTAGGATTATATCCCAAAAACTAGAAACACCAATGAGAAAGGATATATGCACCCCTATGTTCATAGCAGCACAATTCCCCATAGCTAAGATTTGGAAACAGCTTAAATGCCCATCAGCAGATGAGTGGATTAGAAAACTATGGTAGCAAGATGGTGGCATAAGTAAACAGCTAAACTGCTGCCTCCCACAACAATTACAAAACTACAACTAAAAGACAAAACGTCTATCACCCAGAACTACGGGAAAGCTGGCTGAGTGGAAGTTCTCCAACTAGAAGGAAAGAGAAAAGAGCATTGAGATATGCACAAGCACTGAAAAGCTGAGGTACAGAGGTGCACGAATTGGGCTGGCAGCGGGCGACTGGATGCACTGCTTTTTTCAACCCGAAAGGAGACAAGCTCCTGATTATTCTGACCTCCAGTTTCTGGGGAGACGCTGGGGAACCAAACTCCTACAGGGAGAAGCTGGACTGTCTGCCATTGGGTTGGAAAGTGAGGGTGGCTTTCTTGCAGAGGGGTGCACAGCAATCATTGTTTACTGCGATGGGGCATGGAACACGGGGACTTGGAAACGCGGAGAGGCAGAGACAGCTGACTGGCAGCCATCGCTGTTTGCCAAGCCCTAGCCTAGTGACTCCCTGAGACCCCACCTGCACAATCTGCAAACCCACCCAAGCTCCACGCAGCGGCTTTTGCATATAAATGGTCTGCCCTATCGCAGCTTAACCTAACAAACTGCAGCTCTGGTCAGACAGCTCCAAAAGCTCCAAACCCCAAGCAAAGAGGAGAAAACTGTAGTTCTCACTGTAGCTCCTGCTGGGTGGCCTCAGACAGTAGCTGACCTGCACCCTATTGAAGATCCAGAAGCTAGTGTATCTAGTGGTCAATGTGAAACGACAACAGATTTCAACTACTCTCATCCATAAGTGACACATTCAAGAGATAGACTCAGTGAGCACCGAAGCCCCACTGAAACAAGTCCTGCCCCATAAGCGTGGCTCCAGCACAGCAGTTCTTTCATTATAGACACAGCGGGTCCTCACAGCTAATTGGCCTGAAGGTCAATTCCTCCCAGTGTACCAACAGCAATCAAGGCTTAACTACACCAAGACTTTGCACTTAGCCCACAAAAGGGTGCAACAAGAGTGTTCACCTCAGGTGATAGACTGAACCACTGGTCACCTACCACAGAAAACCACTTCATCAACACAGGGAAGCAGCAAAATGCAAAGACAAAGAAACATGTCACTAATGAAAGTAATGGAGGAAAGCAAACTACTGGACATAAAGTTCAAAACCACATTTATAAGGTTACTCAAGAATCTTCTAAAAACCACCGAGAAACTTGATGAGACCTCCGAGGAGCTTAGTGAGACATTCAAGGACCTTATGAGAATGCCAAAAAAAATGGAAAAGGACCAGTCAGAAATTAAGCATACACTGTCTGAAATAAAGAATATACAGAAATTCAAACATAGATCAAAGGACCCCAAGAATCAAACCAAAGATTTGAAATATGAGGAACCAAAAAACACCCAACCAGAAAAACAAAAAGAAAAAAGAATAAAAAAATATGAAGATAGTGTAAGGAGCCTCTGGGACAACTTCAAGCGTACCAACATCCAAATTATTGGCGTGCCAGAAGAAGAGAGAGAGCAAAATATTGGAAACCTTTTAGTAGAAATAATGACGGAAAACTTTCCCTGCCTGGTGAAAGAAATAGACTTACAAGTCCAGGAAGTGCAGAGAACCCCAAACAAGAGGAATCCAAAGAGGACCACACCAAGACACATCATAATTAAAATGCCAAGAGCAAAAGACAAAGAGAGAATATTAAAAGCAGCAAGAAAAAAACAGTTACCTACAAGGGAGTACCCATACGACTATCAGCTGATTTCTCAACAGAAACTATGTAGGCCAGAAGGGAGTGGCAAGAAATATTCAAAGTGATGAACAGAAAGAACCTACAACCAAGATTACTCTACCCAGCAAAGCTATCATTCAGAGTTGAAGGTCAGATAAAGAGCTTCACAGATAAGAAAAAGCTAAAGGAGTTCATCACCGCCAAACCAGTATTATATGAAATGCTGAAGAGTATTCTTTAAGAAGAGGAAGAAGAAAAAAAGGTAAAGATAAAAATTATGAACAACAAAATGACAACAAATACATACCTACCAACAAGTGAATCTAAAAATCAAGTGGATAAAAAATCTGAAGAACAGAATAGACTGGTGAATATAAGAGAATCAGGGACATTGAAAGGGAGTGGACTGACAATTCTCAGGGGGAAGGAGGTGTGAGGGGTGCGGGAAGAGATTGGACAAAAATGTTACACCTATGGATGAAGACAGTGGCAGGGGGTAAGGGCATGGGGTGGAGTGGGGAATCAGGTGGAGGGGAGCTATGGGGGAAAAAAAAGAGAAACACCTGTAATAATCTGAAAAATAAAGATTTATTTAAAATAAATAAAGAAAGAAATAATTGTAAGAGAAAAAAAACACACCAAAAACAAAATACTGTGGTACATCTACACAATTGAATACTACACAGCTATAAAAAAGGAGAAATTCTTACCATTTGAAGCAGCATGGATGGACCTGGAGAGCATTATATTAAGTGAAATAAGCCAGGCAATGAAAGAAAAATACCACATGATCTCACTCATTTATGGAAAATAAAGAACATTATAACCTGATGAATAAAAAGATAGATACAGAGGCAGTAAAGCACTGAACAGACTGTCAAATTACAGCAGGAAGGCTGGGGTGTGTTGGGGAGGGAGGGAAATATATCAACAAAGGACTTGTATGCATGCATATAAACACACCAATGGACACAAGACACTGGGCAGGGGATGGGATGAGGGCATGCGACAGGTGGTAGGGGAGGCTGGGGGAAGGTCAATGGGGGGAAAAAAGGAGATATATGTACTAATATTTGTAATATTTTAAACAATAAAAAATAAGATAAAAAAATAAATAAAATCTGAAAAAAAATAAATGGAATAAATGCTCCAATCAAAAGAGAGCAAGTGGTTGAATGGATAAGAAAACATGACCTATATATTTGCTGTATACAAGAGACCCTCCTCAGAACAAGAGACTCACACAGATTGAAATTGAAGGGATGGAAAAATATCTTTCAGGCAAATGAAAAAAAAAAAAAAAAAGCTGGGGTAGCAATACTTTTATCTGACAAAATAGACCTCAAAGTGAAGGCCATAACAAGAGATAATGAAGGCCACTTCATAATACTAAAGGGATCGATACAACAAGAGAATATAATTCTGCTAAACATATATGAAGTCAATGTAGGAGCATGCAAATACATAAAAACTTCTGGAAGATATCAAGGGAGAGATCAACAGCAATATGATCATAGTAGGAGAATTTAATACTCCACTGACATCACTGGATAAATCCTCTAGACAAAAAATCAGCAATGAAACAGCAATCCTAAATGACTCACTAGATCAGATGGACTTAATTGACATCTTCAGAACATTTCATCCCAAACGCTACAGAATATACATTCTTTTCAAGTGCACATGGGACATCTTTAAAGATAGATCACATATGGGGTTACAGGCAAAGTCTCTCCAAGTTCAAGAAAATTAAATCATATCAAGCATCTTCTCAGAACACAATGGCATAATATTAGAAATCAACTACTATAAAAACAATCAAAAAATTCAAACACTTGGAGGCTGAGTAGCATGCTATTAAAGAATGATTGGGTTACCAAAGAGATCAAAGAAGAAATTAAAAACTTCCTGGAAATGAATGACAATGATAACACAACAATCCAAAACCTATGGGACACAGTGAAAGCAGCCCTGAGAGGGAAGTTCATAGTGTTACAGGACTACCTCAAAAAACAAGAAAAAATGGTAATAAATTATCTAACTCTCCAACTTAAAGAATTAGAAAGAGAACAACAAGAAAATCCCAGAGTGAGCAGAGGAAGGTGATAGTAAAGATCAGGGCAGAAATAAATGACATAGAGACCAAAAAAAGCAATAAAAAAGATCAATGAAACCAAGAGCTGGTTCTTTGAAAGTGAGAAGGCTAACCCCTATTTTGTAAAACTACTGTTTGGAATTCTCTGCTGTTGTTTTTTGTTTTTTTTGGGGGGTTTTTTTTTTGTTTGTTTGTTTGTTGTTGTTTTTTTAGATGGCCTCTCTTATTCTAAAAAAATAACTTTGCTTTCTAGCCTGCTTGAATAATGAGGAAGATAAACTTAGCTGTCTGACCTCATAGGCCAGAGACTAGATATGCCCATAATTTCAATGCCATGCCAGGTGCATTTTTAATTGGGTAGAACTGTGTTGTTTTCAAGGCCAGCAGCGAGGCACATAGGGCTGGCTCTTTAATAAAAAGGGAAGTTCTGCTTGTAGCCTTGCTTAGAATTTGAATTCATTTTCTCTAAGCCCACCAGTGAATAAAGTGTGACTCAAAACTCTCTGAGCATTGTTTGATTATTCCTGTTCTCTGTAACAAAAGGATAAACAAGATTGATCAACCTCTATGCAGGCTCACCAAGAAGCAAAGGAGAGGACCCACATAAACAAAATCAGAAATGAAATAGGCAAAATAACAATAGACCCTACAGAAATACAAAGGATTGTTAAAAAAAAAAAAATACTAGGAACAACTCTATTCCAACAATCTTAACAACCTTGAGGAAATGGATATATTCCTAGAAAAATATGACATTCTAAAACTCATTCAAGATAAATATCACATGATCTCACTTATTTGTAGAATATAATGAACAACATGAAGTGATGAACAAAAACAGATCCAGAGAGAGAGAATCCTTGATCAGACCATCAAACCTCAGAGGGAAGGCAGGAGAGGGTGAGGGGAAGGGGGAGAAATCAACCAAAGTACTGTATGCAAGCATATAAGCATAACCAATGGACACAGACACTGGGTGGGGGGGTGAAGGCACAAGCAGGTAGGGTGGGGGGCAGTGAGGGAATAAGGACACATATGTAATACCTTAATCAATAAATAAAAAATAGAATAATGACAAGGAAAAAAAAAGAATAAAAAAATCTCAACAGGCCAATAGCTAAGGAGGAAATTAAAGCAGTCATCAAAAAACTCCCATAAAACAAAAGCCTGGGGCCAGATGGCTTCACAGGGTAGTTTTACCAAACATTCAAGGAAGAACTAAAACCTATCCTTCTCAGACTATTCCCAAAAATTCAAGAGGAAGGCACACTTCCTAGCTCTTTCTATGAAGCCAGAATTACCCTAATCCCAAAACCAGATAAAGATACTACAAAGAAAGAGAATTACAGGCCAACATCTCTGATGAACATAGATGTCAAAATCCTCAACAAAATCCTAGCAAATCAGATCCAGCATTACATTAGAAAGATCATATATCATGACTAAGTGGGATTTATCCCAGGGACATAAGGCTGGCACAATATCTGCAAATCAATAAACATGATACATCACATAAAGAAATTGAAAGACACTTGTATGCATGCATATAAGCATAACCAATGGATACAAGATACTGGGGGTGGGGGGTGGGCAGGTAAAGGCATGTACTGGAGGGTAGGGGAGGCCAGGGGGAGGTCAATGGGGGAAAAAAAAGGAGACATATGTACTACTATTTGTAATACCTCAAATAATTAAAAAAATAATAAAAAATAAAAAAATAAAAAAAGAAATTGAAAGACAAAAATCACATAATCATATCAACTAATGCAGAAAAGCATTTGACAAAGTCCAACACCCTTTCCTGATAAAAATTAAAAATTCTCAGCAAAGTGGGAATAGAGGGATCATACCTCAACATAATCAAAGCCTTATATGACAAACCTACAGCAAACATCATACTCAATGGGCAAAAACTAAAACCATTGATCCTAAGAAGTACAAGGAGACAGGGATGGCCACTTTCACCACTCTTGTTTGACACAGTACTGGAAGTACTAGCCATAGCGATCAGACAAGAAGAAGAAATAAAAGGCATCCAAACTGGAAAAAAAGAAGTAAAATTGTCATTATTTGCAGATGACATGATATTGTACTTAGAAAACCCTAAAGCCTCCATCATAAAACTACTAGACTTAATAAAAGAATTTGCCAATATAGCAGAACACAAAATTAACACCCAGAAATCTATGGCTTTTTTATACACCAATAATAAACTTACAGAAAGAGAAACTAAAAAAAAACAACAACAAAAAACAACAACAACAACAACAACAAAACACACACAAAAAAAAAACCAATCCCATTTACCATTGCAACACAAAAATTAAGGTACCTAGGAATAAATTTAACCAAGGAGGTAAAGGACATTTACTCAGAAAATTACAGAATGCTGAAAAAAGAGATAGAAGAAGACATAAACAAATGGAAGAATATTATGTGTTCATGGGTTGGTAGAATCAAGATCATTAAAATATCCATCCTACCCAAAGCAATCTATAGATTCAATGTGATCCCATTAAAATACCAATGGCATATTTCAAAGATATAGAACAAACTCTCCAAAAATTCATCTGGAACAAAATAAAGACTCCGGATAGCTGCAGCAATCTTGAGAAAGAAGAGCAAGTTAGAGGGATCACAATACCAGATATCAAGCTATATTACAAAGCCACTGTTCTCAAAACTGCCTGGTACTGGCACAAGAACAGACATATAGACCAATGGAACAGAACAGAGAACCCAGAAATTGACCCAAGCCATTATGCTCAATTAATATTTGACAAAGGAGGCAAGAGCATACAATGGAGTCAAGATAGCCTATTTAATAAATGGTGTTAGGAAAATTGGATGGATACATGCAAAAAAATGAAACTAGACCACCAACTTACACCATACACAAAAGTAAACTCAAAATGGATATAGGACTTAAACATAAGACGGGAAACTATAAATATCTTAGAAGAAGCTAGAGGCAGCAAAATAGCAGATATTTGTCATAGCAATATCTTTACAGATACAGGTCCTAGGGCAGTGGTTGGCAAACTGCGGCTGGCCTCGGTTTGCTACTCTGTTGATTAATGAGTTTGCCGACCACTGTACTAGGGCAATGGAAACAAAGGAGAAAATAAGCAAATGGGACTACATCAAAATAAAAAGCTTTTGCACAGCCAAAGAAACCATCAACAAAACAACATAAGAGCCCACTGCTTGGGAGAACATATTTTCCAATATTATCTCCAATAAGGGTTTAATCTCCAAAATTTATAGGGAACTCATACAACTTAACAAAAGGAAAATAAATAATCCAATCAAAAAATGGGCAAAGGACCTAAATAGACCCCTTTCAAAAGAGGACATACAGAAGGCCAACAGACAAATGAAAAGGTGCTCAAAGTCACTAATCATCTGAGAGATGAAAATCAAAACAACAATGAGGTACCATCTCACACCTGTCAGAATGGCTATCAACAAATCAACAAATGACCAGTGCTGGAGAGGATGCAGAGAAAACGGAACCCTCTTGCACTACTGGAGGCAATGCAAACTGGTACAGCCACTGTGGAAAACAGTATGCATTTCCTCAATAAATTAAAAATGAAACTTCTATTTGATCCAGTAATCCCACTTCTAGGAATGTACTAGTATCCCAAGGAACCAGAAACTCCAGTCAGAAAGAATATATGCACCCCTATGTTCATAGCAGCACAATTTACAATAGCTAAGATTTTGAAACAGTATAAGTGCCCATCAGTAGGTGAGTGGATTAGAAAACAGTGGTACATCTACACAATGAAATACTACGCTGTTGTAAAAAGAAAGAATTCTTACCATTTACTACAGCATGGATGGAACTGGAGAGTACTATGCTAAGTGAAATAATCCAGTAAGAGAAAGATAAATATCACATGATCTCACTCATTTGTGGAATATAATGAACAACATAAATTGATGAACAAAAACAGAAAAGAGTCACAGAAGCATCGAATAAACTGTCCAACCTATGAGGGAAGGCAGGGGGTGGGGGGTTAAGAGATCAACCAAAGGACTTGTATTCATGCATATGAGCATAACCAATGGACACAGACTGGGGGTGGGTGAGGGTATGTGCTGGGATTTGGGGGCGGCATGGGAGAGTTCAATGGCGGAAAACGGAGACTTAGGTACTACATTAAACAATAAATAAAGAACTTAAATTTTAAAAAAGATAAAAACTGTTAAAGTTGCCCTGACCGGTTTGGCTCAGTGGATAGAGCATCGGCCTGTGGACTCAAGGGTCCCAGGTTCGATTCCAGTCAAGGGCATGTACCTTGGTTGTGGGCACATCCCCAGTAGGGGGTGTGCAGGAAGCAGCTGATTGATGTTTCTCTCTCATCTATGTTTCTAACTCTCTCTTTCTCTCTGTAAAAAATCAATAAAATATTTTAAAAAAAACTGTTAAAGTTAATTTTTTTTTCAGAATGCTGTGAGGATATAGTTATTCTAGGTGTTCCATTTTAAGAATTTTATTTTATTAACGTAGCAGAAATGTAAAAATGAGGTACAAATCAAGTGAACCAATTTCACAGGAGACTGATTAATGAAGCACGATGCCTGCTTATTAATGGGCAATATTACCAAATTAACTGATGTGCAGATCATTAGAAACAGTCTTAGTGGGGTTGAGTATATAGACTCAGGACAATAAATGATGGATAAGTTGTTACCTAGAGGGCACTGAATTAGAACACAGGGAATTTGATTGCTCTTATTTCATGCTATATTAATAAAATGAATATCTTTTCTTTCCTCTAGAGAATTTCTTGTATGAGTACCTGTTACAAATCAGAATTATTTCTGATCAGATTATTTCTGCTTTGATCAATATTAGGAAGACCAGATATGTTTTCAATTTATAGTTCTGTATACAATTCTTTTAATGCAACATAAGTTTCTGCTATTAAAAAAACAAAAAATCTCCTGTCCTGAGTAATGATTATTTAAATTTCATATTTAAATCATGAAATAGTATCTCTTTGAAATGATTTTGTGATAGGGCTTAGGATTCCCATTGATTTAAATAAAATGCTGTGGTTTCATAAACTTTATTTAGTATACAATGTGCTCCTATATATTTTCAGACACATTTCCTACAGATGAGTAAAGGTAGATTTTTCTCACACTTATATGTATTTCCAAAGTTATTATTTCCTGATCTTATCCCTAAAACCTGGAGTTTTCTTCTCTGTGGCTATATTGCCATCCTATCTAATAAAAGAGTAATATGCAAATTAACCATCACCCCGCTACACCCACAAGCCACGCCCACCAGCCAATCAGGAGCGAATATGCAAATAAACCCAACCAAGATGGCTACGGCCACAGAGAGCAGGAGGGAGGCTTGGGTTTCCCCAGCAATGGAGGCAACCAAGCTTTCGGCATGCCCTTGCCAGCCTAGGCCTCCACTCAAGACTACAAAGTTTCAATGATAGAAGATACATAAATCCAAACAGAAATGGCAGCAGCCACTGAGCTGGAAAGAGCAGGAGGCTAGGGTTGCCCCCGGCGATGGAGGAAGCCAAGCTTTCCACACACCCTGGCTGGCCCAGGCCTCCGCTTAAGGCTACAAAGTTTCAATTGTAGAAGATAAATAAATCCCAGATACCAGGGCCTCTGCTTGGGTCGCCAGGGGGCGTGGCCGGCCTGCAAACCACCACAGGCCCCTTGCTCAGGCCTCCCCATGCCCCAAGGGAACCCCCACCCTGATCTGGGACACCCTTCAGGGCAAACCAGCTGGCCCCCCACCCATGCACCAGGCCTCTATCCTATCTAATAAAAGAGTAATATGCAGATTGACCATCACTCCAACACACAAGATGGCTGCCCCCATGTGGTCAAAGATCCTGCCCCCATGTGGACACAAGATGGCCACCACAAGATGGCCAGCAGGGGAGGGCAGTTGGGAGGGACCAGGCCTGCAAGGGAGGGCAGTTGGGGGCAATCAAGCCTGCAGAGGAGG